>NC_141691.1:480653199-481258870 GCF_964263255.1 Lissotriton vulgaris | reverse complement strand
ATATTGATGCATATAATGCTATCCCTAAGGATGAGGTGCAGGCTTATATTGGTTGGAACCTGACTGGATATAGTACCAGCTTGACAGAGAAGGAGAGACGAAAAAGGTCTCCCCCTATTTGGATTGTACCCCACCAAGGCCATTTTTGTTTGCAAGGTAATGGTCGGAATCCGAAAGCTCAGCTAGGTAAGAGTGTGTGTCCTCAAACCTATGTCTATTCATCTCGGTCTTCTCCACCGTTTGTGCCAGCTAAAGGCTCATATTTTGTTTGTCATGACAGAGCCTACACATGGTTGCCACCTGATTTTTCAGGAACGTGTTCTGTGGCGTTTCTGCTTCCCCCTACATACACTACTGCTTCAGACTATCATAGAACAAGATATGGTAGAGGTGTCTTCAATCAGGAAGATACTGCAGCACACGAAGTAGGAGATTTCTTCAAGGGCTTCCTGCCCTTTTGGGGTCCTATGATCAATAGTAGGCATATTCGACAGCTTGTCCGCGTTGTTGAAGCTACTATTAATGAGACAGCAGGTGCTTTTAGTAATGTTACAGCTGAGCTTCAAGCGGACCGCCTTATGACTTTGCAGAACCGTATGGTATTAGACATCATACTTGCAGATCGAGAAGGAGTATGTAAATTGATTGGATCCTGTTGCTGGGTTTACATACCAGATAATGCCCCTACAGTGTACCAAGCCATCTCTAGGTTGCATAAAATCTCTCAATCTATCCATGTAGACGAAGAAGACTGGTCATTGACGGGATGGTTTTGGGGACTGCTGTCCAAATGGGGATGGAAGACTCTGACATTCCTTGGTATGGTTTTAACCATCATTTTCTCTTGTTGTCTTTGCATCCAGTGTGGTCCCACCATTTGTAATCTTTGTGCTACTATGTGTGTTCGGAGACCTGTCCCGAGAGAAGTAGAGAATAATAAGATGATGCTACAGCAACACCTTTATGACCTAATGAATATCGATATAGACCTAGATTCAGATTAACATGAGTCTTAGGTTATTGCCTACTTAATGGCAAAAGGAGGGTCTGAGGTTTTGTAATTCTCGAGTCTGACTCCATTTTGTTCTGTGCCACCCTTTTGTGTTGCCCTCACGTAGGCCTGTGAAGGTAGCCTGGCGAACAAAGTGGCCTGGCCTTCTTAGTTCATGTATACATTAACTAGGTTTCTTTTTGACTCTGAAATGAACTGTAAGAAATTGACCTCTTCACCTGAAACTGACCTCGCAAAGCCAATTTCCCTGATCGATCTTTGTCTGAGATTGCCAATCAATGTTCAGGACATTGTTAACTTTTAGTTTCCTTGCACATGCCTTATCTTGTTCAGCATCTGTTACTGTTTCTTTTTTATGTTTCTTCATTACATGGGTTATGCTTTCAATTATAGGTTTGTCCAGCTTGTTTAGATTGAATTTGGGACATTCCTAATAATTAACTTTTGGGTTGGGATACTGTAAATTGAGTTTTTGTTATGTGATACTTTGTTTGAAAATGTACCTTATTGGCTAGAATTTTGTGCAGTGGGTGTACATTTATAATGTGAATATTGGATATAAATGGAGACGTCTCGCCTTAGTAAAATGAGCAATCTCCTGAGAATTTACACCGTGATGTATTTCTAGGATCACTGTTACTAGCTGCACCTAATAAACTTGGTCTCTGATGCCATCCAGAAGTATTCCGTGTCTCTGTTTACCAAGAGAGGTGAACTCGAAGATCTTAGGCGTGCCCCTGACGCCGCTGGATTAAAACCCGGTTCTTCATCCCCTATAGCTAAACCAGGTAGCTCCATCGGGCATCAAACAGATTAGCTAGCTCTCAAGTGACACGGGAAAACTCACAGGTAAACAGGGTGGGGACTAGGGCCAGGACAGGTAAGGACAGAAATCAGTATCAGGAAAGTGGAGAGGAGTAGAGCGGGTAGGGGTAGGTAGTTCAGTAAAAGTTATATGATTATAAACAGTTACTGGATGTCTTGGCTGAGGTCCTTCCGAAGTTTGTCTTAATGTCCCTAAACATGCTCAGAAAAACGTCTTTAGTCAGGGCCATGTTGTCCGCTACCTCCACAGGATTTGGGGAGGGGCGCTTTTTCCGCCGGTGCGAAAAAGTTCGAGACCTTATTGGGTGTTTTGATGGACGTCTTCATTGGCGGCATATGGGCGGGCCCGGCCAATAACTTCCTGCTGCTTCTAGCCCCCTTCTCCTAGCGACAGCGTTCTGGTGTTGCGCTGCGCCGGTTCTTGGTGACCTGCTTGTGGTGCCAAAGAGGCCCGTTGTATATTTCAGGCGCCCTGGTAGATGGACTCTATTCTGTCATTTAGTGGCACCGCGTTGCCTGGGGTTTCGCTTTCACTTCTTTCCTTACGAGGCCTGCCGAGAAGCCAGCCGTTTTGCACAGTTCTTTTTGTACCAGCGTACCCTTAGTGTTACCGCAGCAGTTCCCACGTTGTTTTTCGCCTCAGTGGGTTCTTTGTTTGAGCTCTCTGCAATTTAGCTGGGCCATGAGCGGGGGGCCCTTATTTTCCTTCGCCCCTCGCCGGTATTTGAATCCCCCTTATGGCTTCCTCTCGCTAGGTCCGCCGGTGCGCACACAAGCCTCCCCGCACATCGGTATCTGTTCTTGGCTTACCGACACCGGCTGGGGATGGCTGAGGTGTTTCCTTCTTCTGAAGTTCAGCTATCAGTTTCGTTTTTTGGCCGCCATTTCCTTGCGTCTTTGTACTCCTCGCACCAGGCACATCCCGATTTTCCTTTCTTATTCTGGCCTCGGGCCTTACTGTCTAGATTTGAAGCTAAAACTGTCCTGCGATTGGGGACAACTGAGAAAGGACTAAACAAAATGAGCAAAATTATGCACTGCATAGAAAGGAGACTCCCAGCAAAAAATTAACATCTATAAGAAGAGGATGGTACAGACTGTGCACCACAATGAGTACACAAGGTGTTTAACCCACTCAAAAAGCTGAGCTGCGCCCTGCTACTGTATAACAAAAGACTCTGTCATCCTTGGGTACATTTGTTGTGAAGAGACATATAAAATAGAAGCATATTGGTAAAGAGAACACTATTCCTATAGCGACTTCAGGTTCCCGTGACAACCATTGAGAGGCATGTGGCCAGGAAGTCAAGCAATGTCAGGCTCAGTTAGTGCTTCGGCTTCCAATTACAACTATCGAGATGCATGAAGCCAGGAAGTCAGGCAAAGTCAGGTACAGCGCGTAGACGTAGGAAATACGTCATACGCTACATAAATGACCCTGGGGAAAAGGATATTTGCGAACAATCACCCACAACAAGCAGCGGTCACGGAGCACGCTGGAGCCACTTCCAGCATGGGTCAACATCAGTAAGAAACAGACGACTTTTCCTAGAAGGTAAACCAACTGTAAACGCGGGAGCTAGTTTAAAATGTGCACATGCAACAAAGGAGCACTCTGAGTAAGCTTGGGCACAACATGGTGTTTCTCCAGCATGTGGGGCACTAAACTGAATACCAAATTCAAACCGTCTTCTTCTCCCATCGCACCACTCAACAAAGCATACCAGAGGACATACAGCATGTGAACTGAATTTTATAAAGAGCACCACAGACACTGTTATGCTTCAATTGCATACGCCTTCAAAAAACACACTGCCCTTGCACTTTCGCACAATAGTCTTAAGTGTGTATAGAAAGCCACGCAGGTGAAACAAGCTCTAAACATTTTTCCTCCTCTATGCAATCCACAGACAGAGTGAGATAAAGGCAACAAGAAGAGAGTACAATATAAGAACCCTCAAGTTTATTGACAGATTTCTCCCGAAATTGGCCATTTATCACACGCCCAAGAATTACCGGTATGTACAGTTTCAAACGTAAAGAAGAACTAGATAGAGTACAGCACATACACATTAGCTGATTGCTAACAACACTTTTATGTCCTGTACTGTGTAATTGCAACACCCTGCAAAAGGTTTCTCCTGCCGTGATGAAGACCTTCCATCAAAATATCCCATGGTCCCACTACGAAGGTTGAAACGTGTTGGCACCACTTTATTGAGGCCAACAGTAACTATTGTGAAATACTGGGGCAAAAATGTACAGTCTAAGCTTAAGACAACTGGCAATAACAAGGATTTTTAGAATCAACACTCTGACCTCATTAGGACCACGCAATAATCGAGTATCATGGAGCCAAAAAAGACAGGCCCCGATAATTAAAAGTACAGTAGGACACACAAAGATCTATAAATGTTTCTATAAAATGTCCTAGTCAATGCTTTTGTAATTGTAATGTCAATTTTTTGGGTTATGACATAAAAAAAATAATCTTCATGTTTGTTGTCATTTAGACTAATTAGACAAACCTGTTGATGAGCCTATTGCTTAAGTCTTGTCTTTAAAAAATGCATGAGCTGCTGTTTGTGACATAACAAAAGTTCTAATGTCCTATTCCATTGTTTCTTTTAAACAGAAAATGTTTAATATAGCCAAAGGATTTAGCATATGATTACATTTTGAAATAATCTAAAAATACAGCCAAATGATTTGATAATAAATTTTGATATAATCTATCTGAAGTGTACGCCTATTTCCAATGCACGGGACAACGTGCATGTGTATAAAGAGATAAAGCATTCTAAATGAATAGACTCAGAGTTAATACAAGGGACTCCTGTAGTTAAAAGCTGTGTTATTGATGGTTGTAGAGGTACCCCTTTAGTTGAAAAAAAAAGTATTTATGTAGCACTTCCAACAGTAAAATAGTGGAAACACAACAAAGGAAAAATCTCACACCAATTTAAAAAAAATAGAGTAAAGTTTAATAAAGTAATTAACTCTAAAATAACAAACATTCAATTTATAGAACAAGAGGCATGCAAATTCAAAGTTTTAGGTAGAAATAGTGCCTTTAAGAACAAAGAACTCTGATTATCAGGTCGAACCGGGCAGGTACAAAGTCATAAGTATTTAGGTCCAGTGTACAAGAGTACCTTAAATCCTGGTTGAAAAGCATTGTGATATCCTGCATCAAGGATGCGCTGCACAGCAGTGGTTCCAAGGAGCTGTGAGGCTGCGATGAGAGGTCCTGAGTCATTGAGGATACAATCAACGAGGGGCTTGCAATGCAAAGTACTGTGTTGTAGGTGCGTTGTGCAGCAGCTGGTTCTGAAGATGTTAAAGAGATTGTGTTGTGGAATCTTGCATCATCATGATGGATACCATCAACAGTAGCTTGTGTTGAGAAGGCCTGCGTTGAGGATGTGTCATGCAGTGGCAGTTCTGAGGAGGCAGTGGGCTGCGGTGCGAAGTCCTGTGTCAGGAATGAATTGTGCACCGGCAGTTCCGAAGCTGAGCTGCGAGGAGAAGCATTGCGCGGCATCGGTTCTGCCCACAGTACCACATCTGGGCTGGCAGAGCACCTTCAGGTCCACTTATAAGAATCCAGGACTGGGTTGAAACCATTTGGGGGTACAGGCTTCACAGCTGGCAGATATCAGGTGCCAGGTTCAAGGATGTTGGACCCTATCTGTCCCAGACGTTTTGATCAGATAACCAGCCAACTGGCCCTTGGACTCACGCTGGTGTTTCTGGGTTCAAGAAGCAAGTCCCGACATTTACTCCGGCAGTAGGGCAACAGAGTAGTGGTCCTTTTGCAGAGCAGCACAGCAGTCCTTCTGAGTCTTCCACAGGTTAAGAGGTGTAATGAAAAGTTGGGTCTGAGGGTCCAATATTTATAGCTTGCGCCTACTTTGAAGTAGGAGAACGTTCTGGAGGTTTCCACACCCAGAGGTTCTTAGAATTTACTCTGGCCTCAGATTGTCTGGGGTCACAATAGACCAGTGTCAAACCCTTTGTGAGTGTGCTTTGGCACAAACTTTGTGATGTACAAGTGTGGAAAGTCTCTCCAGATTCAAAATATTTTCTAAACAAACTTATGCCAAAACCATTTTACCCATTTTAAAGCAACAAACTCATAAACATTTTGATGAGACTTACTGGATCAAGTACTTAGATTCTGGTATCCCCCGGGTCTCAATGATCATTATGAACTATTATGTTTCCTATAAAGTAGTTTTCTTAATTATACACATGTCTGCCTCAGTCATATGAAAATGTGTGATTAGGTGCCTATAGTGTACAGGATTTGCACTCACCTGTGTTTCTTTTCTCCTTACATTATTTCATCAGATTGCATTGAGTTTGAATACTTTGTGTCACACACCAGTTGTCTGGCAGGGGATCACAAGAAGTGCATGGTTTATTTTGGTGTAAGTTTTAGGGGACGAGCTGCAGCAGAGCTTTTTAGAGATTGTGTTTGCGTAATTGGTTTTTATGAGTTTTCTCACAGAAGAGGTGTAACACCTTTTGGAATTCACGGTTGTTTAGCTAGCATTTGGCATTAACGCGTTGTCTTCACTAGATGTTTTCTCTCTGTCCTTAGAAATGCGGCACATTAAAGTTCTGAAGGAAGTTGACTTTGACCCTGATCGTGCTCTTTAACAAACGGCTGATGCACTGTAGACGTCACCTCTTACGTTGCAGGCGTCTGAGAGCGACTACTGAGGATCTTTCACAGCGTTGTTCGTGGTGAGTTTCACTGTAACACGAAGAGTTGTGGCGACAATTTGTGCTTGAAGTGAAGTTTGACAGCCTATTTACTTTTGTTTGTTTCAGAGCACTACTTCATCCATTTACTTTTATTACGGGGCGAACGTGAGGTTCAGTCGCATGTATCGGTAAGCCTGTATACACTTGGGCGGCGGAGGCTGCTAGATCGTAACCTTATGGCACAGTTTATTTTCTTAGCATTTGTTTGATATTTATTGAGGTTGTGTTGTTTTTTTCAGTGTCTTAGCCTTGCTAGGATTTTCAGTATTTGGAGTACAAAGTTGAATCTTTGGGTAATCGACAAGAGCCTCGTTGCCATTTAATTAAGCACATTATCTGACACAGGGGCGTGGTGACGGAGAGTGGTTAGTTACTCCCATTCACGAGCAGCTTGACTAGCATTTTCTTAATTAATCTATCGTAAGCACAACAGTGTTTTCTTAGTGCACATTACACTTTTTGTCACACTCCACCCCTCCTTCTACCCTATATCCCTCCTGAGTGCAAATCCTAATTTTATTTACTTCTGTTGACATCGTAATGTAACATTGGCTCATTTTATACTCATTTGATTTCTGTTGTAGCTCTGAACGGAGGACATCTCGACAATTAATTTGAGAAATCTTGTATCAGATTACCCCTGACAAAGGGTTTTGAAAAAACCCGAAATGCTTTGGGTCTCATTGTAATATTGTCTGTCAAGATTCAAAACATGTTTTTCTTTTCATCTGTACATATGACATCAAAGATGATAAACATTGATAATGCATTATGAGCATTTAAGAATGCTAAATCGTTGAATACAAGAGAGTGGCAATAACTCTCATCAAAATGGTTTTGGCATAAGTTTGTTTAGAAAATATTTAGAATCTGGAGAGATTTTTTTGAGTCTTTAGCTGTGCTTCATGCAGGTCCTGGGTTTCCCTCGGCCTTGTTCACATGCAATCTTACCTGAGAGGGGTATTGGGCTAACCCCATAGCGTGAATAGCACGCCAAACTGCGTTACAAAAAGGGTACATTAGCTTTTATGATTTTAATAAAATTGAGAAGATTTAGGTGTGCAGGCTCACTCCCAGAAACAGCAAGTGTGGAAAGTGACAGCTCCTCCCTCTCATCAAGTCAGACATGGTCCATGCAGACAACACCTATGGCCCTTTGTGTAACTATCTGGGAGCAGTACTCAAAGACAAACTTTCGGCTACACCTAGTCATGTGACCCACTAAACAGGCTTCAGCCAACAAATGATTGGGACAAGAAAATGCCATCTTTCTAAAAGTGGTGTTTTCTAACTGCGACTGACAATCCAACGTTACCATTAAAGAGGGCTTTAAATTACAATTCTGTAGAAACCAAAACTAACATTCCCACATGCTCTCAATGGAAAGTTATCCCCTATTAAATATGAACCGAATGTTATCCTGTGTGAGAGGTAGGCATTGCAGTAGTGAAAAAAACATTTAAGTGGTTTTCACTATCAGGACATGTCAAAGTTAAAGGTACATGTTCCACTTTTTAAATACACTACACCCTGTCCTCTGGGTTGTTTAGGGCATACCCTAAGGGTGACAAATGTGTATTAAAAAAAGAAGGTTTAGGCATGGCAAAAAGTTTATTTTGCCAGGACAAAATGGCACACACAGGCCTCAGACATGTTTAAAGGGCTACTTCAGAGGTTGGCACAATGAGTACTGCAAGCCCACTAGTAGCATTTAATTATTTACAGGCCCTGGGCACATGCATTAGCATGTTAATAAGGACTTACAAGTACATTTTTTTTAAATTGCGGTACATAGAAATATAAAGACATTTGTATCTGCATACTAGCAAGCAATTTCAGAAGGAGTAAGTCTATAACGAAGAACCATACGACTTACAAGTAAATTAAAAGTGCCAAATGGGTGTAAGAAAATGTTGCCATGTTTAGAGAGAGAGAGAGAGAGAGCACAAGCACTTTAGCACTGGTTACCAGTCGTAAAGTGCTCAGAGTCCTAAAGCCAGCAAAAATAAAGTCAGTAAAAACAGGAGGCTGGAAGGCAGAACGTTGGGGGGAAACCAAGCCACAAATATCAGGTTCAACTGAAAGGCACTAGATTTTTTATGAAAATAGAATAATCGACTTGACCATAGACATGGGGACCAGTAATCAAAATACATTCTACCTAGTCCTAACAGTCCACAGTACTACTGGTTAAGTGGGATTGTAGTACCAAACATAGGATCCACAGAAAGGTCATGTTCTTTGTCAGTAAGTAACTTCATATATGCAACCTTTGATCGCACTAGTCACGACAAAGTACTATACAAGGAAAAGTGAAGGACACAAATTAAATCTCATATGTAATCTGCTAATGGGAAGGCAGCCAATAACAGGTATTAATGTGATTTTGGATCTAAGCCTAGGGATATATAATTAATTTCCTTTGCTTTGCATATATTCTGCACATCACAGTAACACCTTTTGTAAATGAATGTGAGTATCAGTGAAATTTGTCTGATTGCTGTAGCCCATAAGATCTGCTTACATGCATTCAAGTTCATGGAGAATATGAGAGGTTGTACAGGTGTTACAGATGCAGCTGGTGTGGCTTCTAAACATCAAGTCCAGAATATTGTGGACACTAATATTATTAACAAAATATTGAGGGAAAAAATATCGAAAAGTATGTATGTATTTTCAATACCTATCTCCACAACTATGTACCTTAACAATATATATATATAATGTCAAGGTACATAGATGTGAAGGTAAGAATAGTAAATCTATACTTCTCCCTAAATATTTTGTCCATAGATGTTTCATCCTCGATATTAGTGTGCCACAATATTCATTCAAGAGTACAATCATGCTCCAGAGTTTGTTACACAACCAATTAGAGAGCCACTGCTCTGCATTTCAAGTTTCACATGCACAGTAATACAAAATTGTGAGCCACTAGACTATCAGTTGCAAGAAAGCAATGAAGGGGGCATTCCACACTCTGACTTGTGAGCAGCTAATAAGCAATGGTTGCTGTGGTATTTCTGCTTGAGATGCATCAGCCATAGATCTGTGAGAAACAGCAAGAACCTACAAACTGTACCTGCTGGACATGAATTTGCCAATAATGCGGGGAGCATAAAAGGGTCTTAGAGTGACAGATACAGGCTGATATTATTACTCGCTTTGGGATTTCAATAGCGTCTTACATCGATGATACCCAGCTGCTTTTTTTCACTTGCTCCTGATGAATACATCCTGCCTTAAGCTCAATGGATCAAAAATTGAACTTATGATCCTTGGGAGGAAGTTTTACCCTAATGAGCCTTGGGTTGGCCAGGATGTCTCAGCCCCCTCAACCCCAGTTGGCTTGATAAAGCATTGGCAATGGAAACTAAGGCCACTACACCTTCGGCCAGTTGTCATAGAATCCTGCGCATGCTGAGCAAGATTCTGCCTCTGCTCCTTCAGAAGGCAAGAGGTTGGTAGTTCAACCCTTGATACTTTCTCGCCTGGGGGGGCACGGCTTCGCGCCCGAGGGTGATGGCAGCGCCTGAGTGAGGCTCTGCTGCGGCTCCGGGAGACTCTACGTTTCAAGACCGTCTCTTCCTGCTGCGGGATGAAGATATCCTACCGGAACACTCCCTTGTGACTTTGAGAGGCTTGAAAACTCCTCTAATGCCTTTAAGATGGAGTATTTGGCAACAGTGAGTTTTTCGCGGACTTGTTGCTGGCGCAGCCGCCATATTAGGCGTCTCTGCTAGTTGCGCACCTCCTTTCGCTCACCGGCACACAGAGTTATTTTATTGCCGAGGCAATGCCAGATGATTCCTCGATATTTGGAGACCTTTCTCTTGGCTTACAGATGTAGTACCTTGTTGCAATGAGCACTTAGTGGGCCCGCTGCCAACGCGACCGCCATTTTGTGTCAGATAGCGCTCTTTACCTTCTGCACCAGCACACGGAGCCAATTATCTGCTGTAATCTGCCTCCTGCCTAGCTCACATGTTGCTCCATAAGCTTTGGCCCCACCTCTGCCTCACAGCTTTATGAACGCTTTCCCGCCTTGTGAATGCCGCAGATTATTTGCTGCTTCAACGTCACCGCAACTGCCATCTTGACTACCTTAAATGCCTCCTCCTAATATCTTCTATGTTGGCCTCTGAAGTATTTGGGTGATGGAAGCCGTTTCCTTGTGTATTCATTGCTGCTTGGTGCTGTTTTTGACCTATTTTTGACCTGTTTTTGACCTGTTTTTAACCTGTTGGCGGCACTGTGAATGATGACTCTGCACTTCAATGCCTCGCTGCGCTCCTGCCTTGTCATTACCTGAAGACGAGCTTCGCCTTATTTCAGCCTTGGCAGGTTGTGGCCACCACTAATTTTTCTATCTCTTCTTCTTTCCTTTTGTTTTTGTGAAGCCCTTGATTGCCTCTCTCCCACCGCAAGGAGCTCCCCTTAGACTACATCTGTCTTACATATTGTCTCATGAACATTACATATTGCGTACAGGGTACACGTAGCTCAATCATTCTGCGCCCTTCAAGGCCTGTTATGGAATGCTCCTTTCTGGGTATGTGCTCCCCATTGGCTTACCCTTCCAACTGTGTGCTATGAATCTCGCTCTCCATACCTACTCTGCTTCTTGATGGCTGCCTTGTCTGCTGTACGCACTTGGAACTTCTCCAATAATTGAACTTTCTTAGTGCTACGTTTGACTTGCACCGCACTCCAGTTACTTTCTTTAATTTTGCTGTAACCTTCCTGATGAAATCGCCCATTTCTTTGTGCGTTTTGCGTACACTGCATAACTGATCATTTCTAACCTATGCTTTATGGGAAGGCTTAAGTCTATGTCGCGCCTGCCTCATACAACAAAGACTGCTTTTGTCAAGAACTCTAAAGTCTTCTCTGCCCTCTCCAAACTAGAGGACTCCCTCACCTCGTCTAGTTCAGACACAGCAATGGAACCCTCCCAACATACACCGGGTAAAACAAATACCAAAAGATTGAAGAAGGATCCCCCTTCGCCTCTTAAACAGTCTACGCCTGTCTCTTTGGAGTTATTACTGGACGAAATCAGATCTTTTTGCCCTTTCCTGGAGGAAATTAGGTCCCTCCGCCCTCTTATGGAGGAAACTAACGTCAAACTTCGGAATCTCACAGATAACTGGTCACAAATGGAAACCAGGGTGACCTCCGTCGAATACTCTGTTGAGTTCCTTCAGGAAACCTGCTCCAAAGTGCCTCTTTTAAACTCTCAAGTGTCTGCCCTTCAACGCCAGGTGGAGGAATTGGAAAACAGGAATAGGCGGAACAATCTCTGCATTTACGGCCTGGCAGAGGGACTTGAGGGCCCTGATTCACTCGCCTTTTTTTAAATCGTTCCTTCCCAAGCTACTTCGTTTGCCAGAGGGCACGAATCTCAACATCCAGCATGCACACCGACTGGGACGTCCATCTACTTCTGCCTCTCCTCCACATAGGCCCAGAGGCGCCATTCTCTATTTTCTAGAGTACACAGATCTTCTGAAGGTCTTGATAGCTGCCAAATCCTCTCCAAAATTGACATGGTCTGGCTCCTCTCTGTTTTTTGCTCAGGATTACGCAAAAGCTACTGCTAATCGTCGTAAGGCCTTCCTGAGCATGAGAGAAGACCTCCGTGCGATGGGAGCAAGATATGGTCTATATCATCCGTGTTTGTTTAAAGTAACTTATAAGAACAAGACAACTACCTATGAAGATCCAGTACGCCTATAGAGTTTCATCAATGCGCACAAGACCTCCGCCATGGATTCCTCTGGACCCTCATCCTCCTTCCCTGGCTGAACTGTAGTTTTGTCAGTTCTTCTAATGATGTTGCATTTTGCTTCTTTTGCTCTTTAACTCTTTCCATACTCATGACGAGCTGAGCTCATCATGAGCCACGGCGCTCCGGTGCTCATGACGAGCTCAGCTCGTCATGAGCCGTGGAACGCTCGCATGCGGGGATAATTCCCCTGCTGTGCTGAGCGTTCCACAGGAACAGGTGTGGTCATGACGAGCTGAGCTCGTTATGAGCACAGGAGCGCCGTGCCTCCTGACGAGCTCAGCTCGTCATGAGCATGCGGGCGCCGTGCGCGCCTCCCTCCCCCCCAGCGCAGCGGGAAAATACCCCCTGCAGCGAAGGGGCTAAGAGGTCTTTTCCTGGTGTTGTTGCAACCTGCCTCTCTTGCTCTCTAAGGAGTCTTCATGTTTTGGTTTTTACCTTCTTTGAGTTGTATTGATGTTCATTGTTGTCTGCATTTACGATTCAACTTCGTGTTGTACCCTAACCCCTTGTTCTCCTTTTTCATCTTCACAGGAACCCTTCCCTGTCTGATGATGTCTTCCCGGCTCCCCGCCTAGCCGACCTTGGATGTGTTGCCTTACCCATGTGGTCCCATCCCCCCTCAGTTCCTTCTCATTTTCTCCTTTTGTAGGTATGTTTCTCTTTTGTTTCTTCCTTTTATTCCTCTTTTTGTTCTGCATTCCCCCTCTTGTGTTTCCTCTTTCTTATTTGTCCTTAGGTGGTGACTTTCTATCCTTGGGATTGGCTCATGCCTTTGTCTTTATTTTTTCTATTCTAATGTCCTCTTTTCTCCTCTTCATTCTTAACTTGCTTTTTCTCCCCCTTTTTCTTTTTACACTGGTTGCTCTCTCTTTTCTTTTCCTTTTCTTTTTTACTTTTGATGACCACTTTTTTCTTGTACCCTTACTTTTTCTCATGGGTTTTTTCTCTGATTTTGCCAATGTGTTTACTATAGGTTATTTTACATGAAATGTCACTGAATATAATCATATGGAATGTTCGGGGTATTAATTCTCCACTAAAACGTCAGCAAATTTTGTCCCACTTAGCTAAGCTAAATGTTGATGTGGCTTTCTTGCAGAAAACTCACTTGTCTGACACTGAATCTGCAAAACTTAAAAGAGGTTGGGTGGGTGAGGTTTTTTATTCACACAGAGATGGCAAACGTAACGGCGTAGCAATCTTCTGTCGCAAATCTCTCCCCTTCTCCCTTATTTCTCAGGAATCGGATACTAATGGAAGATGGACATATGACAAATTATCTCCTAGAGGTGTTCCAATCTCTTTCCTCAATGTCTATGCTCCCACAGTAGGTGAGCCTCTCTTTTGGGCTGATTTTTCTCGCCACCTCACTCGGTTTATGGATGACAACTTCATCCTTGCTGGTGACTGCAATCATCCCTTGGATCCTTTTGTTGATAGGAACTCTGCTGCCCATTATATTCCTAACAAACCTCACAAGCTCTTTACCCAGGCTATCTCGCAACATAAGCTTGTTGATACTTGGCGACTCTGCAATACGACTTTAAAGGAGTTTACTTTTTATTCTCCCTCCCATTGCTCCCAGTCGCGGATTGACTACATTTGTGTTTCTCACAATATTGCCCAAACCCTTAACACCGCTGAAATTGGTCCGATCTTACTTTTGGATCATGCCCCTGTTTTGGTTCGCATTGATGTACTTCCCAAATCTGTTGGACCTAAGAGGTGGCGCTTTAACAACGCTCTTCTCTTAGATCCCAAGTTCACTACCTCCTTTACCGCTTTTTTTGATGAGTTTTTCTTGCTCAATGACACCTCCTCTATCCCAACACATACTATTTGGGATGCATTTAAGGCTGCAGCACGAGACTTTATTATTAGTTTTGTGGCAAGGAAGCGTAAAGCTGCCCGTACACTTACTGGGGACCTTCTGTGTGACATTAAGAGATTGGAACACGCCTACTTCACCTCCCATTCACAGGATAGTTTGACTGCTCTTGTGGCTGCCAAAATGAAGTTTAACAAGAAGTCCACAGAGGATGCTTCACTGTACTTGTTGAAGTCTAGTGCTAAGTTTTATGGGGGTAGAAACAAAGCTGGGAAAATTCTCGCCAATTATTTGAAGGTCAAGCATAATAAGCTAAACATTGAATCTATTTATGATACTAATTCCAATCTCAAACACAAAGATGCTGATATTCTAACCAAGTTTTCCCTTTTCTAAAAGACTTTGTATTCCTCTGAAACTCAACCCTCTCTCCACTCTTTTACACATTTCTTCTCTACCATCCAGAAACCTGAACACTTTCCTCTCGACCTTTCCACTTTAGAATTTGACATCTCCCAGAGGAAATTACTTACTGCGCTTCAACACCTCAAAATGAACAATGCTCCCGCTCCAGATGGCTTTACCGTTGAATTCTATCTCCACTTTTCAAAGTTACTTATTCCAAAACTCCATTCTCTTCTAAGCGCGTTTACTGCCCTTGGGAGTTCCTCTGGGTCCTTCTCAGATGCCCACATTTGCTTGATACCCAAAGAAGGGAAAGATGCCAAATACTGTAAGAATTACAGACCCATTTCCCTAGTGAACATAGACTACAAAATATTTGCTAAATCCTTGGCGGCACGATTGGACCTTTTGCTTCCCGACCTCTTAGGTGAGGAACAGTCCGGTTTTGTGAAAGGCCGATTTATTACTGGCAATACCAGATTATTGTTTAACATCTTAACGAAATCCCCGCGCTTACAGCACCCTCTCGCTGCGATCGCCTTGGATGCCGAGAAGGCGTTCGACAGGGTTGAATGGTCTTACCTTTTCCACACCCTCGATAGGTTTGGTTTTGGCCCCAAATGTATTTCCTTGATCTCTCTATTGTATTCCCACCCACATGCAGCAGTCTGCGCGAATGGTCAGGTTTCCCCTTTTTTCGATCTTGGTAGAAGTAGAGGCGTCCGCCAAGGATGTCCCCTCTCTCCTTTTATTTTCAACTTGGCCTTAGAGCCCTTTCTGTCCAAGCTCCGTCAGAACCCTAACATCCATGGTTTTCAGACCACGAACTCCCACATTAAACTTGCTGCCTATGCAGATGATATTTTACTCTTCATCTCCAACCCCGCAGATTCAATTCCAGCTTTCCTGGAGGAAGTACGGAGTTACTCCCTAATCTCTGGTTACAAACTGAATAATGATAAATGCGAGATCCTGCCCTTGACGAAGTTTACTTTTAAACCTGATTTTAGCGCCTCTAATTTTACTTGGAACCCCTCGCATATCAAGTACTTAGGCCTACACATCACTCCTTCTATCTCAGATACCGTCTCCCTTTGCTTAAATAAATGTATTCAGAAAATTTCGGATTTAGCTGCCAGGTGGCACCCTCTTTACTTATCTTGGAGGGGTCGCCTTGATACTATTAAGATGATGTTGTCTCCAATAATTCTCTACACAATTTCCAATATTCCTGTGTCCATTCCTGCCAAATTTTTTAAGAAAATCAATTCGGTCTTGTCCTCCTTCCTATGGAACAACAAAAAGTCCAGTATGTCCCTTACTAGACTAATTCGCCCCGCATCAGAAGGTGGAGTCAATTTCCCAAATTTTCCAGCCTACCAAAAAGCATTTCTGTTGCGGCAGGCCTCCTTTTGGCTACAGGATCCCACTTCTCCCTGTCCTTTATGGGCTAAAGTTGAGCGCCTTTTCCTTTCCCCCTTCTCTTTTGCTGAGTATATTTCTTTTTCCCGTAAGCCCTTTTCAATTTCTACTCCCATTCATAGATTCACTACCAAACTCCTTCTATCCTCCTCTCCTTCTTCCCCTGCCACTATTGCTGACTTCCTTTCTTCCACTATCTGGCACAACGCGCATCTCCTAATTCACAACAAACCCTTTTACTGGAAAGGAAATCATGGAGGCATAGGGGATTAGTTTGGATATTGCAATTATTCTCACACTCTACCTTTCTACCTTTCCCAACTCTCCGTTCTTCCTTTGATCTGCCTGCTTCCTTTGCTCCCAATTACATCCTACTCAAGACAACGGTGATGGCTACATATGCCTGACTTTTGCAGGCACAGTCGTCTTCCTCCTCTCCTACTCCTGCCGCACGACTACACTCTCTTCTCCGTACTACCTCCAAGGCTTCTATCCTCTATAAATACCTCCATGCCAGCGAATCTATTAGGCCTAAGTCTAGGGTGGAGGAGCAGTGGGAACATGACTTTGCCATAACATGGCCAATATCCTTGTGGGACAAGATATGGACTAAGGTTCGCAAATCGTGCAGAGTGGCGACTCTTAAGCAATCTATGTTTTTCATTTACAACAGGTTGCTCCATACACCTTATACCCTTAATAAGCGTTTTTCTGCCACTCCAGATGTATGATGGTCTTGTTCCTCCCCGAATGCTACCTTATTCCACATGTTGTTTCTTTGCCAGTCTGTACACAACTTTTGGATACAGGTGTGGGCTCAAAATAATGTAATTTTCCATACTCGCATTCTTTTCTCGCACGCTCGCATCTTCTTAGGAAGCCTTTCCCCCTGTTGGGGGGACTCTGAACTTGATGTGCGTATTGTTGATTTACTGTTGGCCGTGGCTTTTCAGTAGAATACTATTAATTGGAAAGTTTCATCCAACATCTCTCTCAAAGCGTGGTGGTACAATGTTTGCCACAATCATAGGCTGGACTCTACTTTTGTCTTCCCTATCCAAATGGCTGCGAAAAGGGCAGAGTTATGGCTTCCTATTACATTGTATTTGGATGATTGTGCTAACCGTTCATTCTGTCCACAGCCTGCCAAACAAGAGGTCCCCCAAACCCCCTTGAGTACCCCTTGCATTCCCTCCTTTCTTTATTATCACTTGATATGTAGGTACTCTTACTTGAACATGTGTTTAAACAATATATTACCTATGTTTAACTTTCTTGCCCATGATTAGCTTATGTCACTGATTCTACTGTAATATTCTTCCTGATTGCTTTAGTTTTCTTTCTCCCTTCCTTTTGTTACCCTTTTATCTCTCATGTATTATATTTTGATACCTTGTTTTCTGCCTAATAAAATTATTTATGAACTTGATACTTTCTCGCCTGTACTATAGCAACTCACTATATCTGGGTTCGCCTTTGACAGTCAGTCAGAAATTAGAAGTGGTGCAAAATGCTGCAGCGCGGCTGCTACTTGGGATTCCCAGGCATGATTCATTCAGAAATGGTTTGAAAATTCTTCACTGGCTACTGGTTAATCAGAGGATCAAATTCAAATCTCTGTGTATTGCCCAAACAGCACTACATGAGCATGGTCTCCCATTTTACATCAGCTGGTTACCCCTCACATTAAAAAGAGGCCATTCAGATCCTCTCATTTACATCTAGCCTCAATGCCCTCAGTTAAAAGAGCCAGAAGTGGTGGTCGATCTTTTAGTTTCAATGTAGCAAAGGTTTGGAACTCTCTCCCCTTGGCCGACCGCTCAATTGATAATGAGTTGAGATTTTGGAAGGCCCTTAAAGAACTACGTCCTAAATGCTTCTTTCTGCCTCTGCAGAACATTTTGTTTCCTCAATTAGCGCTAGGATGCCTGTGGGTCCCCACATGCTTTACAATCCTGTAACATAACATAGCATAACAGATTTAGCTCAGTTGGTTAAATTGTTGCCGGAGGCCTTCTATGAAGAAGCATTCACAAAGGAAGACGAAATTAATGTTTATTTTGGTCACTATCCTTGACTTAAGCGTGAGCGTGAAGGTCGAACCTGGGATTTTTCTCTCGATAAAATCTTTGATCTATTGACCAATCTGAAGCAGATACCCTCTGAAGTTGTTGCACTGAGGTGGAGCCAATGCCACCTCATCCAGATTTCATCACCTCCAAGACTGTCACACCCCCCTAGACAAGATTCTGTAACCTAGGTTGGCGTTGGCATAGTGGTTACATGCCAATTGAGGACCACTGATGCTCTCTCATAAGTTCTGAGGAGAGACTGGTGTGATGAATGGACTAGGTCTCACCGAGTCAATCTAAGGTACCAATGAAGAGAAATGGCATCTGGCAGGGAGGGAAGGTTGTATGTCAGTACAACGCATGCTTTTACCCCGCATGCCATTAAAACGCGGGGATTACAACGCAAGTCGTTACAACGACTTGCGTTGGGGGGCGCTGGATAGTGGAATAGTTTAATTTTCTATTCCAACTCCAGTCCCCGTGGATAGTAGGGAAGGTGTTGTATAGAAAATTAAACTATTTCCTATCCAACAGCGCCCTCCATCGAAAGTCGTTGTAACAACTTTCGTTGTAATCCCCGCGTTGTAATGGTAGTGCGGGGTAATAGTTAAGTCGTAAAGGATGTTCCCCGGAGGGAAGGGCGATCATACTGGACCAGCCACTGAAGCAGGCAGGCCTGATCCAGTGTTGTTCGTGGTGGACAGATTTAGCACAATCAAAATAGCAGCTAGACTCAAAGGGATAATATGCATCACTTCATTCCACACTTCTGTCAGTTCCCCGACCTGGTTTGAACTCTGAAAAAACAATGCAAATGCTTTGTTTTGACATTGAAGACTTAAGACAACATAAACACGGAGAAGCATAAAAACAACATATGGACTTCCAATAGCTTGATAATTTGTTCCCACTTACCCCTGGGCTATCATGCTGTCACTTAATGAATCAGAGCATGGCCTCTATAACATGCACTCTTCAATTAGAAAAGTCATTCAGCACAGTGAAACCCATCAGAGAAAAGCACACAAAAATAGAAGCTCTTAGAAACAACTCTGGGTGGAAGAGAAATCAAGAGGGTGGATAAGAACGTTGAAACAGAGCCAAAGAGCTGCATGAATTAATTGTATCAGCAATAAGTCATAGGCCACACATTTAAAGATGTTCAGCCTTTGTTAAGTGATCA
The DNA here is from genome assembly GCF_964263255.1 of Lissotriton vulgaris. NCBI lineage: Eukaryota > Metazoa > Chordata > Amphibia > Caudata > Salamandridae > Lissotriton > Lissotriton vulgaris. The sequence goes on along the minus strand of NC_141691.1, from coordinate 481,239,559 downwards.
TGGCTAGCCAAAGGCTGTGGAAGTAAATACCATCAGCCATGGATGAAAAGTGGAGCTGACCACTTAAAGGCTTGGAGTAAAGCTTATATTGGAAGGTATGCCCATGAAGAAAATGGTCCATTGGGTTTACACTTAAAATATTGTCTAGAACAAAATGGAACCCTCTCACCTAGGACATAACACATGGAAGTAAGAGAACTGAGCACTTGTATGTATTTGTGAAAGTTGCAGTTCAGCTGGTTCTGCAGTCCTTTCGATTACAAACCTACCCTGGCACTGTCAAACAGCAGAATATTTCCAGAAATATTTTGAGCTGGTTATTCTCACCTCATTGTTCTAAATCTCAGCCTCCAGGTGGGACAATCCTGTCAAGAAGTGCTTTGTTAACCAAGAGTCTCCTTACTGCAGACAACCAAGGGCAGGTGATAAGCACTGGCCTAGCACAAAATATGTAGGGCCACAAATAAAAGGTAGTATTCACGTTTTCTTGAATAGTCATAGAAGGTATTCAACGCCTTTTGCCTGTAGGTTGGGTGCCAGAGCTATGGTGAAGTTTGGAGAATGGTGGGGATTTTTCTTTTAACATGTAGGACTGGGACTTTAACAATTTGTGGTTGTTCTACTGGTCTGCGTGGTGCTGACTTTGAAAAGGGGTTCACTTTTTGCTTAGACTACTTCAATGTGGCAGAGAGGTCAGGCAAAAACTTGATCTAGGATATTGTCTTAAAGTATATCATCAACAACAAATTTCCACCCTTGCTATTATTATTATTAATATTACTAATATTATTTACAATAATACTTTGCTTTACATTGCTGTACATTTTAATACCTCTCCTGCTTTTAAGCACAGCATTTCCATATGCTGCTGACTTTGACCCTGTACAGCGCTCTGCTGCTTTTTGGCTAGGTTGGTGCTATAGAAATACGACATACATACATACAAACCACATACATTACCAAATGTAATAATTATATACTTAATAGTTGGATATTGGTTTAAAAAAACTTATATAAAAATCAATTAAAATACAATACAACAAGTAAAAAACTTATCTCTTATGTGTAATTGCATGTTGTAAAAAAAGCCAAATACCTCTAGTCCGAATCCCTTGATTAACATGACTAGAAGTGTTAGAAATTTGCTAATCTGCTTTTTTCAGAATCCGCCATTTTGTGTTATATTTTAGCTCGAAATGCAACCTTGCTTCAATTTTTGGCAAAAGAGGATGCATTTACATAAGAGCACAGTTGCTCACAGTAACAGTGACAAAAGTAACACAAAATATAAATATATAATGCGAATTACAACGGCGTAATTAAATTTCACCCAGGCTTAGTTTTGACTGTAAATGCTGTGAAAAGCGTATAGAGATATAATTATATCTTTGTCCCCCGCATTCATTAAAAATGTATCTTTGTTTACCAAATTTATACTTTTTAATAAAATCAGTTCAAATGCAAATACTAGTTGTCTGTTGAATGTTCCTAAACTATTAGGCACAAACGATAGGTAGCCGTATTTTAATTGCAGCAACGTTGCAATATATAAATATTCTGCATTGACTGGGAATGGCACATCAAGCCCATGTAGTCTTGTTTCAGGGGCGGTGGGTGACATTTGAAAGTGGTGGGGCGCAAAGTGATTTGCATACAGCACCGTAGCGAGCGAGCGCAGCGAGTGACCCCGAACCCCCAAAAGGGAGGTTTGGGGGGGTTAAACCCTCCAAGAAAATTTTGAAAAAAAAGAAGAAAAATCGTGCATTTTCAAGCAAATTTGAGAAAGCAGGAAGGTTAATAAAGCAATTGTGAAAGTGCAGTTATTACATTAACACTATGGCTGCTAAGGCAATTCCCCTCCTGTGCTGGGAATTGCCATTTTGCTGGTGTCATGACGAGCTCAGCTCGTCATGAGCACAGCTCCAGGCTACCTCATGACGAGCTGAGCTCGTCATGAGCATGGAAAGGGTTAATAGATGGCATAACATAGGTAGCTGCTTATTCAGTATAACCACAGAGCTTCATACATTCCGTCCTATTATGCTCAGGTGCTGAATTCAGACTATTAGACTTTAAATAAATACCAGCTTGAAATACCATGTTTTAACAGTGTGGCTCACGTTCGCACCATGCACAGCTTGAGGCAATTAAATAAAGGCATGACAGTCGCAATGATTTAGATTATCAGCTTTCACAAAGTGCTAAAACAAATGCCGTCCTGAACAGTGCCGTCCTGCCGTCCTTAGCAGTGCCCACCACATTTAGGGGCCTATTACGATGGAGGATTTTCTGCATCCTCCGGCCCGGCGGAAACCACCGTCGGCCCGGAGGATGCGGAAAATCCTCTGCGGACCCAGCAAAGACCCACCGCCACATTAGGATGGCTGGTGGGTCCTGGTTTCCGTCCGCAGCTTTTCCGCCGCGGTTGGCTTACAACCGCGGCGGAAAAGCTCTAATATGGTGACGGTGTCTCTCAGACACCGTCAGCCAGATTAGGATGTGATGTGAAACATGCTTTTCCGTGGCGGCTTTTCCGCAGTGGAAAAGCATGTGTAACTTCACTGTGGAGGCCCGTTGCGGGCCCCCTAGGTGAAGGGGGGTGGGGGGTGCACATGGGGGGTACCTATGGTACCCCCCTGCATTTGTATGTGGAAAGCGGCAGGTGCCTGCCTTTTTCTGCATACAAATGCAACACCTGCATTTTTAACATTGCTGCGGGTGCAGCTTGAAGCCGCACCCGCCGCAATGTTCAAAATAGAGGATGTGACCGCCAGGGTGGCGGTCACATCCTAATCGCACAGGAGGGAACGCCGCAGCCCATGCGGACGTTCCCTCCTACTCAGTGATCGCGGACGGACGCAAGTCCGTCCGCGATCATAATTGGCCCCATAGTGTCCAGTAACCACCTAATGTCCCAGGTCCAAAAGAAAAGGTCTCACTATCTACTACAGCCATGTTCGAGTTGTATTGAAATATGTAGGCAGCTTCAAAAAGACTCAATATAGGTAGCATGCGCTATTAAAAAAATAAAACACTTTCACAAAATACCTAAGAAGGTGTACAATTCACAGGGACTGGGCAGACACAATCACTATGCGTGGCAATTTGGGTATATTTTAGTCTTGCAACTAGCCCGAGGGAGGGGCAGACAGCTAAACAAGTCTGGTTGCCTAAAACAAATGTAAATGTGCTCAACTGGTCAAATTGTGTTTACGCCGGTTTTGGCTGTAATTGATGGCATCACTTCAAACTTTCTCACAATGCAACCTATCTTATACTGTCAGTGATGGAACTTTGAAATATTTACGTACATATTCACATTGTTTTCTGGCACAGACTTGGACCTCCTAGCACTAAATATACATAAATTATGGGGAATTAAAAAACAGGATAAGATTTCCTTAAATAGGCATATGATAACATATTTTTGTAGTATAACACTAATATGTACTTATGAGTGTAGTGTTTAGTTACTTAATTTGCTAAATTGTGACAGGCATCCATGTATGCATGTTCAAGAGTTAAATAAACACAGAAATATACAATTTTACGGCTCCATTTATTCTCAAAGCACAAAATAAACATTGAAATATACCTGTTATATAGCCAAAAAAAATATGGATAAATACAGAGTATCACTTTATTATGTCGTTTGGTCTGTATGAGGATCCTGTTCTTAGTACTGGATGAATTACATCTTCCAGGCTGCATCTCAGAGGAACACTTTGATGTCAGAACAGTGTAAAAGGAAGGCGCATAATGTAAGGTTGAGGCTGAAATAAGCATGGTGGGATCAATGCCCAGTCACTTGATTAGGGAGAGGTTAATGTTCAAAGGACATTTCCAGCACCCCAGCTATATAGAGATTACCACCCCCCTCCCCACCGTTCACAGGCATTCATTCAAATCATCCTCCCCCTGCTTCCACCCTCTTCTTTAGTATGAAAGTGCACTCTAAAAAAAGGGAGGCTGGACCGTGAGGGAGAGAGTACCCTCTGTGCATGCTCCAATTGAATGTATTATGTGTCAGTGGCAGTGCTAGTCACAGCCAAGAAGAAGAAGTGACATAACGGTGGCATCTGGCATCTGCAGACAGGGCCTGTCAGCATGCATGACTTGAGAATGGGATTGGCAGAATGTAAAAAAGAAGTGTGTGTAGAGTGCCTGCTGAGAGAAGGTTCTAGCTTCTAAGTCAGTGATAAGTGAGTCTTCAGGTAGTAAGTCTGGTCGATGATGTCTCTTTTCGGCACTGTGAAGAGATGCGCCTGATAATAAGGGCGTTGTGGGCGCCCCCTCGATACACGCTGGTGTCATCCGAAGCAGGGCACCTACCAGTAAGAGGTATATAAAGCGATTTATGGTTCAAAGGCCCAAAAACAAATACTTTTTGACGACACCGGAACTGTCCTGCAGCCCTGACCTTTTCACTTAGCTCACACTAAGAATTAAACCAGTTTAATTCTCAGCATGTTACCCCCCACTTCAGATAAGCGCAATAAGTACTGGAATTTAACCCTTGCTCCCCGTACCTTGCCCACCAAAACCCGGAGAGAGCTATTTTGAGACTCGCTAGCTCAAACCAGCGAGAAATGGAGTGCCTCTCAGGCAAGGGTAGGAAGCGCTATATAAATGCAATTACAATAAAATACAATGATAAATAAAGTGATTTGCATACGAGATTCAGGGCGGTTTTTAAGTGCCGGATAAACCGCTTCTGTATCGATAGACCGAGCCTCCGCTGTTCCATATACCATTGAAGCCATGGATACTGGAATGTAAAGCAGCTTATTTCCCTGTTTGTATCCCTGACTGCTGATACGAAATGCCGCATGCGTCCGGTTTATCAGTCTCAACCCTTGAATCCAGCCTAAGGGAATGGAGACCCCCCGGAGTTTAACAAGCGACCCCAAAATTACGAAGCAGAAGCGATCTATATATGCAATATTTCAGTACATGCTTCTTGGGGTTTTAGAAAGTAGTGAACACAAAACGAAACAGTGTTTTAGAGACACCCCTACCCCCTCCGGAAAACACCGAGAACGCCCTCTTAGACCTTACTGCCTTCCTACTATATGTAATGCAATGTCCTTCTGTTTTACAGTGGGTATGTAAAGCGCTCTGATACCTACGGGCCAAGCTAGCGCTATATAAAACGTTTAAAAATAAAATACAATTAAAATTAATTGCCGCTGTACGAGTCCCCCAGCACCCCAGTCTTACACCCCACAGCCCCCCTTAAAGGTCCCGAACTGGAATAAATCACTTACAGCCACTGGATAGCTCCACAGATCGCGATGCAGTGCAGGAGGAGGGTGGCAGTGATAAGCAGGGGGGCCCTGGTTCCGGGGGCCATAGTCCAGTGTGCAGGATCGGGAGGGGGTTCAGGGGTGTTCAGGCCAGAGCAGGGAAGATAGATAAGTCTGGCAGGGGAGACGGCCCGCTGCAGTCCCGGGAGACAAAGAATCCGCTTCCAAAAAGTTCCAAAAATCTCTTCCCCTGGGCACTGCTTGCTGGGTGCTGTGGCACCGCTGCCCTGCTCTGTGCTGGCTCTGCTGTCTGTCCTGGCACTGCTGACCGGCCGGGCCTTGGGCTGGGGGGCTCTCGCCGGGTCTGCTTCTTGCTTCTCCTCCTGCCAGCCCAGGGTCGCGCCACTCTGCCCCCGGCCGCCTATCTACGGGCGGCATCCAATAATGGATGCCGCGCGGTGGACCAGCCAATCCTGGGGCTGCATGCAGCACCAGGATTGGCTAGGGGGGCACACTGTGTGCTCGCCCTGGGCAGCCTTTGAAAACCCGGCCAGGCTGAAGCCGCACCCCCGGCCCCTTCTCTATGCTTGCTGGCATCGGCGCATGCACAGGCAAGTCTCAGCCCGGCAGTCTCATGCGCACAGTGCTGGCCTGCTGCAGACTGTCACTCAAGCAGCTGCAGCAGACCAGAAGCCCCGCCCCCCCACCCCCTGCGCACTCTGACCGCACCACCTGCCATTGACTGTATTGACATGATCCGATCATCCGACGTGACACTCCCACGCTGCGCTTTATGCTGTAACTTAATTTATGCTTTAACTTAAGCTTAGCTGCAGATTAGTGCCAGGGTGCGTCCAGGGCTTAGTGGGGCTACGCCCCTACGCCCCAATGGATGCACCGCGGCTGTCTTGTAGATTCAGGTATAACCCAATTTGCTACTGATGCTTTAATTGCTGGTCCAGTGCAACATGTATATAAGGGGCATAATATGTCTGTTGTGAATGACAAGGTAAAGGGGATAAAAATTTAGGGCATCATTACGATGACAAGCGGTCAGACTGTCACCCGTCATCACAGCAGTCCGAGGACAACCCGGCAGGCAGGTGGCGGTCCCCCAATTACGATTTAACCACCGTGGTGACAGTCGGAAAGTGCTTTTTTTGTACTGTGGCCCATGAAAAAGGCCTCTTTGTGCACATCCATGCAACATTTGCTAGGCACCATGGGGTGCCTGGCACACGGTGCTTGGATGTGTGGGGGGCACTACATGTGCCCCCGGGCCACTTAGCAGTGGGCCACTGGGGACCAGGGCCCTGTATGTAGCCGCGGTCGGTAGTGGGTGTACCTGCCGGGCGGTGACGTGGGGATGGGGAGGGGAAGGTTGGGGGATTTAGTAATCTATGGATTATGGAGCTTTACAGGTAAGTAAGCATATAAATAAATAAAATTAATTTTTTTCCGTGTACTGCATCCCCAAATGCAATGCAGTGCACGCAACGAAATTCGTTTCATTTATTTATTTATTTATATGCTTACTTACCTCTAAAACTCTGTAATCCATGGATAACTACCCCTCACCCTTCCCCTCCCCCTCCCCACGTCACTGCCTGGCAGGTACACCGACTACCGACCGCGGCTGCCTGTATGGCGCCCCCCCAGTCCATTTCTGTCTGCCATGAAAAGGCAGTGGGAAAAGGACATTGCATTGCCTACTGCGGTGCAATGTGAGGGATACGATTCTGACTGCCTTTGATCCAGTCGGAGGCTGCGGTCTTCCCGCTGAATTGATGCAGTCTGACTGCCTGCATCCTAATGCGGCGGCAGTCGGACTGATGACCTGATTGTTGGTGGGACCGCCACCAACAGCCTGTCGGTGGCGGTTCCACCAACTTCGTAATTATGGCCCAAGTTGCAATGTCTGAGGTGTTGGCCTCATGTGTAAACCTATATTGGTTCTGTTTCATCTTTCTTTATGCATTGAGACAGAAGACTACATATGGATCTTGGTCTCTGTGGTGTTGATAATCTGGTCCTTTCTACAACAGACCTAGAACGGCCTGCTTGCTCTTCTGCTCTTGACATACCACATTACCGAAGTGATATTATCCTTAGCAATATACAGCGTGATGAATTGGTCTTGAGGTCGGATGTCTACACCTCAACTGGAGAAGATTTCAACAGATAAAACACCCTCCTCAATTTGATTGCTTCTGTCACTTCCTAGGGATCTATACTGGTGCTCTACGTTGACCTTTGGAAACAGTTTCATTCTATGTGCTCCAAATAATGGCTAAAGAAGAACAAAACTCAGTATAATGCATTGAGCTACCTCAGGGCAGTAGCATACAAAAGTGCCTTTCTTTTCCTCTCTGTATAGCGAGAACACCAACCTACTTTTTGTTGTATTACTAAACCCACCGATTCAGATCAACTTTTTGGCTAGGTTGGTGCTATAGAAATACGACATACATACATACAAACCACATATATTACCAAATGTAATAATTATATACTTAATAGTTGGATATTGGTTTAAAAAAACTTATATAAAAAACAATTAAAATACAATACAACAAGTAAAAAACTTATCTCTTATGTGTAATTGCATGTTGTAAAAAAAGCCAAATACTTCTAGTCCGAATCTCTTGATTAACATGACTAGAAGTGTTAGAAATTTGCTAATCTGCTTTTGCAGAATCCGCCATTTTGTGTTATATTTTAGCTCAAAATGCAACCTTGCTTCAATTTTTGGCAAAAGAGGATGCATTTACATAAGAGCACAGCTGCTCACAGTAACAGTGACAAGAGTAACACAAAATATAAAATATAATGCAAATTACAACGGCGTAATTAAATTTCACCCAGGCTTAGTTATGACTGTAAACGCTCTGAAAAGCGTATAGAGATCTAATTATATCTTTGTCCCCCGCATTCATTAAAAATGTATCTTTGTTTACCAAATTTATACTTTTTAATAAAATCAGTTCAAATGCAAATACTAGTTGTCTGTTGAATGTTCCTAAACTATTAGGCACAAACGATAGGTAGCCGTATTTTAATTGCAGTACAAAAGGGGGTGGTGATGGATGGAGCATCTGAATCCATCAAACACTCACACTCAGTCAAAAGATCTGGGTTTAATCCATCACCGTTCTTTAGCCCACTCTGCCACCCCAGTTCAGACATGGCTATATGCAAATCAGTCTGACCCTGTGCCTCATGGGAACAGTACAGCCCGAACTGCCGAGCCATGTCTTCCCTGGCCCGGAACAAGCTTCCGAGGACCGGTTTCTGGCATCTCAGCCGTCTTCAGCCCGGCTTGCTTGAATCCAGTGGCAAAGTGAGCAAGGGACTTAGGTCTGAGCATACCCTGCCACACTTATGGCGGCCAAAAGCGGTACAAAAGTGGGTGGTGATGGATGGAGCATCTGAATCAATCAAACACTCACACCCAGTCAAAAGATCCGGGTTTAATCCATCACCGTTCTTTAGCCCACTCTGCCACCCCAGTTCAGACATGGCTATATGCAAATCAGTCTGACCCTGTGCCTCATGGGAACAGTACAGCCCGAACTGCCAAGCCATGTCTTCCCTGGACCAGAAACAAGCTTCCGAGGACCGGTTTCTGGCATTTCAGCCGTCTTCAGCCCGGCTTGCTTGAATCCAGTGGCAAAGTCAGCAAGGGACTCATGTCTGAGCATACCCTGCCGCACTTATGGCGGCCAAAAGCAGTACAAAAGGGGGTGGTGATGGATGGAGCATCTGAATCAATCAAACACTCACACCCAGTCAAAAGATCTGGGTTTAATCCATCACCGTTCTTTAGCCCACTCTGCCACCCCAGTTCAGACATGGCTATATGCAAATCAGTCTGACCCTGTGCCTCATGGGAACAGTACAGCCCGAACTGCCAAGCCATGTCTTCCCTGGACCGGAAACAAGCTTCCGAGGACCGGTTTCTGGCATTTCAGCTGTCTTCAGCCCGGCGTGCTTGAATCCAGTGGCAAAGTGAGCAAGGGACTCACGTCTGAGCATACCCTGGCACACTTATGGCGGCCAAAAGCGGTACAAAAGGGGTTGGTGATGGATGGAGCATCTGAATCAATCAAACACTCAGCAAGGGACTCACGTCTGAGCATACCCTGCCACACTTATGGCGGCCAAAAGCGGTACAAAAGGGGTTGGTGATGGATGGAGCATCTGAATCAATCAAACACTCACACCCAGTCAAAAGATCTGGGTTTAATCCATCACCGTTCTTTAGCCCACTCTGCCACCCCAGTTCAGACATGGCTATATGCAAATCAGTCTGACCCTGTGCCTCATGGGAACAGTACAGCCCGAACTGCCAAGCCATGTCTTCCCTGGACCGGAAACAAGCTTCCGAGGACCGGTTTCTGGCATTTCAGCCGTCTTCAGGCCGGCTTGCTTGAATCCAGTGGCAAAGTGAGCAGGGGACTCACGTCTGAGCATACCCTGCCACACTTATAGCGACCAAAAGCGGTACAAAAGGGGCTCCGTAATCCATGGATAACTACCCCTCACCCATCCCCTCCCCCTCCCCACGTCACCGCCTGGCAGGTACACCCACTACAGACCGCAGCTGCCTGTATGGCGCACCCCCAGTCCATTTCTGTCTGCCATGAAAAGGCAGTGGGAAAAGGACATTGCATTTCCTACTGCGGTGCAATGTGAGGGATACGATTCTGACTGCCTTAGATCCAGTCGGAGGCTGCGGTCTTCCCGCTGAATTAATGCATCCGACTGCCTGCATTCTAATGCAGTGGCAGTCGGACTGATGGCCTGATTGTTGGTGGGACCGCCACCAACAGTCTGTCGGTGGCGGTTCCACCAACTTCGTAATTAGGGCCCAAGTTGTAATGTCTGAGGTGTTGGCCTCATGTGTGAACCTATATTGGTTCTGTTTCATCTTTCTTTAAGCATTGAGACAGAAGACTACATATGGATCTTGGTCTCTGTGGTGTTGATAATCTGGTCCTTTCTACAACAGACCTAGAACGGCCTGCTTGCTCTTCTGCTCTTGACATACCACATTACCGAAGTGATATCCTTAGCAATATACAGCGTGATGAATTGGTATTGAGGTCGGATGTCTACACCTCAACTGGAGAAGATTTCAACAGATAAAACACCCTTGTTAAATATGAACCTGAGTCTTGTGATGGTTCAATTCGTGGGTTTATTCAAATTTAGTTATTCATCAAAAGCACCCACAACCAGAGCCGTCCAGTCGTGAGGAAGCCAACGTCCAGAGTGACGTGCAAGGAATCCTCACGACTGAAGGTCGGTATTCTAGAAAAACAAAAGAGATCTCTCGTGCTTGCAAGCACGAGAGAACAGGAAAGAAACAAGGTGATAATAAGTATATAACATCTTCCCCTCTAAGAAGGGTAACAAAGAAAACATACATGAGGAAATACAAAGTCACTCCAAAACATAGTCTCTCAATCTGCAAGATAACTGCTTCAAGCGAAAAGCTCTTTTTGTTGCCACTTCAGAGGTCTCTTGGGAAACCGTATTGTGCGGTAAAAGATAAATCTACAGGGTCAGCAAGCTGTGAAATTGCAGAAGATGCAGGTACCGTTTCTGGGGAAAAAGGAGAATGTACAGGAACCACAGACTGAGAGGACGTGGAGGTTTCAGCAACTGGATTGGAAGTGGTTGGTTGGACATAAGACAAATCAAACCAATCACAGTGCTCAGACTCTGAAGTGGCATGTTCCTTGATGACGTGGGCCTGGAGTGGAGATACCTTAACAAGAACCCGCTTGTTCCACCATCCCTTGTCATCAAGAAGAGCTGAAGCTTTGCTAACTTGTGTGACCAAATTAGGAGAAGAAAATTTAGACCTCCCTTTTAAAACTCTTTTGGGATTCTTAATGAGAACCATGTCCCCTTTTTGCAAAGGCTGATCAACAAAATGTTTACCTTCATCAAAACGTGATTTCATGGACAACTGTTTAGCACTCACATGATCTTGAACAGAAAAGGAATAATCAGACAAATCACAATCCTTATACAACCAACCAGGATTGAGAAAAGAATGAACTCTTCTTTTTCTAAGTAAGGTAAAAGGTGAGACACCAGTTGTAGAGTGTGGAGAGGTATTGTAAGCCCACACTTTGTCATGAACAAAAGGCAAAGGATCTAGCCTAGAAGAAATAGCAGTTTGGACACCCTCCTTAATAATGTGATTACACCTTTCAACCAAACCATTTGAAGAGGGTGAGTACAAGGCAACTTTGTAGTGAGAAATATCATGACTTTTGAGAAAAGAGCACATTTTATGTGAGACAAAATGGGTACCATTGTCGGTAACAATGGTTTTGGGAAAGCCCTCAATGTCACAAACAGACTGTAAAAATTTAACAGCATTGTCAGTAGAAGCAGAATTGCAAAAAGAATAATAGATCCACTTGGTGTAGTAATCAACGAGAAGAATTAGAAACTTGTTCTCAATAGGTAAAACGTCATATGGGCCAGAAAAGTCCAAAGCAACTTTGTCCCATGGACCAGCCGGTAGGGGAACAGGACATAAAGGGGTGGAAAGGGTTTTCCCCATGTTTGTCAGAGAGAATGCATTGGGTCAATTATCGATCATACTTCTAATGTGAGAGTCCATGGAATGCCACCAGTAAAACTGTTTGATGCGTTGACAAGTTTTAACAATACCAAGGTGACCTTGATGAGCAGAACGAATAATATGATCACGAACAGATTGAGGAGGAACAAATAAATCGTTACGCATTACCATATTATTGACTAAAGAAAGTTCCTCAGATACATTTGCAAATCCTTTTAACTCAGAAGACAGAGTTCTGCGTTCAGGCCATTTGTTGACAATAAACTCCTTAACTTTAGAGAGAATAATATCATTTTTATAAGCTAAATTCCATTGGACTTCAGAAATGGGTTGACATTCAGCAATCGCATCAATAGTGGCAACAACACACTCAACATCATCATCAACAATAGAATCATCAGTTAACGACATTCTTGAGAGGCAATCTGCCCTGAAATTCTTGCCCCCAGAGATATGCTTGATAACAAAATGGAATTCATGGAGTTTGGAAAGAAGACGAACCAGTCTGGCAGAAGCCCTATTTGAAGTACTGTCGGAAAGCATGTGCATAAGGGGCTTGTGGTCTGTGTAAATCTCAAACTCACGACCCCAAATGTAAGATTTGAATTTTTGAATAGCCCAAACGCAAGCCAGAGCTTCTCTTTCGATCGTACTGTATCTAGTTTCAGCAGAAAGAAGTGTTCTGGATGCAAAGGCAACCGTATGTTCTTTGCCCTCGACCCATTGTCCCAAAACGGCACCCAAACCAGTAAGACTGGCATCAACAGTGATAAAACACTTAGAGCCGTCGGAAAAAGGATGCAAAGCAGGTGAGTCTTCAATGATCTTCTTAACCTGGTCAAAAACTTTCTGCAAGTCTTCAGACCAAACGAATTTCACTCCCTTCCTTAAGAGTGCTCTCAAAGGTTCAACAATCTGTGCGTAACCATGCACAAACCTGGCGTAGTATTCTGATAAACCCAGAAAGGAGCGAAGGGCATCTCGATCCTTGGGAGGTTTGGCATCTCTGATAGCTTTAATTAAAGAGAATTTGGGTTTAATGCCATTGGGAGACAGGGAATGACCCAAGTAATCTAATTCTTGAACTCCAAACTTACATTTGTCGTGTCTAACAGTCATGCCAGCTTTTTCCAACACTTGCAAGACAGTGTTAAGGGTGTGATTATGTTGAGAAGAGTCGTTAGCGTAGATCAAAATGTCGTCTTGATACGCTTGTACGCCAGGAATGTCTTGAAACAAGTTGTCCATCAGTTTTTGAAAAATGCTGGCTGCCGAGGCCAAGTCAAAAGGAAGCCTAAGATACTTGAAAGCACCAAAGGGAGTGATAAAGGTTGTTAACTCTTGAGATTTAAGGGACAAGGGAATTTGGTGATAAGCAGACCTAAGGTCCAGGAGAGAGAAAAATTTAGCTCCACCCAAATTAGCCAATAGGTCATGAATTTTGGGAAGAGGATGGCAAGTGAGCGTAAATCAGCACACAATCTCACCTCCCCAGTTTTTTTACGAAATAAAACTATTGGGGAAACCCATTCTGACGAGTCACAGGGAGCAATGATTCCTTCATCACAAAGATTTTTCAAAACACCTTTTAGTTCATCTCTTGCGCTCAAAGGAAGAGGACGAACTTTGTGAATAACGGGTTGAGCATTGGGTTTAAGTCTAATCTCATGCTTAAAACCAAGAACTGTACCAACCTTATCTTTAAATAAGTTTGGAAAAGAACTTAATAAATTGTCCATTTTGACTATGGGAAAGGAAAGATCTGAAATATGGAAGTTCCCAGAATCATGACTAGTGTAGTAGTCATGAGGGATATCACCTAAAGCAATAGGTTGATCAGAGCCAGGTTTGAGAATCAAACCCATTCTGGCTAAGTCAAACCAACCTACGATATCTCTGCCCTTGAGAGCAACATAGACTTTGGTGAAGGTGTATCTGCCCAGACAAGCAATGTTTGAATAAAAGAAACCCAGCATATCGATGTCCTTTTCGCCAAAAGCCTTTGGATTGACGTCTGATTTGGAAAGAACAACTTTTTGACCCCAATTAGCATAAAACGTGAGATCTGATAAAATGGTGATGGGAGAACCAGAATCAGCTTTGACTTGGATTGAAATTGTACCAATCAACAATTCACACAAAGGACTCTTAATCTTAGAAAATTCAAGAGAATCACATTCAATAGACAACATGACATCATTGAGTCTGGTGGAGCAAGACTCTAAATTCTCTTGAAATTCAATATTATTGACTCTAGTAAATTCTTTGCGACCCCTGCACACAGATGGAAAATGTCCAATTTTCTTGCAGGAAAAACATTTTTTTCCAGAAGCAGGACAAGAGGGAGAATTGCCAAGATGGTTTCTTGACCCACATCTATAGCAAATGAGGGGTTTCCTGTTTTGTTGTCTTGAAGAATTGTTAACAAGGTCAATAGAAGTGAAATTAGAAGCTTGGTCGACCAAATGAACAGAAGGTTGAGAGATGCTTTCTTGTAAAATTTTAGAAGAATAAGTTGCTCGTTCAATCCCTTTTGCAATATCGATTGTTTCTGTTAAAGAAGGATTTTTGCAACTTAACAAACGTTCCTGAATTTTTTTAGAAAAACAAGCAAAAATAAATTGATCTCTGATAGAAGTATCTGTACTAGCGCCAAAGTCACAGGTAGAAGCCAGAATTCTGAGTTGAGCAATATAGTCTTCTACACTCTCATCAACACTTTGTTTGCGTTTGAAAAAGTTATGACGTTCTAACACAATACTGGGCTCATCGTCGTATTGTTTATTGAGTCGAGCAATGGCTTCTTGATAAACATTCCAATTGTCACCGGAATCACCAGAAGGAGAAGGAATATGAGGAAGATTTTCAAAAACTTGTTGAGCAGCAACTCCCAAACATCCATAAAGAATAGCAACCTTGCGAGGAGGATCATATTTAGTAGCGTCAATGGCTACCAAATAGTTCTCAAACCCTTTGAGCCAGTTGCGCCAGGCAAGAGAAGGTTTTCCTGGAGTTTGCAAAAAAGGAGCTGGTGTTTGAAACTGTTGAGACGAAGCCATAGTAAAATGAAATGAAAGAATAAAATTTTGTATTTGAAAATGTTTTATAATCTTGTAAATAAGTATGCTTTAGCAAAGTATGATGCTCAATAAACTTGGTGCACTTGTAAGTGCTTTGTTTTTAAAGTAGAAGAATTGTAGTTAAGGAAAAAGAAAGGTGCCTATCATTGAATTTGTGATAGACAATAAAGCGTGTCTATCGCTGAAGATGACTAGAGTTGTGAATGTTTGGTATTAAGTAAACATGGTAGGCAATAAAGCGTGCCTATCGCTGTGGTTGCTTCATGAAGAATGAAAGCGGTAAAGCGTGGATATCACTGTGAATGAAAAAAAATAACATGAAAGGCAGTGGAGCGTGCCTATCGCTGGACGAAGGCTAGGCAGATCGCTGTGCTTGAAAATGGCCGCTCGGCGTCGTCGTCAAGGTTACAGTATGACGTGACTTTCGAGAGGCGGTGGGCTTGATTGAGAGTTGCAGCGTAACGCGCGTGAGGTACCGCGAGCAGGAAGCTGAAGGTAAACGCGCGTGAAGAAGCGCGAGACAGCAACTGACAGTTTGAAGCAGCGCCGGGGAAAAATGCCAATATATGAAATCAAATCCGCGCTGGGAGCCAAGCAATGAATGGAGAAAGTGCCCCAAAGCATACGACCTGAAGTAGACGAAGTTGGACTGGAGACAGGAGAGTCTGAAGACGAACAACTGCAGTGTTCGGTGAGTCTTGAAAACTTGACTGGCGGTGGGTGCAGGAAAATCCCGATCGTCGCCAAATTATGTTAAATATGAACCTGAGTCTTGTGATGGTTCAATTCGTGGGTTTATTCAAATTTAGTTATTCATCAAAAAGCACCCACAACCAGAGCCGTCCAGTCGTGAGGAAGCCAATGTCCAGAGTGACGTGCAAGGAATCCTCACGACTGAAGGTCGGTATTCTAGAACAACAAAAGAGATCTCTCGTGCTTGCAAGCACGAGAGAACAGGAAAGAAACAAGGTGATAATAAGTATATAACAACCCTCCTCAATTTGATTGTTTCTGTCACTTCCTAGGGATCTATACTGGTGCTCTACATTGACCTTTGACAGTTTCATTCTATGTGCTCCAAATAATGGCTAAGGAAGAAAAAAACTCAGTATAATGCATTGAGCTACCTCAGGGCAGTAGCATACAAAAGTGCCTTTCTTTTCCTCTTTGTATAGCGAGAACACCAACCTACTTTTTGTTGTATTACTAAACTCACCGATTTGATCTGGTGACCCTGAGAAGTTTGGTTCCATGAAGAAACTTCACATTCACTTTCTCAAAGCATTACCTGCCATTAACCAACGTATGGTACACAATGTACTGACCTCTGTAGTATGGGCAGTAGAGTCAGCCTTTCTGAAATTAGCACTAGCAACCTTCAGACATTTGACATTTGTCAACGGCGAACTCTCAGCTCACTGAGCAATCCTGCAGGAGTTAGTTGTGAGTGGTCAATGTAATATGAGAAACCAGGCTCAGTGGGAGCAGGACATTTCAACCTTTTTGGAATAAGGGCTGAGAAGAGAGTGAATCTGGGTAATTTACATCTTACTGCTACACTTGGTGAGTGATGGCTTCTTGGGAGGTAGAGACAAGCCCTGTTCAGGTAATTAAAAGTTTGGGTAATGCCCTGAATCATTCTAAATGAAAGTGTAAGGCAGCTTGTGAGCGATAAGAAAGTGTTCGGGTCAGTGATAGTGATTGTAAAAAAGATTGGACTGATAACAGTATGACAGTATTTTAGAACCTTATTGGGTGTGACATAGAGGTGTTAACTATGTGTTGAAGTATGTATGCATTCATCAACAGTAAATGAGCCTAACTTTGTATCTACAATTGTTAACCAGGAAATTGCCGCAGTATTTTCGGTTTTTAGTCGTCATTTCACTTCAAACCACAATTATCAAAGTTTTACAGTAAAAAATATCACTGCAGAGTTTAGTTTGTCTTAGGAATCGTTGTACCATACCATGTGTTTCTCCTTCCCTTGTTGTACCAGGAGGACATCCCCACGTAGCGGTAACTGTGCTGACATTTCTTCATCCTTCTGGCCGAGCCAATCAACAATCTCTTGCAGTGGAGGCTGCAGTTTTGCACTGTGGTCAGAAAAGGCCTCCAGACGAGCCCTGGTGATGGGTAGAATGGCAAGGGAAGACAACGGGAAAGCAGGATTATTTATTTCATAAGAAGTCTGCCAAAATCACTTTCACAAATAAAACTTGCACAGGCTCTTGCTCATCGAAGCCATCAAAGTCAATATCCTGAAAGGTTTTCAGACAAAATATCGGGGGAAAAAAAGAGGAGCAGAAATATCGAGTTTCAAATATCATGATCACAAATATCCATTTTAAGGTAAGCAATATCAATCTTAAAAATATCTATGGGGGCCATTATGATGTCGCACTGATCGCCACTGACACGCTATCATTGGCGGTCCATCTGATAGTCCGAGCGCTGAGGCTTGGGGGTAAGACTGACTCCTCCGGCAGAATCGGAGATCCAGTCGGGGCGTCAGTCAGACAGATAATACCCAAATGGCATTAGGATTATGATGTCAGTTTCTGACAGCCTTTCCATGGCGGAAAGGCTGACATGAAAAGGCTATCGGAAAGTGACTTTGGGATCTCCTAGCAGGTCCCCCGTCCCCCCGCGGCCTCCGCTATGAGGCCTGGGGGCACCTGTGGTCCCCCCCAAACAGCCATGCATCGTGTGGCAGGTACCGGTGCAATGATGTTTTAAAAGTGTATTTTTTCAGTTCCGCCTCATGCTGCAGTCCCCAGCACAAGCCGCAATAGAAAAAAATAACTTTTCAACCGCCGTGAAGGCGGTCGCATCATAATAATGGAAGGGGAACTGCCGACTCTGTGTTGGTCGGTCCCGTTTCCGCTACGATGTTGGTCAGATCCTCGGCCGTCCGACACCGTAATGGACCACTATGTTATTAATATCTATGTTAAAAATATGTATGTTGTTAATATCGTTTGCAAAAATATTCTTGTTAATCATATTGCTTTTTAATTATTTTTATCTATTTAGAATATATTTAAATTGTATATATTCTAAATTGTAAAATTATTGTTAATGTTTTTTAATACAGTTTCTACTTTTAAGTTGTTTTTAAGTTTAATTTAATAGGTTCTTTGTATTGTTTGTGCAGTAGTGGGTTGTGGTGTTTATAGGGGTGCAGGATGGGAAGTAAATTACTTATAATTAATAATTAATTAATATTACACATGTAATTGATACATAATTATGTTAATTGGGTATTTAAGCTTTAGGTGCAGCTTGTGGAGGCAGTAGGGGTATAGAGTGGGAAGTCAATTATTTATAATTATTTATTAATTAATTTGAAATTATTAATACGTATTTAATTAATAATTAATTATGTAAAATGTGTAATTCATTTTTTATTAATATTTTTTCGTGAGTTTTTTTTGTAGGGGTAAAGGTGTGATAAAAATGAATTATAATACTTAATGTTAAGTATTAATAATAATTTATTTGGTAATTATTTTATGTGAATTATGCAATTAAGAAATGTCTTAAGTTATATATGAGGTGCAAAGCAAACACAAGAAGATGATAGACGCAGAGCTGAAACTTTTCAGACACTCACCCCCAGTCACAGATCTGGGTTGAATCCCTCATTGTTCTTTACCTCACTTCGACACCCCAGTTCAGACACAGCTTTATGCAGTACAGGCTGTTGTGTTTGTAGGAGTAAAAAGGTGGTAAGTTAATTAAATATAATTAATGTATTATTCGTTAATTGTAATTAATTGTTGAATTGATAAATAATTATGTAAATTAAATAATTAGGATGATTTTTTAAAATATATATTATGTGCACATTGTTAGGTTTGTAGGGATAAAGGGTGGGAAGTTATTTAAATATAATTATGTTAATATTTAATTACTATTAATTGTTTAATTGATAATTAACTATGTAAAATTTGCTATTATTATAATTTTAGGATACATTTTAGGTGTGTGCTTATTTTGTAGAGGTATAGGGTGGGAAGGTATTTAAGCAATGCAAATAAAAATAGTTATTTATTGTATAAATAATGTGCTATTTATTATGTTACGTGTTATTTGTGTTATTATTTTTAATGGTAAATAACATTATATGTGTTAGTTATTATAGCTGTGAAAATATAGTGTGGTATTTTAACTATATCATTATCATGTGTTTTAATTTAAAATGTTTATTAAACATTGTAGTAAATATGTAATTTAAAGTGAACAGACTGGAGTGGGATTAGTAAATGTTATTCCCCTGCAATCCAACCCTTTCCCTACTGTTGCACTGACTGGATTGGGAATAATACAATGTTACCCCTCCTGAGTCCATCCTTTTCCCTACTGTTGCACTGACTGGAGTGGGAATAGTAAGTTTTACCCCTCCACAATCCAACTCTTTCCCTACTGTTGCACAGACTGGAGTCAGAATAGTAAATGTTACCCCTCCTGAGTCCAATGCTTTCTCTACTGTTGCACTGATTGGAGTGGGAATGGTAGATTTTACTCCTACGCAAACCAACATTTTCCCTACTGTTGCAGTGACTGGAGTGTGAACAGTTATTCTTACACCTCCTGAGTCCAGAAACGCTTTCCTTACTGTTGCCCAGACTGGAGTGGGAATTGTACATTTTACCCCTTTGCAATTCAACAATTATTTTACTTTCATTAAAGAAGTGGCTGAAAGCTTGTCTGATCGATACGTTTCGATGTTACCAACATCAAAACGCATCGATCAGACACGCTTTCAGCCCCTTCTTTAATGAAAGTAAAATAATAAATAAAGAGTAAAATTCATTTTGAGTGTGCGGCCCGTTTTTCATCCTGTGAAGAGAAGTGCTCAAATACAAAGCGGTGTGGTTCAGCCGCAGGAGATCGCACATGCAACGAGCGCTGCAGAAGCCGGAGAACCAATTTGCTGCAATATATATATATATAGTTTTTTCGACGCCAAGGTATTGGCTAGCGGCAGCCCACCTACTGAGTGCAGTAATGCGGGGGACGCTGCCAGGAAGCAGACCGTGACTTCACGGAGGAGACTGGTGCATTGTCACCTGCCCACTACCCAGCGGACCTGCGCCCTGCAGGTTGAAATGTCACGCGGGGACTTCGAGGGGTCTCGTTGAAATCAATGTGACTGTACAAAGAGAAGTGTGGCTCAATGATTAGAGCGGCAGACCCTGATGCAGAGGTCTAGCCTGGGACCAGGGTTCAATTCCCCGCCTCGGCGGGTCTTGGGCTCAAAAATTCCACGGACCTGATAATTCTCGCCTCGGTGCCTATTCCAATCATGGAGTCCCACTCTGCAACTCTGGGCAATAGCTTGCTTAATCTCCACAATAGCCCCCACAACGCTAAGGATGCCTGGCCTCCACCTTGGGGGTGCCCAGGAGTGGACGCCTCACAGGGAAAGCCAAGATGGGTTCCACAGCGGTATTCGTACAAGCGCTTTGAGACCCTTGCGGGTGAGTAGTGCGCTCTACAAGTATCAATTTACAATTTTTACAAAGTGCGCCCAGCTCCACTAACGCCGGTAAAATACAAAGATTGAACTTTGATTTCCCCATATCACACTGCCCCAGGTAAACATCATTCTGGGAGTTGGAGTGTTCATATTTGCTGCAACACGGTGGATGATCACATGGTTGGGGCGGCGTCAGTTGTGCAATTTACAAGTGCTGCAAATACAAAAGCTGGGCGCTACGGACATGCGGTTTAGCAGGAGGCGTCTGAAGAAGAAAGTGTCTGAAATGCATTATGCCTCACCTGTTAGTTTTCAATAAAGAACCCCGCCCGAAGTCCCTGCTTGTGGCTCCTTCCTTTAACGTTGTTGGATGGTGTTTTGGATTTAATTCATGTCAGCCAGAGACACGTCAAGGAGCCCCGTTTCTCTAAGTGGCTGCCTGCCTCACTGGTTCCTGTGCAAGCAGGTTTTTCGTCGCCAAGGTATGGGCTAGCGGCAGCCCACCTACTGAGTGCAGGAATGCGAGGGACGCAGCCAGGAAGCAGACCGTGACTTCACGGAGGAGACTGGTGCATTGTCACCAGCCCACGACCCAGCGGACCTGCGCCCTGCAGGTTGAAATGTCACGCGGGGACTCGAGGGGTCTTGATGAAATCAATGTGACTGTACAAAGTGCGCCCAGCTCCACTAACGCCAGTAAAATACAACGATTGAACTTTGATTTCCCCATATCACACTGCCCCAGGTAAACAGCATTCTGGGAGTTGGAGTGTTCATATTTGCTGTAACACGGTGGATGATCACATGGTTGGGGCGGCGTCAGTTGTGCAATTTACAAGTGCTGCAGATACAAAAGCTGGGCGCTACGGACATGCGGTTTAGCAGGAGGCGTCTGAAGAAGGAAGTGTCCGAAATGCATTACGCCTCACCTGTTAGTTTTCAATAAAGAACCCCGCCCGAAGTCCCTGCTTGTGGCTCCTTCCTTTAACGTTGTTGGAGGGTGCTATATATATATATATATATATTAGCAGCCCACCCCGACGTTGTCCGGGGGCAATGAGGCTTCAGGGCCAACCGCCTGCCCGCCCCAGCCCCCGCCTGCCCCGACATTGTCCGTGTCCCGGAGCCACCTCCCGCCCCCGGCCCCCTCCCGGCCTGACATTTTACGTGTCCCTTTGCCTTACCTGAGCCGGCGCTCCTGACTTCACCGCCGCTCCTCGCCGCTCGTCACCGCTCCTCCCCACCTGTCCGCCGCTCCTCCCCGCCTGTCCGCCGCTCCCCCTCGTTTTCACGCACGTCGCGGCCAGCGCTACGTAGCAGCCAGCGCTACGTCGCGGCCGGCGCTACTTCCAGGGGACTACTTTTTTTTTTAAGTTAAATTTTTAAATTTACGTTTAATTTTTATTTTATATAGCCTATGTCCATCTGCACACCCTGACATTTTCAACGATGTATCGGGTGTGTCAATTGGCGCTGTGGTTCCCTAGTTTACCTGGCTCAAAGGTTTGTGTTCTCTCTTTATAATAGTAGTATAGATATATATATATATATATATATATATATATATATATATATACATACATCTATATATTTATATATAGATTTGTTATTTTGTTTACATTTACAAAAAAAATTGTAAATTGTGACATAAATTATAATTGTTTTAATAAACCTACAAATATGTATGAGTTTGTTTGAATAAGTATACATTTATATACAGTTTTAAATTATTAAAATATATTTAATTGACATTATATTACTGTTTAATGCTAATATATGTAATGTTTATTATGTTTTAATATGTGTATAATAAAAATGTATAATAATGTGCTCAATATTTGTGTATAACGATAATGTTGTTATTCACATTATAAGTATAGGATAAAGATATTTTTCTGCTCCATATTTTTACACAATATTTATGTCCCACGATATTTGTGGTATAAATATTTTATCAGTAAATCATCCTGAAAAGAACCGTGATGTCAGGCTCTAGAAATAACTAAATAAAATTAGGCTGCAAGAGCAACCCTTTGACTCATGGGAACCCGGGTATACAGAACGTAACCAGAGAGGGGCGTGCATAATAAATAATAAATATAAAAGCCCTAGGGAGTCAAAATCAAGCAGCACACTATGGTCAAAAAATGAAGAAAATCTTACTATATCTGTACTTAATGAGAGGCTACATAGCTACGTGTGAGCTCAAAACATTGGAAATCACTTCACAAAAAGACACAACAGCCTCTTAAATCTCTTTATATTTTGAAGAAGCTTTGGCAAAACCAATAGCTCTGGTGCTGGCTAAAAGCAAAATAATATTTTTGGTCTCTAAAAGCAAACCTTGCCATAGCAGTCTCTAACACTGAAGGGAAGTATTTTGTTTGTGGATGAGATCCTTCTGAAATTGCCACAATTCATAATGAAGTTAATCAGTGGCTATAATGGGCCCACCCACTGTCCCATGCTGTATGTTGTAGTGGGCAGAAGAAATATGTGGATGACACAACAAAAGACCAGTGGATGAAGAGAGATGCTGTATGATGTCTTGGGCAGAAGAAATATGTGAATGACACAAAAGAGACCAGTGGATAAAGAGGAATGACTCAAATTAAGTATATTATATGAATAATTTCAGCAAAAGTTCTTGAATAATGCCAGATCTAAAAATAACCCACAGATAAATTTGCAGATCGTTCAGTTGACCTGCATGCTCTTGAGTTTCCATGAACTGCATCAGTGAACTGCTGGCTCTCTTCACCATAACTGGTGTGCCCTGATCCCTAACTGGCGAGATTTAGGATTATAAAGCTTGTAGTCCTGCATTTAAAGTCAATAAGAATAGATAGAAATATCAGAAAGCAAAAAGAGGTGTTTAAATATACAGAACTGGCTATACATGGCACATCTGTGATTAGAGAATTAGAGATGCCTGTAAATATGTACAAAGACAGAAGCGTCACGTCTGAGGAAGATGCAGCTTGTGGTGTTTAATATTGTGACTAGTAGACTATACATAGCTATCCGGATAATAGCTTCATTGGGCATCTAACGATTGTCTACACAATATTTCTCCCAGATTCTTCGAATCATGTTTTTGGAGGTGACATGACTGAAGATACTACTGACAACTGTCTATCAGCAATGGTTTTCCTAAGTAATTAACCAGCTTGAGGGTCTGGGCCAAATCAGTCTTGTTGTTGTGGAGAAGTGTGGCTCAGGGGTTAGAGGCGGCAGACCTGGAGCTTGAGTTCGGCCCTGGACCAGGGTTCAATTCCCCGCCTCGGCGGGTCTTGGGCCTAATAATTCCACGGGCTCGATAATTCTCGCTCCGGTGCCTTCTCGACTCACGGGTTCACACTCTGCGACTCCGGGCAATAGCTTGCTTAATCTCCACATCGGCCCCTCGCGGTGGGATGCCTGGCTTTCACCTTGTGGATACCCTGCCAGGGTTATCTCACAGGGGAATACCAGGACGGGTTCCCTAAGCAAGCGCGGAGATGCCCCAGGGTAAGTCATGCGCTATATAAGCTTCATACATTTACATTTACATTTACAAGGAGAGTGAAACTGAAATTAACATCTAATCTCACCAATACACATGCAGGACACCAGCACGTGTGAGTCCTAGCTAAGACATGCCAGTGAGGAGACTGCCCACATTTGGAAGAGTCTGTGACTATCCTGCTTTTTCCTGAGTCCTTGTAGTCACAGGGACAGACTGGCAATATTTACGGTGAGCCTGATGGTGTTGCCACTAAACAGGGTGCTGCATATTCAGTCTACAATGGAAAGTTGGGGGCGTAGGTGCAACAGAATGGCAGAGCGCGGTGTTACGCAGCAATTGGTAACGCCGAGCTCTGACATTCTGGAAGCGTGGGGGATGCGCCATATTTACAATACAGCACACTCCTGTATTTCCCCTAGTGCTGGCACCAAATTTAGCTGCCTAGTGCCACTGCAGGCACCCTTGCATCATAGTGCAAGTGTGTCTGCGTTGCAGGGAATGATTGTTCATGTGCAGGAAGGTTTTCCTTCCTGCACTTAAACAATCAATAATGGTGATTTGTAACTTCTATGTGTGCAGCAGGATGCAGCGTATATTGAAGTAGCAACTCCTCATTTCCTAATGATTATGTGCAGGAAGGTCACCTTCCTGCACATGAACAACAACTAATGGCAATTTAATCATAGAAACAGCAAAATGAGGTGAAAATAATCAGTTCTACTCGTTGCGTCAGGTTAAGACCAGAATTTCCCTGGTATTATTTTTGGCGCTGCCCCATATTTATGCCACCCTTGTATATAGGGGACAGCATCAAAAAGCAATGGGTCGAGAGACACCGAGACGAACTCATCCTTGGAGGCCTGCTGGCGCTGCCGCGGCACCTCTTCGTGAACCATCTTTGAAGGCCTGCTGGCGCTGCCGCGGCCCTCCTTGTCGTGAACCATCTTCAAGGCCTGCTGGCGCTGCCGCGGCCCTCCTCATCGTGAACCATCTTCAAGGCCTGCTGGCGCTGCCACGGCCCTCCTCATCGTGAACCATCTTCAAGGCCTGCTGGCGCTGCCGCGGCCCTCCTCATCGTGAACCATCTTCAAGGCCACCTGGCGCTGCCGCGGCCCTCCTCATCGTGAAACATCTTCAAGGCCTGCTGGCGCTGCCGCGGCCCTCCTCGTCGTGAACCATCTTCAAGGCCTGCTGGCGCCGCCGCGGCCCCTCCTTGCGATCCCTACAGCTCGAGGATTGTGAGCTCCACCTATGGCTGCTTCTGTACCGGACCGGTACTCAGACTGTCCCGCTACCCCTTTTCCCCAAAGAGACTAGAATTGACGGGACCCTCGTGTCCTGGACCTGCTGTACCGCTCATAACCTTGCCTAAAGATATCTATAAAAGTGTGCAGAACTTATCCTTGTGTGGTGTCTATCTGTGGGGGGGAAGTTACTCGTCTGTACGATTACCGGAGAGGGCCCTCGTCGGAGGCCTCTCCCCCTGTATTCGGCCGACCCTCCGGGTCCCCGTCTAACATTGGTGGCCAGCGGCGCGATCCGAGCCGACGCATAATCGTACAGAGAGTAACTCACCCCACGACACACCGCCACCATGACGACAAAGGAGAGTGGAACAACGGAAAAATTTCAGATGGAAAAACTGGAAGAGTACAGCCACAAAGAACTAAAGCAATTTTGCATAGAGCTGGGCATTGCTACCACAGGACTGAGCACGAAAGATGACCTCAAGCACGCCTTAGAGTCTTGGGTGGAGACGGAAACATCCCCACCCCAAAATCAAAGCCTCAGACCACCGAAACAAGTACCACCCCTACGGACGAAAGAAGATCGGGCCTCTCGTCCGAAGAGGCCCGAGAACGGGAGAAAAGCCGGCTCCACGAATTGGAGCTGGCCCGACTCCGCTTAGATGGAGAACTCAAATTGGCAGAACAAAAAATAACCCTCGAACACTTACGGCTCAGGGAAGAACGAGAGGAGAAAAAGAGCCAGAGGGAGCTGGAAGAGAAAAGACTAGCCTGCGAGCATGAGCGCAACTTGAAGGAGCTAGAAATTCGGCGGCAGAACAAAGACCTCGGAGTCTCCGGGCACCAGAGCCCCACTGCCCCTATGGACCCAAAGGTCCACATCCCCAAGGATGTCGTCAGGGAATACTACCGGAACGACGACATCCAGCAATGGTTTAAAGCCTACGAGGTAGCAATGACCTCCCACCGAATCCCACGGAGCGACTGGGGAGCCGGGCTATGGGGGAAATTCGTCAGCGAAGGACGAGACGCCCTGCTGCAACTCCCCGATCACCAGATGAAGTCCTACGACCACATGAAGGCCGCCCTCCTCACTCGCTATGGGCTCACGCCCGAGATGTACCGACAGAGGTTTCGAGAGTGCAAACGAATCCCGGGTACAACCTGGGTGGAGTACGTGAACTTTTTTAGCAGAGCCTTCGAGGGATGGATCAAGGGCAGCCAGGTCACCACCTACGAGCAATTGTTCGACCTTATTGTATGGGAGCACCTCTCCAATAATTGCTTCGTCGAACTAAGACAGCACCTCCTTGATAGTAAACTGACTGAACCTCGGAAACTCGCCATCGAAGCAGACCGATGGGAGAGCACCCTAGTCCCTCGGAGCTGGCCCAGCGAACAGAACAGAGCTTCCCAAGGGCCTCACCGCCCACGGGGGGGAGGAGGAGGCCAGGGTCAGGGCAGGGACACCGTCACGGTGCCCTCCACTAACAACCCCCCGCCCCCGGCCGGAAGAGGAAGCCCTCCAACGCGACCAGGGTTCCGCTCCAACGTTACCTGCCACAGCTGCCAGCGACCCGGCCACTACGCCAATGACCCCAACTGCCCGAAAAATCAGAGCCCCATGAACCGCCAGATCGCCGCCGCCGCCCTGGGAGAAGAGCCGGCCCAAGAAGACACCGAAGAGTACGAGCCGTACCAGCCCAAGTGGGAACCCGCCGCCATGTCCCTGGTCTGTTTAGGGGAGGGAGACATGGTCCCACGGGCGCCCATCCCCGCCAACACGCAGAAATACAGCCAGTGGGTCACCATCAATGGACGCCGGGCTGAGGCCCTCCGTGACACAGGGGCCAGTGTGACCGCAATCCGCTGCCATCTGGTGACCCCTGACCAGATCCTACCCAATGTACTTTGTCCAGTGCGGTCGGCCGACAACTCCGAAAGCCTGTGCCAGATGGCCTGCGTCCCCTTCGAGTGGGGAGGGGTGTCCGGCATGCTAAAAGTGACTGTCCGCGACGATGCCCCGGTGGACTGCCTTCTGGGGAACGACCTCGAGAGCTCCCCCTGGTCAGCCGTGGAGCGGAGGGAGCACCTGGGGATGCTTAGTCTCCCTGAATGGGTCTGTGTAACGACCCGATCCATGGCCACCCGCGCCATCTCCAGCCCAGAGGAACCAGAGTGGCCTGAACCTCCTCCGCCGATCGTCACAGAAGAAACCACCCCTGAGCCTGGTCCTCCGGGGTCCGGCAACCAAGAACCTGATCAACTCCGAGACCTCCCAGAGCTGGCCCAGTGGCGTCAGGAAGGTGGCCCCACTCAGGAACAATTCCGCCAGGAACAAAGAGTGTGTCCCTCCCTCGAGGGACTCCGACAACAAGCCATAGCCCAGAGCGCAGGGGATACCTCGGGGGCCCACTGGATCTACTGGGACAACGAGCTGCTCTACAGTGAGCAAAAGATTGCCGAGCTAGGAGCCAGCCGGGTGTTGGTGGTCCCCCTCAGATTCAGAGACTTCCTATTAAACTTGGCACACGATGTGCCTCTTGCCGGGCACCTGGGGCAGGACAAGACGTACAGCCGCCTGGTGACCCACTTCTACTGGCCAAAGATGCGGAACGATGTAGCAAACCACTGCCGGGCCTGCCCCACCTGCCAGGCCAGCGGGAAGAGCGGCCGAAAACTTAAAGTCCCCCTGAAACCCTTTCCCATCGTCACCACCCCCTTTGAGCGGGTGGGAATCGATATTGTGGGGCCCCTGGAGCCCCGGACAGCACAGGGACACCGATTCATACTTGTCCTGGTGGACCATGCCACCCGCTATCCCGAGGCCATACCTCTCCGGACCGTGACGGCGCCTGTGGTGGGCCGAGCCCTGATGGGGATCTTCTCGCGGGTGGGCTTCCCCCGAGAAGTCGTTAGTGACAGGGGCACGAACTTTATCTCCAAGTACATGAAGTCCCTATGGCAACAGTGCGGGGTCACCTACAAATTCACGACCCCCTATCACCCGCAAGGGAACGGACTAGTAGAACGATTTAACCGCACTCTCAAGGGGATGATCATGGGCCTGGAAGAACCCTTACGTCGCCAATGGGACGTGCTGCTCCCGTGCCTCCTGTTCGCTTACAGGGAAGTCCCCCAGAAATCCCTGGGCTTCAGTCCGTTCGAACTATTGTATGGACACCCCGTCCGGGGCCCCCTCAGCCTGGTCAAAGAAGGGTGGGAGGTGGCCCCTCAGAAGATTCCCCCTGATGTATACAAGTACCTCTTGACCCTCCGTAACCAGACCCGGCGGTTCAGGGAACTTGCCAAGGCCAACCTCGAAGCCAGCCAAGAAGACATGAAGCGCTGGTATGATCAGCATGCCTCATCCATCGAGTTCGAGCCGGGACAACAGGTCTGGGTGATGTCCCCGGTTGAACCTTGCGCACTCCAGGACAAATGGATGGGACCCTTCAAAGTGGTAGCGCAAGGGCCCCGTCACCTACCTGGTAGACATGGAGTCACCCCGAAACCCCCTACGTGTCCTCCACGCCAATAGACTCAAGCCCCACTTTGTGCGCTCTGAACTTAGCCTCCTGATGGCTACCGACAGTGGGGCTGAAGAAGACTCCGAGCCCCTCCCTGATCTTCTGAAAACGCTCGAGAAAGACGGCTCCGTGGAGGGAGTCCACCTCTCCGATGCCCTGTCCCCAGTGCAACGCCGAGACTGCCAAGAACTGCTACTCCAATTTGCCGACCTATTCTCCCTCATCCCTGGGGTCACCCCCTGGTGCCTCCACGACGTTGACACCGGGGATAGCCCCCCTATCCGACACAGGGCGTACAGGGTGCCTGATCGAGTACGCGCCTGCATCCAGTCGGAAGTCTCCAAAATGCTAGCTCTGGGAGTGATCGAGCCGTCCGACAGCCCCTGGGCCAGCCCGGTCGTGCTGGTCCCCAAGGCCGCCGCCCCGGGCGTCGCCCCCGAGCTCAGGTTCTGTGTAGACTATCGAGGTCTGAACGCCGTCACCAGGACCGACGCTCATCCCATTCCCCGGGCAGATGAGCTGATTGACCGCATGGGGGCCGCCCGCTACCTGAGCATCTTCGACTTGACAGCGGGCTATTGGCAGATCGGCCTCACCCCAGGGGCCCAGGAGCGATCCGCCTACTCCACCCCGGATGGCCACTACCACTTCAAGGTGATGCCATTCGGAATGAAAAACGCCCCCGCCACCTTCCAGAGACTCGTGAACAAGGTGCTGGCGGGGCTCGAGGAATTCAGCGCCGCCTATCTGGACGATATTGCTGTGTATAGCCGCCACTGGGCGGAACACCTCCACCACCTCCGGGAGGTCCTGAACGCCCTCCGGCAGGCCGGGCTCACCGTCAAGGCCAGCAAGTGCCAGATCGGCCAAGGATCCGTGACCTACCTGGGACACCAAGTGGGAAGTGGCCTGGTGGCCCCCCTCCAGCTCAAGATTGCCGCCATCCAGGCCTGGGAGCCCCTGGTCACCCAGACAGAGGTCCGAGCCTTCCTGGGGCTCACGGGGTACTACCGGCGTTTCGTAAAAGACTATGGCAGCATTGTGGGGCCCCTCACAGAACTCACGTCCAAAAAGAACCCCAAGAAAGTCAACTGGACTCCTGAATGCCAGGCGGCCTTTGAGAACTTGAAGTCCGCCATGTGCACCGCCCCCGTGCTCCAGGCCCCCGACTACAGCCGGGAATTCATTGTACAGACAGACGCCTCAGATCATGGCGTTGGGGCCGTCCTCTACCAACTCAACTCCGAGGGAGTCGATCAGCCAGTGGCCTTCATCAGCCGACGCCTGCTGGCCCGAGAACAGCGCTGGAGCACCATCGAGCGGGAGGCCTTCGCCGTAGTGTGGGCCCTCAAGAAGCTCCGGCCCTATCTCTTCGGTACCCACTTCCGGGTGCAAACAGATCACCGACCCCTGCAATGGCTGATGCAGATGCGGGGAGAAAACCCGAAGCTGTTGCGTTGGTCCATCTCCCTGCAGGGGATGGACTTCACTGTGGAGCATCGCCCCGGCCAAGACCACGCCAACGCAGACGGCCTGTCCCGCTTCTTCCGCCTCGGCGAGGAGAGTACCCAAGAGGATGGGTGACTCTCCCTGCCTTCAGCTGGGGGGACGCATGTTGGACAGGCCTCGTGGAAGGCCCGATCCCTCCCCGCATGGCGGGTCACGGACCCCTGCTCCTCCTTTTTTCCGGACAAGAACCACCCCTGCAACCCGCCGGGGCAACACACGGCCCTTCCCCGACGGAACCCCAGCTCCTGAACACCCCAGTATCAGCTGGCCCGGGCCCCTCCCAGAACCACTGTCCCCGGCCCAGCCGCCATTTTGGACACTACACGACCAGGCCGCGTGGCCTCGGGTCGACCTCGGCCTCGGGCCCAGCCAGGCCCCGACATCGAGGCACCACCATCTGCCCAGGGGGTGAAGAGACCACTTGGCAGGTCAATGGAAGGAGGAGTGTCGATGGCTCCCCTCCGCCAGGTTTCGATCGCCCCCAGCCTCCCTGGGCGCTGGCTCCACCCCCCTGCTGGGTGTCTGGACTCCCTCATCCCGGACCTCCCGACCTCCAAGTGCGAGGGTCCGGACATCAAAGGGCGCCAGACCTATAACTGGGGCAGCTCCAGAGCAGGAAGGCAGTTGTATCCTGGAGTCGAGAGACACCGAGACGAACTCATCCTTGGAGGCCTGCTGGCGCTGCCGCGGCTCCTCTTCGTGAACCATCTTTGAAGGCCTGCTGGCGCTGCCGCGGCTCATCCTCGTCGTGAACCATCTTCAAGGCCTGCTGGCGCTGCCGCGGCCCTCCTCATCGTGAACCATCTTCAAGGCCTGCTGGCGCTGCCGCGGCCCTCCTCATCGTGAACCATCTTCAAGGCCTGCTGGCGCTGCCGCGGCCCTCCTCATCGTGAACCATCTTCAAGGCCTGCTGGCGCTGCCGCGGCCCTCCTCATCGGGAACCATCTTCAAGGCCTGCTGGCGCTGCCGCGGCCCTCCTCGTCGTGAACCATCTTCAAGGCCTGCTGGCGCCGCCGCGGCCCCTCCTTGCGATCCCTACAGCTCAAGGATTGAGCTCCACCTTTGGCTGCTTCTGTACCGGACCGGTACTCAGACTGTCCCGCTACCCCTTTTCCCCAAAGAGACTAGAATTGACGGGACCCTTGTGTCCTGGACCTGCTGTACCGCTCATAACCTTGCCTAAAGATATCTATAAAAGTGTGCAGAACTTATCCTTGTGTGGTGTCTATCTGTGGGGGGGAAGTTACTCGTCTGTACGATTACCGGAGAGGGCTCTCGTCGGAGGCCTCTCCCCCTGTATTCGGCCGACCCTCCGGGTCCCCGTCTAACACTCAGTGACTAAGTTTAAGAGTCAGGGAGACTGGGACCAACTATACCCCAACAGGGGTTTAGAGTTGGGGATCCATGTATTGGATTGTAATGCCCTCACACACCCTTTCAGGTGTCATGCTTCATCAACTGAACTGCTCCTCGTTGGGTCGGCGGTGCAATAATCAACGGGCTCCCTGTAGTAGGGGCACTTTACCAGAGATCTTTTTCCAATAGCTGTATGGTGAAGTGGGGGTGAGGGGCCATAAATGTCTAGATGTAGGGAGAGATTAAAATAGGGTTCAGAGTACTAAGAAAGCCAAAAGAGAATATAAAGAAGGATTGTGGATAAAATTGCACCATGCAAGCAAGACAAACAATCTAAGAGCATTTTGGGGTATAATTAACACTCTGGAACATGGCAATATGAGAGCTAGCAGTGCCAACATTCCCGCAAAAGACTGGGAGTTTTTAATTCCTATCCTGTATGGGTCTACTACTGTAAATGGGCCAAACTCAATTAATGACACATGTATTCCATGGAGTTTTTTATTCCTATCCTTTATGGGTCTACTACTGTAAATGGGCCAAACTCAATTAATGACTCATGTGTTCCATTTTCGATAATTATTATACATAATGAGAATAGAAGGCATGAAAACTATGATGCTCAATTATTAATATTTGAGTCACCACGGGTGGACATGGTAAAATCACTGACAAGTAGGATTAAATCAAATGGTGTGCCTGGTCCAAATAGGATCCTAAATGCTATCTTTAAAGCAAGAATGGACATATGGTAAAAATTTCTCAAGGCAGCATAATACATTCTATTTATAAAAGTGGCCCTCCCGATAATCCTGCAAGCTATAGGCTAATTGCCCTAACGGATGTAGGGGCGGAAATGTTTGCAACATTATTACTTAAAGATCTAGAAGAATGGGCAACTACAAGGAAAGTTATCCCAATTTTTTAAACTGTATTTCGTAGGGACAATCAACAATAATGAACCTGCCGATACTTACCTACAGAGAAGACCAAATAGAAAAAGCAAAAACGTTTTTTTAGTTATATAGATCTAAAGGCAGCTTTTGATTCTGTTCTGCTTAATCTTCTTTGGGCAAAGTTATCAGCATGGGGCGTACCAAAACATCTGTTGGATATGATTGTACTGTTGTAAACAAATACGTGGGTGCAGGTTAAAGTGGGGGGTGTAAGCCGTACCACTCGTCGCCTTGAAAGATATAGTGGCCTTAAACAGGGCTGCGTACTTGACACATGTCTTTTTAATCTCTTTATTGCCGACCTATCACATCATTTACATAACATCAATGCACACTCTCCAATCCTTGTGGGCCAAAGTATAAAATATTTGCAATATGCAGACGATACCATTCTACTAAGTCACACGTAAATATCGCTGCAAAGATTGATAAGAGTCATTTAACCAATATATATCAGCAAATGGTTTACAAATAAATACAAAAAAAATCAAAAATTATGATAATAGGATCAACAAAATCAGAAAAGATATTATGGAAAATTAAGAATGTATCTATTGAAACAGTAAGGCAGTATAAATACTTAGGAATTATGCTTGATGATAGGATGACATTTAAACTACATTTTGATAACTTCAAGGCCAAAGCAACTTCATTGTCTTTTGCCTTTAAATCATTGCGAGATAAACGTTCATGCCCAAGCTATAAGCACCAATTAAAAGTAATGAAGGCAAAACTCATCCCCGCGCTTACATATGGGTCAATAATTTTGGGAGGCAAAGAGAGCCAACCGTTGGATAAATTACAAAGAAAAGTTTTTAAATCATTTTTTAGGATCTCAAAAAATGTTGGGCATTCTATAGAATTCTATCAAATTTATTAATAATAATAATAATAATAGTAAAGATTGGAGTTTGGTTTGTTAAACCAAACATTGGTAAAGCAAGCTGCATTTTTAAAATGTCTATTTTCACTCTATTTATTGGACCCTGAGTCCCTTGCATATATGAGCTGGCAGGAAATGAATAAGAAAGAGTATATCAGCCCATGGAGGTTATATTTAACTGAATGTTTGAATATTTTTAAGCTCCCATCTTTTGATGATATGAGTAGAAATAAGACCATTTTAAAACAGATTTTAAATCAATCATCTAAATTTGTATCATTCTTATTAGATCAGGAGATGACTGCAAAAGAAAAGCATGCCTGGTCGGTTATTAACTCGCATAATAAAATTGGGCCCCAATCCTATCTCACCTCTTTTTTGAAACCGGCGGTAAGGGATATATTGTTTAAGCTTAAGTTTGGCCACTATCCAACAAAAGATGGGCTCCCTAGATTGGTACAAGATTGGCAATCACAAACAGTTAGATTACGTGGTTATACAAATAAAACATTATTGCACATTGTATGTATTTGCCCCAAACTGCGTCAAAAAAGATTAACACTTTTAAAACCAATATTTAGGTAACAAGGGGTAAGAACATGTCACCAAGCAATAATACTGTGCCTTCAGGGCGTATTATTTGTTTAACAGTTTACTTTGTTAAATGTATTATGATAGCTGAGAACAAATTGGAACAGGACACTGTTTTGGTCATGCTATAGGAATAGAAGGTGGCTATGAGACTAACTATATTGTTTTTCCTATATTGGTAATGTAACTGGATAAATTCAAACTATGTCTATTTTTCGCTGATGATATAGTATCTAAGGTATACTGAAATCTTAAGAAGCATGGCTGCACTTTATACATTAAGTATTAAGATTACATTTGGATTGAATATGTGTTACCTTGTGTATAGCTTCTTTTAAGGGGCTGTTTAAAGATCAGAGAGAGGATTCAAGGTTATTTGTATGGTTGATTTTAATAATATGCATGGCGATTAATAATGAAATGCAATGTTTTTACCAGGTTATGAACGAAATATTTTTCTATAATATTTTATGTAATTCCAATGGTTATTAAGTATGTTATTACATGCTCAATATCTTTAAGGAACGGATGAAATTGTTTTGTTTTATGAATTGTGTTTTTATTGTAAGGATTTTAATTAATTGGACAATAAAGAATAAAAAAAAAGACTGTGGTTTTTCTTTGCCTTCATAGAAAGAACAGAATTTTGATTGATTTCTCGTTTTACGTCAGCTGTCTAGGAGCCAAGAGTTGTACGATAACTGCTTTATCTCTGTGATGTTGTTTCAGAGAGGCGCCCCCTTTTAAACACTTCTTAGTCTCGCTCCATATTCCCTACTGACAAGCCATGATCACATTTGCCTTAATCATAACAAACATCATTTATAGCAATAGGTTTGTGTGGGCTGTATTCGTGTCAGGATTTCTCTTCATGTGTAGTGCAGCTAAAAATATATTTGTAATGTGGAGCATCACTTGCAAGAATTAACAGCCATGGGTCTGAGGGCATCGTTACCAGTGGGCTCTGGTATTTTTTATATTATGTTGGAGATTTTTACAGTGCTCTATTACCATCATTATAGGATTGCAGCACTGTCAGAGTCCAGGTGTCTTCAAACAATGTCTTTAGGATTCCATCACAAAACATAGCCTGGTTTCTGATTGTCTGACTTAGATAATAAAAAGTGTGGAAATGGCTAAAAAGTCACTTCCATGTATGTATGTATTTATTTTCACATGTTTTGTTATTGTTTGTCTGTTGTGTGTAGCTGGAGGACAATACCAATCTGGGAGTGTTCGATTTGGTCAAATCAGCATGTGCACTCTCTTGCTAAAAGTCTCTTGTCTGAGGAAAATGAATGCATACAGTCATGTTAAGAGTCCACTTCATCTTTTTGAACTAGATTAGTTGTTGGGTATTCGATTTGTGTGTTATGGGTTGTCATGGCGTGGTTTATAGTTTTATGAACAGTTGGGGAGCTGTTGTGAGTTGCTAATTACCATGGAAGACAAGCATGAGGATACCAAAAGCAACTTAATTAACTGTCTCATTGAAACAGCAACCTAGATGATGGAACATTGTTTAAAGTTAAATGCGGGAAAATCAGAGATCCTGCTTTTCAGTGGAGCACACCTAATTTGGGACAACACCTGGTGGCTCCGGGAGATGGGAGCCACCCGGGGCCCTAAACGAGTTGCAAATAAATTGGGCATACTTATTGATAACGCACTGTCCATGCAAGACCAAGATCAAACTCTGTGCGGAAAACCTTTGCTATACTTAAACTACTTCGAAGACTTTTTTCCTGGATCCCTTTAAACTGTAGAAAGTCCATTACCCATGCTCTCTTTTCTAGTGGACTTAGCAATGGGAATGCGCTCTATGTGGACATCTCTGAGTATCTTTTCTCCCGACTACAGGTGGTCCAAAATGCAGCTGCTAGACTGGTTTGCAACAAAAGCAAATACAGCTTGGCATCTGAAAGTTTGAGAGAACTGCACAGGCTTCCTGTATGCCAAAAGGCAAAGTTCAAGCTCCTCTGTTATGCACACAGAGCGCTACACAAGAGCGCCCCCCGCATCTTGCATGATAAGTTAGAATTCTACACTCCCCCACGAAACTTGAGGCCTTGTCATCAGGCCCTGGACAAGATTAAACAGACCAAATTGGTTAGAGCAGGAGACCGATCCTGTTCCAAACTAGCAGCTGTCCACTGGAATGAACTTCCACTAGATCTACGACTAACGGACGAATACCTGTCCTTTAGAAAGAAATTAAAAACGTCCCTGTTCCCTAGGTTATAGCCAAAGCCATATAACACCCCGGCCTACGCCGCAACCCGAAACTGTTCACAACCGCCCTCCCCATATCAGGATAACACTCTCCTAGCACTGTGATGTCCCTTGGGATGAATGTTGCGCTTTATACCTACAAAAACAAATGTGTGTTTTATGAGTAACGATAGGGTGCCTCTGAACTAGATGCATGTGTGTCGTTCTGACCACGTTGTGTTGGGGAGTTTAGATTTTTTAAAATTATTATTATACTTGGTACTGTTGTGAAATCTATCTTACCTAACTATAAGGAATACCTGAGCTGCACTGGTTGGTTGCCACCATTAACTGAAAAATTCTTACAGTAGTTCATAACAAGCTGAAGGATGTGTCACAGTGATGGAACTATTTTTGCAATGTTTTTTGAGACATTCCAAAGCCCACAGCTCACCTTAACATGCAAAGGCTGGTGTGATTAGAATGATGCAAATGCCTTTTGAATCAACAATGTTTTTTCTTTTCCTCGACTTGCCGATATTTAGTAGGTATCAGGCCAAAAGAGAATATTAGATCTAATGGAAGGACAGTCAGTGCTGTACTAACATCTCAGCAATGGCAGTTCTTGGTGGGATTTCAAGAGCAGATACAGAGAGAGTTCTTATTCCATCAAAACGTAGGAACAAGGAGAAATGAGCCAACTGAAGAATGGGCAGGAAAAAAACTGGCAAGTGGGTTGGAGCAGAGAGAAGAAGAGAGGAGGCATAAAATGGTGCATGGTGTGGCACAGCTGTGGAGCAGGGTAGTTTTATGAAAGCAAAGTAGTGTGAGAGATATGGTCGATAACTGGAGGAGGAGAGAGGGGAGGAGTGATATGAAACAAAGATGTGTCATTGCAACAAAGCAGAAGCGTGAGATAGAAGAGAGCGGGGAAGTTGGATCAATCAACCTGCTTAATAGCAACACATCTCTGTTCCCAGACATCAGAGTGGATTCTTCCTTCACAAGTGGCTGCCAAAGTACTAACACACAACTACCCATCATGGGGAGCAGGCAGTGGGCAAAAAGGCATTAATGGGAATGTCTTTGGGGGTTATAAGTTACTACATCGACCTCAACTAAATCGTGAGCCACTACATTGTGGGCTATCAGAACATTGTGAAGGTAGTTTTTCAGTAATGTCGCTACCTCCTCAGCCACCACTACACCTACCCTTTATCTACATCAACTTGTTTATTATATTTTTCTCATAATTTTATTTCAGGTGTAACCATATTCTTTTTTTCTATTTTCCTTTTAATGCATATAATTATGCTGTGATTACAGTATTCAGTAACCTAACAGTTTTCTATAATTATAGTAGAGTACCCTATACCTACTGATTTATAATTGCTCTGAATTGAATAAAATTACACTAAACTTTCATTTTCTGATTTTGTTTTGTAATACATTTAATAATACAAGCTAACACTTTTCTTTAAGTATAATTCATTTGCATTTACTTCATTTTATTAAGGAAGCATTATCCAGTGAATTTATAATTGCATTACTTTATTCATTTAACCTACCTCTAGCCCATTAATTCAGTCTATTCTGCATGCCTTGATTGTATTTAATAACCTAACCTATGTATATGTGTGTGTGTGTGTGTATATATATAAATATATATATATATATATAAATACATACATACATACACACACACATGTATATGATGTCCCAAAGCTGTGTGTGTGTGCGTATAAATATATATATATATACATAAACACATTCACACACATCATATACATGTGTGTGTATGTATATATATACACACACACTATATATATACATATGTATATATATTTATATATATATATATATGTATATGTATATATATATTTTTTCCTTTACTCCAGACCACCAGCCGTTGCTCCACAATGCCAGGGGTGCTTGCTCGACACACGGTGGAGTGCGTGATTATTTTCCCAACACTTGGTCACCTCTCCACACTGAACCAATTCCAATAGAGAGCCCTCTGAGCCATTATACGTAGTCCAATTTGCCGTATTTATTTTCGTGCTGCAGCTTAAGTTAACAAACGCGTTTCGGCGTTGCCGCCTTCGTCAGTGTTTATATATATATATATATATATATATATATATATATATCTAAACAAAGGGTGTCCCTGAAGACAGAAGCCTCACACAGGAAGGTACGTTTTCAGAGTTTTATTGATAGCAGCTGCAGTTGTCAGAGACAAAGACATTTCCCAAGTCTTCACAAAGCCCAACGCATTTTGTGCTCCTCTTCGCACTTCATCTGGGGCTGGAGTTCGAGCAAGCGCCAATGAGTTCACAGCACTAAATACTTGTGCCACTCTCCATGGTAGGCGTGGCAGCAGCGCTGCCCACTGGTCTTTGTAGTGCTGTGCAATAATCTCATGTGAGTTGATTGCGCACTGCTAAATGACAACAAATGTAACCTGCTTCCTGACCGCCCCGAAGCACACCCATGGAGCTTTCACCTGCCGGAACTGCAGCTTCACAAGCATCCGACACACCATGCTGCCGACCAGGAAAGAACCCAACCACCTCAGATGCATCCTTCTCAACAACTGCTCGGCCCGCAAACACTCCGTTGAACTCTGGGACCTACTCGACTCAACCTCCCCAGACCTCGCTTTCCTGACGGAGACCTGGCTGAACCCCACCTCGGGACCCGACATAGCAATAGATGTCCCGGAAGGCTACAAGATCACCTGCAGGGACCGCACCAACAGAGAAGGAGGAGGAATCGCCATCATCCACAGGAACACTCTCAGAGTCTCGACCAACACAGACAACACCCTCAGCACCGCCCAACACCTGCACTTCTAGATCCACACTGACCCCAACACCACCCTCAGAGGAACCCTCATCTACAGACCCCCCGGACCCCGACCACAGTTCAGCGACTCCATTGCCGACTTCGTCAGCACACACGCCCTCGCCTCCATAGACTACATCATCCTCAGGGACCTGAACTTCCTCCTCGAGAACAACAACGACACCAACTCCACCACCCTGATCGACAACCTAGCCAACCTCAGACTCAGACAACTCATCACAACACCCACCCACTCCGACGGTCACATGCTTGACCCCATAATCTCTGCAAGCCCCCACGTCTCCTTCAACCACACCACCGAACTCCACTGGACCAACCATCGCTGCATCCACTTTACCTTAAAGAAACCCACCACGCACCACCACACCCAGCAGATGCCTCGCCGCTGCTGGAGCAAAGTCACTAAAGACCAGCTAACCACAACCCTTGCCCAGAGCCCACCCGCCGACCCCACTGACCCCAACACCGCCGCCCGCAACCTCAGACAGTGGATCAACGACTGCGCCAACGCCCTCGCCCCGATCAAGAAACCCTCCAACAGTCACACCAACAAGAAAGCCAGCTGGTTCACTGAAGACCTCCGGACCTCCAAGCAAACCGAAAGCTGGAGAAGATCTGGCTTCGTGAATGAACACCGGACAGCCACGCAGCCCACAGAACGCCACCCGCAGACATCATCACCTTATCAGTTGCGCCAAAAGGGCCTCCTTCAAAGACCGCCTAGACAACAACGCGCACAACAGCAAAGAGCTCTTCAACATCGTGAAGGAACTATCCAACCCCAGCTCCAACACCAACGACCTTCCACCCTCGCAAGACCTGTGCGACTTGCTGGCCACCTTCTTCCACCACAAGATCGCAGACATGCATGATAGCTTCAACGCCACGACTGCCCCGACAACCACTGAGACCTCTGCCCCCAGGACCACCATCCGCACCAACCGCCTGCTCACCTATACCAACATCTACAATGACGACACCATCAAGATCATGAACACCATCCACTCCGGATCTCCTTCAGACCCATGCCCACACCACATCTTCAACAAAGCCAGCACAGTCATAGTACCCCATCTCCGGAAAGTCATCCACACCTCCTTCGAGACAGCAACCTTCCCGGAGAGCTGAAAACACGCTGAGATCAACGCCTTACTCATGAAACCTAAGGCGGACCCCAAGGACCTCAAGAACTTCCGGCCCATCTCCCTGCTCCTGTTCCCGGCAAAGGTCATCGAGAAGACCATCAACGAACAACTGACCCCCTACCTCGATCAGAACAACATCCTAGACCCATCCCAGTCCGGGTTCCGCAGCAACCACAGCACCGAGACTGCCCTCATAGCCGCTACCGATAACATCAAGTCCCTGCTGGACAACGGGGAAACGGCGGCCCTCATCCTCCTGGACCTGTCAGCTGCCTTCAACACGGCCTCAACCACACACTACGAACATGCCTCCACAACGCTGGGATCCAAGATAAGGCCCTGGACTGGACCAACTCCTTCCTCTCCGGCAGAACACAGAGTGTCTACCTTTCCCCCTTCCGCTCCGCAGCCACCGAGATCATCTGCGGCGTACCCCAGGGCTCATCCCTCAGCCCAACTCTGTTTAACATCTACATGGCACCGTTCGCCCACATCGCCTGTCGGCACAACCTTAACATCATCTCCTACACCAATGACACCCAGCTGATCCTCTCCCTCACCAAATACCCCCACACCGCCAAAACTAACCTTCACAAAGGAATGAAGGCCGTCGCTGAATGGATGAGGAACAGCCGACTGAAGGCGAACTCGGACAAGATGGAGGTCCTCATCCTCGGATCCACCCCTTCGAACTGGGACAACTCCTGGTGGCCGACCGCACTGGCAACCGCTCCAACACCCACCGACCATGCACGCAACCTAGGGTTCATCCTGAACTCCACCCTCTCCATGACTAAACAGGTCAACGCCGTCTCCTCCTCCTGCTTCAACACCCTCCGCATGCTCTGCAGGATCTACAAGTGGATCCCCACTGAAACGAGAAGAATGGTCACCCAGGCCCTTGTCAGCAGCAGGTTGGACTATGGAAACGCCTTCAACGCAGGAGCCTCGGCCAAACTCCTGAGACGGCTCCAACGCATCCAGAAAGCCTCTGCACGCCTGATCCTCGACATCCCTCACCGCAGCCACATCACACCCCACCTGAGAGACCTGCACTGGCTCCCGGTCAACAAGAGGATAACCTTCAAGCTCCTCACCCACACACACAAGGCACTCCACAACACTGGACCAAAGTACCTCAACAGATGACTCAGCTTGTACACCCCCACCTGCCAGCTCTGCTCTGCCGACCTCGCCCTCGCCACAGTCCTCCGCTGCCGAAGAGCGACCTCCGGCGGCAGATCATTCCCCCACCTCACCGCCAAGACCTGGAACACCCTCCCCATCCACCTATGGCTGACCTTCAGAAAACTTCTCAAGACATGGCTTTTCGAGCAATAGCAGCATTCCCCACCCCAGCGCCTTGAGACCCTCACGGGTGAGTAGTGCGCTTTACAAATGATATGATTGATTGATTGACAACCAAAACAAACAACATATACATTTTATTTTAAACTATTAAAGTTGATTCTAAAATGAACCTTTTTCCAAAGATTTTTTGAGTTTAAGTTTTTTGAGGAAAAAAAAACAAAAACAAAACTTGAAAAATGGATAAAAAATGGGATAAAATGTTAAAAACAATACTTTCTGCACATGTTTTGATGAAGAAGATCTTGAATTTTCCCCAATCTTCTTCTTTACTCTCTATAAGAGATGGTCTTGCTACACACACAGAGTAATGAAGTCTCAAAGTGTTGAGGCATGGATCAATTTCTTGTTCCTCCTCCTGCAAGATATTTTCAGTCAACCTCTCTCCAGTAGGGATGGCATATGGCATGGTTTCCGAGGATCTGCTAGCCTCTTTGGAATTCCTCATCTAATTATTGGTAATGAACTGCTGTCCATGCCATGCGTTATAATGCTTGTGCGTCAATGATGCTCCAAAGCTGTATTTTCCTCAGTTGCCCCTTCTCATATTATCGCACAAAGTACACGCCACATATTTGGATGGTAATTCTTTTTCATCCAGTGAAATGGTGAACATTTTCCAAACAAAAGATTCTGGTGGTGACTTGGAATGATATCTTATACTTCTTTATTTCCTTTGTCTCCTTCTTATTCTGGATATCTCTTCTCTTGTTCTTCTTGCAAAGTCAGAAAAATCTAGCTTCCCTAAGAAAGAAAACTAAGTCAAAATAAACTGCGCAGTCTCTGTTGCTGCGGAGCTGTCGTATGGCAGAGTGCAATGAACTGCTTCAGAACTGAATGAACTATTTTAGTATGGAATAAAACATTAGCAGGAACTAGTCATACCTATTGAATGGTCTATAAATGTTGGTGGATGCTCGCCAACCCTGGAAAATAGGCATGGGTGGAACCGGCAATGATCTGTTGAAAAAATAACTTTAAAAAACATAAACAAAGGTTCATATAAAATGTACAAAAAAGTGAACAAAACTTAGGTTCAGAGCCTGAAAAACATTAATACAATGGCTCACTTTAAGAACCTAATAAACAAATAAACGACTACATAAAGTGCACTGTGGGCAGGTTGCCTAAAGTAGGTTGGGCCCAGGGTCTGGACAAGACCAGTTCTAGTGGCCACTCCTCTCTGCACATAGCGGGAGGATGTGCGCTACAGGGGTAGGCCCACATCGGGTTAGGTGCAGAGCCTTACAGGAGACTAGACCCTGTGGCCAA
This sequence comes from Lissotriton vulgaris, assembly GCF_964263255.1. Classification (NCBI taxonomy): domain Eukaryota; kingdom Metazoa; phylum Chordata; class Amphibia; order Caudata; family Salamandridae; genus Lissotriton; species Lissotriton vulgaris. Next base: position 481,196,700 of record NC_141691.1, on the reverse strand, counting down.
CCCCGACTGCACACAGTCAAAGGTCATGCTCAATGGGGATTGGCTGCCTTCTGGGGGTTGGGTCACAGTCTGGCTATGACCAGGCTATTCAGTCAACCCATGCTGAACACGGACAAAAGCCCTGCATAGCGGGGGTTGTCCATCTACAGCGGGTACTCTGAAGGGCCAATCCCTTCACCCGACTCCTGCTGCAGACAATCAAAGCCGTGAACTGTCAGCATTGGATGGAAATAGCATAATAGGTGCAAGGAACAGTTGCATGAGGTATAACATAAAACAAACACAAATTCACTGCAAAAACAAAGGTTAAAGTATAGTTATGGTGAGCTTTACTTATCAAGACTCCAACATGTTTTATAAACCTCTAAAATGCTCAGACTGAACCAACAGTTATGGTTGGAAAACAAAACCTAAAAAACAATGAGATTTCCCAGCTATGTTTAGGTAAACCGGTCATAATCATGCCCTCATCATGCACTACTTACGACCTCATACATAACAGATGACATCTCACCTGACCCGTCATGGAGAAAACACGAAACAAAACACAAACTCCCCTTTTACAATGATACAGGAAATTGAAGGCCTTATTTATAATTTGGTGGATAGGATACTCGATTATAAATGTTGATGTTGCGCCCTCCACCATATTACAAGTGCCTTTTAGCCTTTGCCACTTGCAATACGGAGGGCGGGATATCTGTGCATTTTGATGGAGTACGCCTTCCAGCACGCTCTAACTAAGAGCATAATAGTCACTAACTACTGCAAAACATAATGAGTGACTAGAGTTATGCCATGTGTTTTATGCATAATTTAAGAATTTCAGTGTTTTAGCACAATTGTTACATAACACAACATCACTACATAATGTTGAGGCTTTATCTTATAAAACAAAATATAGGTACATTGTGCAAACAAGTCAAACCAAGCATTTGTTTCAAGGTATTGAAGAGAGTTTAGAGTTCCTATGATGTGGGCATGTTGATACAATTGCAATTAGGATTGACTGAGGTCTCTGGTGTCGAGGCTTTTGGGTTCCAGCTTCTCATGCAGGTGGGCTGTAATGTTTATGCATATTTTGGTTCTCAATTGTGAAAATGTGTTTACCAAATTCCTTGCTCAGTTTCCATATTAGAAACAATGAGGACAACTTATTGACTTAGTTAAGGGAAGCAGGGAAATGGAGACTGGGTGAACGTGAATGAATTTGTTAAAGAATATGAATCAATGTGCGATTAGCATGCTCATATGTTTATATTAAAGATATAACTAGAGATAATATGAAGTTCGTGTTTCTTAATGCAAGATTAACAATAATGATATGATGAATAGAAAAGTCTTGCAATTGTATTTTTGACGATCGTAATTTGTGTAGTTAAATAGTTTCTTAAAAAGGCAACCAAGCTACTGTTAAAAGATAGTATGACTATCTTTGAAAGCCTGATTTACCTCGTCTTTTCTCGGGTTTAGGATCTTTTTGTGATGGGAGCAGACGTTGTTCAGATATTAGGAAGTACTGCTTATTACAATCCAAAAGTGATATAAACCAGAACGTTGTGAAAATATTGTCATATACAGAACACATATTCGTTATTAATAAAGCGCAAAGATTACAACTGCCTCATAATCACCTTTCAGTCTCAGAAACGTAGGTCACCCCGCCAAACTGTTCTACGCTCACCCATCCACTTCCATTAGTCCTCTCCTCTTTAGCTCTCTCCTCAGACCTCACCACACAGTTCCCTATTCTGACGTGGGTTTGTAAACATACAATGAACGGTATCCATTTGTCTTCCTGTTACCTCATGTGAGTCATATTGTATTATTAATTAATTAATTAATTGTGGGTTTGTAATGCGCTAGAATCGACTCCCGAAGGAGTATCTCTGCGCAGTAGACCGCTGGGGAACCCGTCCTGGCTTTCCCTGTAAGATGGTCCCTACTGGTGAAACCAGGCATCCCCAGCGTATGTGGGGGGCCGTTGTGGAGATGAGGCAAGCTAATGCCCAGAGTTGCCGAGTGTGAACCCTGGTTAGAGTAGGCACCGAGATGAGAATTATCGAGTCCGCTGACCCTGGTCCACGACCCTGCCGCGTCGGGAATTGAACCCTGGTCCTGGGCCGTCCTCTGCTCTCGGGTCTGCCGCCTCTAACCAGTGAGCCACACCACTCCATGATTTCTCCTCTACATTGGTAATAAGGGGCTATAACTTACTGTTCTAATGAAAGTCCCACAGTGTTATATCACGCAATGCCTATTAAATGTTCTCGACTCACAGCTCTTAGATGCCTACAGAACATGGTTCGTGTTAACAAAAAATAAAACATAATCAAAAGATAACAACCTCATTGGTCTGTGGTAGAATGTAGCAGAAGCATTTTTTTTTAAATCAGTTTGAATTTATGTTACAAGAATACATTCTGGTGATCCCCTGGGCCATTGGTTATGCTCCTGATATTTGAGTTACTATCTTGAGTTTAATCTTTAAAAATATTGCCACCGATGCACGGTAAACACGTGCCCAAAGCCCCCAGAGAAGGAACGGTCTCCAGTGAGCCTGAAAATCATGTCTTGGAACGTTGCTGGGCTCAGGAGGCTGCTTCTTAAACAAACTGCGGTGTCATTTATGAAGGAAGCAGACATCATCTGTACACAAGAAACCTGGCAAATGCATCCTCTCTCTTTGAGAGGATACGCTGAGTATGGAAAACCCGCTAAAAAGCTCAACATTTTCGGTAGACCCGCCGGTGGGATATGCATCTATATTAAACACTCACTTAATTTGGAATTCATAGAAATATCCAACCTGCCGGATACCCTCCAGGCAGGCATCCTGAAAGGCTGTCGGCTGACAAACAGTAACTTTTCATTTTTATTAGTTAATCTTTATCACAACCCTCACAGGCCCAATTCCAACATGGCCACTCTGATACACCATATCGAGCGTCTAATGCTCCAATTTGCGGGCCTTGAATGCATCATTCTTGGTGATTTTAACTCTCATAATATAGGGTCTCAACCACAAGCAGGTGCCAGGCAGGAGCCACCAATGCCCTGAACGACTTACTAAAAACCTATAACCTGGCGACGGCGCACTCAGTCCTTTTAAAGAACACTCCCGGGCTGATTGTCGCTCACACATTTAATAACCAAACTACGGTCGACTATATAATCCTAAGTGGCAAACTCCAACTTTTAATGTCAAATTTCTCAGTCCAACTGCGTAGTGACAGCGATCACGCTGCCCTAATTGTCACATTGAATCTTATAGCGGACTACCGCCACAAGCTTGAATTCATCAGGGAAGCCGATGGAGAAGAACTAATAAAGCTGCCCAGAAGGATCAAATGGGAACAGACCGCAATCAATAGATTCAACAGCTGGGCAAATCATTGGACAGGTTGGTCACTAAGCGAACAGAAAAAGGACGCCATAGAAACTTGGAGTGTCACAATAGAGACCCTTGCGGTGATTCTTCGCGGGAACTTGAATACTATATCGCACAGGCGCTCTTCACCTACATAAGGTTATAATTCTGAAATTAAAATAAGTGCCAAAAATCTAAATAAGAAACGAAAACTTTTCCGCAAAATTGGGACAAGCCTAAACAAGATCGAAGTACAAGAAGCCAAAAAAAGCCATGCAAAGAAGGTTTGGGCAGCAAAACGTGCCCACTGTGAAGCAAAATGGCTAATAATTTTTGACTTGCTGAGCCCGGGAAAATCACAGGAGTTTTGGAAGTACATATGCAACCTGGACAGAGACACAAACCATAGAGAAAACTCCCTTAAATCCTCTACTTGGGTCGCCCATGTAAAAGCACTCTACACTAATGATGGCGATGCTAACATGCAAATTGACACATCCATTGTTGGAGACAATCTAGGCACATACACTGAGCTGATGGCTCCACCGGGGAAATAGCTTGTCTCCAAAATCATTAAAAACATCAGACAAAACGCCGCTCCAGGTCCTAATGGTCTCCCTGGACATCTATTCAAGGCAAATATCGATTTTGGGTCCACTAATCTGACCCACCTGTATTCTGAATGTTGGCTCCAGGGGTACGTACCAGACTCATGGAGAGGCTCGCTTTTACAGCCCATCCATAAAAAAGGCCCAAAAACTGAACCTACCAACTACCGCATGATCGCCCTGCTGGATATTGAGGGAAAAGCTTATGCCAGCGCCATCTTAAGGGCCCTCGCAGACTGGACGAGCGCAGAAGGCATCCTTCCATTTTGTCAAACCGGTTTTAGACCTGGGTCTGCCACAGTTGACAACATCATCGCACTTTCTTTCCTAGCACATCGTGCTCGGAAAGGAAAAAGCCTGCCACTCTTTGCCTGCTTTATCGACTATTCGGCGGCGTTCGATGGGGTAGATCGTGCAATTCTGTGGCACAAGCTGGTCCAATGGAACATCAACCTGGTACTGCTAAGAGCGATACAGTCCCTTTACCAAAAAACATGGGTGCGAATTAAACTCTCGAGGGACCACGCATCAGTCAAGATCAACACAGACAGAGGTTTAAAACAAGGGTGCGTGCTAGCCCCACTATTATTCAATTTATACACAGCGGACATGGAGAAGGCTCTGACTGGGGCTGCCCTGGCCACCCCAAAGATTGGTGGAAATAAAATTCTTTTCATGCAATATTCTGATGACTTGGTTCTCTTTGACCACACGAGAATGGGGCTACAAAAGGTGCTGACGGCTCTGGCCAGGTACAACGACAAAAACAGGCTTGTAGCAAACCCGAGCAAGTCAAAAGTAATTATTTTTGGTCATTATCCAAGGAAAAAAGCTTTAAAATGGAGACTAGGCAACCTCCTTCTGGATTCCACGCAGCGGTACATCTATTTGGGCATTTTGTTTCCAGGAATCGGGGCTCGCAAGCGCCCACCTTAAGTCAATCCAAGCCAAAGGTAAATCCATCACCTATGCCATTTGCAAGCTGCAAGCATCCTTACGTAGCCCATCCACCACGGCCATTAATAGAGTTCTTAAAGCCAAGCTTATGCCGGCACTCAACTATGCCCTACAGGCATTCCCGGGCAAACTGAGTAATGAATTAGAAAAAATTCAGTGCAGAGCATATAAGAAAGTTTACCATCTTCCAAGGTGTACTAGAAACACCCTTGTTCGCCTGGAGTTCTCGCTCAACCGGCAAAACCTGGAAGAGTTGGCCGCCTAAGTAAAAATTACTTTATAACAACGGCGGCACATGAGAACACATTAAAGGCAGTCTTGAAATGTATTTTCATAGAGCCTGGGAACCCCTGGTTGGCCACCCTCGAAATGGCTAAGGCCCAGTTCAAACTTGCCACGGACTCATGGAACCCTGAATATGTCAAATACTTTGCCATCAAGAATGCGATAAAAAAACAAGTGCGTGTGCGGTCAATGGAACTGGACCTGGACTCTCTGAGGAGAAAAGACTTGCATAAGACCTTGTATCTCCCGCACACCCAGCATACTCATAAAACATCATCTCACGCAGGGGGTGGGCCGTGCTGCCCTCCATAAGATTTTGGCTTATAGACTACACCCATTGCCCCTTAAAGAACTATATTCCTGCGGTCAGGCCAGCTTTGGAGTCCGGGAATGCAGGCTCTGCAGGTATAAACGTGAGTCTTTGGCCCACCTCCTCTTCTGCTGCCCGGCCCTCCGCCTGGCCCGTAGTCTTTATCTCAGGTCATTCTTAAGACAATCGGAGTCACGCACTGCAGAGGAGGGGATCGCTCATCTGTATACCCTGTCCACGGTAAAGCACATGGCGGCCTTTGGAAAGTTTATCTTTCAAGCTCAGGCTATGTTGATGGCTTCCACAGGCCGGATTCCAGAGTCTCCTGCCGGCCCATGAACCCTTTCCCCAGCATGTTCTGCGCCTATGGAGCAATCTGATAAATGGACCTTTTGCAATTTCCTTGATTTTAACTTTTGTAATGTTGTTACTTTTGTATCTTGGTTTTATGTAATGGTTTTTAGTAACCAAACAAATACATTAATTAATTAATTCATTCATTCATTCATTCATCTTTAAAAATATTGCCCATGTATGTTTCAATATTCATCTACAACAACTGTTGTCTTCTGTTTCTTCTAAGGCAGCTCTGACACCAAGGCAACTTTTCCTCAATGGCTTGTAAACGTTTTGTAGGTGTTTTTGCATCTACTGCCCTCACTTTGTATGACAAACAGATTATTTTGTGTTTGTCTAATACCCTGCCTAGAAAACTCTGAGTGAATGTGAGTGGATTTATAGTTATGGCCAATAAGAGGAAACAAGAAAAAAAACAGACATCACAAAAACTTAGCATGGAAGCATAGATTTGTTTTTACATCTTCCAACTCTGCGTGGTGCAGTGATGTAATCTGGAAATTCACACAGGAACAAAACCACTCATGCTAAGTAAGTACTTCCAAAATAAAACAGGCGTTTTACGGTCAAATGGCTGTTCCATATAACGTCATATCGAATGAAAACGTTGTGTTTAGTGTTTTCAGTTTCAGTATTGATTTCCTGACACGCCCGGTGAATGTTGTAACAGGCCACAACCTGACGTTAAGGGAGGAGGGGTCCCACCCCTCCACCTTTTTCCAACGCATGAACATTGTTTTTTTGTCAGGCTGAGCAAGAGTCAGCCTAATAGACACTGTTCATGTCCGTGTCAGGCAGCCAGGTGCCCTACATGCGCTAATGTGCCGGTGACTGGATGTCTTAGCTGAAATGTGCTGGGCTTAAGATTTCAAAGCTTGTAAGGTGCGACCTCCTCAGCCTTGCAAAGTCTTTTGTGAGGTTCTCTTCGTGACAAGGGGGAGTATCACTGGGAGACTTTGACCTGGGCGCTTCAGTTTTAAGCCCTGAAGAGCCTAGGGATGAATGTCCATCAGTGACTCTTGCCACAGAATGGAGTCGGGTCAGCAAATCTCACTGACCCCATCAAACTCTGTGACATGTTAAGGAAGGTCTTCCTATCATTGCCTGACCCATGACAAGATTAGCCAATTAGAAGAGGAAGCAGGTTCTTCCTTCTGTCCCTTCATTACCTGAACCCTCCAGGAAACAAGGAGGCTTCTTTTCTCTCTCCCACCATAACTGGTAAGTCCTTAATGAATGTTGAATGCATGTGTGTGTATGTATGAATGTATCTGTATGTGCGAGTATGTGCTGTAAATGGGTGTGTGCATGAGCTTGTGAAAGGTATGTGTGCATGCTTGTGAACGAGTGTGATTGAGGGTGCATATGGATGAGTATGTGTGTTTGCATGTGATAGAGAGTGTTTGCGTGTGTGAGATTGCCCTGCCAATGCTGCACATTACAGGCTGCCACTGGTTGTAATCACGATTGTGTTATTTTGTAACAAGACGTGGACTGGAAAAGCTCCAGATAAGTAGCAGGAAAGTCGATGCTGGGGTGGGCAATTTGACAGGGCTTTGTTTAGGAGTTTCAATGGATATGGAGTTTTGCCCTACTAGAGATAGAAATAAAATAGTAGTACCAGACAGAAAAACCTAGGCAATGACTACGGCAAATGCCCTATGAATATTGTATATGGTTCTGTTGTCCAAAAGGAACCCAAGAGAATCCTTTCATATGGGAAATTACATAGTTTACATTTTTTTCTTTCTTTACCAAAATTGTGGTTATTCACTCCTTCATTCTATGTGATATAGTGCATGCATGATACGACTCACGTGGTGTATGGAGATATTCGTGACACTGAGGCTCGCCGGTAAATGAGAAGCCGCTCCCTGTGTTTTCCCTCTGCTCTTCTAAGACATAGCATCTAGTGCTGATCCAATAAAAATGGCTTGTTAGACATTTGATTCAATAACTTTTTAAGACTTCCAAAACTCCCACTTCGGTGAACACTAAAGTTTTTACACGTCTCGGCCAGTGTCCTCTCCGAGTACACTTGCACAGCAGTTCTAAAGCTTTTTAGGAATCACTCCGGATTCCATTTACAACAATCCTTTGGTTTCTGCATTTGTGAACTTGGTTAACAGTGTTCCTTCTCAGTCTCCATTCTCAAAATTTAACATGCTCACCCATGTCCACATACCACCATCTCTCTTAATTGCAATTATCTACTGTACTGCTCAGTACACCTGTATTAATAATCTCATCACTATATTATGAGCTTGTTCCACTCCTTAACCTTTTCCCTGTACTAATTCCAGTATCTCTCACTATTTATAACTTCCTGTACTACTTTATACACATATTTTACATATCCTTAGCAACAGGCCCCAAAACACCTAAAATGGCAATAGTCGGGTAATATTTATGTACAAAATGTTTAAATAGAAAGGGCGGTGCCCTCTGCACCTTTACTAGCAGGACGTTGGATGTTTTGAAACAAGTTCACAAAGGCATTTAAGAGTACATACAGTGCTTAGTTTGTAGTAGAATGAGGGCTGGTGCCAAAACCTCTGCTCCAGCGGGGCTATCAAAAATCGGCGCCTGAATACCAAGGCCGGTAGTGTTGAATTCACCTAAGGCCTCTTTTATCCCCTACCGGATACTGCTGCCGGTATCTCACTCTCACTGGTCCAAGTATTCTCATTTCTTGCCCGTTTTCTGCCTTTTACTTCCTACTACTTTTCCATTTGTGTGTTTTTCTCTTTCTTGCTCAATATTTTATGAGTAAAAATAAGTGCTGGTTCCCCTGGTGACCCTTGACCCTGTTCTGGGCCGGTCGCTCCACGCACCACGCACACTCCCCGTGAGTGAGCCCAGGATGCCCCCGCTTCTGCCGAGTTTCGCCGCTGCCCTGCAGCTGAGTTCCTGGTCCTTTGGATTTTTGTATTCTGCCTCAGTATTTCTGTATTGTGCCTCTGTATTTTGTTTCCTGCCTCTTTAGTTTGTTTCTGTGCTGTTTCTCTCCTTGTTTGCGCCGTTACTGTGTCCTGCCCCTGCCGCGTTTCCCGCCGCTGCTCCCCACTCCCCGCCGCTGCTCCCCTGCGGCCCGCTCCTTCTGCTTCTGTTTCCCTTCTCATTCGCCGCCCCCCGCTCCCGCCTCCCACCTGCTCCTCCCTCCCACTTCGCCATTTATGGCGAAGTGCACGCGTACGTGCAGCGAGCACGGGCAGCAGGCACGCTGACAGCGCGCCGAAGGCGCGCCAAAGGCAAGCCCGTCTACGCCCGTCCGCGCCTGGACCGCACCTAGCGCCAGAACCCCTAGCCCCCGACGACACCACACCACACGACGAACCTACGACACCGCCACCCTCTACGCACTCAACGCCGGCCTATCCCCCGCCGGCTACCCAGCCACCCCGAAACGCACCCACTGACCCTACGCCAGCCAAGCCTGCAAATACACCTGCCTCTGGACCTGCACCGCACCCGACAAGCTGAGCACCAGCAGCAACCACCTCAAGTGCATCCTGCTCAACACCCGCTCAGTCCACAGACACGCCGTCGAACTCTGGAACCTCCTTGACACAACATCACCAGACGTCGCCTTCCTCACAGAAAACTGGATGAACGCCTCCTCAGTGCCTGACATCGCCATAGCCATCCCGGACGGATACAAGATCACCCGAAAGGACCGCATCAACCAGACTAGAGGAGGCATCGCCATCGTCCACAGGAACACCATCCGCATCACGACCAACTCCGACGACACCCTCACCGCCGCTGAACACCTCCACTTCCAGATACACACCGACCCCAAGACCACCCTCATCTACAGACCCCCGGGACCACGCACCCAATTCAGCGAAGACATAGCCGACTTCATCAGCCCGCACGCCCTCCCCTCCGCCGACTACATCCTCCTAGGGGACCTCAACTTCCACCTGGAGAACAACAAGGACAGCAACACCACCACCCTGCTAGACAACCTCGCTAACCTCGGACTCAAGCAACTGGTGAACACCCCGACCCACTACGCCGGCCACACGCTTGACCCCGTCTTCTCCTCCAGCAAGCACATCTCCTTCAGCCACTCCACCGGACTCCATTGGACTGACCACAGCTGCATCCACTTCAGCTTCAGAAGAATCACGACCCACCACCACCCGCAACAGATTCCTCGCAGGAGCTGAAGCAAGATCACCGCCGAACAGCTCACCACCTCCCTCCGCGAGAACCCTCCCGCCAGCACAACGGACCCCAAAGAAGCAGCCAGCAACCTCACACAGTGGCTCACCAACTGCGCAGATGACCTCGCACCACTGAAGAACCCTCCCAGCAGACCCGGCAGCATGAAAGTCACCTGGTTCACCGACAAACTCAAGATCTCCAAGAAGAACTGCTGCACCCTCGAGAAAGCCTGGCCCCACGACCAGACCACGGATAACATGACGGCCCTCAAGCACGCCAGCCGCAAACACCACCAGCTGATCCGCACCACCAAGAAGACAGCATTCAAAGAACGACTGGACAACAACGCCCACAACAGCAAGGAACTCTTCAGCATCGTCAAAGAGTTCTCCAACCCCAGCGCCGGAAACAATGACATCACTCCCTCGCAAGACCTCTGCGACTCACTCGCCTCGTTCTTCCACCGCAAGATCGCCGATATACACAACAGCTTCGGCGCACCAACCACGCACCCAACCACCGATCCAACGCCCCCCACCACCACCCTCTGCGCCTGGACCCCGGTCAGCACCGAAGACACCACCCGCACGATGAACACCATCCACTCCGGATCGCCAACCGACCCCTGCCCCCACCACGTCTTCAACAAGGCGGACTCCATCATCACACCCTATCTCCGGGTCATCATCAACACCTCCTTCAACACCGCCACCTTCCCGGAGATCTGGAAGCACGACGAACTCAGCGCCCTCCTGAAGAAACCAACAGCGGACCCCACCGACCTCAAGAACTACCGCCCCATCTCGCTCCTCCCTTTTCCTGCCAAAGTCATAGAGGAGACCGTTAACAGACATCTCGACGCCTTTCTCGAGACGAACGGATCCCTTGACCCCTCGGAGTCCGGTTTCCGAGCCAACCACAGCACCGAGACCGCCCTCATCGCAGCCACTGACGACATCAGATCCCTGCTCGACAACGGGGAAACAGCGGCCCTTATCCTCCTGGACCTCTCCGCAGCATTCGACACTGTCTGCCACCGCACCCTAGTACAGCGCCTCAGCAACATCGGAATCCAAGAGAAGTCACTGGAGTGGATCATCTCGTTCCTCGCCGAAAGAACCCAGAGAGTCCGCCTCCCCCCTTTCAGATCCGAGGCCACCAAAGTCATCTGCAGCATACCACAAGGATCATCTCTCAGCCCAACCCTGTTCAACGTCTACATGAGCCCTCTCGCAGCCATCGCACGCAAACACAACCTCAACATCATCTCCTACGCCGACGACACCCAGATAATCCTCTCCCTCACCAACGATCCCGCCACCGCTAGAACCAGCCTACACGAAGGGATGAAAGACATCGCCGAATGGATGAAGAACAGCCGCCTGAAACTGAACTCAGACAAGACGGAAATCCTCATCCTGGGATCATCACCCTCTGCCTGGGACGACTCCTGGTGGCCCCCTGCCCTGGGCACCACTCCCAAACCAATGGACCACGCACGCAACCTGGGTTTCATCCTGGACTCCTCCCTGTTGATGACCAGACAAAGTCAACGCCGTCTCTTCATCATGCTTCAACACCCTGCGCATGCTCCGTAAGATCTTCAGATGGATCCCCACCAAAACCAGGAAGACGATCACCCAGGCACTCGTCACCAGCCAACTGGACTACGGAAACACCCTCTACGCCGAAACCACAGCCAAACTTCAGAAAAGACTCCAGCGCATTCAGAACGCCTCCGCACGATTAGTCCTGGACATCCCCCGATACAGCCATATCTCCGGCCACCTGAGAGACCTGCAGTGGCTCCCCGTCAGCAAGAGGATCACGTTCAGGCTCCTCACCCACACACAGAAGGCCTTCCACGACCGGGGCCCCAAGTACCTCAACAACCGCTTGACCTTCTACGCGCCCACCCGCCGGCTACAATCAACCTGCCTCGCCCACGACGCCGTACCACGCATCCGCAGAGCCACCACCGGGGGAAGATCCTTCTCCTACCTGGCAGCCAAGACATGGAACTCCCTCCCGATCCACCTCCAGCTGACCCAGGATCATCTCTCTTTCAGGAAGCTCCTCAAGACCAGGCTCTTCGAGCAGTACCTCCCCCCCAGCGCCTTGAGACCCTTCCGGGTGAGTAGCGCGCTATACAAATGTCCATGATTGATTGATTGATTCCAAAAAATGAGAGCTGGCTGGGCCCAGCGACAACCACTGCCTCAAATTAAGCACTAAGAACATAAAAGAGCTCTCCTTAGGTTCTACTTCCAGTACTCATAAATGCTTTTGTAAATTTTCCCCAGCATACACTACGATGGAGCATCAAGAAATGGGTATAAACCTTCAGCCTCTGTAAACCCTGGCCTGATTTGAAAACAATTTGCACTGCATAGTGATGGTAAATTCTTTAATTATCTCTTTCGATCTGCGCTGGATGATAGTTACTAACTAGCACAAGGTGAGAGAAATCTCACTACGCCGGTGTACAGGTTAGTATGTTAATGCAACCCTGACCCTGGTGTATACATGTAACAGTGAACTAACTTTGTGAAATGACTCCTGCAAATATTCCACCTTTATCGCCTCTTACCGGTTAATCTGTTCTAGACATACATAAAAAGGCTGCGGTGTGACATTGTGGTGGTATTTACTGTAGAGCTTTTGCAGAAATCCCCAATGAAACAAGAGCCATCCATCCCCATGCACAAACGAGTCCGCATTTATTGCAGATTGATTGCCTCTTTTTTCTGCTGGATTCAATTACGTGTTGCTGCTGTTCATTATTAAGATTTAAGAGAATAATAATGTAGAATTACAATAATCATAATTTTGCATAAATATCTGAAGGGATAAATGTACAATACATTTGGAATATAACATTAAACATTGTCCCTGTCAAACAGAGGGAAGCGGATTTCTAATTTTTCTTTTCAAAGCAAAAAGACACGCGCGACTGAGCAAGCTCACTCGGAGTACTCTGCAGGGAAATTCAGGCTTGGCATAGAAAGGACGCGGTAATTACTCCTGTTTGTTGCATTCGTTTAAATTGTCCTTTACAATGTAAAAGGGAGGAAATAATGTTTGGTGAAAGCATCCAAGAATCAACATTTTAATGAGAGTTGCACGAAGGATGCTGTTGAGAGCACTTGCACGCAAGGGAGGACTAGTGAGGGACAAATATTAATTTTGCTAACAGCCTTGCATAACCAGGAGCAGTAATCCATGACTCCGGTGACGCGCAGAAGTCTGAAGAGCTACTTTTGCAGTCACCTTGGGAACCAGGGGGTGAGATCCAGGGATATCTGTCCTGTATCCCTTGCAGATTGTCTGTAGATTGGGGGCGGGGCTTGGGAATAAATGCAGTTCAAGAGATGGAGGACATAAGATGCTGGGTACTGGGACGACTGACTCACCAATTGGGGAATGTTCGTCGAGGACATGACAATAAGGGTATAGGTCTAAAAACCCTGCAAGAGAAATAAAAAATGGAGAGATATAGGGGCACATAAGAATTAGAAATCAAGCAAAGATTTGTGACTTTGCAAATTGGATTAAACGTTGCTTCCAGACATCTTCAGCCAGAGGTTCCATCTCACCCCTTCCATAATGCAATGAGAGTGAATGCCTCAAACAGAAATCGATATTTATTCATTTCATTCTTCCACTAAATTTGATTTACAATGATCACACTGTAAAGTGTAAGAAGACTGCTCCTAACCATAAAGGATGGATCTCCCTCAGATGACCTATAGCTCTTTGAGAGAGGGACTTTTGTTGACATAAAAACTAGAAAAGGAAAATATGAAAGAATCTAATGAAGTATTATCTTCACAAAACGGCGTGATGTATGACAAAACGACATAGTATGAAACTCATGAACTATCTCTTTATTTAGCAGTACACCTATAAACATGACAACAGCCAACAAAACATTGATGTACCCACACTATCTTCGGGAGTATCACAAAAACTAATATCCATCTCTTCACAGCAGGACAATAACAGGCTCAAAGCCCAGTACAATGAAAGATAGCAGGGATATTAGACAGTGTTGCCCTTGTAACACTTAATTTAAAAAATACACTACAGCTAGCGGTACTCTAAAAGAGGTTAAAAAAAGTATCATAGCATCTGAATAAATTTGGTAGCAAAAACCCCTCTGTGGAGAACCTTCCACAACTTTAAACTGAAAAAAAGAAAGATAAAAGGCTTATCTTCAAAGTCAAATCTACCTTTATCAAAAAAAGAAACAGAGCAGGCAACACACTGTCTGAAAAAGTCCATTCTGCTCACACCAGAGTGGGTCAATAACAGCTCCAACGAAAGATGGGAGGAATTATAGACCTTCATTGTAAAAAAGCTCAAGATAAAACTCTTCCTTATACACACAATTAAATCCCAGAACTAGAATATTAGCTCGCAAGAGTCCAAAGTCGCGTGGGGCAGCATTACGTAATGTGCCCCAGTGGTACAATCACACTTTTTGTTACAAAAGGGGGCACAGATGCTTATTCAAATTTGCGTCCCAAGGAGCATATATGTAAGTGAGCATATATGTAAGTGAGGGAACACTTTAACCCATTCACAAAACAAGCCAAAGGGACGCATACTGATTGTGCACCACATATAAAATGGTGCACACACTTTGCACCTCCTAAGAGTGTCCGTAAGGGACAGCAAAGGGTTACAATTAACCCCAAAGCACTCTGGCTTCCATAGGTGTGTGCAGTCACACACCATACCTATCTGTGGGGTAATCCATGTCCCCTTCTCAGAGTGCTGCCAGCGTTTCTACATTAAAAAGCATGCTGGTGGTGTTATACCATTAGTACGCCTTTTAATGATACACTTTGTGCAGATATATTATATATGAAAGTATATATAATCTCAAGGTACACAGACGTGGAGTTAAGAAAAGTAAATTGATACTTACCTTAACATGTTTAACTTGGTGACTTAGAAATATTCGATCTGCACTCAATATTCTGCAAGATGCTATTAAAAACATAATCTTCTATACACAGATGTGCACAAACACACACACCTTACATACATGTCCTACACATAAGAAAGTAAAGAACCTAAGAAAGCAAGAATCCTCAGTTAAGTGAGATTTGCAGACTGTTTACATGGCGGATGCCATTAGATTTCATCTCCCCTGAAAGGTACAAAATGGCATGCCCCTTCATCACAAATCATGTTTCCACGGCCACCAGTCACGCAAAGCCTGAGTAGCGACTCTCTTTGAGAGCCATCATGGCCTCAGAGCTTAGCTCTGACTTTAAATCCATCAAGCAGGGAGAGCCCTCAGTCAACTTACATCACTCTGGAGACTACCTAAGTGATGACTAAAAATCCAATAGCAACCTACTGAGAGACAACACAGGGCAACATAACTCTACATACTAACAAAAAAGATGGGGGGGGGGTAGGGGGGGGGGGTAAACTGGGCCACATAAACTAGTCGTACTTATTAGCTTATTTATTATTGGTGCGAGAGGAGCGCTCTATCACAGTTTAAAGCTTTGTAGAAGCATAAGGGATATTCCAAATTGAGTGAACGAAGCAAAGTCCTGGTCATTATATCCTCAGATCAGATCATTGAGCCCATCTACATCGTCTGATTTCCTTAAAATGATTATTTATTGAATCTTCCATACATATCCAAAGATCTTGACATTCTTGATAAAGGGGAATCCTGCCTCCTTATCAGCCGTGGCCCGTGGAGGGAGTTGCGGTGGGGCAGAGAGGCGGGCAGGGGAGGGACAGGGTGGGGCTGCTAAAAACCGGCATATGTATATTTGGAGGTAAGTGAACAATTTAACTAATAAAACAAATTTCGTAGCGCGCGCTGCGGCGCATTTTAGGATGCAGGGCATGCTACGAAATTTGTTTTATTAATTAAATTCAGCCGCGGCCCGTGGAGGGAGTTCCGTGGGGCATACGGGCGGGGGAGGGGCAGGGTGGGGGGTGGTAAACACCGGAATGTGGATGATTGCAGGTAAGTAAACATATAAATAAATAAAACGAATTTAGTAGCGCACCCTGTATTGCATTTTGCGATGATGGCATGCAACGAAATTCATTTTTTTAATTAGATTGTTTACTTACCTGCATGCATCCATATTCAAGTGTTTACAACCCCCCACCCTGCCCCTCCCCCACCCCGCCTTTCTCCCTCACAGAACTCCCTCCACGGGCCGCAGCTAATTAAATTGTTTACTTACCTCCAATTATCCATATGCCGGTTTTTAGCACCCCCCACCCTGCCCCTCCCCGCCCCGCCTCTCTGCCCCACCGCAACTCCCTCCACGGGCTGCGGCTGCTCCTTAATCCTTCTTGATCTTTCAATTCCTCTCAACAAGGTGAACCATGTCACCTTCCTGAAAATACTCAGAAACAGAATGGTTCTGGGTGGCGTAGTCCTTGATTGACACTTGTCATAACTGCAAAACTATATTCAACGAATAAAAATGGTCAACTTCCTCTCAAAACCAGGGTCTCTCCAACTCGGGGTTCTCCAAATTCCATTCCATTCCTTCTCCAGACTTTACATGGAACCTCTCACCTTCATTTTCAATCATTCTAGCATGACACCCATCTCTATCTGAAAGCTTCCTCTCTTGAGGATGTTCATGTTCAAAGATTTAGAGGGCATTCAAGCCTGGATGTTGCACCACCAACAACAGCTTAAACTGGTTAAAACAGATGGTCAAACACGAGCGCTATTTAGCAGCAATTTTGTTAATACAGTCTATCACCAAAAACCATTGCCCTGTTAGCGATGTATTTACAATATGACGCTACATGGCGATAGTTTCAGTTTGCCGCAGTGAAAACGTCCTCTAACACTAGCGTGAAGGCGATACAAATTCTGACGTTAGCGAGCGAAAACTGACGATAGGCCTATTAGTGGCAAAAAAACTGACCTTAGTCAGCCCAGCATGACTTTTTTTGCCTCTAGAGCAGAGGTCTTCAATCTGTGGGGCGCGACCCCCAGGGGGGTCGTGGAGTCCTGGGAAGGGGGTCGCAGATTCTGCCAGAGTGCAGTTCCTGGCGTCGCGCTGATCAAGGGTGCTCAAGGCGGAGACCGCCTAATTCACACCGAGGTGTGAAAAATATCAAAGCCTCGTTAACAAGTAAAGGTCTTTTAAAGACCTGTGATAGTACTCTGGTGTGCCTTTGTGTGTGTCCAAGCTGTTTCAGCCAGGCTGACATACAGGAGCTGGGCGGGAGGGGGAGGAGGCTGTAGCCCTTTGAGTTCAATGGACTTAGCTGTGGGTTTATTTTTACTTGTAACGTTTTATATAGCGCTAGTTTAACCCGTAGGTATCAGAGCGCTTTACAAATACACAGTAAACAGCAGAAGGACAGCAGAAGAACATTACAATTATATTATTGGTTCAAGTCCCACAAGCCCTCATACCTGGCGCCTGTGCAGGAGAAATGTGGCCGAGAGTCTGTTCTTCATGGTGAGATGTTTTCACAGCCGGCTGCCACCAACCCCCCCGCCCCCCCCCCCCCCCCCCAAGCAGGGAGGCACAGAGATGCCCTCCCATGAGAGAGGAAGACGAAGCAGAGAGATACTGACTCCCCATGAGAGAGGCACAGACAAGGTGGGTGAATGAATGATGGGTGGATGGATGGATGAAAGGGTGGACGGATGAAGGATGTATGGATGGATGGATGAAAGGGTGGATGGCTGTATGGATGGACGGATGGAAGGATGAAAGGGTGGACGGATGTGTGAAAAGGTGGGTGGATGGAGGATGGATGGATGAAAGGGTGGATGGAAGGATAAAAGGGTAGATGGATGAGGGATGGATGGATGTATGGATGGATAAAAGGTTGCATGGATGAATGATGGATGGATTTGTGAAAAGGTGGGTGGATGAGTGATGGATGTAAGGGTGGATGGATGAAGGATGGATGGAAGGATGGAAGGATGAAAGTGTGGATGGATGGATGAAGGATGGATGTATGGATAGATAAAAGGTTGCATGGATGAATGATGGATGCATGGATGGATGTGTGAAAAGGTGGGGGATGAATGATGGATGGGTGGGTGGATGGATGGATGAAAGGGTGGGTGGATGAAGGATGGATGTATAGATGAAAGGGTGGATGGATATATGGATGGAATATTGAAAGGGTGGATGGATTAATGAAAGGTTAGATGGATGAAGGATGGATGTATGGATGGAAGGATGAAAGGGTGGATGGATGAAGGATGGATGGATGGATAAAAGGTTGCATGGATGAATGATGGATGGATGTGTGAAAATGTGGGTGGAAGAATGATGGGTGGATGGATGGACGGGTGGATAGGTAAAGGATGGATGTATGGATGGAAGGATGAAAGGGTGGATGGATGATGGATGTATGGATGGATAAAAGGTTGCATGGATGAATGATGGATGGATGGATGTGTGAAAAGGTGGGGGATAAATGATGGATGGGTGAGTGGATGTATGGATGAAAGGGTGGGTGGATGAAGGATGGATATATGGATGGAATAATGAAAGGGAGGATGGATGCATGGATGGAAGGATGAAAGGGTGGATGGAGGAAGGATGGATGTATGGGTGGATGGATAAAAGGTTGCATGGATGAATGATGGATGGATGTGTGAAAACGTGGGTGGAAGAATGATGGATGGATGGACGGGTGGATAGGTAAAGGATGGATGTATGGATGGAAGGATGAAAGGGTGGATGGATGATGGATGTATGGATGGATAAAAGGTTGCATGGATGAATGATGGATGGATGGATGTGTGAAAAGGTGGGTGTGTGGATTTAACGGGTGGATAGGTAAAGGATGGATGTATGGATGGAAGGATGAAAGGGTGGATGGATGAAGGATGGATGGATGTGTGGAAGTGTGGGTGGATGAATGATGGATGTATGGATGTGATGAGGCGCATTTATGGTTGTCGATAGTTGTTTATGATGAGGAGTACCAGTTTCTAGAATCTTTTGTCGGAAGGGGGTCCTTACGCCTAAAAAGGTTTTACAAGGGGGTCTCGGCATCAAAAAGTTTGAAGACCTCTGCTCTAGAGTCTCTGAGTCCATCTCCAATGAAAAATAGGAAACAAAACCAATGGAATGCAGAATGGAGCAACCAGGGCAAGTGCAGCACAGATCAACAAGATCACAACAGCCAGGATGACCAGCCAGAGTCCCAGGGGAAGAGGAAATTCAGGGCTACAATCATGAAAAGAGGCGCATCGCTGGCCAAAACAGTGATGTATACTTATTGCACACTCGTTGCAACACCATAGCATCCACAACTTTGAGAGCACAGACAGTCCCCAGGGCCTGGAGGCCTTGACTGGTCTGGTGCTGAGACCCAGAGTGGGATGCGGAGGTGCTGTGGAGTTGCTGGGCTGTGGCAGTAAACATTGAGGCATTGGCGATCGCCCTTACATGGTGGTGAAGTCTGCCAGGTCACATGGAGACACATTGCTGACCTATGTGAGAAGGCCGCCTGGTGCCCTTTGGAGATGCATCGCATACCACGTGCCACCACTACACCTCTGTGCACAGAGAAGGTTACCAATGGTGGGTCCTGCCTCTCTGCATCACAGGCAGGAGGATGTTGCGCTGGCTGGACGCTGTGGAGGGTGAGGCTCCTGAGCCGCGCTGAAACTTGTGTGGCAGAAGCGCTACGACTTCATGCCTTGTTGCTTCACATGCATCAGCGGACCTGGTGGCGACTGCTGAACCCAGGCTTGTGAAATCCTCTCTGGCTGAGGCTCCTGCTGGCTGCGTCACAGAATCGGAGAGAGTGCAGTGGATTGTACCACAGTGTCAATGTCCAGGTGAGGAGAAGGTGGTACACGTAGCGGAGAAGGCCCGGGGGTCGAGTCAGGCCCAGGCCTAGCTCCTGTGGGTGACACCCCCCCAGTGGCGGCTCATCCGCTATGGCGGAAGAGGGGCACCCCACTGCTTTCAAGCAGTGCAAGAAGAGGAAACATAGCATGATGATAACTTTCTGATGTTCTCATGCCAAGTTTCTTTTGTGAGCGGGAGGATGAGTGGGGCTGCTCTACTCACAGAGCAGGGCAGGGGCGAAGTGTTATGCCCACTCAAGTGCGCAATGACTCTTTGGTCGCCCAAAGCAGTCTTGCGCACATCCCTGTTCGCAATGCAGGCTGCATTACAGCCTGCATGGAGAACAAACCCACCCCTCCAGCCCCTGGCCAAATGCCTTGTCACAGCGCTCCAAAACAATCACAATGCCGCATTGTAGCACTGTGATTCTCTTAGTGGAGGGAGCCTGGCTGCCTGCTTCCTGTTCTTGGAAGCAGCCTCAGGAGAGCAGGAGCACAGAAGACGTGGGACCCGGCCTCGAGGTAAGAATATTAAAAATATATATATTTACAACACCGCTCACCCCCAGCACCGCCACCACCTCCTGTGTCTTTGCCCACGTTTCCCACCTCCAAGCTGACCAGTCCCCCGCAGGACTACATAATGGTGGCAGCTGTGTGGTCATGCACAGCAGGCTTACAACTGGTGCGCCAAAGGCAAGTCCATCTGTGTCCATCTGCCACTGGACCACTCCCAGCACCAGGGACCCTTCCTCTCGGAACAACACCCTCCTTGCCATCAATCCTGGACGCCACACCGCTTGCCATCTAGCAACACTGTAGAATTCTCTTGCACCCTGTGCCTGTCGAAACTGCAAATGCACCTCCTGCCACATCAGCCCACCAGCACCTCCTGCTGCCCAGCCGACCAACAGCTCAGCCCACCGACACAACTGCAATAATGCGTGACTTTAACGCTGACACATACGTCAGAATTCAAGACATATCTGTAATAATTGCGACATGCTGTTTTGTCGCAGCGATGCAACACCACTTTTCATGAATGAGGCCCAGGAATGCTCCCTATCTTATTAATGGCATGCATTCCTGCCCTGTAGTTTGGTTGCAGGGCTGCGCAACAACATTCCTTGCAGCAGTGTCCAGCACCAAAACATTCTGAAATGAGCTCCCACGTGTTTGCACCATTTTTAAGACCAGGTATTTTTTGGTCTTAAAAGAATGCCTTTAACTGAAGTTAGAGGCAGTTTTTTTGGTTTTGCACCACACAAGGAATTCCTTGTAAAGATTTCAAAGTGGGGCTAGCGACAGTTTTTGTACGGGAACGTCTACCTTGCATTTCATTTTCGTTAAGTCTCACTAACAGAAGTGGCAATCCTAAAAATTCTCGTTTATGCTGAAAAACTGCTGCTAACTGCTGTTAGCGGCAACTTGTAAATATGGCGATAAAAAAAAAGCCACAGTTACATCAAAACATTGACGCTACGTGGTGCTAACTCCTTATACATATGCCCCTCAGTGTCTTGAGCTGTAATATCTGGACTATAGTAATTTTCACACTGTATTTAGCTACTGTTAAAGCAGTACTCCATGCAACTCTCAGACTGGCAAACAGCACAAGAAAGTTCAACCACATCCCTCAAAATCGGGTCTCTCTGAAGTAACTACTCAAAGAAGTTAAGAGACATTTTAAACCAGTATGCATCACATCTAAATCCTTGTTTAAGGTGGCCCCTTAACTATCTTGCCCAGAAACTGTCTATCTCTGGTGGTCAACACTTCCTTTGGAATAGAGAGATCCTTCTCTTGGAGATATCAGGATTTAGAAGGCAAAATCTTTAATATAATCCTTCTTGGGAAGTCAACGTAGAGTGTGGAACTCCCTTCCACTGGTTATTAGGACAATTGTATCCTGGGCTATTTTTAAAACAGAGCTGAAAACCTCTCTTTCCAACTGTTAAAAGTATTTTTATTGTCAGCTGAAGTTTATGGTATGGAATCTTTACAAATGTTTTGATCCTGGTGTGACTATTGACATATCTACGTAAACCTTTGCCACAATTTCCTTTTAAATGGGTCTCCATCACAACATCTGACGAATACCTCTAAATGTAGTGCAAAACCACCCCTCTTTTAATTCTCCTTCCAAACTCATTGACATTCCAAAATAATATCACAAAGAAATGTTAGGTGACACCTGGAAAGGTCCTAGCTTTTGCCTTCACAGTCAGGCAGCAATTCTATTGGAAGAAACCTGCCCCCAGAACTAGTCTGAAGTGACCACGGAGGACAGAACTGTTCATTACCCTGGCCACATCTCAGGGTGAAAAAAGTCTCAACAATAGGGCTTCTGTTCCTGTGAAAAGAAGAACAAGGTCTCTAAACAGGTTGTGTGTGATTAGACCGAGGTCTTGGGACATTCAACAAGACTGTCTTATGTTGCCCTCACACACCCTGATTCATCATAGGGCGGTGCTCCTCGTTGGGCCAGTGCTGCAATGCCCTATGGGTCCCCCGAAGGGTCAATTTGGCGGACATCTTTTTAGAGAGAATGCCGTATGATGAATGCAAGTGAGGAGATCAGTGCAGTGGAGTAGTGATGGGTGATAGCGGATTAAAAGTGATCGGGGAGGTCTGAGGCTATCCGTTAATAAGAGGGCCCCCTGTCAGAGATAAAAATCTGTAACAGGTAAATGCTACCATAGAGGTTTTAAAAGGAACCCTGGTTGTCAGTGCGCTATGACTGGGGCTCTCTTTTGGAAATACCTGGTGTCGGCGGGGGCTGTGGAAGCTCTTTGTGTGTCCCAGCAGGATACCGGGAACGCAACCTTGCCGCTAGTCTCCCCCTGCCGCCGTAGCCTTTCCTGACCATGGCACATCCGCTGTGAAGGGGGACGCCATTTCCCAGCTTTCCTTGTGCCAGGAAGCTGCACACGCCCTGCCCAGCGCCCGGAGGTGCATAAAGTTTGGTGAGAGTGTCCCGGTGGATCGGGGCTCTCCTTTGGAAATACCTACTGTCGGCAGGGGCTGTGGAAGCTCTTTATGTGTCTCAGCAGGATACCGGGAACGCGACCTTGCCGCTTGTCTCCCCCTGCCGCCGTTGCCTTTTCCTGACCACGGCACGGCCGCTGTGAGGGGGTGACTCCATTTCCCAGCTCCCCTTGCGCCAGGAAGCTGCACACGCCCTGCCCAGTGCCCAGAGGTGCATAAAGTTTGCCGAGAGCCCCGGTGGAGCGGGGCTCTCTTTTGGAAATACCTGCTGTCGGCGGGGGCTGTGGAAGCTCTTTGTGTGGGACTCCATTTCCCAGCTCCCCTTGCGCCAGGAAGCTGCACACGCCCTGCCCAGCGCCCGGAGGCGCATAAAGTTTGGCGAGAGCCCCAGTGGAGCGGGGCTCTCTTTTGGAAATACTTGCTGTCGGCGGGGGCTGTGGAGGTTCTTTGTGTGCCCCAGCAAGATACCGGGAACGCAACCTTGCCGCTAGTCTCCCCCTGCCACTGTTGCCTTTCCTGACCACGACACGGCCGCTGTGAGGGGGGGAGTCCATTTCCCAGCTCCCCTTGCGCCAGGAAGCTGCACACGCCCTGCCCAGTGCCCGGAGGCGCATAAAGTTTGGCGAGAGCCCCCCGCGTCGCGGGATGGCGTGCGGGACGTGCCAGGAGAAGCCCGGGACAAGTCGGGACAGTCTGTGGCAGTCTGTGGCAGTCCGGGGCAGGACGAGGCTGGGCAGGGCCACAAACCCTGGCCGTCGCTTTTAGGGACGGTTTTCTTCGAACAGTGAGACATTTAAATACCTCACCTTAAAGACTCAGATTTGCTATATTTGTGTTATACTAGTTTATTGCATTATTCATGATAGCTTTCGGATTTTAATATAAGTTTTGTGGGCCCTGCTGACGGTTCTAATAATGTCTAAACAGAAAACAGTGAGAAAAAAAAACAGTGCCTGCCACACTGGATAACTATTTAGTTAAAGTAGTTAAGAAAATTAACAATGATCGGCGATTATCACTAGGCCGTGCCAGTTCCCTGATTTTGTCTACCTCTCTAGGTGTATTTACAATGGATGATAGTTGTGAAGTGGAAAATGTGGATGTTATTAATAATGAGGTACCAGTGTTGGGCTGCATCCTGCCAGGTCGTGCTGGATGGTCCCCCTGACTTTCCTGACACACCAGTACAGGTTTCCCCGGCACGTAGAGTAGTTAGAGCCTGTAGGAAAGTACCAACCAGACGCAAGGGTAATCGGAATAAAAAAAGAGTGGGAACTCCCCCCAAAAGTGTGGTAGGTGAGGAGGTTGCAATGGAAAAGGAAGATACTGCTAAACTGAACACTGAGCAATTAGATCTACTGGTTAGCCTTATTGATGCTAAGTTCGAAAGCATCATTAAACCTTTAGTGGCCAAATTAGATCTGATTTCTGCTGAAGTAACTAGATTAGGAGGCCTTTTGGATTCTCACATTGCCCTCGCTGGAAAGCCTAAGATCATCGAGAAGGGCGCAAGAGTGAGCAAAGAGGTAAATACCCCAGTTGAGGGGATGCATAGTGTTAATGAGACAGCCCTACTAGTTAGCCCCTCTAGAATTTGTCAGGAAAATAAGGCCACCCCAGTGGTTGAGAGTAAAGAAGGATGGACAGAAGTGAAGAGAAGGCGTTTTATCAATCTTCCCACTGATTGTGCCCCCTATGTGGTCGTTTTAACTAATGTTCCGTCTGTTGAAACATGTACGACCCAGCCCCAACAAGAACCACATGACTCTTTGAAAAATAAAACAGTTTCTTGGCTGCATAGGCAATGTGGGTTTCCAGTTGCATATTCCGACCAAATTTTAACAACTAGAAGGGTCAACTGGATTGGCAACTCCCCGAAGAATAGCAGGGGTGACTGTGTTATTATCAACTTTAAACACCCCCAACACGCTGCTACTGTTTTGTTAAGAGCAGCATCCTTGCCGTTTACTGATTACAGCGTTGTGTCCGTCCACTTGGTTACTTCTATAGCCATCTTAGTAAAGTCATCCCTAATGATAGTAATAAAACTAGGCAATTTCCATTTATATACCGGCCCGGTTTGGATATTCCATTGCAAAATCGATTCCATGCCCTAAATAGCTTGGATACTAATGATTCACTTCCCCAGGCTCCTGAGTCCCTCCAGTGTGAGATCCCAGATATAGTGGTAAGTGAGACCAGTGATAACCCTATGGTCTAAGAGCCGATTCAGGTGGTCTACTTAGACCTGACCAATGACTTTGGGGCTCTACTTAGCGGAAATCCAAGGGAGGAAGACGGTAGTAATGTGATTATGATACCAGATAGCATTGGGATAAGGAGCAAAGGGATAACAATTGTTAGTTGGAATATTGCAGGATTGAAATCCAAGGGGAACGTCCTAGGATGGTTGGACTTTATTAATACCTACGACATACTATGTCTCAAAGAAACTTGGTGCCGGGAAGATGTTAATTTTGAGGGGTTTGTTTCTTACAATCTGCCGGCCCAGGGCACTGGACCTGGGAGAGCTAAAGGTGGTCTTTTGGTACTTGTGTCTATTAATCGCCCGATTGTAGTTAAAAGGTATATAATTGTGGGAGCACACGTGCAGATCCTTTGGTTAATTGAGGACGTAACATTCTACTGTTAAACTACTACAAGAAAATTTTTGATAGCACAAGGGTTACAGTACTACATGATCTGGCAAGTGCCATTGAAAGGTTAATTTTAGAAGTAAATGTTTCTTTTGATTTTATTTGGGTTGGTGATTTCAATACTCCATTATGCAAATTTTCGACTCAAAAAGTCTGTGGGTTCACAAATAATGCCGGATTTGACGATTTGCATTTCGGCCATAACAGCTATGGTGAGGCTCTACACTCATTTATGGGCTGCTATGACCTGGAAATTCTGGGTTTTGCCAAAGATGAAAAAGGTGAAACTATTCCTACCTTTAAGAATCGGCATACTAGCTCGGTTATTATCTCTTCTAACATTAATTCTACTTGTGCTGTTACAAGGATTGAAGAAACGTCAACAAGTGACCATAATTGTATCATCCTGGAAACAATCTTTTGGGGTGAAAGTTTGGTTAAAATAGGTACTACAGTTACTGATGTAGAACCACACAGACCTAATGGAGTAAGACTAAGATGGGCAGGGGACAAAGCCAACAAACTAATCAGCTCCATTGTCAGGGACTGTTTGTTAGATATCACCTCTATCCTTGATAATGGTCCTGACCACAAGCAGGTTTTATCTTCTTTTAATAATATTAATAAATCAATTAATGCCAGGTTCACTAGGTCAAAAAGCGCCCAGACTAGAAACAGCCCTGGCTGGTTTGACCATATATGCACTAGTTTATTAACTGAATTAAAACATGCACTCGCCAAAAGGCCGAGGGATACTTATTATATAAGTAATCTAAGATCAGAATATAAGCGTGCTTTAAAAAGGAGGAAGAGGGAGTTACAGGAGTTGGCCTGGGATTCCCTTAATCAAGCTGCTGAATTATCTAACAGTACTCTGTTTTGGGCTACAGTTAATTCTCCCTTTTTGAAAGAAGATAATATGCCAGAATGAACCTCGAATGTCCCGAGTGATGGCTGGGTTGCACATTTTTCAAACATTTTTGATTCAAATAACGGTGCAGATTTTAACTCTAGTAGGTGGGCTGTTTTACCTTTGGAAATCTCGGTTAGAGAGGTTGAACTTTCCATATGTGCTAGTAAGGGGGGGAAAGCCCAGGGCCCCGATGGGGTGCCCGTTGATGTCTACAAAGCAGCCCCTGAGATGTGGAGCCCTCTTTTGGCTATCATTTTTAACGCCGCAATATGTACCAAGACACCCAAATCATGGGGCGAATCTATTATCATCCCAATATACAAAAAGGGCAGTCGATCTGATGTGAAAAATTACCGCCCCATTTTCCTTCTTGACTCCTCAGTTAAGATCATGAGTAGAGTCATGCTGGTTAGGCTAGAGGAATGGGTCGAGCAAGAGGGTATTCTTGCCGACAGCCAGTATGGATTTAGAAAGGGTCGGGGAACACTCGACCAGTGTATTAACCTTGATTTACTGATCGGGAAATACACTGAAGCAAAACAAGGATCTCTGTACCTTTACTTTGCAGACTTAAGTAGCGCTTTTGACATGCTTGACCACTCTATTTCGTGGCCAACCCTGTAACAGCTAGGAGCACCAGAAGGTATTATCTTTTTTCTTGCGAGGCTGTACGGGAAATTACAAACATCTGTGCGTTACGGCACTAAGGGTGAATGTACCCAAAATTTAAAGTCAAAAGAGGGATTAGACAGGGATGTGTACTTGCCCCTCTACTTTTTATCTTATTTATTAATGGTATTGATACAATTTAAAAAAATGTTAAAGCAGATGCCCCCCAGATCAAAGGCGTACCTGTCCCAGTGTTACTGTATGCTGATGACGCTGTTTCGCTCTCCAGAACCCCTTTGGGATTACAGTGTGTGCTCGATAGATTTTCTGTCTTTATCAAAGACAGAAAACTGATCATTAACAAGGGGAAAAAGCATACTATGACGTGTGGGGCTAGAAGCAAATTTTTAAATGCCTTTTTTATTGATCAGGAAAAGGTGCAACAAGTAGACAAATTTTGCTACCTTGGTATAACCTTCTCTAAAGATAGAAAATGGTCCAATGAATTTAGTGATATCCGTATTAAAATGGCTAAAAGTGCCCACGGTATCTTCAGATTTGCTGCTAAGGTGGTGGATAGACGCACCAGGGATATGCTGAAGATTTACCAAGCAAGATGTATTTCAATTGCACTCTACGGGGCAGGTGTGTGGGGTTACAGAAGAGACCATTATTTGCAGCAGGAGGAAAATAATTTTTTGAAAAAGCTCCTGTCTTTACCAACCTCCGCCCCTACTGAGTTAATCCACCGGGAAGTGGACATCAATCTTCTAACAGACCTGTTATCCCTGAGGCCACTTATGATCTGGCGGTCTATTTGGCTTCAGGAGAAAAAAAACCTTTTAACAGATCAATTATTGAGGATTGTATCTCGCTGGACAAACATCTAAATATACCCTGGTTAAAATATGTTGTTGTCTGTTTTTCTGAGATATTTAATTTAAATATCTTGATCGATCCCAGTGCAGTATCCCGGATACCCAAAACAGAGCTGAAAATTAAATTCATGGCTTATACTGAAAGGAACCCGGCCTTAGCCCATGGATCTCTATATACTGTTATGTTTTACAACAGTTATATTGCCGCTGGAGGTTTTCCCAATTATTTGGTATGGGTGACTAGGCCATCTCACAAGTTTGTGCTGACCAGACTGAGGTTTGGAATAGCACATCATTTAGTGGCTCAGCCGAACCTCAAGAGACACCCACAAGGGCCATGCTTGTGCGATGGCGTATCTAAACAGAGCACTTTGCACTTTTTACTCTTTTGTAAACTGTACATGAATTCCGTACTGCCTATCTGAAACCTATGTTTCTTAAATATGGCGTACGTACACTTAATCAGGCAATGAGTTTAATTTTTAATTTACAATCTGTCGATATCTGTTTTTATACTGCAACTTTTTTAACTCAGTGTAATAATATTAGGAAAAGAATGTGTTTTTAATGAATTATGTCTGTAATATCTTGGTCGGTCTTTGCCCTGAAATCCGATGTATTTTTATTTTATGTATGATTTGTCCTTTTGTGCTTTTATGGTCATTTTATATGTGCCGAATAAAGCTTCATGAAACTGAAACTGAAACTGACCAGAGAAAAATTGTTTCCCCATCTTCGATTTAAGGAGAAAGAAGCACCGTGGGATGGTTTGTGGTAGGATAAACAAGAACTGCTGCAAAAGGAATAGGTTAACCCCAGGGAACGTTTACCCTATTGGCTAGGGAGGAACCAGCATCTAGTTAGCGACAGGCATGCTCCTAGGAATACTTTCTGGACCTGCAGAATAACAAAAGAGGACTGGACCTAAAAGAGCTCTAAAGAATTGGACCTGCTCCCTCTTTCTCCCAGAACAAACAAGTGGACTCTAAGGGTCAGCTGGCTGTCATCCTGTGTGGTTACAGGTCTTCAAAGAGATGCAAGAGGCCTTTTTCCTGAGGTTCCCAGCTGACCGTACCAAATGGACCTATGCAGTACCATGCTGGTGGCCTCTGCTGGAGTGAGTCTTGACCCTCCAGGAGCTGCTCCTGGGGTCCTGTGACCCTTGGCTGTGTTTAACTGGATATCTCCTACTGCTCGTGAAAACATGGGACTTAGATAATTTGTGGCCTTCCAGACCTCCGGAGCACGAAGCTGCAGGCACCGCGCGGTGCCTGCCGCTTCGTGCACGCAAAGGCAGGGGGGGGGTACCATAGGTACCCCCCACCCCCCCTTCACCTCTGGGGGCCCACAACGGGCCCCCAAAGAAAAGTCTGTATGCCTTTCCACGGCGGAAATGCCGCAGTGTAAAGGCATAGGACCGCTGACATTCTAATATGGCTGGCGGTGTCTGATAGACACCGCCAGCCATGTTAGAGCTTTTCCGCCGTGGTCGGAAGGCGACAGTGGCGGAAAAGCGGCAGACGGAAAAAAGATCTCCCAGTCATCCTAATCTGGCGGGGGGTCTTTTTTCAGTCCGCAGAGGTTAATCCGCATCCTCCGGGCTGGCGGTGGCTTCCGGCGACCCAGAGGATGCGGATTAACCGCAATCCTAATGAGCCCCTAACTTGGTGTATCGGACCAGGGTTCCATTGCAGTCAGCCTCAAATCATCTTTAGGTCCCAACCATTGACTTAAATTAGTGCTTTGTATTTTATGGTGCTCTTTTCACTTAAAACTTTAAACATTCTTATCTCTGGGTCTCCTTATTGTATGTTTGTTATTTTGGTGTAATTTTACTCATTAAATTGTACTTTTTTTTAATTCAGTTTGGAAATGTTATTTGTTGGTTGTTTTGACTTTATTAGTGTTTTGGTACTGCATAAAAACTTTACACATTGACCTAAATTAAGCTAGTTTGCTCGGTGCCATGGGTACCTGGGGCAGTGGCGTAACACAGGCCACCTCAGCCCCCACGGTGTGGGGGCCTCCGAGCTGCAGCGGGCCCTATGAGCACAGTACTCAGGCCCCAAAGCTCTGGATTAAATCCTGAGCGGGGGCCCCTCCATTACCTTGCAGGGGGGCCCCTCAGCTTTTGTTACGCCACTGACCAGGGGGTTGAGCTCTGACTAATTTTGTGACTTTAATGATTCACCCTGACAAGAATTGTGTTTATTCCTTGAGGTCGGCATTTGCCCATCCAAAATGACAAGCCAAATTCTCACAGTAATGCTGACAAAACCGCCATAATACTGCTTGTAAATATTAATATTTTAAATTTCAAGTATCTAATGTCGCAAACACTTCTAGAAATCGTCACAGTGCTTGCTATGTCGTTGTGCAATGTGTGGCTTTTTGTGTAAATACCGTAAGAAATTAAGAAGCACAGCGAACATTGTTTTCAACAATTGCAATTAATTCCATTATATGTTAAGCAACTAAAATTATTGTTCTTAAAAGGGGGGGGGGGATTCAGCATGGAATGCACAGAAATCACAGTAATAATGCCTGTTCAGAGCCCAATCCGCATTAGCACCTGCAATCACCTTCAGTTTTAATCACTGAAAGGCAACAATCTAAGTCATCAGGGAAGCAGTGAACGCCATAATAGCCACATCACACACAGCTGCAGCGCGCTCCCTCACTTCGAGGGCTCCTTGTGAAGTCAGTGGAAAAAATAGAATGCAACTAGTAATTATGTTCTGCAGCGGAGGCCACCTGTTTAAAGCAGAGTAAACTAAGCAAGAAATACCAGCTTGCTGATTTAGGAAGATTGTACCATACTTAATCAGAATGTTTTTTAACAGTTCATGCACTTAAAATCCTCTTTTATTCCCACCCTGTTAAGGGGAATGGGGTTTTCCGCAAGGAGAAATATTTTTGTAATAATGAGAAAAATCTAAGTAAATAAAAAATGACATTCACATTTGTACACTACCTACAATTACACACATTGCATTACTTTCGAATTGGTATAATAGGGAATTCACAAACACTGTACAGACATATTTCAAGGAAACGTTTGTTTAGTGAACTCAAAAAATGTAAACATCTATGCCCATACATAGATCATTGTTTAAAGATTTACACATTTTTATGTCTGGGTTTTGACAGTCTAGATGTCAAGCAGACCTATTACTCACACTATACATAGGGTGAGTTATGGGTTTGCCCCTTTCGACTATCTTTCAGGCATTGTTCAAGAATTGGACTCACAGATTGCCAGAACATGCTATACAGAAAGAAACCTTAAAATGTACTTTTACTACAACAGGCGCTGTTGCAGGTGTTGATTCTTTTTGTACTTTATATGTCTTTTAAGCTGCAGCCATCTATTTACTGCAAGTTGGCATTGTTGCAAAAGGTATCAGCTCTTAGGGTCTGATTTAGAATTTGGTGGATGGGTACTTCATGCAGTGGTGGCTCGCACTAGAATGGGGTGGTGGCCATGGGGGATTAGAAAAAATTACATAAATGAACTTGCCTTGTCCGCTGCGCAGCTGCATGCCTCTCCCGCTGCCACACATCTCTCTTCTTTCAGCTAAAAGAGTCCAGAAGCATCCAGGCTTCCGGACTCTCCCAGCCAATCACGACGCTGCTTGGTCTGAGCGTCCTGTTTGGACGCTCAGACAGTGCCTGGGGAGGCTGGACATGCTCTCCACGGGCCTGTGCAACACAGACCAATGGAGAACGTGCCAAGAGAGCATGATGGTTTGGTTAGCCCATGTGCACTTACAGGAGTGCAAACCACTCCTCCCCTGCTCTGGCGTCACAAAGCCTGTCCCTCACCGACTCCCGCATAGAAAAAAAAAAGATAATAACGTCATGTTATTATCATTTTCTCTTTTGCACTGCTGAAATATCAGTGGGGCGATGCTCTATCACCTCAGCGGAGGAGTCGCCACTGACTTAATGACAAAATTGACAGATGCCCCGTCCGCCTTATTACAAGTGTCATAGAATATAATGGACCTGTAATAATGAGCATGGGGTACCCATCAAGTTTCTGACGGGCCGGGGTAACCTGTCCACCACACTCTTAATCAGGCCCTTAATCTTAAACAACGTCCCTTAAAGTGATGAATACTTTACAGGATAGTACACCCTTAACTACCTTTTCCCTCTTCTATGTTCTGTTAGCCTCTTACACCACCCCTTGTTCGCTCCTCTCTCTATATTAGTACTGTGAATCTAGAATCTCTTCTAGTAATTGTAGCATAATATGAATAAATACATCCGAAAATAAATGAAAATACTTCTCAGTTGAACAAAAGATCTTGGTAACTTATTTTCTTATTTCAGAAAACAGGAAGTAGAAGCACTCTACGTGTTGGATAGCAGCGTGCCACCAGTTAGTTTTTCTACTCATGTTTTTGCTTCACCATTTGAAGTATAACATCTAAACCAGCAGAAACACTGAAGTCACAGAATGAGGGGATCACCCATCCATTCTTGTCTAACCAGCTTTCTGTCTGCGGAAACATGGCAGACTCTACTTAATCTCCATTTTTTTTAATGGCTCCTCTCTTCTCATTTGTATTTGCTTACAAATTAGCCCACAACACCTGCGAAATGCATTTTGATGTGTTAACCACTTTTTCTCTGAATATGAAGGTCGCACTGAGACCTTTTGTAGAAGAAACTAATCCTCGTTTGCAGGACATGGACACTAAATGGTCATCACTTTATTCCAGAATTTTGATAGTGGCACAACAAGTTAGTGATGTACAACTGCTTCTACAAGAATTTCATCTTTGGAGAAAGACGTTCTGTTCTTAAGGAAATCTGCTGAAGACCTTAAAATCAGGAACGGATGCAATAACGTTTGTTTATATGGTCTTCTGGAGGGCATTTAGGGAGGACATCAGGTGTCTTTCGTCTCTTCTTTTCTCCTGAAACTTCTGGATTTACCTTCATCAACCTCTCTGAATATTCAAAGAGCGTACAGATTAGGGCATGCCTATCTTCTTCTTCCACAACCTCAAAACCCTGCAGTGTGATAGTCTTATTCTTGCAATTAACTGACCTTCTACAAGTTCTAAATGCAGCCAAGAATAAGAAACAACTATCTTGGTCTGGAGGTAGACTGTTTTTATCCCAGGATGTTTCTACAATAACTGCCAAGAGACTGAAAGAGTTCCTTGATCTTCAACCAGCCTTACACACTTAAGGCGCTCAATATGACATATTTCCTCCCTGTTTGTTCAAGGTGACTTTTCAAAGCCATACATCTACTTTTGAAGAACCTGCAGACCTTCAGAAATTCATCAATTCTCACTCTGTGGCTTCCATGGAGAATGCTGGTCCCTCTTTAAATACTTGACTTTTTATCTTGTAGTTAATGCTATCTTATTTTTAACTGTTACTTTTTACTTCCTTTACAGGTTGTTATCTAATGATTTTTTCCTATTAAGTCCAGTGGCGGTTCTTTTGTATGGGCGGAGGGGCTGCGCCCTCGTCCTTTCCTGCCCCATAATTTGTGCTTTTTATTGTGCAATTACAACTACGAGTCAAAACCGCTTTCTGCCAGTAAACTGACTCGGGCTGTCTGGTGACTTCAGGCAGCGTTCGCAAGTCAGGTTTACGGCAGGCACAAATAATGCACTTGGAGCATGCGCAGGCAGTCCTAGATTTGCCGGCTGAGGAGCTCACAGCCCTGAGGCTTGTGACATCACCAGCTCGGCAAAGCCATTGAAGTCCTTGTTGAAGAACCTCCCCCACCAATAAGGCTAACCCTGGGCGCTGTTGGCTTCAGCTCTGCAGAGCCAGGGCTACACATCAATCACAGTTGAGGAAGCCTCACTGTAGTGCTAACCCCACCCTACCCTGACTGTGACCAATCAAATTATGGTGTCTGTCAGTTCCCTCCTACTGCCTGTGGGAGCGCGGGCCAGGGCGCATTTGAAGTGATTTGTAGCTGCCATACCATACCGGCAGAACCTCAGGCTTACAAACCCGACATTTCCCTTACAGTTAAAACAAATGGCAATGCCGCTGGTCCAACCTCACGTGGATCCGGCCTCTACTGTTATTTTTCCGGCCCAGCTGCAGTGTAATGATGAGGCATGCTGTGCACTGTTAAAGTTCTGCTGTGACGGTGCCTGCACCTCAAATTGGCGCCATGCAGTTATTTTGCGAGTCAGTGCGTGCGACCGGTGTAATATACACCAACCACCCAGGCTCACAAGAGGGGTCCGTTGGAGGAATTACTGCCGCTGCTAAGAGGACAAAGAACGGCGCCAGAGAGAGGCCATTAAATCTGCAGTGTCTCTTCCTGCCATGTACTTGTGGGACGGTGAGGGGAAGTAGTACGGACACTGGAGCTCCTTTCGTCATTTGACACAACGAGAGCTTCTTCGTGGTGAGTAGATTTATCTGTTTGCACTGCAGTGAAGAGATGTAAATGAGCGGCGCACTGGAAAGGAATGCAGAAGTCCATGACAGGCTTACTGCCATGCTCACACGATGAACCTCTCCAGCCCAAGGGAGGTGGTTACTCCTGGGCCTGGAAGCCACAAGTTTACAAAACCAGAGCATGCAAATGATGAGGGTTGAGAGAATGCAGCTGGTCGAGGACAGGTTACGAATAAAAAGAGTGCATACTGTGCATAGTTACTGGGACTTTTCATAGGTTGCAGAGGGGGACCAATTGTACAAATTGTCGGAAAAGCAGGCACACCGTCACTTCTCGTACAAATACACAAAAGATATGCACATATACATAACACACCACCCAAAATACCAGCAGCCACACCGAAGAAACATTCTAAACACACAGAAAATACTTGCATGCTTCGGGCAATAATTTTATGTTAAACCAAAGCAATCCAGAAACACTTTTACATTTGTGACTCCTGACTAGACTATACCTGGCCCTGTGGTCAAAGATCAAGGGTCGTGATTCTTGATTTAAAAATATTGATTTGCCGCTTCTGTAATGTCTTGTGAACATTGGTGAATATTAGCCACTCCCACAAGGAATACTACACATGAGTTGCCAAATGAAAATACACGTGTAGTGATCCTACATCGTGCCCTGCAAACTCAGAATACACTTTTAACACTGTGTGAACTCTTTTGTGCTCCCTCAATTTATTGTGCCCTTTATTGGTCTTAACACATTATCTTTCCGAATTTTCGCCACCTTTAGTCCTCTTACTTGCCAATATTATGTAACTTTTTCAAAATGAGGTCCGGTATGTAAAACTGGGCATGCATGATTAGTAACTTGGAGGTGCTGTGTTCTATAAGTCTTACCGGTGTCTCAAAAAAACAGGAGCTTCTACAACATATCATAGATGTGACCTGCTATTTATTAAGTGTGCAGCTTTATTTAAAAGTAAATGAGATTTCACCAATGGTATATGGCCACTTGCTGAATCAAGAGACCAGAGTTCAAATTATGGTTTCCCCACTTGTTGCTGAACCTTCTTTCCCCTTCCCAAACCTTCTATATGACAGTCACGCTCGCTCACTGCGCTCCCTCTCTCTATTAAATTCAAGGTTTAATTTTTACGCCCCACTACTTTTAGACTTCACCAGCCGCCACTGATTAAGTCACATATTTTTCCTCTATTATTATTACAGTTCATCTGATCTACTCCACATTCCCTTTTCTGTTTGTTTGGCTTCTCGATGTGGTGTGTGCCCCTCCATTGGTCGTGCTGTCTGTAGTGTCTGTCACCAGTCTATTCCTTTTTTGTACTCTTCGAAAGGTATGTATTGCAGTCATCAAATCTTGTTTGACATGCACTGTATTCTCTTTTTGTATCTTTTTCTCCCTCTTTCCTTTTCTTGTTTCCCTTTTCTATTCTGTTTCCTATGGCTCTTACTCTATTTTTTTTCTTCATCCTTGCTTTGCCTACTAATATTCGTATACTCTTTTACTATTGTTAATTATATTGTTACATACATAGCGTTATATTGTTCCATTCAGAGTTGTTTCATGGAATGTAAAAGGTTGTATTAAACCTATAAAGAGGCAGAAAATTATTTCAGATTTAGCCTCCTACAATCCTGATTTAGTCTCATTACAAGAAACTCACTTGACATAGACTGAGGCTCTTAAGCTTAAACACAATTGGGTTGGTTTAGTTCTTGTTTCTCCCACGAATACAAAGAAGAATGGTGTCATTATTTTATGCCATAAAAAATTTAAATGCTCTGTTATTACGCAAGACATAGAATCTTATGTAGATGGATTTTGGTTAAATTACTTATTAACAATATTTCTTTTACTGTCTTTAATACATATGGTCCGACTCAACCGGATTATACTTTCTGGCCTACTATTACAAATAAGTGTATACAATACAAAGATTAATGTTTTATCCTTGGAGGCGATTGTAACCAGGTAATGGGCCCTTTTAGTGATCACAAATCCCAGTATGTTTTATTCCTCACAAGACTCAGACAATTTCACAATACAATTACACAGACACATCTCGTAGATGCCTGGAGATTATGTAACCCAGATC
The DNA here is from genome assembly GCF_964263255.1 of Lissotriton vulgaris. Classification (NCBI taxonomy): domain Eukaryota; kingdom Metazoa; phylum Chordata; class Amphibia; order Caudata; family Salamandridae; genus Lissotriton; species Lissotriton vulgaris. The sequence goes on along the minus strand of NC_141691.1, from coordinate 481,160,247 downwards.
AGAGAGAATTTTCCTTTTTCTCCCCTCCACACGGTTCCCGGACCCGATTGGATTGCATCTTCCCTTCCAAGTCCTTGGCTCAAAATCTCATTTCTTCTTCGATTGAGCCCATTTAGATCTTAGATCGTGCTCCGGTGGTTGCTGATTTTGATTTGCTCCGTTCTCAGCCCAAATCTTCTAGGTGGAGATTTAACAATTTTCTTCTACAAGATCCAGTTTTTTCTTTCTTCTTCACTTCCTTTGCTAAAATATTATTTTCTTTAAATTAAAATCCCTCTGTATCCCCTGCTTTGGTATGTGACAGCTTTAAGGCCACTGCTTGGGACTTTGCTAGCCAATATCAAACATTTAGAACATCAATTTTATACTTCCTCATGGGATTCCACTTTGCAGAAGCTTGTTCGTGAAAAGCTAGACTATAACAAAATCTCTACTGATAATGCCTCCTCTATTCTGCTTCGAAGCAGTGCCCATTATTATGGTGGACGAAACAAAGTCGGAACATTCTTAGCTAATTCTCTCAAATCTAGGAAGGAGAGGGTGTTGATAGACTCCATTAAGTCAACAGATGGAAGACATCTTTTCAAAGATCAGGACATTTTAGATGAATTTACAAAGTTCTATAAAAATGTATATACTCCAGAAACACTCACATCGGATCCTCTTATTGATACTTAGCTTAGCAGTATTCCTCCCCCTTCTTCTACAGATCTTGACTTTACTCCCCTAGATACAGACCTTTCGATCCAGGAAATCTCTAGTTCTCTGAATTCCCTAAAAAAATAAATCCCCTGGTCCTGATGGATTTTTGGTAAAATGTGTTGCTCCCAAAGATCTTCAAACTCTTTCAATATTTTTGCACTACTGGTAAGGCAAGTGGTACCTTCTTGGAGGCCTCTATATGTTTTATTCATAAAGAAGGCAAAGATCCTAAATTTTGCAAGAATTATTGCCCTATATTCTTGATAAATATAGATTACAAACTTTTCTCCTGGCATTACGTCTTGAATCTCTCCTACCACATTTAATTGGTCCAGAACAGTGTGGTTTCGTCAAAGGCAGATTAGCTTCTGATAATTCTTGGTTATTTTTTAATGTTTTAAATAAGGCATCTACTCTATCCTATTCTCTAGCTGCGGTTTCTATCGATGCAGAAAAAGCATTTGATAGGGTAGACTGGTCTTTTCTTTATGAAGCACTTCGCTGGCATGGTTTTGGGTCTAAATTCCCTTCCCTTGTCTCATTACTTTACACAACACCTACTGCGTCTACCATAGATAATGGCCTGGTTTCACAATGTTTTTCTCTTCATCTTGGTGTCCAACAGGGTTGCCCCCTATCTCCTCTTCTATTTATCTTATCCCTTGAACCCCTTCTAACTCATATCCGCCATAATATCTCTATCTCTGGATTCCTATATATAGATCATCACTTGAAGCTTTCTACAAATGCAGATGATATCTTACTTTTTATATGAAACCCAGACACATCTATCCCTCCATTATTACTAGAATTCTCTGATTTTTCAGCAGTATCAGGCTACAAAATCAATTCTGACAAGACGGAAATCCTTCCTATTACCAAATTTTGCCTTAAGCAACATTTTGACTTAACTAGATTTTGTTGGAATATCTCTAGAATTAAATACTTTGGTATATGGTTCACTAACTCCATTTTGGATTCGGTCAAAGTAAATATGAAAGGTTTTGACCATATTTCCAAACTTTTTTCCTCCTGGAATCTTCTTTTTCTCTCTTGGTGGGGACGCCTTGATTCTATCAAGATGATGATAACTCCAATTATGTTATATTTCTTTTCAATGATCCAGGTTCACATTCCTTCAAGTGGATCTAGTATAGACAAGGAATCCTCAGGAGGAAGAGAATAAAAACTTCCAGGACCACTTCCATAAGTATCGAATATTTGTGCAAAAACGAGCAAGGACATTTAAATGTGGCTTGGAATTGAGGAATAGAACAGGGGGACAGGCCATCAAACATATCCCGAACCCAGATAATGCCTTTAGTCCTCCAAGAACTCATAACAAAGGTCAATTGTTAATGGTAATGAAAAGATTAAACCAAAGAGGAGAACGATTATCTTTGGTTGACAGTGAGGCCTTAACAGTGAAAAAGTGTGTTTAAACAGCAGAAGAGATGTGAGATTAGTCTTGGTAGTAAATGCAAGAATCTCTGTGATGGAAAAAGGAGCAAATAAGCGACATTTGATAGTAACCCATATGGGGGTGTGATATAAACAAAAGTCTGGAAATTCACTCCTCAGGTAGATTTTGGCTTTCTAAGATGAGACAAAGCTGATCCGGAGCGCTCAAAGACTACAATGGAACTCGCTTGGGAGACGGATTTGGGTTATGAATGGAGCATTGATTTCTGGAATAAGATCTGGGCTAGGTCTTTGAAAATCTCTAGATCGGTATCCACCACTCAATCTATGTTTTTTCTATATCACAGACTATTTTTTACTCCCATCTCCATAGCTAATTTTGCACACACTAATCATAAGACTTATTGATCTTGTGACTATCCTTTGGCTAACCTGTCCCACCTCCTGTTTTCATGCCCCCTGTAGCTTCTTTTGGGTTACAAATTTGGTCTTGTTTTTCAATTATTTTTAATTTACATATTCCTGTATCAAATGTTCTTCTCTTTATGTGAAGTCTATCAGAGACACTAGGCTTATTATCTCATGAAAAAGGGTTGTTTGACCTGAATGAATGGAAATTTTTGAAAGCGCAGACTTAGCCCAAGGACATCAAGGTGCTGAAATACAGACCAATATGCACGCAAACCGATTCCCTGCTCAAACCCGTCTCTCAGGAAACAACCAGGTCTTTAAAGTCTTTCGAAAGATTTAGTGTACTCGTTGCCCCCAAAGATCATCCAGGAGAGAGTTCCAAACGTTGGCAGCAGCAAATGAAAAAGCTCTCCCGCCCCATCTCATTCTTTCGAACCTCGGAACCACGAGGAGATTCTTTTTTGCTGACCTAAGGTTCCTTAAGGGCACATACTGTTGGAATATGGTTGTGATGCCCAATGGGCCCAGGCTGTAGCTTTTCAACAAATTACAATATATTGGAAATGCTCAAACAAGCTCTCAGTCAAGTCTTGGTGGAATACTGTCTGCCACTATCATAGAATGGATATTGTTTTTGCCTCCTGTTGTAAACCACATGTAAATATAGACCTATCTTGGTTACCGCTAACTATTTATTTGAATATGATCTCAATTACTCTGGTTTCTTGTAATCATTCTGTAAACTTCCAACCTCCATGATTTCTATTTCTTTGCCTCTTTCTCTTCACTAACCTTTAGCATTGTAATACTCATGAAAATATGTTAAATTTTACCCTTCTTGTTCTGTAAAGTACTTATTGTTATTTGATCCTCAGTTACAGAGTATATCCTATTTCTCCCTTTTCTTTCCCTCCCCCTCTTCCTTCCTATATAAACCTTAAAAATTTAAACAGCTTTCTGCTATGTTTTTTAACCTTTTTGTATCTCATATGTTGGTTATTATCTAACTGATTACGTTTTGGCTTATGTGTTATGAGTAACATTAATTCAAAAAAGCTTATTAAACTTTAAAAAAAGCATTTACAGATTAATTAGAACTATCTTAGTTAAGTTTGCTGAAAGAAGATCGCCATCATGTGAACAGCTTTGCAGCTGGAAAATGTCAACCTAAAGAAGACAGCTCTGCGCAATCGGTATTAACTTCCTCTCCTTTAGTAGTACTTTCACTGTCCATTCCAGCCACTTTCACTAATGTATTAGCAAAGGAATATTTCAGAACGGACACTGGGTTTCCATTAGGCAAGGTTATCTAATGCTGCAACCACAATCGGAGCAACATTAAAATCGAAGTATTTTTTTATGTGGTTGACTTTATGTTCATTGGTCGCTTGGGTTCACATGTTCATCGGTAGCTTTTGCATTAATAGATTTAGTTTTGCAGGCAACATCTCAAAAAATGTTATTCAAATTAGAAGCATTAGAAGCATAACCCCTTAACTGCAGTGGCTTCTCCCAGAGGGCTAAACCATTTTTGGGCTATTTGGGGAAGTTCATGGTTAGAGATCCTTCACTTCTTTTCTACACAAGGTATCCACACCAAGTTTCTGTTCTTTTTTGCCATCATCCTGGGGATTCTAGAAGTATCCAGAGTTTGTGAATTTACCTGGCGGGGATGGAGAAAATAGGCAAAATATAGCTACATTTTGAGTTTTGGGCAAAAATAGGAAAAAAGTGCTCTGTGTAAAAATGTCTGTTTCTTTTCTCTGAAAAATTGTATCAACGAACAGTTTATTGTGCTAATGTCATGATATTTTAAGCTTTCAGGAACATCCAGAGTTGAATAAAAAAAATGTAACCACAATGTTGGCATTTATCAAAGAGGTGGCCCATTTTTCCTATTTTTTGTGCTCTGAACCTATTTCCAGGTTGTGGTGAAAACCAGTATAAAACCCATGGGTGATCCACACAAGCTAAATATTTATGAAAGATAGACAATATTCTGAATTCAGCACGGGGTCATATGTGTAGATACCTCAAGGCGTTCTAAAAAAAACTAACAGTTAAAATAAAGAATTAATGAAAATGAGTAGGAAAAAACTAACATTTGTGACAACATTTTCATCGGTAACCTTTTGTCACAATGGCCCAATACAGCATTACGTTCGCTAGACCCTTCTGGTTGTCGGGATACATAGGATTTGTAGATTCTCCAAGAACCCAAGGTACTCAGATCCAACAACTGAGCTGCACTGTTCAATGGGTTTTCATTGTATACTGAGTATAGTCTAATTCATATGGCAAAATATGTAGAGTGAAAAATGGGTACCAAGGAAATCTATGTATTTCTGAAATAGGTACAAGATATGATGTTTTGGACCAGTGGTTATTTGTACATCTCTAATATTGTGGGTACCCGTACTAGCATATGATTAAGAGGGCATTTTTCAAAATGTCATCTCTCTTACACACTAACTTATATTTGGAAGGCAGACATGCAGTAAAACCCAATTAGTAATAACAAATGTTCTACTGTTCTATGCTCCCACATGTTGATATAAATGTTACCTCACTTGTGTGGGAAAGCCTGGTGCCAGCAACAGGAAACGGTCTAAAGCACAACACGGACGCATTACATTTTTCCACTGAAAACTGACCCTTTTTTGATAAGTGGGTAGCTGTGAATTTTAGACCCTAGCTCAGCAGGCACCTGGGGAAACATAGCAAACTTGCACATTTTTGAAAACTAGGCACCTGGGAAAATAAAGGGTGGGGTAACTTGTGTGGCTCTCATCACTTTTTTTTACCCAGAATCCCTTGCATACCTCAAACTTTGACTAAAGAAACACATTTTCCTCACATTGCTGTTATAGAAAGCTCTGGGATCTGCGGGGCGCCAGAAACCTCCTTACACCCAGCATTACCCCAAGTCTTCCAATAAAAACGTTACCTCTCTTGTGTTGGCGGGGCAAGAGACCTTGACACAAAGGCCCTAAAGCACTACATGGGATCAGTATAGCCTAATGCCTAAATTATGACACAGTGCGCAAATATACAGTCTCCTGGGGGCTTAGTACGATGAGCAGAAAATAACACATGATCAAGAGTTTCAGTAACTTCTGGCAAGATACACAATACCTGGTAGGGGATCGCTGTGCACCCCCAACTCTCTGTAAAAGATGAAGGAGCAAGGATCTATATCTGACCTGCATATACAGTTACCAAGCAGTTATCAGCTCAGTTTCTTCCAAATCGTTCTCCAGCCCATAACTATCCTTCCTTTGGAGAAATGTCATAATCAGGGAACCTGCATCTGGGTGGTGATGTAACAGACTCAGCTTGAAGTTCCAATAAGCATTATTAACTAGGGCTTTAGATGTTCCACTAGCCTCTACTGGTGCATTCCAAAGATGACTAAGATCAATATTAAAAAGAGTAGACTGTGCATACTTCAGCCGTGGAATATCAGCTGCATCCGCACTTTGTATTATCTCCAACAACCCTGCATGATAAGATAACCGCTCAGGATCCGACCAAAATCTCTTCCAGTATAATATGGGCCTCAGACCGATCACATCCATTATATTACCCGGACCCATGTCTAATCTAAAGGGGGTCAATGGGGTTCTAATAGGAACTTGAAGGCTAGCTAATTCTCACAAAAGGTGATTCTCAGCTAGGCCAAGATTGGACACATCCGTATGCCCCCAGAGCTCCCCTCCATACAGAGCTGAGCAAAGTGCTTGGCAATTAAATATTTGCAACCAAGGGAGATACGGCAAAAGGGAGAACCCTTCTGTAAATTTATGATTCCCTCCCAAAGTTTGCTCTAACCTTACTCCTATGTATGCTCCAAAAACAATTAAGGTGCTCCGTGAGGGTAACTCCCAAATATTCAAATGTATGAACACGTTCCAAGGGAGACCCTGTACGGGTGGGATTAGGAGGTGTTGGAGGAGTTTGATACCATAATATTTAGTTTTAGATATGTTAATATCTAAGCCTCTATGGGTACAGAAGGTTTCACATCTGTCTACAGACCCATAGGGGACTTTGAAATAAGGAATTTATCATCTGCAAACATCATGTCCGGCACCCTGATGTTTGCAAGGGACAGTGTATCAGAACCACCACAGTCCACAAAGGTTGCTAGATCGTTAATGAAGAGGGAGAAGAGGGATGAATCAAGAATGCATCCCTGTCTCATGCCCCTTTTAACAGGGGAAGGTTTTGTCAGTTCTCTATTCTGGCCACAACTTACTTGTGCATAATTATTATCATGTAAGCGCCTAATCATTTTCAACAAATAATATGGGACTCCCAGATCAGCTAGCACCTGCCAGAGCTTGGTGCGAGGAACCAGGTCAAAGGCTGATCTTAGATCAAGAAATACAACCGACCTCGCCCTAGTAAAACACATTTCCAATAAAGGACCTGGAACCAAAGCACCTTATCTATAGAGCTGGTCCACTGTCTAAACCTAGCTTGTAATGGTGAGAGTATGTGTGTGGCAGACATCCATTCTTGGAGCCTGTTCAAAATAACTCTAGCAAATAACTCTAGCAAAATGATTTTGGTACAATCTTTTAGACAACTAAGTCTATAATCAGCCAGGCTATCTTGTGCTCCCTAGGGGATGAGCTCAGCCCTTGCCCCAGCCGATGTAGGGGATGCTGGAGCACCCCTCATTATTGGACTAAATACCTATGAAAAGTATGGACCCCCACACATCTGGTCTACTTAAGAAAGGTCTCCTGGGTCCTGGGACCTTATCCAATCCTGGTGCTTTATGCAGGACAAATGTATTACTTGACACTACAACCTCCTTGTTGTTGATGTCTAAACAGTTGGGAGAAGCAGCCTTGATGGTAGCATGCAGGATTGATTCTATGCTTGTCTCGATAGGGGTCACACTACTGGTAGGGAAACTGGTTTCAGCACCAGATTGTCCCCTAGAATCTTGGGGGGTTATAAATTGGAAAAGTGATCAACCTAGGCAATTAAATGTGGATGTATGACGTTACAACGCATGCTTTTACCACGCATACCATTACAACGCGGTATTTACAACGAATACCGTTACAACGCATAGCGCTTAGAGGTGCTGGATAGTGGTAAGTATAATTTTATATTCCAACTCCAGTCCCCGTGGACACTAGGGAAGGTGTTGGATATAAAATTATACTTATTCCCTATCCTAGAGCGCCCCCCAGCGCAATGCGTTGTAATGGTATGCGTGGTAATGCCTGCGTTGTAATGGTAGTGCGTGGTAAAAACTTTGTTGTAACAGTTGTATACCATTAAATGTACATGATTTTCAATCTGGGGGCTATCTTCCATGGAACCAGTGGCAACTATGGGCCTCAATAGGATGGCGGACGGACCTGCGTCCGTCCGCCACCCCCAGCAGTGGAGGGACCGTCTGCAGGGGCAGCGGCGGTCCCTCCTTTGCAATTAGGATGTGACCGCCACCCTGGTGGTCACATCCTGGATCTCTAACCTTGCGGCGGGTGCTGCTTGAAGCAGCACCCGCCGCAAGGTTAAAAAAGCATGTTTCACATTTACATGCACAAAGCGGCAGGCACCACGTGGTGCCTGCCGCTTTGTGCATGTAAATGCAGGGGGGTACCATAGGTACCTCCATGTGCACCACCCACCCCCCCTTCACCCTGGGGGCCCGCAACAGGCCCCGAAAGCAAAGGCCGTATGCCTTTTCACGGCGGCAATGCCGCAGTGGAAAGGCTTAGGACCGCCGGCATCATAATATGGCTGGTGGTGTCTCGCAGACACCGTCACCATATGTATGCACTTTTTCCGCCGGTCGCGAATGCGACCGGCGGAAAAGCGGCGGACGGTCTTGCCATCCGCCGCGGACCCCCCAGCCATCCTAATGTGGCTGGGGGTCTTTTCTGTGAGGATGGCGGACGGATTGCCTCCACCGGGCCGGCGGTGGCTACCGCCGGCCTGGCGGAGGCAATCTGTCCGCCATCCTAATCGGCCCCTATGTTCCAAAAAGAACATCAGTCCCCCATTTTAACGGCTCTTAGTCTCTCTTAGCATCCTAAATACAGGCTTTGTACAACTTTCTAGCTTCTTGGATCTTGAGCTGGTCTTTCAATTTAATAGCATATGTCAACACCTCTCTGGCCATTGTGCATTGTGTATTATACTAGGTTGGGGTTTTGGCCTCCTGCCCCTGTTGGCTGTTACTGATGTGTTGCCAGATCTGACATACTAAACAAATACAACACCCTTAAAAAGAAGTCTAAAACTTGCACAAGGCCTTCCATAAGAAGCCCAAAAGCGTCCAGCCCCCAAAACATCAAAAGGATGACTATAAACATTAAATTAAACAATGTATTCTCATGACTGAAGAAAGCCTTTTAGCAACGTGCATTACAACCATAGTCATTATTTTTTGCACACGGATATACTCGTAGAATGAGGCACTAAAGATCTGTGTGCCATATCCTAAAGCTCCAGAAACAGAAGTTTGATTCATGCATTTCTTTTTTTTCTATGTAAAACCTTTATTTGTGTTTTAAGGAAAGAGGACACAAAGAAATAAAGAGATCGACATTTCCGCCGCACAACTTCCCACACAGGGGGCAATCCGGGAGGCATGATCCAGATCATTATAGGCAAAAGCGCAAAGTCCAATCAGCTCGTTAGAACAGTCCAGAAAATAGCAGAAATATCCTGGCATTACTTGAAATAAATCGCAGGGCAACAGACAAAGGGGGAAGGACTCTCAGCCTGATAGGATGGCAACCGTAAAGTCACCGCTTGTTGCGTTGAGCCTGCGTCTGCCTCAATTGTCAGGAAGAATGTCGCAAAAGAATAAGGAACAAAAAAGAACTCACCCCTCCACTTCCCCCCCAGTGGTGGTGACATCATTCATTCTAGCAGTCATTCCGGTTATAACATTCAGACCTGAAACAAATGAAGTGACCGAATCGTGGCAGGACAAACTGCGGATGGTAGACCTCTGGAGAGGAAGCGTACCAAGGGACCCCAGCGAAACATAATGTTCTTGAAGTGACCTAGGAAAATGTCCGCCATCCGTTCCATGCTCAGCAGCTTCCACAACCTCGCATGCCACAGGGAGATCGCCGGGGCCTTCGGCGTCTTCCAGGCCGCTGCCAAAGTGAGTTTTGCAGCTCCGAGACACAACCATAGTATCTGCTTGTCTGCTCGGGTTTGGTGTTCGAGCTCCGGGTCCCGAAGACCCAGCAGTATATAAGCCATGGAGCCATCAACAGGATATCCTAGTATCTCTCGGATATGGGACAAAATCTCTTCCCAGTATGGGCGGATGATCGGACAGTCCCACCAAATGTGGCGGAAATCACCAAGCAAGCCACAGCCTCTCCAGCATCTATCAGAGGAGGTCGGGAAGATGCGGTGTAACTTGGCAGGGTATAAATACCAGTCCATGAGAGTCTTAAGGTGGGCCTCTCTGAGTTCCACTGAGTGGTTATGCACGGCGATGTCCCGCCAGAGGCTCGACCACTCCCCATCTGAGATGTCTCGTCCAAGGAGGTCTTCCCATGTACCCATGTACCGGGGGCGAGGTGATACTGCGGAGGTGAGTAAAAGGCCATAGAGGAAGGAGATGACTCCTTTCATAGAGGAGGTTCGCAATAGAAAAGCTTTGAAGATGGAAGGCGGTCTCGTGGCCCCGGCGTGGGCTGCAGAGGACGTGGCCCAAGAGAGCAGTTGAATATGTCGGAAGCGCTCGGACACCGGCACTCCGTAGTCCCGCATACAGTTGTCAAAGGTAAGTGGGGCATGGCCATGGAACAGGTGTGTGAGAGCGCGGCATCCCCCTTCTCTCCAAGCATCGAAGGGCCCTTCTTGAAGTACCGGTGGGAAGGCCGGGTTAAAGTGTAGTGGTGTGAAGGGGGAGGGGAACGAAGTCCAGCGGTCATCTCCAGTCACCGTGTCCCAGACCTTGAGGGTAGTGCCGGTGGGGGTACTAATGTATGCGTTCTTGGGCCTGTCCCTTTTGGGTTTCCACGCCAAATCCCAGATCAATATTTCCGCTACCATGTGCAGCCAGTGTTTCTCCGAGAATTGTTGGGACCACTTCACTATGACCCGCAGTTGTGCGGCTTTGTAGTATAAATGCATGTCAGGAAGGCCCACTCCTCCCTCCTTCCACGTCTGGCGGAGTGTAGCAAAGGAGAACCGCGCTCTACCCCCCTGCCAGACGAACCGTAGCATCTGGGTCTTGAGAGGCCGGAAGAAGGTAGTCTCCAACGGTATAGGAAGCGCCTGGAAGAGATATAAGAATTTAGGGAGAATAACCATTTTAAGTGCGTGGATTCTACCCAGCCATGATATGTATTTCGGCTTCCAGCGCTCCAGGTCAGCCCGGGTTTGTGCCAACAGCTGGGGGAAGTTTGCCGAATACAACTGCCCAATCGAGGAAGTCAACCGAACTCCCAAGTACAGGATGGAGTGGGGGGCCCAGGACAGGGGCGTGAGTGGCCTCAATCCATCCACCTCTGCTGAGGGAAGTGTAAGATTAAGGACAAAGGACTTATCATAGTTTACTTTGAAGCCCGCCACCTCCTCGAAGCGCAGGAGAACCCGTTGGACGTGCGGGAGAGAGTGGGCCGGGTCCTTGATAGAGAGGAGGACGTCATCGGCAAAAAGGGTAATCTTATGCTGCTCTCCCGAGAATGGGAGTCGACGTATCTCTTCATGCTCACGCACAGCAAGTGCCAGAGGCTCAATACTCAGGGCGAAGAGCAGAGGGGAGAGGAGGCATCCCTGCCTGGTGCCACGCGAGTGAGAGAAGAACGCAGAGAGATGGCCATTTACTGCCACCCGTGAGCGGGGGCTGCTGTAATTCGCTCTCACCATCTAGAGGAATTTAGTGGAAAAGCTGAAGGCGGCCATAGTACGAAATAAGAATCCCCAGTCCACCCGATCAAAGGCTTTTTCGGCATCAAGGCCTACTAGAACTGCCGGGATCCTGAACCTATGGGCCTTCTCAATCAGATGGATGACTCTTCTCGTGTTATCATGGGTTTGGCGGCCCTTGATGAATCCAGATTGATCTGGATGAATGAGTGCCGGCATCAGGTCCTGGAGCCTTCCCGCAATGATGGAGGAATACAACTTGGCGTCGATATTGAGGAGGGCTATCGGTCGGTATGAGGAGCAATTGGACGGGTCTTTCCCCGGTTTGGGGATAACCGAGATAAAGGCCTTGGCCATGGAGCCCGATGTCTCCCCAGTTTCCGCCATGGTATTGAAAAGGGAAACCAGAAAGTCGCTCACCTCCGACGCGAAGGTCTGATAGAATAGAGCAGTATAGCCATCCGGCCCAGGTGCTTTATGGGGTTTCAGATTTTTAATAGCATCCATGACCTCCTCCCTAGTAAACGGGGCCTCGAGTAATCCATTCCATACCTGGGAAACCCGGGGAAGCGGAAGGCCACTCAGGTAAGCTTGTTGGCTATCGGGGTCAGAGGTTTCCCCTCTATAGAGCGCTGCATAAAAGTGTCCGAAGAGGTCAGCCTTGTCCTCATCCCGATGGTGCAGGATCCCCGCAGCATCCTGAACACCTCCTATATACTCCCGTTCCCGTTTATCCCGGAGCTGGCGAGCCAGGTGTCTCCCCACTTTGATCCCCTGGGCATAGGAGAGGCGCCGGAGTTTAAGTAGAGTGAGCTCTGCTCTGTTGTTATAGTGAGCTCTGAGTTTCCCCCGAATCGCCGTTAATGGGCGAAGGGTCAACCTGGAAGGGTTCCGTTTATGCTCTTGTTCAAGAACATCGAGTTCCTTCTCCAACTCCTCACGCTCCTTACGTCTCAGCTTATTAAGATTGGCATTGAGGGCCAAGCAGGTGCCCCTCATTGACGCCTTAAAGGCGTCCCATGTGGTGAAGGTTGATGTATCGGCTACAAGATTAAGATCGAAAAATTCTCGTATGGCCTTGCGCAATTCCTTACAGGAAGTCTCATCCCGAATAAGCGAGGCTGGGAAGTACCATTTGCGTTGCCCGTCACCCCTTGCCGACCAGCGCAAGCAGAGCACGTGTAAGCTGTGATCAGAGACCGAGAGTGGAAACATTCGGGTGTTGCGGCCATCCCCCCTAAAGGACTGGCTCAAAAAAATGTGGTCCAGGCGGGAATAGGTGTGGTGGACATGAGAGAAGAAGGTGTAGTCCCGAGATTGGGGATGGAGAGACCGCCACCCATCCGCCAGTCCCAAGTCTCCTATCAGGCGCTGCGTTTCAGCTGAAAACCCCCCAGTGTCCGAACGCTGGTTATGAGAGCTATCCATTTCCTTATTATCTATTTCCTTATTATTGGAGCGCTCGCATTGCCTGATTGTATAATTACAAATTATTGCCTGATTGTGCCGGTGCCACTGCCCATAGCGACTTCCAACTTTCTGCCCCCAATCTCGTCCTGTTTGGGTTTTGCTATCACCGCCATATTTGTTGTTGTGCCTCGTAGCCAGCCTCTCCACCCCGCTCCCCCTCCCAGCTGCTCCTCCCTCCCACTGACTGATAAGGCTCGTCCCGATAGCTTTAGCGCTGTGACCGTTCTGTCTCTCTGAGAGGCTGTCGCTAACCACGCTCCCTGCCTGAATACCGAAGCGCTTTGCTTGCACTGCCTGCTACGAATTGGTGCCTGGGTATCGTAGCGCTTTGCTCGATTAAGTTATTTAGTATTGCTGCCTGCTATTGCTCACTGCTGCTGCTCGCATTTCATTCTGTGCTAACCCATTTATTATTGGAGCGCTCGCATTGCCTGATTGTATAATTACAAATTATTGCCTGATTGTGCCGGTGCCACTGCCCATAGCGACTTCCAACTTTCTGCCCCCAATCTCGTCCTGTTTGGGTTTTGCTATCGCCGCCATATTTGTTGTTGTGCCTCGTAGCCAGCCTCTCCACCCCGCTCCCGCCTCCCAGTTGCTCCTCCCTCCCACTGACTGATAAGGCTCGTCCCGATAGCTTTAGCGCTGTGACCGTTCTGTCTCTCTGAGAGGTGGTCGCTCCCCGCGCTCCCTGCCTGAATACCGAAGTGCTTTGCTTGCACTGCCTGCTACGAATTGGTGCCTGGGTATCGTAGCGCTTTGCTCGATTAACCTATTTAGTATTGCTGCCTGCTGTTGCTCACTGCTGCTGCTCGCATTTCATTCTGTGCTAACCCATTTATTATTGGAGTGCTCGCATTGCCTGATTGTATAATTACAAATTATTTCCTGATTGTGCCGGTGCCACTGCCCATAGCGACTTCCAACTTTCTGCCCCCAATCTCGTCCTGTTTGGGTTTTGCTATCGCTGCCATATTTGTTGTTGTGCCTCGTAGCCAGCCTCTCCACCCCGCTTCCGCCTCCCAGCTGCTCCTCCCTCCCACTGACTGATAAGGCTCGTCCCGATAGCTTTAGCACTGTGACCGTTCTGTCTCTCTGAGAGGCGGTCGCTCCCCACGCTCCCTGCCTCAATACCGAAGTGCTTTGCTTGCACTGCCTGCTACGAATTGGTGCCTGGGTATTGTAGTGCTTTGCTCGTTTAACTTATTTAGTATTGCTGCCTGCTATTGCTCACTGCTGATGCTCGCATTTCATTCTGTGCTTACCCATTTATTATTGGAGCGCTCGCATTGCCTGATTGTATAATTACAAATTATTGCCTGATTGTGCCGGTGCCACTGCCCATAGCGACTTCCAACTTGCTGCCCCCAATCTCGTCCTGTTTGGGTTTTGCTATCGCCGCCATATTTGTTGTTGTGCCTCGTAGCCAGCCTCTCCACCCCGCTCCCGCCTCCCAGCTGCTCCTCCCTCGCGCCGCCCCCCCTACACTATCTACATATGTCAATGCAACAGACGCGCAGCGGTCGCGCCCAATGCGCGCCGAAGGTGCGCCAAAGGTAAGCCCGTCTACGCCCGTCCGCGCCTGGACCGCGCCCAGCGCCAGACCCCCTGGCCCCCGCAAAATCCACCCCGGCGCATAACGTACGACGCCGCAAACCTCTCAGCCCTTAACCCCGTCCGCCCACCAAACTGCTACCAAGCCGCCCCAGGACACACCCATGGACCCTTCACCTACCAATCCTGCAAGTTCGGCTGCATCAGGACCCACACCAAATCCACAAGCCCCAAACAGAGCTCCCACACTAACCACCTAAAGTGCATCCTGCTCAACACCTGCTCGGTCCACAGACACGCCATTGAACTCTGGAACCTACTCGACACTACATCGCCGGACGTTGCTTTCCTTACAGAAACCTGGATGAACGCCTCATCAGCGCCCGACATCGCCATAGCCATCCCGGACGGCTACAAGATCATCCGAAAGGACCGCACCAACCAAACAGGAGGAGGCATCGCCATCGTCCATAAGAACACCATCCGCATCATAACCAGTTCCGACAATTACCTCGCAACCGCCGAACACCTTCACTTCCAGATCCACACCGACCCCAAGACCACACTCAGAGGTACCCTCATCTACAGACCACCAGGACCCCGCACACAATTCAGCGAAGACATCACCGACTTCATCAGCCCACACACCCTCCCCTCCGAGGACTACATTCTACTGGGAGACCTCAACTTCCACCTGGAAAAGAAAAACGATGGCAACACTACCACCCTTCTGGACAACCTGGCCAACCTCGGACTCGAACAACTGGTCCATACCCCCACCCACTATGCCGGACACACGCTCGATCCAATCTTCACCTCCAGCAAGCACATCTCCTTCAATCACCCCACAGCTCTCCACTGGACTGACCACAGCTGCATTCACTTCAACTACAAAAAGACCACGACCCACAACCCCCCACAACCTATTCCCCGAAGAAATTGGAACAAAATCACCACCGACCAGCTCTTCACATCGCTTCACCAAAACCTTTCTGCCAAATCATCGGACCCAAACCAAGCAGCCACCAACCTCACACAATGGATCACCCACAGCGCCGACGAACTAGCACCCTTGAAAAACCATCAAATCAAGCAAGGTAGCAAAAAAGCCCCCTGGTTCAACGATGACCTTAAGAAATCCAAGAAGTTCTGTCGTACCCTCGAGAAAGCCTGGAGAAAAAACCCAACCACTGACAACCTGACCACCTTCAAGAACGCCACCCGCAAACACCACCAACTGATCCGATACACCAAGAAATCAGCATTCAAGGATCGTCTTGACAACAACGCCCAAAACAGCAAGGAACTATTCAACATCGTCAAAGAATTTACCAACCCCACCGCTGGTACCAACGACATCACTCCCTCCCAAGACCTCTGCGACTCCCTAGCCTCATTCTTCGACAACAAAATCGCCGACACACATAACAGCTTTGGAAACCAGTCCGAAGACCAGTCCACTCCACCCATCTCCGAACCAAAACCGCCCTCTAACATCCTTTGCGACTGGAACCCAACCACCACTGAAGACACCATCCGCCTGATGAACTCCATCCACTTGGGATCGCCAACCGACCCATGCCCCCACCACATTTTCAACAAAGCAGACTCCATTATCGCACCCCATCTCCGTGACCTCATCAACTGCTCCTTCAACTCCGCTACCTTCCCGGAAAGCTGGAAACATGCCGAACTCAGCGCCCTTCTAAAGAAAGCCACAGCAGACCCCACTGAACTTAAGAACTACCGCCCCATCTTGCTCCTCCCATTCCCTGCCAAAGTCATTGAGAAAGCCGTCAACAGTCAGCTCGCCGCCTTCCTCGAATCCAACAAATCCCTCGACCCCTCACAGTCCGGCTTCCGAGCCAAACACAGCACCGAAACTGCCCTCATCGCAGCAACAGACGACATTCGAACTCTACTGGACAACGGAGAAACAGCTGCCCTCATCCTACCCGACCTCTCCGCAGACTTCGACACAGTATGTCATAGCACCCTCATACAACGCCTTAGCAACATCGGAATACAAGGAAAAGCATTGTACTGGATCATCTCGTTACTCGCCGGAAGAACCCAGAGAGTCCGCCTCCCCCCTTTTAGATCAGAGGCCACCGAAGTCATCTGCGGCGTACCACAAGGATCATCACTCAGTCCCACCCTCTTCAACATATACATGAGCCCCCTCGCATCCATTGCACGCCAAAACAACCTCAACATCATCTCCTATGCAGACGACACCCAGCTGATCCTCTCCCTCACCAAAGACCCAAACACCGCCAAAACCAACTTACACGAAGGGATGAAAGAAGTAGCCGAGTGGATGAAGAACAGCCGTTTAAAACTGAACTCGGACAAAACGGAAGTCCTCATCTTAGGTTCATCCCCCGCTGCCTGGGACGACTCATGGTGGCCACCAGCCCTGGGAACCGCACCCATACCTATAGACCACGCACGTAACCTGGGCTTCATCCTGGACTCCTCCCTCTCGATGACCAGACAAGTCAACGCCGTCTGATCATCATGCTTCAACATCCTACGCATGCTCAAAAAAATCTTCCGCTGGATCCCCACCGAAACAAGAAAGACGGTCACCCACGCACTGGTCACAAGCCGACTGGATTATGGAAACACCCTCTACGCCGGAACCACAGCCAAACTTCAGAAAAAACTTCAACGCATCCAAAACGCCTCAGCCAGACTCATACTGGACATCCCCCGTCAAGCTCACATTTCCGGTCACCTGAAAGACCTCCACTGGCTCCCCGTCAACAAGAGAATTACGTTCCGTCTCCTCACCCATGCACACAAAGCCCTTTACGACCTAGGACCCGAATTCCTCAACACGCGACTACACCCCCACCCGCCAACTACGATCGTCCAATCAAGCCCTCGCCGCAATTCCGCGCATCCATAGATCCACCATGGGGGGAAGATCCTTCTCCTACTTAGCGGCCAAAACCTGGAATTCTCTCCCCACCCACCTCTGCCTTACACAGAACCACCTCTCCTTCAGAAAGCAACTAAAAACTTGGATATTCGATAAGTAAAGTACTCCCCCTCCCCAAGCGCCTTGAGACCCTCTGGGTGAGTAGTGCGCTATACAAATTTTCGAACTTGAACTTGAACTATGCCATACTAGATTAAAGTCCCCCATCAAAAACAGGGCGCCCTCCACAAAGTCATCCACCCCTCGCATCAGATCCTAGAGGAAGCCATTCTGGCCTGCACTCGGAGCATACACTACCACAAAGGTGCACATTTTATCATACAACAACCCCTTGACCATCAGCCAACGACCTTCCTTATCGCTGCGCACCACCATGGGCTGAAAGTGAAGGGCAGACCGGAAGAGAAGGGCCACCCCTCTATGCTTCGTGGTAGCCGATGACCTGTAAATAAGGGGAAAGTTTTTATGTTTGAGGTGCAATTCATCCTTGCACACCAGGTGTGTCTCCTGGAGACCCACCACGTCCAGCTGGTGATTGAGTACATACTTCCAAATTTTCTGGCGCTTCTGCGGGGAATTCAAACCCTTCACATTCCATGTACCTATAGTCAGCGGCATTACACAATGAAATCCTCACCCCCGCCATCTGCATACAGCAAAGACATCTCATATCCCCCACCGACCAGGGCAGCCAGACGGCTTGTCGTGCTAGCATCTCCAACCACAAACAACTGCAAAGAGTCCAGCCCAGGCAAGCGTGTGTCCCTCCCGTCCTCCCCAGGCTCCTCCCCTCCGCTCTCGGCCACCACACTCCCCGCGATACCAGAACTATTGGGTCTAAAGGCATAAACCCCGCAGGCCACCACTATCATCCATCCACATGCACACTTCTTGGTCACCACCACCGTCTCCCCAGTTCACAACTTCCCCTCCTCCCTCAAAAGCCCACCCATACAACTTTCCCCCCCCCAAGCCCCGTAAGCCCCGCAAGGGGACAACAAAACAAAAGAAAGCAATGGGAGGGAGTAAGGAAAAATCTCACCAAACAGGTCAGAAAGACCACTAGTTCCAAAATGCGGACGTGAACTGATACCCTCAAGGAACGAGGGTCCGGGGTACAGTCAGTGGTCCCCCCAGGGTCTGGTCTGGGGTGTCTTCCCAGAAAGTACATAAGGACCCACGGTACCTGAATCGGAGGTGTCCCCCCAATGCCATCTATTCAGCCGACCAGGACTCAGGCTGCTCTGGAGCTGTCTCTTGATGTAGCCTCCGTCACCGTGGTCACAGAGGCAACCCCAGCCCCCCTCTCCTGCAGGCTGGTCGTGGGGTCCGGTCTCCTCATTGCCGCTGCGCCGCCCACTCTCTGCCAGGATGGGGAGCGTTGTCTCCGTCTCGCACGGGAGCTCCCTCCTCTCGGGGAGGGGGCCACGTCGGTCAGACCCAGCAGATCTTTGGCAGCTTGCAGGGAACGGACCTGAACTAACCTATTTTGCCATCTGAACATGAGACGAAAGGGGTGACCCCAGGAGTAGGACACATTCTGGTCTCGCAAAAAGGTGGTAACAGCTTGGAATTTGCGCCTTTTCTGAAGCGTCGAGGCCGCCAAATCCTGAAAGAGCTGAGGATGATGATCCCGAAACTGCAACGAAGAAATCCCACGTGCTTTCCTGAGTATGCGCTCCTTCAGTTGGAAATCGTGACGCAAACCAGGATGTCCGGGGGGGGGAGCTCCACCGCCTCTCGGCAAGCCAACTCTATGGACCCTGTCCATACGGATTTCATGAAGATCCTCCTCTCCCAAGGTCTGCAGAAAGAGGGCCTCTACATAACTCCGCAGGTCTCCAGCTTCTCCATCCCAAGGCACCGCCCGAATGCGCATGTTATTCCGGCGGAACCTGTTTTCCAGGTCTTCTGCGTGAGCTTGGATGTCCAGATTCTGTTCTGTGAGACGGATCACGTCTTGCTGGAGCTGGTGCACCTCGCCGGCCACCCCCAGATCATGGTCCTCTAGCGTGACTACTCGCTCTCCAATGTCGTCCACATCCCTCCTCATCTCGTGGAGGTCCGAAGTGAGTTGGGAGCAGAGCTCCGAGATATCCTCCTTTATCTTGGAGAAGAGCTCTAGCATGAAAGCTTTAGTAGCAGGTGCCTCATCATCTCTTGGTTTGGGCGAGACGCTGGGGGCCGGCGACGCCGATTGCTGAGAGCTTCTTGGCGGGGCGTCTTTGCCCGGTTTCCCTGTGTGTTGCCTGTTGGCCATTGTCCCTCCGTCGTACGGGTTTTCACCCCAGAGGCACACCAGGGCAGCGGCTGCGTCGCTGGATGGGGACGCTAGAGGCCTCCCTGAGGCATCGCAGTCGTCGTTGCTCCTGGTAAGTCCCAATCGTGGACAGATGCAGGGCACCCCAAGCGGCGAGAGCTATGTGGGCCCGCAGGCCGCGTCGGGGGGGAAGGTTCCCTAGCACAGCCCCGCTATAAGTTCGCCACCGGGGTCACAGGGATACAACAGATGCATCAGCGATGTGCAGCCAGGGGAAGTATTCCTGGTGGGGTCAAGAAGCGATTAATCCCTCCCAGGGGGGCAGCAACAGCAGTCTGCGGTCTCCCCACGGCCCACCAGGCTCAGGGGTCAGAGGGGTGCCAATCGTCCATGCCAGCTAGCAGATAGTCCAGTTAGTCACTGCTCAAGGTACCCTCCATTTTCCCCAGGAGCAGAAGGCCGGGCCTCCTGCGCCCCAGCTGCAGCCTTCAATGCGCCAGAGGGGGCCCCCCTGGGGCTCGCGACACGGTGGTAACCAACCTGCTCTCACCTGGTCTGGATTTGACCAGCCCGCCGCTAGATCCGGGTATTGCCGCCTTGCTCTCCACAGTCCCCACCCGATACGTCAGGCGGCTGCAAGTCCACAGTAGCCCTCCAAAGCAAGGGGCAGAGGGACACCACCGGGCACCAATACAGCGCGACAAGCGGGCACTTCAGGCCATCTACAGTGCCGGCCCGGTCGCCTCGCCATCAGGTCTCCAAGGCCGCGTGGCGCAGCTGTCTCCACTCCGAGTGCACCCTGGGCGGAGCACGAACGCGTCTCACACGCCTAGTGTCCTCGAGTATTGCTCTCCACTCGCTGCCAGGGGATCGAAGAGCGTCCGCAGCCCCAGGCCCTCCGCCGCTCGGGGAGCACTCACTCCAGCCTCAGGACCGCAATAGGCCTAAACCACCTCTTCGTGGCTCAGGGATAGTCCTTGGGCTCGTGCGCTGTACACCGCCGGACCGGAGCGTCTCTCTGTCCCGCTGCTTCTGGCCGCCCTGCGGCCCGGATCGCTCAGTCAGCCCCGATCCGGCCCCCCCGTTGGTCTGGGGGTGCGAGGCTCAGCCGGGCCTACTGCAATGCCACCATCAGCCGTCCTGCCGCCAGCTTCCGGTGCGCGTCAGGCCTCCACAGCCCCGGCCGCGGTCCCCACCATAGCTCCCGGCTTCAGCGCCGGCCACGCCACCACAGGCTGCCAACAGACCGGGGCTCACCACGCCACAGGGAGGACCGCTAGGGAGCCAAAACTTTCAGGATCGCCTCGGGGGCCGCTGCAACACTCCCGGTCAGGTTTCTGAGGTCCTGGGTAGGCACAATACAAAGCTTAGTAGGTTCGGCGCCGGAGGGACCGATAAGAGCGTCCTATTCCGCCGCCATCTTGACTGTGCCCCGCATTTCTTTTTTTAACATTATATTAAAGGACATGTTTTTATTTAAAATTGATTTTACAGTTTTGTTTTTTAAATATGTAAACAACTTAATTCATGCATTTACCTTTGTACATTTCTTTATGCACTTACTTTCAAGTGCTTGACACACTTTCATGCACCCCACCACTACATGTCTAAAACCGTGCCATTGCCTGGAGTAGCTTTTTGTTCGTGTCTGGCTAAATAAAGTCCTTTTTGACACTATTTATCCTCCATCGGTCATAAGGTACATGATCTCTATTATGTTGCCTGCGGGTGAATAAAGGGTGAAGTTTTGCTATCTAGCCGACCGCTGGATAAATAGCAAACATTAAGTACTATTTTGTCAGCCGAAGGATAAACACCAGAGATTATGTACTATTTGGCCAGAGGGCAGACAAACAGCTAATTCTTCAAATTAAATATGACATCAGCTTCTGCAGAGATAGAACTTCAATGCTTAGAATCATATTCTTAAAAGTCACTCAAAGGAATAAGAGGTTATATGTATTTCTGATTTTTAACCTGTTTAAGTTTCACAGAGCAGATTACAAAATTATTTTTGAAGCTATATGTACAGTAAATTATCGGAATTCAGGACAAAGGGTTTAGCAATGTTAGTATAGAATGCTATATTGCCTTAAAAAAGAAATCAAACAAAAGAAATGACCTGCCGCATGACTAATAAAGTACTGGTGAGCCTATTTTACAAATTGAAAGCATTCACTGAATGCCATAGGAAGTATTACAAACAAGGTTACAACTAAGGAGGGCCACAAGAAAGGTATGAGTAGAAATGGCCAGACCTCTTCACTTCTCCCTCTAAACAGAGGCACAGTGCAAGGCAGCAGAGAAGCGTCACAATGTGGAAATCGCAATTATGGGCACATGACTGAGCCACTACTACTTAGGATATGGTATGCTATTGCCAATCATGCAGCAGACAGGACCATGAAAAAGGGTGGCCATTGGTATGTGCACCATCTCTACCTGTTGGAAGAGCCTGCATGGACCGAGAGACCTACTGAGTCAAGAGACTTTGGGGATGGGTGGAATCAGTACTTAATTTCAGCCAGAGTGTGCCAGTGGGCACCACTGGCATTTTTTACTTAGGACCACAACTCTTTCCAGGTGGTCCCACAGGTAGTCTCTATCTTCAGTAAACTGCACTGCAATGTCCAAGGCCTGGTGCCATCTCCTTGTGCTTTTTTGGAGGTCTGCCAATGTCCAAGCATGCTTGGTATTTCGTGTCCTTGGGTGCGGCATGTCTCATGACAACCGAGGAGTCACACAGAAGCATTCTGCATCCAGAACTTGTTGTAGCTTTTGCAGTGCAACTGCTGGCTGGACCAGGGTGAGAGGACACGCTGACAAACTACAAAATGGCAGATTCTGAACATATGACTTAGGTTTACCCACTGCCAGCACCGGTCTAGTTTGCCCGCAGCAAGTCTTCAAGGCCACTACAAGCAAAACAGGCATCTGGCTAATAACTCACAACTGAGGGATTTGCCTAGCTTTGGCTTTCAACGCCGGCTGCTCTGCTCAGCCTACCTTGCTGCAGTGTATCGCAGCACTGATGTGTGTGTCCTGGGTTTGAGAGTCCAGTGGTGCAAAGTGAAGAGAGAGGTGGGAGCGAGAGAGAGGAGAAGAGAACTCAAGAAACAGAAAAGAGAAGGGAGATATGAAAAAAAAACGCAGAAAGATAGAAAGAAAAGAGAGCAGGGTAAAGAGAAATGAAGAGAGCTAGATAGTACATAAGGGGGGAGAAGAGAAATGTAGGGAGCTAAAATAAAAGAGAATGGGAACAATGAAGAAGAGAAAGAGAAGAGGTGAGCTAAAGGGGAAGAGATGGACAACGAGGTTGAGAGGCAAGATGAGAGTTAGAAGAGAAAAGGAAAAAAGTGAGAGGAGAGAATTTGAAAAAGAGCTGGAGGAAGGAGAACAGAAGAGGTTGAAGGTTGGGTGAGTGCATGGTGAGAGAAAGAGAACTAACGGTGGTAGAGTGAGAGAGGAAAAGACAGATTAGTGAAGTTATTGGAATCAAGGAAGGGAACAACTGAACTGAGAGAAAAGAGCAAGGAAGAAGTAAAAAGAAAGGAAGAAGACAAGAGACGGACAATGGGATGGAGACAGGTAACAAAGAGGATGGTGACAAGGATGGAGAAGAGCGTCAGTGCTTAGTGTGTAAAACAATAAGTGGAGGTGCCCTTAGCTCATCCCAGAAGCCACGACAGGTGCAAATAAATCTTGTCGCACCAAATTCCAAGGCAGTCTAGTATTAAATCCAACTCAAACCTTTTAATCCAGTACGGGGCACTACCTGCCCCTGTATCTCACTCTCGCATGTTCCTGCTTTCTACTTTTGTGACGTTTCTTCCACCTTTCGCTTCCTCCCCGTCATTCTGTTTTCTACATTTTTCCCTCTCTTGCATGTGGTAAATGTCTGATGCTGAAAAATAAGTGTCGGTCCACAAAAATGTGTGCCTGTGGCCCTCACTGGCAACATCCGGATCAAATTAAGCACTGAAGAGTGTGCAAGTTGAGAAAGGAAGCGGGGGTTCGAGAGATAAAGGCATCCAGGGGAGAGCGAGAGGGGATATAAGAAGGAAAGAGGAGAAAATGGAGGAGAGTAAGGCAGGAGGAGGAGCAAAATCATAGAATGGATGATCAAGCGATAGGAGAGGGGCAGAGAAAAAATGAAGATTAGCAGTGGAGAGAATAGGACAAAGCAGATGGCAAGAAAAGCATGAGAAAGACTGAAAAGAGAGAAGAGAGGGCGAGAAGGTTGGATGATTGGTGCCACAGGACGCAAAAGAACGTCCATGAAGAGACAAAGAGTAGGGAAAGGTAACAGGGGAGACAAGAATGAGAAAAAGGCGAGTAGATAGTGAGGAAAAAAGGAGCAAGAGAAGAATCAGAATAAAGTTTGAGAGGAAAAAGAGGTAAGATGCTGGAGGAAGGAAATTGTTTGAGGAGTAAGGAAAGCAAGATGAGAAGAAGAGGAGGAGAGAGCAGGAGAAGAGGAGAGCGACAGTAGTGTAACATTAGCCACTGCAGCCCCATAGTGCTGGGGGCCCCGAGCTCCAAGGGGCCCCCTCTGTCACAGTGACTGGTTTGCGGACCCCTGGCCTGAGAACTGACTGGGACCGGAGTGTGTGAGGTGACCTCCCTGTACTTTATAGGGGGTCCCCTCAAGTTTCATATAACACCACTGGAGAAAGGGGAGGCTCCATGAGTGACCACCTACACGAGTCCCCCTTTATTCTGTCAGCTCAGGCTCTCTGTTTCATTCTTACCCATCAGAGTCCCTCCCTTCCCCCTTCTGTTCCCACTCTGCATTTCGAAGCAGCTTATAGATGGCTGAAGGGCTATACATACTACAACATGACATGGCATGCTCTTTTTCCTCCTCATACCATCCTTTAGACTCATTTTTATTCCCGGATTTTGAAGTGAGAAGTAAATACGAGTCTGGCAGGAAAGCTGTTAGAGAAATTATTGGGTTAGTGTGAAAGAGACCTTGAGCAGCAGCGCACACCAGAAAGCACCCCAGCAGAGGGAAAGAGTTGAACTGGGGTAAAAAGAGAAAAAAGAACGAAGCCTTCTATGGAGAGCTAGAGGTGGACCTTTCAAAAAAGAGAGTTTCCCAGAAAACCAGAAAGGACTGGGTATACACAGTATCAAAAAAAGATTTTCCAAACAATAAACAATATAAAAACCATCAAAAAAAGGTCCTTTGACAAAGGACCTTTTTTTGATGGTTTTTATATTGACAAAGGACCTTTTTTTGATGGTTTTTATATTGACAAAGGACCTTTTTTTGATGGTTTTTATATTGACAAAGGACCTTTTTTTGATGGTTTTTATATTGTTTATTGGGCTGTTATTTATAATATTGTGGTTTATGTTTATAATGTATGAACTGTCTACTCTGAGTTTGAAACTGTAAAAGGAATTGTCACAGGATGTGTGAATTTGTACCAGAGTATATAATTGTGAAAATGTTATATGTGGATTAAATAATGATTTTAACATAAAAAAATCCTTTTAAATGATAAAAATTGAGAGACAAAAGAAATTTCATTGTCGTGTAAAAATAATTACCCGTGTCACTATACAGCACAAAAAGTTGAGAGCTGTGCGTAGGCCTATTGGCCACGTAAAAAGTGAATAACACAGAAAGGAAAATCTTTTTTTTTAATACGGAGCTGGAGGTGGAGCCACCAGAGGGGAAGGCCAGAGACCCATGGGGCTCAAATAGTGAAATTAGTGATCATGCTGGTTGCTCTGTGATGCATCCAATGTCAGGCGAATTGGTGAAGGAATGTGGGAAAGGAGCGTGATTGTCAAACCGTAACCTAAAATCCACTTTTTTAATATTAGTGGTAGACCAGAAAAATATTTATCTTAGTGGAATACAATTTGAACTGTAAGCGTGGTAAGGCAGGGCAACTGGGTGCTTCATAGCAAGTGAGGTCTTGTAGGCCTTTGGGGCATTCTTGCAATGGTCAACTGAAGAAAGGGCCAGATATGAACACATGCTGCACTACTGATCGTGTCTTGTTTATAGCAAAGGGTAGAATGCAATAGGCAAATCTGACATTTTGAAGCCATGGCTGCTGAAATAGGGGTGTTTTTGGCACTTGAAAATGCATAGGTTCCTACATCAATACTGGCATTTTTATGCAAGCAAGTTAGGTTTGGCACTCATGGAATCCAGGATGCAACAGGACAAACTGGAAATGGTGAGAGTTTTAATAAGAGTAGTGTTGTAATCTCTCTCTTTATGTCTCTCCATTTCCCCTGGTATTTTCCTTGTGTAGTTTCCTTTCTCTTTTTTTCCTTCTTGGTATCTTCCCCTCTCCCCCACCTTCCCCTGCCCTTTGGAACGTTCCCCTGGAGTTCACTTTGGAATGTTGAATATGTTGTCAGGTACGGAGAGTGGATGACAGAATAAAAGTGTTTGAACTTACCCTGACTCAGATACCTTCCTTTTACAACAAGTAGCAAAAAAGGACTTAAGATTATCAGAAAAATGGTTGAGGAACTTAGACTTTACCAGCAAAACAGTGGCATCCAGCATTTCGAGATTGTACTACTGAATATCGACACCAGCAATATCATGGCATACTAATAACAAGGACAGAGTATTGAGAGACAACATGTTGAAAGGTAAGTGCATATAGGGAAGCACAGATTTACTATGTCTAACTCCACATCTACGCAGCTTGAAGATATATGCACTACATAGGTACATATATGTGGAGTTAGGTATATAAAATCTAGACTTACCTGTCTATATTTTATTTTCAATATGCTGTCCTTGATATTCTGTTCCATCGAAATTGATGATTCAATATTCAGGGGGCACTCGGCATTTGGATAGTAAGATAAAATGCTCTACCTTTACAGTCTTGCACTCCTTGTGCTTTAAAGTGTGTGTTGGATTCACACTTGCCCCACTGGCTCATAAACATGGTTAAATCTGCAAGCATAATGTCGGCCATCTATACGGCTTTTGAAGCTTGTCTATGTTGTCTGCAGTAGGCACTCTGATTGGTTTCAGCTGCTTGAACCTTTGGTTGATATTTGTAGACTGCAGCAAATCAAATTGTAGAATTTTGTTAATAATTATGGTTAGATTAGATGAATTTGTATGGTGCAACTCATCACCCGTGAGGGTATCCAGGCACAGGAGCACAGGCCCGGCAGTGCTCCTAATTGTACAGTCAGGTCTTGACCTTCTTGCGAAAATTGAGGAGTAGAGTTTCAGTTCTGATATGTAAAGGAAGCTCATTTTAGTTTTTGGTGCCAATGAAGGAGAAAGCGCGCCCTCCTGTCTTGCTTCTGCAGATGTGTGAGATTTGTGCCAGAGAGAGAGAGGTGGAGCGTAGTTGATTGGTGTGATGGTAAAGTTGAAGTCAGTCATTGAGGTAACCTTGTCCTATGTTGTGGAGGGCCTTGTAGGCGAGGATGAGCAGCTTTAACCAGCACATTTTGTGGATGGGTAGCCAGTGGAGTTCAGTGAGGCAGGGAGTGATGTGGGCATTTTTGGGGATGTCTAGGATGAGTCGGGCAGCACTGTTTTAGATGGTCTAGAGTCTATGTGTGAGAGGTCAGAGATGTCCATGTAGAGTGTGCTGCCATAGTCAACTCTGCTGGTGATGAGGGCTTGGTTGACTGCGTGTCTTGTCCAGGGCCGGCTCTAGGGCGGTGCGATCGGTGCAACCGCACCGGGCATTGACTTGGGGTGGGGGTGTCTTTTTTAAAACTGGATATCATCGTTTTAAAAGCACCTGCTGACTCGGTTCTGGCCACCAACAACTTTTAGACATCAATTAAAATGTCAAGAGAAGTCCTGTGATTAATCGTCTTCTGAGGTTTGTCTAGTGGAAATGTTGAATCATCCTAAAGTATTGCAGAGGGTTAAAAAGCCTGCTGCTAAGAAAGTTTACCATGCAGATAATGAAGTGAATACAAGGTAAATAGGTCAGTGGGTCACTGCTTCTGTAAGAGAGCTGCTTTTGTTACTTGTGGTTTCTAAGTCAAATTTCTAATATAGAACATTGAGCTATTAACTGTCACCCTAGAGCTGCTGCAAACTGAAAGGTATAGGATAGAGCTATATGTTTGGGATTTTTGCCCAGTCTTTCATTATCCTAATCTTGTGAAAAGGGTTCATTTGGGTAGAAAACAATTCTTATTATCAAATAGAACCCTTAACACTGATGTTGCATTTTAACTTCTGAATTTGTGACTTTCCTGAATAAGATCTTTAACTATATTGCCTACCAATATACCAGTATCGATGACATGTCACTCCTACACTACACCTTGTAGTATTGTTTGATGTAACATTTCCTATACAATGATTTACACACCTGATTGCCTCTGTGCAATATGTGTTTGTGGTGTAAAGTGCTCTGACACCTTACACTGGTATGAGTGGTGCTATATAACTAAATTAATCTGAGTGACAGTGGTTATGGAGACATGAGAAGCACTGTTTAAGGGTTCCAGTGAGGGAATCCGGGGCAGAGGTGGTCATGGGGGGGTGCGCCAACAGACATTGTCGCACAGGGCGCCACCAACGCTAAAGCCGGCCCTGGCATTGTGCACATTGGTAGCCATTTGAAGACTTTGCTTAACAATCTAAGGATGTGGCAGTGGGAACCGGTCATGGCGTTGACCTGTTTAGTCATCGTGTGTTTGTCACCCAACACAATGCTGAAGTTTCTGGTGTGGTCTGTGGTAGTTGGACCCAGGTCGAGTAGCCACCAGGAAGAGTGCCAGGGGGAGTTCTTTTTTCCGAAGATCAGCATCTACGTTGTGTACATGTTGAGTTTGAGGTAGTTCTCTTGCATCTACCTTTACGATGAACCCTCTTATATGAGTCTTCTACTTTTGGGGGATCAAGGATAGAATATTTGGGCTTGTATACAGGGTTGGACTAGCCTATAGGGCAATCAGGCAGTGCCCAAATGGTTGGTTTTAGAGGGCAGTGTGTTGGCTGGTTTTATTGTTGTTTGTGGACCTGTTTTATGATCTATTGGGTCTGTTTTCACTGCTAACTTCCTTGACATTAAAACAAACATTGCCTGCAGCAAACCTAAATCCATGCAGTCTTCCATGCCTTTCAAAACACTTGCACAATGTGTCTTTACAAGTTCAAAAGTGCCACAATTTGCCAACGTGAGCCACTATTTTAGCTATCTAATTCACTAATGGGGGCTACTTTTATTTAGGTGGCTGTGCCTATTTTCTGTCCCAGTACAGCCGTTTGTATATGTAAAAGGATTGGGCAAACATGAGCAAGAAAAGGAAAGTGGAGTCAATGCTGCTCATCTGGGGTTGTTGTAATAACTGGGTTTAAACTTCACTTTATATGCTTTTAGTGTCATTACACACAGAACAAGGCATTCGCTGATGTTTAATCATCCCTTCCAGGCAAATGGGATTCACACTGAGCCCTTCTGAGCCAGGGTGTGTAGCTAATTACTGCTACTGCCGCCACACAGATTATGCTCTGTCCCAAAAGACACCTAAACGTTCAGTGAGGAGGAGGAAAAAAGGTGGATGGATGGATGGATGGACTGATGATGAGGGACGAAAGGAATGAACAAAGGAGGAAATGAGACAAGGGAAATGACACATGGATGGATAGGCGGATCAACGGATCGGTTGATGGACAGATGTCTGGAACGATTTGTAGCAGCAATAGATTTACCTAAGGCTGTGGGATTTCTTTTTGATTTCATTCCAACAGAGATTCATCTCCAGTATTTGTTCGGGTTCTGCATCTACATCCACGGCTTCGGCCTGCTGGGTAAGGGTGGGCAACAGGGCACCATCTTGAGATGTTGCATTATCCTAGGAGAAACACAAAAGAGCGCTTTAACCTGAGTATCAAAACAATTCACTGACACAAAAACGCACTATTTACACAAGGAAACCAAATGACATGCTTATGAGAGTCAGTGGACGTGTGAGCACACAAAACAAGACACTCTGCCACAAAGTTTTCTGAAATTGCAATTAGTAGAGATCAGGAGCACTGCCATGGCCATAAATAAGCTTGTCAAAAGTGTGTGTGACGACCGAAAGAAACAGCATCTAGAACTCATATATGGATCACAAATCACATGTTTGGATAAATATTGGCCAATGGTACTGGGGTGCAGCATCCCCACTATCACTTAGGTACCACATGTATATGTATGCATGGAAGCTGGGAAGGCAGCAGAGTCAGGTAGGGAGCAAGTCCATGAGTGAGTGCGAAAGGGAGTAGGTGAAAAAGTGATTAGTAAGCGGCTGGTTGTGTGAGTAAACCAGTGAGAGGGCAAGTGGGTGAGTGGTGAGTATGACTGAATAAATGAAAGGAGCCTTCTAAAGCACAACTTAGCCCAAGGGCGTCAAGGCGCATAAGCAGGTCAAGTTGAGAGTAGTAACCAGGGAAGATCCTACAAATACACTTCAGAGAAAAGCCAGGTTTTCAGTGCTCTGCGAAACAGTGTTAGAGAGGGTTGCCTCAGGAGCTCAGGAGGGAAGGAGTTCCATAATCTAGGCGCAGCCATGGAAAAAGCTCTACCTCCCCATTTGGCCTTCTTGAACTTAGGTACCTCAAGAAGATTTTTGCTAGAGGAGCGAAGAGATCGGCAAGGAGCATACGGATGTATAAGTGACCTGAGATTAAATGATATTATTATTATTATTATTATTAATAAATTTTGTAGAGCGCGTAGTCACCCGTGGGTATCCCAGCGCTAGGAACAGTTAACCTGAGGGGAGTGCGGGGATGAAGGGGGTGGTGGGGATTATGGAAATAGGAAGGTTTTCAGCCTCTTTCTGAAACGTAGGTAGTTGGGTTCTGTTCTTAACTCGCGGGGTAGGGCATTCCAGAGACGCGCTGTATGAACCGAAAAGCGCCTTCCGCCCGTGCGGGCCTTCTTGACTTTGGGGATGGTGATAAGGTTTTCCTGATCGGAAAGGAGGGATCTTGAGGCTCTATAAGGCGTGATGAATTTCGCTAGGATCGGAGGTCCTTTGTTTTGCAGCGATTTGTGGGCCAGGCAAAGGGCTTTGAACTGGACTCGTTCCCTAACCGGGAGCCAGTGAAGGAGCCTGAGCGCCGGTTTGGCTGAGGCTCTGGCGGGTGTGTTAGTGACGATCCGGGCCGCCGCATTTTGGATCCTCTGTAGCCGGTTCAGGGTGGCCTCAGGAGCACCCAGGTAGATGGAATTGCTGTAGTCGATCCTGGAGAGTATTAGGCCTTGGATCAGTAGTTTTTTTGCGGTAGGAGGGAGTATGGGCAGGATTTTTCGGATTGATTTAAGAAGTCCAAAGCATGTCCCTGCTACTTTTTTTGCCTGTGTGGCGAACGAAAGGTCTTTTTCGAGCCAGACGCCCAAGCTCTTAATCTCGGGCTTAGGGTCTGGGGGCGGGCCTAAGCAGGGTGGCCAGATGTTCTGTGACCAGATGTTCGGTGACAGGGAGAGTCCCTTCTGACCCAGGAGGAGGATGTCGGTTTTTGAGCCGTTAAGTTTGAGATGGGACCGGTTCATCCATCCTTGTATCTGCGTGAGACAGTTGTAGAGGTCCGCAGGTTGTTGAGTTGGGAGAGAAATTGGGAGACCACAAGTTGTGTGTCGTCAGCGTAGCTGACGATGCTCACTCCGAAAGGAGTGACGACCTCCTCCAGCGGGGACATGTAGATGTTAAACAATGTGGGGCTCAGGGAGGAGCCCTGAGGTACGCCACACCGGAGGGGTCTTTCGGAGGAGCGGGTGTTGTTCTCCCAGATTTGAAAGGACCGATGACCTAGGAAGGAGGATACCCAAGACAGTGCTTTTCCTTCCACGCCGACCCTCCTAAGGCGATGAATCAGGAGTTTGTGGTTGACGGTGTCGAAGGCCGCACTGAGGTCGAGGAGGATCACTGCCACTGATTCTCCAGCGTCGAGCAGTGCTCTGGCCTCTTCCACCGCCACCAGGAGAGCGATGTCAGTGCCCTGCCCTGGGCGGAATCCCGTTTGCGATTTTTTCAGCCGATCATTGGTTTCCAGAAATTGTGATAGTTTTCTGTTTACCAGCTTTTCGGCGATTTTGCTAGTTCCCGGGAGAAGGGAGATAGGCCTATAGTTGGCCAGATCAGCGGGGTCAAGGGAAGGTTTCTTCAATAGCGCCTTGACGACTGCCGCTTTCCAGTTGGGGGGGACGACTCCCTGTTCAAGCGAAGCGTTGATGAGCTGGGTGAGGGGGGGGACGATCGTGGGTGCTACACTCTTTAGGAAGCGTAGCGGCGCAGGGTCCCTGGGGGAGCCGCTTTTGATGTTGTTGAGCGTGCTTTCGACCTCCTCGACGGTCACTTGTCCCCAAGAGGTAAGACAGGGGGCACTAGGGGTGTTGTTGATCTCTATATCCTCGCACGTGTTGGTGGTTGGAAATGAATCGAGGATTTTCTGGATCTTGTCTGTGAAGAAATTGGCTAGTTTATGGCATTTTTCCTCGTCGGCCTTGGGATCCGGTGGGCTTCTGGGTCCTGAGTCGGGGACTTTAAGGAGCTCTTTTAGTATGGTGAAAGATTCCTTGCTGGAGCACGCAGAGTGTTCTATTCTTTTCTGAAAGAATAGACTTTTGGTTTTTTCGAGGGAGGTTTTATAGGTTTGGAGAGCGGTTTGATAGGCGTCCTTTTTGTCCTGAGCCTTATCCTTCCTCCAGAAGCGTTCTGTTTTCTTGCATTCCTGTCGCAGAGCTTTAAGCTCTGGAGTGTACCAGGGGGCAGGGGCGACTCGTTTGGAATGCTTGAGAGTGTTTGTTTTGGGGAGGAGTTGGTCCAGTGAGGATGTGATCCAACGATTAAGCTGATCATCAGCGACAATGGGGTCCCCGGAGAGAGTCGGTGTAGAATTAGCAAGGGAGTTGGCCCATTCCTCTGGGACAAGTTTATGCCAGCGTCGATCGGTGATTCGAGTTTTGGGGGGTTGTGGGGGGGCTGTGAGTAAATGGCAAGAGAAAGGGATTAGGAAATGATCTGTCCAAGGGAGAGGAAGAGAGGGGTCAGTAATAATGTCCGAGATATTGGTAAGAAAGGGGTCCAGAAGATGACCCTTGTCGTGGGTGGGTCCCTTGTTTACCAGCCGAATGTTAAATGACCACAGGTCATGCAGAAGATCGAGTGCTATGGGGTCTGTTGGATCTTCGAGGTGGAGATTAAGGTCGCCAACCAGAAGGAAGTTGGGGGCGGAGGAAGCTAGTTGTGCCACTGTCTCCGTGAGGGAGTTGGTGAATTTTCCTGGTAGGCCCGGAGGTCGGTATATCAGCAGACCCGTAATGGAGTGAGCTGGGGAAGTTTGGAGAGTGAAGCGGCAGCTTTCGCAGTTGTCGCTGTTAGCATTACTGGATCTGCAGATGATAAAATGAGTTATGTTATGTTACCGAATTTGTAGAGCGCGTAGGCGTCCCAGCGCTAAACCCAGGACCTACAGGGGACAGAGAACTGCAGAAATAGGCAAGAAGTTATAGCCTTCCGAAAGGCCACATGATCTTGGATACTTCTGATGATGGCAGGAAGGGTGTTCTAGAGTCTTGGAGTGAGGGCCCAAAAGGAACCCCCTCTGGCTCTCGCTCTTCTGACGCGAGGAATACGCGCTAGATGTTGATCAGAAGAGCGCAGCTGTTGGTTAGGCATGTAGGGCGTGAGGAGATTGCTAGGATATCAGGGGCTTGGGCATTCAGAATTCTGTGGGAAATGCACAGAGCTTTGAAGTTGATTCTCTTCTCCATCGGGAGCCAATGAAGCTTATGCAGGAAACTGGAGGTAGAGCAGGTTTTGGGGAGGCCGAAGAGCATTTGAGCGGCAGCGTTTTATGCCCTTTGGAGGCCGTGTATCCCTGCTCTTCTAGCACCCTGATCCAGAGAATTGGAATAGTCCAGTCTCGAAAGTATGGTGGATTGAGTCCACGTAGGAGTCCAAAACAAACTTCGTCTACTGACTTTGTTTGTACCTCATTGGTCAAGGCAGAGTCAACCCAGATGCCCAGGTTTTTTACAGTTTGTTTGAGCACTAGAGGGGATGCTAGAGTGAAAGGCCACCAGCGTTCGCTCCACAGGTAGGTGTTTTTGCCTAAGAGAAGGATCTCAGATTTATTGGCGTTCAGTTTTAGGCAGTTGGATGTTATCTAGTCTACAATGGATGCCAGGTCGTTTTGAAACTTGGCGGGATCTTGTGTGGAGTTATTGGATAATGCGACCACCATGTGTGTGTCGAAGCGAAACAAAAGGGGATGATGGACGGAGCGTTTGAGCAAATCAAACACTCACCCCCAGTCAACTGATCTGGGTTTAATCCATCACCATTCTTTAGCTCACTCAGCCACCCCAGTTCAGACATGGCCATATGCAAATCAGTCTGACCCTGTGCCTCATGGGAACAGTCCAGCCCGCACTGCCAAGTCATGTCTTCCCTGGACCGGAAACAAGCATCCTGGGACCGGTTTCGGATTCATAATCCTCATCAGCCAGGCTATCTTGAATCCAGTGGCCAAGTGAGCAAGGGACTCACGTCTGAGCATACCCTGCCAACTTAGGGCGAACAAAGCGAAACAAAAGGGGATGATGGACGGAGCATTTGAGCAAATCAAACACTCACCCGAGTCAACTGATCTGGGTTTAATCCATCA
The DNA here is from genome assembly GCF_964263255.1 of Lissotriton vulgaris. Classification (NCBI taxonomy): domain Eukaryota; kingdom Metazoa; phylum Chordata; class Amphibia; order Caudata; family Salamandridae; genus Lissotriton; species Lissotriton vulgaris. The sequence continues at coordinate 481,125,981 of NC_141691.1, read as the reverse complement.
CCATTCTTTAGCTCACTCAGCCACCCCAGTTCAGACATGGCCATATGCAAATCAGTCTGACCCTGTGCCTCATGGGAACAGTCCAGCCCGCACTGCCAAGTCATGTCTTCCCTGGACCGGAAACAAGCATCCTGGGACCAGTTTCGGATTCATTATCCTCATCAGCCAGGCTATCTTGAATCCAGTGGCCAAGTGAGCAAGGAACTCACGACTGAGCATACCCTGCCAACTTAGGGCGAACAAAGCGAAACAAAAGGGGATGATGGACAGGTGTGTGTCATCAGCATAGGAGACCACAGTTAGACCCCTGTCCTTAGCCACTGCAGATAGAGGTTGAATGTATATATTAAATAAGGTGGGGCTTAGAGCGGAACCCTGAGGCACCCCTTGACACTTGGGAGGATCTCTCAGTAAGTAAGGGTGAGAGCCATTTTAAGGCCACCCCTCTGATACCGATATCTTGTAACCACTGCCATCTGGTGAGAAACAGCGTTGAATGCAGCGCTAAGGTCAAGAAGAATCAGAGCTGAGACCTTCATCCAAGGAACTCCAAAGATGTACTATGACGTGGTTAGAAACCAATCTGCGAGGAGTCCAGAAGTTCATTAGCTTCTATGAACGTGGTAAGGAAGGAGTTGATTTAGGATTCAGTGATTTTATATACCAGAGGGAAAAGAGAGATGGGGTGGACATTTTCAGGATTGGAGTCATCCAAGGTGGGTATTTTGAGTATGGGGATCACCTTTGCATGTTTCCATGCAGCGGGGACTGCTGTGGAGGACAGAGACACGTTTATTAGGTCGCAAAAAGGGGTTAGAAGCTGGCGTAAGAATTTCTGGAACTGATCTGGTTTGAGAGGGTCCGCCGGGATCCTGATTTAATTTTCTTACCAATGGTTAACATAGCTTCCTGTGAAAGTGAAGGGAAAGTGGAGAGAGAGGGAGCAGCGGGGTTAGTCAGGGTTATGGGGTCAGCATTGTTATTGATGGGGGGAGGTTTTAAAGATGTCCTTGACCTTCTTGATAAAGAAAGAGGCGAGTGCCTCACATTGATGGTTAGAAATAAAAGAGGATATATTGGGTTGCTCTGAGGTTTTGAGATCCTTTAACAAGGAAGAGATGCATTTAGCTGGATTGCGGCTATTTGTAATTTTGTCAGCAAATTAATTGGCTCTTGATTTCCTAATGAATTTATGATAGTCTTTGACAGTCACCCGATATTGAGTTTTAAGGGCCAGGTCATATTGCTGTCTCCATGCCCGTTCAAGTGCCTTGCAGTTTTTTTTGGCCTGGGTCATTAAATCACGGATGGACTGTGTTCTACGGCTGTGGGACAGTTTAGCAGGAATGGATGTATCAAGGGCATATGTAAGCCATTCAGACAGAATACTATTGGCAGTTTCAATGTTATCAGGGAGGTGCGGCCTCTGACTGAGGAGGTGGTTTTGAAATTGGCTGACATCTTGCTTGTGCCAGGGACGTTTAAGGACGGGCATCCGCTGGGCACCCTGAGGTGGACCTACTCCCTGTAGTGTCATAGAGATGAGGTGGTGGTAAGACTAGCTCAGAGGAAGAGACTGACTGACTTTTAGGTCAAGTAGTTTGGTGAAAACAGGGTCTAACAGATGCCCGGCAGCATGTGTACTTCTGGGGACGCATTACGCTAGTTGAAGTGCAGCGAGATCAGCTAGAAAATTGTCAAACTCCTTGTCTTGGCTGGCTTCTAGGTGTAGGTTGAGGTCGCCGATAATATTAAAATTAGTCGTCCTAGTTGCCAATATGCCAGTCAGAGTTGTTAATGCTTCCCTGCAATTTTTTGATGGCCCCAGGGGCGAGAGATCAGTATCCCGGACAGAGTAAAGGTATGGTTGAGGGTGATTTTTTAAAATGTGTGCTTTCACAGACCACAATATCCTCTTTGGTAAAGAGGCAGGCATAGCACGTTTTAACAATAATTGCAATGCCTCCACCCAAGCCCATTCTGTTCTGTTTCTTTATAGTGTATCTCTGAGGTAGAGCCAGTACTGGCTCAGCCTCAGCTCTGTGTGTGTTGTGACTTGTGAGCCATGTCTCGGTTAGGAAGAGGATATCCGGTGTCTCATATTGTATTAGGTCAAACACCTCAGCGTAGTGTTTTACAAGCGAACAGCAGTTTGAGCAAAGGTATTTAAAGGTGGGGAAAGATGGTGGTGTGATGTTCGTATCTGTCTTGGTTCTAAAACCACAGAGTCCCCAACATAAAGGACCATCTGATGGGACACATTTTTGATTAGTGCATTGAACAGTCCGTGTTCTAATGGAGAGGAGCTCTTCCAGTGAATAGGACCATCTTTGGCGATCTAAACAGGCAGCATACCTGGCGTCTGGCATCGTCCCGGCGCGGAAGGGCGCAGACTGGCTTGCATTTGGCGAGCCAGCATTGCGCCCGCTGCGTGCATCCGCGCTGAGGCCGGCATGAAGTAGCCGCGGGGCACAACTGACTCCTCCAGGTCTTGCTCCTGATTGGTTTAAGTCAACCAATCAAAGCACTGCCTGGCCATAGTGGGAAGCGAAGTATCAGGTAGCAAGTCATAGAACAGCAATTGCCCAGCAATACATAAAAACAATTAACCCCTTCCCTGCTCATGACGGAACCACCCTGTCATGAGCCACGGCGTGTGCTCATGACGGTGTGGTTCTGTCATGCTGCGCCCGGTCCGCCCACGCGGCACTGATTCCCCTGTGCAGGCGAATTAGTGAGTGGGCGGAGTCGTGACGGAACCACGCCGTCATGAGCACAGCTCACCCTTGGCTCATTACAGCATGGTTCCGTCACAAGCATGGCGGCGCAGCGCTACCCCTCTCCCCCTCAGCGCCGCAGCGGAATTGCCGCAGCGGCAAAGGGGTTGAAAAATGCCAGCAGAGAGCAGCAAGATAGCGACTAGGTATAGTTTCCAAGCGGCAATGGGATAAAATGAGTGGGCGAATGAGTGAGCAGTCGGATAAGTAGATGGTTGGGCGAGTGAGTAAACCTGGAAATGAACAAGTGGATGAGTGAGTGACTGGGTGGGTGAGTAGGTGAATGTGTGATGAGAAAGTAGTTGGTTGTGAGTAAGCCTATTCTGTTACCAACCAATGCAGTCCGAGCAACTCCTTGGTAGTAGCATGTACTGTCCGACTAGATGCCACATGCTTCCGACTCACAGCACAGTTTATCATGTATGCCATTTTGCTATTTTTGACAATAATATTGGTGGTAATGTATGGCAGATTTAAGGATTGCACACAAGATGGCATCAGTTGGTAAGTCCCCACCACTCCATGACATGCCCACGAAAGATTAGAACAAGAGTGATAATTCTTCCTAACACAAATTAGGAACAAACAGGCGTGTACAGTTTGCAATTAATAAGCATCGACATTAATAAGACTAAACAAGCTATCAACCTCCCCTTCACCCACTACAGTAAGAGAGTGTGGTCACTTGTTTTAAAGCCAGGGCACCCGAGTTCTCACCCCCACTATCTTAAAGGTGCTGTAGACAGATAGTGTGTTGTCTTGGGCAACTAACAACTCGCTTTCTATATATCAGTTTTTACTTGGACATTGGGAGTGCTTCACAGTTGACTGCCCACCTATACAAACAAATAATTTTAACAATTAGAGTAAGGCAGTGGCTAGAGCTGCACATATCAGGTAGCCTCTCTTAAGTGCCTCTTGCAAGTAACAGGTAGTCTCGGCGGCAGCACCTGCTTAACTCAAGACACAACCCCACAGTTCCTTAGAAGAGCCCGCATGAGAGATGGGGGCTGCACCTGGCTCTCATCATGACATCACGCAGGAGGACCTGGGTTATCCGGGCAGCCTTTGAGTAATGCGTGCAGACTTCCTACCTGCGCCGGGAGAGCAGAGCCTTTTGCGCCGGTTCATAGCCATGGGAGACAGCCCTGCGCGTGCCACAGCCAGGGAGGATGGAGCAGGGAGAGGCGCGCGGCGGGCGGAAGAGCGCGCTGACTGGCAGCGAGGCCGGGAGCCGCTGGCTGTAGGGTCTGTTTACTGCTCCCAAGGAATCTGAAGGGGCGGAAGCAACTACTGCTGCAGTAAATGACAGCTTTGTATTATCTAAATTCCAACTCCCTCCAACCTGGGTTGACAGCGTTACAAGGCTGCGGTGTGCACGTGGTGAGAGGGGCTGCTGCCTGCTGAGAGGGGTCGTAGCTTTGTCAGGTCACTAAAAAAGGCCGTTACTCACTAACCTTAGGGAAACTCTTTCGGTGATGGGACAAGCTGACGGCCAATGGTAAATAACGAGTAAAAACAGACAAGTTTATTACCGTTTCGCAGGTCTTCCTCAGTGGCCCTTCACCTAGTCCTTCACCTTTACTGAACACTCCCTCTTAGCGCCGGGACGCCCCTTTGCTGGGCCAGCTGTTGCGCTGATAAATCAGCCTAACCGAACCTAACTTTAGAGGCAGACGACATTAGGCCGGAGCAATACGCGCTGACAAAGCCAAAGACTATGACTTTTTGAGTGAGAAGTGCGTTGTTAGTGATTGGCAAGTCGGTGTGCGTGGTAATGTAAATGGGTGAGAGAGCGAAATCAAGATTTAGTCAATAGATGGATTGAAGGATGAGTGAGTGTATGGGTAGATGAACAGATGAGTTAGAACATCCATGGATAAATGGGTGACTGAGTGAATGGATGGCTGCATGACTGAAATCAAATTCCATAGATGTAAACATGAATGGATCACAAACAAGTAAGTCAAAAAAAATAGTCTGTTCATTTCGATCAATATTCATCGCTAATTGCCAGCCACTAGAGTGGACAATGTATTCTTTAGTCGGTGAATACAGACTCCTCATATGAGCACTGGGGTGGTCATATGAGGAGTTTGTACGTGTATAAGTTGAGTTGTTATGGATGTTATTCCTCATCATCCAAGCTGGATTTCTCCTCCTTTGGATAGTAACAGGTGTCAAGAATTCGTTCAAAAAATAACAATGAAGCTAGTTTGCAGAGAAGACCCAAAGTATCGGACCTGAAAATGGGTGATGTGTTGCTAGTTCATGACAATCATACGAGCAGCAAATTTTGACTGCCTTTCAAACCATCCCCATAGCAAATTGTAGGTCAGTGAGGTAGGTAAATGTAAATGTAAATGTAAATGTAATTGAGCTTATATAGCGCACAGCTACCCGCAGTGGGTGTCCCGGCGCTTGCTTAGGGAACCCGTCCTGATATTCCCCTGTGTGATAGCCCCAGCGGGTATCCACAAGGTGAAAGTCAGGCATCCCGCCGCGAGGGGCCGTTGTGGAGATTAAGCAAGCTATTGCCCAGAGTCGCAGAGTGTGAACCCGTGAGTCGAGAAGGCACCGGAGGGAGAATTATCGAGTCCGTGGAATTTTTAGCCCAAGACCCGCCGAGGCGGGGAATTGAACCCTGGTCCAGGACCGATCTCAGCTTCCGGGTCTGCCGCCTCTAACCCCTGAGCCACACTTCTCCACTGCTCGTCGAGAAGGTGATGAGATCATGAGGAATGTGTTCTTCAAGAAGTTCCGGAACTAGCTGGATGATATGCCTGCAGGTGGTGTAGGGCTGTGCCAGGCACCAGACTCTGTGGTTGAAGTCTTATCCTAGGCGGGGGGCAGTCCTGTTCGTGGTGGGAAGGACAGCACTGTCCTGGGAGGGTCCCTGATATGGCTAGATGGTATGGGTAGAGAATCAAGATCTCATATACCCAGGACTGCTATGACTTCTGAGGTCTGGGGCAAGGTACCAGTGTTTGGGGACCAAGGGGATCCTCCTCGTTACAGTTTGGGAGCTAATTCTTTGTCACCTCGCAGTTACAGTAACTTTGAATTCGCTATATGTTAGAATGAGTGATTGGAAGATTTCTAATTTGGTTTATTTTGTCTTTGTACTGAATTTCTTATATTTCGTGAGAAATATAATGTAGTAGGCTTTGACTTGTAGCGGAGGTGTTTCATACTGGAGAAGACAGTTTGGTCACCCCACAATATGTTAGTACATGGACCAGTCGGAGGTCAGGTGGTGTGTTTAATAAAATGGTGGGCCCCACCTATGCGCAGAGTCATTTAAGCACTACGCACTACACAACTATGGTCTGTGTCATTCCTGCCTGCAAAGCACAATAAAAGCCACAACAGCCACCATATAGTACACATCTCACTCCTCCACTTTCTCCCTTGGCCAGGCACATGCCCTTTCCCTCTTTCCATGGTGCTGTAATGTGGTGGGAGCTGCGCCCTCCCTGGGCTAAGATCGCCTCAGAGCTGCAGATAGGCTACTGATGGAACTGTGCATGCATCACCTATAGAGCCATGCCTGTCATAGCATGCACCATCCGAGACCCAAAATGGGCAGAGGCGGTCAATGGCGGTGCATGCAGAGTCCGCACAACAACCCACCAGTAACCTCAAACTGGGGAAGACAGTTCTCGACACACCACTACAACATGGTGAGGGGCCAGCAAGACACAGGGAGGGTGTGAGGAAGATGGAGGTTGCTGCTGCACTTGCCCGTCTCTGTGCAGATCAGCTCCAGAGAGTAGTGGCTGCAGCTGCAGCCTCTTACGCCACCTCCCAAGGCTCACAACGGGTGCACTTTCTTGGCATCATCTGTATATTTAAAAATAGTGCACTTTTTCCCATGCAGACTCATCTCACTATTGCACTATTTCATCAAAGACAATACTGCATATGGCATGACTGATAGTGACAACAAGCAATGGTTGTGATGTGAGCTGATCAACATGTGCATGAAACGTTCTACAACCAATGGGGGCTGGCCTCTCTGTGTATTATTTCTTGATAGGGTAACCTCTGGGCGACAGCTAAAGCTATCTAAGTCAGATCCCCAAAGGTATTTCAAGCAAGGTCATATGGATGATTAGCTTGGAATGTTGGTGGCTTGTACAATAAACAAAATTGCAAAAATCAGGCGAAAATTTAAAAGCATTTTTCACCATTGTACCTAAATAGAAAAGTAAGTTAATGGTTCAAATCAAGTTGATTACCAATACAAGGTCAGCTCTAAGTTATCTAATAAGGTGTAAACAACATATTCTCTGACTGCAACAACTGCTTTAGGAGCCCATGACATAAACAGTTTTGTGCTGTTGTATTGGCCTTTTTAGCTGCCTTCATGTCGCACATTTACATTATAGAGTAAACAAATTCAGAGTGTTCATGTTTTAATGTACACTAAACTTAATTTTTTTTCTATTCAAAACATTAATATTATTATTATTATTATTATTATTATTATTATTATTATTATTATTATTATTATTATTATTATTATTATTTATTTTTATAAAGCGCATAGTCACCCGGAAGTATCCCAGCGCTGAGGAACCTTAGAGACATGAACTGAGGACTGAGTTTACGGGAAGAGCATAAGGGCTAGGGGAAGAGATGAGATATATATATATGCTTCCATGAGGCCAGGATCAAGGACCTTGATGAGTTATGAACATCTCATGTACAATAAAAAGACAAAAGAAATATAATCTAGCCAACGGGCAGCCGTCAAAATATTAAAGGACGATACATCTTTGGTTATTAAACAGATCAGGGAAATTCCCTGAATGCATCGCAGTTTACGCTGGACTTTGGCAAAATTAGAAAGCTACTAATGCTCGATATGAAACTATGTCGAAGCCGGTTTTGAAAATTTGCATAATGGTGCCTTTTGGGATCTGTGGTCTCAAGAAGAGTCCACATGACCACTCTGACTAAATACAACTCACCTGCGACCAAGGCGCTACTGCGCTGAAACTCGTAAGGTATAATATATTACCTACTGGCGGTCGCTAGGAGGTAGTTATAGTTAGGACCTAGCTACCATAGGAAATCCGCAACATTCTATTAGGAATAACTTTGGCGCCGGTTGAGGAATTTGCGCGTAATTTTCCAAAATTTAGGCCAGCTCTGCTCCGCTCCTTCCCTGAAGTTTCGGGGGGATTCGTGAAGTGGGGGCTGAGAAAAAAGGAGGGTCCCAAAACGTGTTTTCCCCATGTTAATTTCCATAGGACGAATTGACAAGGCTACGCCTGAACCGCTGAACGGTGAGGAAATATAAATTTTATGGTCAAATTGTGTTCCCTAGCGCGTACCCCACCGTCTCCATGTACCAGCTTAAAGTGCATGTAACTTCCCTCCTGTACCAGCTATGAAGACGCAAATACATTTGCGTCCAACGTTAACATGTCCTCTTTCAGACCCACCTTGAATGGATTAAATAGTCCGTTCCTAAGTATGTTATGCCAACGTCTTTTTGTAATGTACTTTACACGTTTTCCCTGCTCTGGCAAAGTAGGCCCTGAATTTCTGCCATCGAGCCATTTTTCTGGCTTCTGACTCTGAAAACCTCAGCCCAGGCTGCCTCTGTACCCGTGAACTCTGACTTACTTCCAGCGCGGCCCACCGCGCTCAGCTCAGCCTGCTGCCTGCCAAGACTGACTATAACCTTCGAGTTATCTGTTCCGCTCCTCGAAAATGCATTCCTGCCTACTAGCTTCAGTAAACATCCCCCTCATCTCTAGAGCAGAGGGCCGACCTGTCTCCGTGCAAGTAATTCATAGACTCTGTTACCATGCTCCCATGGAAGGCCCCATGCCCCACGCTTCTCATGCAGACACTCAGGCGCTTACACACGCATCCATAGTTAGTATAGAGTAGCTTCTGCCCCAGAGACCTTTCCGTTCAGATAATATGGTTCCTAAACACCAGATATCAGATATGATAGAAGTACAAGTTGATCTGACATGCCAGACTTCTGTCTCTTTCCGTCAGTGTAAATGTCAAGTCCCCTGCACCCTCCAGTTTCACGTCAATCACACGTCATGCAGCTGCGCGCGCATCCAAGCTTCCGATTTCTGCTGACATTGCAACATTTCTGTTTAGTGCCACCCCCTAGTGACACCTACCTGTGACGTTTCTAGCACACACCTCCAGTTCACGCCTAGTCCACGCCTTCTGATTACGTACTAGTAACACGTGGATACTGTTATCTTGTCTTCTCTCAGCTGTTACGCCTACTATACTGTTTTCTATGACATGAATTAAGTATATAAGCTATGTACTGTCAATAAAATGTAGCGCGCTCTATCCCTTCTTCCACCCCTGTGGTGGGAAGAACATGATATATTGGTCCTGACCATTCCTTTTTAAGGAATAAAACCCCTAAGAACTCTAACACCACGGACTCTGTTTCTTTCTTTCCGATTTGAGTTATTATTGATTAAGTACTTACCTGCATAGAAATTAAGACGGTAAATTATATATTTACATCATTTTGGCGCCCGAATAGGGACCCCTCCCCCACCTCACGCGCCGGTTGGTGCGTTGCAAGCTCTGTCCCCTGCCATCAGTTAGAAGGAAACTACGCGTACCGGCAGGATTTCCTGCATCTCCCTCTGGCCCACGGAGGTGACGAAGACTGCGATCAGTACCCAGACGAGGCGGTGAGGAGTGCGGAGGATCCCGACCAGAGCCTAGCCGAAAGAAGCAAGGTCCGAGGTGTCAAGAGGCCCACCAGTTTTCCGAAGTTTTCCGAAGTCGAGCCGAGTCCAGTCCAGTCGAGTTTTCCGAGGCCTTCAGTTTCCGTGCTTCCCGGTGAGTACCATTGCTGGGACGTATCTAGACGGGTTTGGGTACACAAGTCCGGTCTGCACTGTTTTTAGACAGTGTATCTGTACTGTTTAGCAGTACATCCGTTATATAGGGTAGTGATATATGTCTCAAACGTCTTTTCATGTGATTAATGTTGTGGTATGAGTGTGACTGTTTTTGTGCATTATTGTGTTCTTGTATAACAAGCTATATTCAGCATTAGTCAGCATTAAGTAGTAAGGATTGAGCACTCAGTATTAAGTAAACAAGATGCCGTTTTTCGACAAACTAAAGCAGATAGGAACTAGGAAAGGGATACTAGAGGAAGCAATTCCTATCCCCCCTAGGGACACTCCAGGAAACTTTATGTACCACAAGCATGGCATAGATGCCATATTATTTCTAGAGTTATGGGCCGACTATACTAAACACCTAGACGAAAGACACAGATGGCCTGTTAACGGAACATGTGATGCCGAGTGCATCATGAAGGTGGAGGAAGTACTATGGAAAAAGAAAGCCAGACAATCCCAGAAAGACGCCATAGAGTTTTGGCGTAAGGAATCACACAAGCGTGCTGAAAAAGCACTACGTAGAGAAGACAGACTTAGAGAATCAGACAAGGCCCAAGAAAACGAGTTAGTTACCGAGGGGATCCGAGCAAAAACAGAGCAAGTAGACCGCGCACGAAATAACCTCGTAAACGGTATGTATCTCGCGGCCGAGGGTTCGCCTGAGGCCATCTCAGAAATACCGAAAAATCTGCCGCCACCATTAGTTCCAACTAAAGTAATGCATAAGACTACTAAAGACATATTCCTGAATTCCTATCTAGAGGATGTAGCACCTGCTTACACCAATCTCCCTGTCCGCGCCCTGCCTAACGACAGGGACGGGGGTGGTAACCCGCCCCAAGATCATATTCCGCCAGTACCACAACAGAAACCTCCTGTTCCACCACCTCCACCACTTCCCGCACTTAAAGTTGATCTACCGAAACCACTTCTACCTGATCCTACTAAAAGAAAAATTCAAGTTCAGGTACAGACTCCGCCGAGAGATAATGCCCAAGCCTCCGCCTCAGGGGGTGCGGAAGGGGGTCTACACACCCCGCCATTGACACACAGGTTACAGCTCAGGGACTTTCGGAGTCCTTTTACGTTCAAATCTCCTAGCCTTGATATATTCAAGGAAAACCTTTCAGTTTGCAGATATGATCCAGTACCCGGTAAAGACAATATAATGATGATGGCATCACTACGGTTAAGATCTGCTACTGATTTCCTGCTATGCTACGCAGGTATGAAGGAGCGCCTAGATAGAATATACGAGTTTATTCAGACGGGGAAAGACCCTGACAGTATTCAGGATGCCATGGACCGTCAGAAAGTTGACGTTCAAGCGCAGATACTACGTTTTTTCATAAATTGCCTAATAAGAGAACGAGACAGGCCTGGGACAGATCAGAGCGAGTTAGATGCACTAAACAAGTGGGGTCAAAATATATCGGAAGGAAAACACGATAAAGGCACTTGCATAGCCAGTATGTACAAGAAAATTAGAAAGGCAGTGATAGAACTACACCAAAAAGAGAAAGAAAAGGCTTCCTCCGAGGAGGAAGAAGAGCTTGAAGAACCAGAAAAGACTACAGATACTATAGCGTATGTAGGTAAGGGAACTTACCTTAGGAAAGGTATCCGTCCAGAAAGCAAGAGAGTTTTCCTCTCTGCCTTAACAAATCCGAATTCTTCTGAACACCAGTTCCAGGAGACTGATAAAAGACTCCGAGACCAAGTGGGGTACCACATACTCAATTCGATGGATGAACAAGAACTGGCCCGGTCAGCCATATTATGGGCTGAAAATCCGGATATGTATAATGATGATACACTAGCGCAGACATTTCTGAACCTCTCCCCAGACGAACAGAAACTAGCAGGTATATACATGATTCAGCACCTCCTAACGAAATACAGAAACCAACATTCTGATCCAGGTCCCTTACATGAAACATTAGAAGCACTACTCATGGATAGATGGAGAGGTTTAAGTACCAAGTTAATACAAATAATTCTAGAACAGCGACATAGATATAACACTTTTATAAGCTCTGAATATGTTCCCGCTCCGCCCCCAGAAAGGAAAACGTATCACATGCAATGCCTGAGTGGCATTGAAAGTCAGAACCCCTTACGAGAAGTACACCCGGTTTTGGGTGAGGATCATCTCTTGAAACGTGTGTATGTACACACGCCACTGACTAAGTTAGAACTGTTAGAAATGAAGAAACTAGTCCCGAGCCATGATAAAGACCCTGCAGGTTTCCACAGAGAACTTAAAGACATGTTACTGATGGGGGATTACACATATGATGATATTATGAAAATGTTAAAGGTACTGCTGCCCACGGGCATCTACGAGAAACTAAAGGAAAAAGAATGGGAGGTGGGAGAGAAAAAGATTGCATGGGCAGAAATAGAAGACGAAGAGAATAAACGTGTCCCAGGGGTAGGCCTTGGGGACAAAACTAAAGCATTACCAGGTTTAATAGTACAGGTTCTGCCAAGATTACTGGCAACTAGAAAAGAAGACTGGGATGCAATCTCAGCATGTAAACAGAAACCCGACGAAGATACTAGTGACTTTTATTCAAGATTCGAGAAATGTTTTATTATTAATAGTGGTCTTAAACCAAGTAGCGAATCGTACCCGCATCTTTTTGTATCAAAGTTAGTTGAAAATTCCCTGTTAGCAGTCAAGAATCGTGTATACAAGGTTGAGAGTACATGGCAAGCAAATACGCCATCCCAGATGTTACAAATGTTACAATACCATCAGAATAGAATTAGAGAAGAACAAGATCAGGAACAGAAGCATATGAAAGACACGAAAATGAAAATGTTAGTAGCCCAGTCGGTACATACCGACGGAAACAGAAAGGGTACGAATCAGACAAATCATTCCGCAGGTCCTGTTAAAGGGACGTGCAATTATTGCAAGCAGCCAGGCCACTACGTACATGAATGTCCAGTTCTGAAACATAATATAGCGACAGGTAAAACTAAAGAGAGACCGCATCCACCTAGACAAGATCAGGTTCAGCAACAGACTTCACAGAATGCACAGCCCATGCAGAATACACAGCCTATGCATGCTTCATCTCATACAGCACAGACGGTAGCGGTACCACAGCCCACTGCCACGACTCAACAAGTTTCCCAACAGATGTACCAGTATGCCCAATCTGCTTATCCAGAGTATCAACGATACACATGAAACAGCCTAGAGAGGGAATTTGGCTTGCCTCTTATTGAAATTCCTGTAGATCAAGAAGGTCCTTATGTACACAGTCAAGTATTGGGAAAAGACAGAAAGTTTTTAATTGACACAGGGGCAAGCCGCACCACAATCAGCCATAATGAAGTCCCAGGGGCACCCCTCTCAGGCTCACAGAATGTTTCCCTTGGTTTTTCAGGACAGCCCATTGTAAATGAAGTATCGGAACCAGTACCCTTGGCTGTGGGTCCATTATCACGAGTTACAGACTTGTTACTTACGAACTCATGCCCAGAAAATCTGTTAGGAATTAAAACATTGAAGGCTCTAGGAGCTATAATCTGCTGTTCCCCGGAGGGAGTTAGACTCTTTCTACGGGATTTCAAGGGTCATTATATGGTGCGAGAATTCGATGTCAGATTGAGAAATGTACCAGATCACTTGTGGGCAACAGGCCCAACTGATGTAGGTTGTATGCATATCACACCATACCGTGTTACACTCAAGACAGGAGTTGTACTACCACGAATCAGACAATACAAGTTACCACCCGATGCTGTAGTGGCTTTACTGGAAATCATTGAAGAGCTTATAGCACAAGGAGTGGTCGTAGAGACCGACTCCAATATCTGTAATTCACCCATCATTCCAATTCTTAAACGTGCTGATCCCAATGCACCGCCAGTATATCGGCTGGTGATTGATCTTCGAGAGCTGAATAAATGTATTGTACCACAGTACCCTGTGGTCCCCGATATCTCTTCCCTATTGACTGCTATTGATTCAGAAGCAACGTTCTTTACTGTAATTGATCTCAAGAACGCCTTCTTTAGTGTACCTATTGATCCAGAGAGCCAATATCTCTTCGGATTCAGTTTAAATGGACGAAGTTTCAAATTTTCCCGCGCACCTCAAGGATTCACAGAAAGCCCCAGCATCTATAGTCAAGCACTGAAAAGACAACTAGATAGTATTCAAATGCCAGTTAACACAGCTTTACTGCAATACGTCGATGATCTACTGATCACCGCACGAAGTGAGCCCGAATGTGAACAAGCATCACTGACAGTTTTACATTTCCTGGCAGACAAGGGGCACAAGGTGTCCCCTTCGAAGCTACAATTCTGTGTTCAGCAAGTTGTGTACTTGGGTCACTTGCTGTCCAAAGTGGGGAGACAGCTCACTCCCGATCGCATTCAGTTAATTGTAAATATGCCACGACCCCAGACACAAAAGGAAGTGCGGGCCTTCATAGGCCTCACCTCGTACTGCAGACAATGGATTCCTCAATATGCATTTCTAGCTAAACCACTCATCCAGTTAACGACACAGGAGGCAGCGATTTCGACTGTCCTCCCTTGGACTCAGGAACATACACAAGCCTTTGAGGAATTAAAGAAAGCATTATGTCAAGCACCAGTTTTAGCAACACCATGTTACAGCAAACCGTTTACACTTTTTGTTACAGAACGTGATGGTACAGCATTATCTGTCCTCACTCAGGATCAAGCAGGTTCACATAAGCCTTGCGCTTATTTTTCAAGTACATTGGATTCAGTAGCCCAGGCACTCCCTGCGTGCTTAAAGTCAGTAGCAGCAACAGCGTTAGCAATAAGACAGAGCGATTCAATTGTTTTAGGACATCAGTTAACAGTACAAGTTCCACATTCTGTAGAGGTTCTGTTAAACAGAACCCAGACTCAACACTTGACTATAGCACGACTGACAGGTTATGAATTGACGCTATTCCAGCCACACATAGAAATCAGACGCTGCAGCATTCTGAACCCCGCAACACTGTTACCTACAATTATGACAGATCCAGCCCCGCATGATTGTATAGAAATCATTAATGCAGTAACAAAGCCCCGACGAGACTTAACAGATGTTCCACTGACAAATCCAGACCTGACACTTTATGTGGATGGTTCATGTATGCGAACAAGTACAGGAGAATTAGTGGCCGCATATGCAGTGACCACTGAAACCGAAGTTAAAGAAACACATCGTATTAACACACTGTCTGCTCAAGCAGCAGAGCTTATTGCTCTGACCCGAGCCTGTATTCTAGCCAAGAACAGAAATGTCAACATATACACTGATTCCCGTTATGCGTTCGGAGTTGTACACGACTTCGGTATGTTATGGCAAGAACGAGGTTTCCTGACCTCTCATGGTGCCAAGATCCAACATGGTCCCCTCATTCAAGCGCTGTTAGAAGCAATACATCTGCCTTCAGGCATATCCGTCATGAAGTGTAAAGCACATACTAAAGTTACAGATTCTGTTTCCCAGGGTAACGACCTGGCAGACCAGACAGCAAAACATACAGCATTGACTCACACTCAGACAACTGACATGACAAAGACAATAGGACCGACACATTGTATGACAGTCAGGGATCCCACACTAGATGTTATCGATATTCAGGCACATGCTACTCCAGATGAAATAAAGAAATGGACTGAACTAGGAGGGATCCAGACAGATCAAGGTTGGATGACGAAGGGAAAATCTACATGGTTTCTCCCTGATTCTATGGTTCAAGTCATGGTTAATACAGCACATAGCCCAGCCCACCTAGGAGAAAAAGCGATGTTAGACAGTTTACAAAATCTTTGGAGCAATAAACACTTACGAGCAGCAGCAAAACAGAAAGTGCGTACTTGCATGATCTGTTGTCAGTTCAATCCAGGTAAAAGCGTTCCTGTAGAGCAAGGTGGATTTCATCCTCCCGATCACCCTTTTGAAGTCCTCCAGATGGATTATATCCAGATGGACCGTTGTCGAGGATTTAAATATGTTCTCGTAATTGTTTGTGCTCTGTCCCGCTGGACCGAAGCATACCCAGTCCCAGATTATACTGCTCCGACCACTGCCAGGCAGTTGGTTCGTGAATTCTTCCCACGATACGGCTTGCCTCGTGTCGTGTACTCAGATAACGGTCAGCCATTCTCATCCGAATTAATGAAGCAGGTTTCCCTATTGCTAGGATACCAGTGGAGATTCCATTGTGTCCGACACCCCGAAGCCGCAGGCCTTGTAGAAAGGCATAACCAGACATTAAAGACCCGTCTTGCAAAAATATGTAAAGAGAAAGGGGTCGACTGGATAGTCGCCCTGCCAGTGGCACTATTCTACATGAGGATGGTTGCCCACTCGAGATCAGGACTATCCCCGTACGAAGTGGTCTTTGGGAGACCACCAAATATGTGGGGGACGCCCATTCCGAAAAGAATTACTGATGTTGATTGCAATATGTTGACAGATTACCTTGCCTCCTTGATGTCTGCACTCCAATCATGTCGTTCACAGGTTGCCGCAGCTTTCCCTGACAACACTGATGTAAAGCCACATGATGTCCGTCCAGGGGATCTGATTCTGATAAGGAACTTCGACCGGAAAAGTCCGTTGGAGCCCCGCTGGAAATCGCCGAAGACCGTTCTACTTACTACGAGGACAGCGGTGAAGGTGGAGGGCAGGAAGGGGTGGGTCCACATGAGCCATGTTAAACTGTGTAATGAACTGAAATCCGACCCAGGCTCATCCACCCCTTCCAAAGACTGTATCGAGCCCAGTGACTTTAAAACTTCCGAACGAGAGAAAACTCCCCAAGAGGAATACAGACTTAAGCTCCGATCTAGCAAGTCAGACAGTTTAATTGTTTAAGTCCTCCCCTAGGTGAATCGGTTAAATAGTTTCTGACATGTATCCCCTAGATCGAGATAGAGAGAGAGAATTCAAGAAACGTACATACTGCAAATCACTGCGTAGTCACTGTATAGTGACATTGTTAATAATGTTTTTTCTAAGCCTTCTGATAATAGTTGCCAGTATACTTCTCCCTATCTACTACCCTATTTTCAAGCGTGAACAATCTGCTTACAATGTCTCTGCTGAACACACTTTTAGTGAGTTACCTCCACATGAACTGTCCTACAGACTTGCGCTACGTAACAACACATTCATTAGTATGCTACATCATTCCCATCAGACTAACAATGCTACAGACTGCTGGATATGTGGCCGACTCCCTCCCTACCAGAATTACAAGGGAGCTCTGCCCCTCTTTCCGTACCCGTTCACTCACAATGGCTCCTGTGGTGCATGGTTTAAAATAATTAATTCCCTAGACCCTGATATTGCCGTTTTCGACGGGGGCTGGGTTTGGGGAAACCTGAACTTGGTCCTGCTCGACGTCTGTTACCCTGATAAGGAGGGACTCCCCACTAGAATCGGAACTGATCTAGAAAATGAAGTATATGGATTAGGTAATTACACAATTAGCCTTATGATTCTCACTGTTGAATCCGAAGCCACACCAGTTCTACCCGTTATGTCAGTATTACCAGTCACTGGTGAATTATGTATCAGGAAGAAAGGTTCAATACACTTAGGTCATAGCAAATGCACTACTGTGGTCGAATTCAGTGATCATGGTAAATCGTCCTTTAAAGCTATTCGTCATTCTTATTTTGTTTGTGGTCATACCGCATACATACGCCTACCTCCAGATTGGGATGGTACCTGTTACATTGCATTCCTTCTGCCACCTGTTTTTCTAGCTCCTCCTGATTACCACCGAAATGCAAATCTAGTAAAGAATAGACTCAGAAGAGATATCCCACTTGTCGACTACACAGAAACGGCATGGGAACAGTACACCGATTTTAATAAAGGTTTCTTTTTCTTTTTAGGCCCTGTCCAAAATAGTAAACTAATACGCAGATTAACTAGAACACTTGAAGCAGTAGTAAATGAAACTGCCTCCGCCCTAGGTAACTTAACCGAAGAGCAGTCCGCCATGCGGGTTGTTGTCCTTCAGAATCGTCTTGTTATTGACGTCATCTTGGCAGATAGAGGCGGAGCCTGTAAGGTCATCGGGTCAAGTTGCTGTGTTTTCATTCCACAAAACGCACCATCTGTATATCAAGCTATTACACGTCTCCATAAAATTGCAAATCAGATACATCAGAATCCAGGCACCTGGACTTGGTCCGGTTGGTTCTGGACAACGTTAACCGCTTGGGGATGGAAGATCCTATCCTTCCTAGGCATTGGCCTAGTCCTAGTTTTCAGTTGCTGCCTGTGCCTACAGTGCGGGCCAGCGATTTGTGGACTGTGTGCCACTTCATGTATTGAACATTCCAGTTTTCTCTCACAACGTAAAAGGAAGAAAGAAGAGCAAATGATGTTACAAGAACAAACTGATCGATTCATGAGGATCGATATATCATGAAGGGTCCGTAGGGAACAAGGAGGGAATGAGGAAATATAAATTTTATGGTCAAATTGTGTTCCCTAGCGCGTACCCCACCGTCTCCATGTACCAGCTTAAAGTGCATGTAACTTCCCTCCTGTACCAGCTATGAAGACGCAAATACATTTGCGTCCAACGTTAACATGTCCTCTTTCAGACCCACCTTGAATGGATTAAATAGTCCGTTCCTAAGTATGTTATGCCCACGTCTTTTTGTAATGTACTTTACACGTTTTCCCTGCTCTGGCAAAGTAGGCCCTGAATTTCTGCCATCGAGCCATTTTTCTGGCTTCTGACTCTGAAAACCTCAGCCCAGGCTGCCTCTGTACCCGTGAACTCTGACTTACTTCCAGCGCGGCCCACCGCGCTCAGCTCAGCCTGCTGCCTGCCAAGACTGACTATAACCTTCGAGTTATCTGTTCCGCTCCTCGAAAATGCATTCCTGCCTACTAGCTTCAGTAAACATCCCCCTCATCTCTAGAGCAGAGGGCCGACCTGTCTCCGTGCAAGTAATTCATAGACTCTGTTACCATGCTCCCATGGAAGGCCCCATGCCCCACGCTTCTCATGCAGACACTCAGGCGCTTACACACGCATCCATAGTTAGTATAGAGTAGCTTCTGCCCCAGAGACCTTTCCGTTCAGATAATATGGTTCCTAAACACCAGATATCAGATATGATAGAAGTACAAGTTGATCTGACATGCCAGACTTCTGTCTCTTTCCGTCAGTGTAAATGTCAAGTCCCCTGCACCCTCCAGTTTCACGTCAATCACACGTCATGCAGCTGCGCGCGCATCCAAGCTTCCGATTTCTGCTGACATTGCAACATTTCTGTTTAGTGCCACCCCCTAGTGACACCTACCTGTGACGTTTCTAGCACACACCTCCAGTTCACACCTAGTCCACGCCTTCTGATTACGTACTAGTAACACGTGGATACTGTTATCTTGTCTTCTCTCAGCTGTTACGCCTACTATACTGTTTTCTATGACATGAATTAAGTATATAAGCTATGTACTGTCAATAAAATGTAGCGCGCTCTATCCCTTCTTCCACCCCTGTGGTGGGAAGAACATGATATATTGGTCCTGACCATTCCTTTTTAAGGAATAAAACCCCTAAGAACTCTAACACCACGGACTCTGTTTCTTTCTTTCCGATTTGAGTTATTATTGATTAAGTACTTACCTGCATAGAAATTAAGACGGTAAATTATATATTTACATCATTTTGGCGCCCGAATAGGGACCCCTCCCCCACCTCACGCGCCGGTTGGTGCGTTGCAAGCTCTGTCCCCTGCCATCAGTTAGAAGGAAACTACGCGTACCGGCAGGATTTCCTGCATCTCCCTCTGGCCCACGGAGGTGACGAAGACTGCGATCAGTACCCAGACGAGGCGGTGAGGAGTGCGGAGGATCCCGACCAGAGCCTAGCCGAAAGAAGCAAGGTCCGAGGTGTCAAGAGGCCCACCAGTTTTCCGAAGTTTTCCGAAGTCGAGCCGAGTCCAGTCCAGTCGAGTTTTCCGAGGCCTTCAGTTTCCGTGCTTCCCGGTGAGTACCATTGCTGGGACGTATCTAGACGGGTTTGGGTACACAAGTCCGGTCTGCACTGTTTTTAGACAGTGTATCTGTACTGTTTAGCAGTACATCCGTTATATAGGGTAGTGATATATGTCTCAAACGTCTTTTCATGTGATTAATGTCGTGGTATGAGTGTGACTGTTTTTGTGCATTATTGTGTTCTTGTATAACAAGCTATATTCAGCATTAGTCAGCATTAAGTAGTAAGGATTGAGCACTCAGTATTAAGTAAACAAGATGCCGTTTTTCGACAAACTAAAGCAGATAGGAACTAGGAAAGGGATACTAGAGGAAGCAATTCCTATCCCCCCTAGGGACACTCCAGGAAACTTTATGTACCACAAGCATGGCATAGATGCCATATTATTTCTAGAGTTATGGGCCGACTATACTAAACACCTAGACGAAAGACACAGATGGCCTGTTAACGGAACATGGGATGCCGAGTGCATCATGAAGGTGGAGGAAGTACTATGGAAAAAGAAAGCCAGACAATCCCAGAAAGACGCCATAGAGTTTTGGCGTAAGGAATCACACAAGCGTGCTGAAAAAGCACTACGTAGAGAAGACAGACTTAGAGAATCAGACAAGGCCCAAGAAAACGAGTTAGTTACCGAGGGGATCCGAGCAAAAACAGAGCAAGTAGACCGCGCACGAAATAACCTCGTAAACGGTATGTATCTCGCGGCCGAGGGTTCGCCTGAGGCCATCTCAGAAATACCGAAAAATCTGCCGCCACCATTAGTTCCAACTAAAGTAATGCATAAGACTACTAAAGACATATTCCTGAATTCCTATCTAGAGGATGTAGCACCTGCTTACACCAATCTCCCTGTCCGCGCCCTGCCTAACGACAGGGACGGGGGTGGTAACCCGCCCCAAGATCATATTCCGCCAGTACCACAACAGAAACCTCCTGTTCCACCACCTCCACCACTTCCCGCACTTAAAGTTGATCTACCGAAACCACTTCTACCTGATCCTACTAAAAGAAAAATTCAAGTTCAGGTACAGACTCCGCCGAGAGATAATGCCCAAGCCTCCGCCTCAGGGGGTGCGGAAGGGGGTCTACACACCCCGCCATTGACACACAGGTTACAGCTCAGGGACTTTCGGAGTCCTTTTACGTTCAAATCTCCTAGCCTTGATATATTCAAGGAAAACCTTTCAGTTTGCAGATATGATCCAGTACCCGGTAAAGACAATATAATGATGATGGCATCACTACGGTTAAGATCTGCTACTGATTTCCTGCTATGCTACGCAGGTATGAAGGAGCGCCTAGATAGAATATACGAGTTTATTCAGACGGGGAAAGACCCTGACAGTATTCAGGATGCCATGGACCGTCAGAAAGTTGACGTTCAAGCGCAGATACTACGTTTTTTCATAAATTGCCTAATAAGAGAACGAGACAGGCCTGGGACAGATCAGAGCGAGTTAGATGCACTAAACAAGTGGGGTCAAAATATATCGGAAGGAAAACACGATAAAGGCACTTGCATAGCCAGTATGTACAAGAAAATTAGAAAGGCAGTGATAGAACTACACCAAAAAGAGAAAGAAAAGGCTTCCTCCGAGGAGGAAGAAGAGCTTGAAGAACCAGAAAAGACTACAGATACTATAGCGTATGTAGGTAAGGGAACTTACCTTAGGAAAGGTATCCGTCCAGAAAGCAAGAGAGTTTTCCTCTCTGCCTTAACAAATCCGAATTCTTCTGAACACCAGTTCCAGGAGACTGATAAAAGACTCCGAGACCAAGTGGGGTACCACATACTCAATTCGATGGATGAACAAGAACTGGCCCGGTCAGCCATATTATGGGCTGAAAATCCGGATATGTATAATGATGATACACTAGCGCAGACATTTCTGAACCTCTCCCCAGACGAACAGAAACTAGCAGGTATATACATGATTCAGCACCTCCTAACGAAATACAGAAACCAACATTCTGATCCAGGTCCCTTACATGAAACATTAGAAGCACTACTCATGGATAGATGGAGAGGTTTAAGTACCAAGTTAATACAAATAATTCTAGAACAGCGACATAGATATAACACTTTTATAAGCTCTGAATATGTTCCTGCTCCGCCCCCAGAAAGGAAAACGTATCACATGCAATGCCTGAGTGGCATTGAAAGTCAGAACCCCTTACGAGAAGTACACCCGGTTTTGGGTGAGGATCATCTCTTGAAACGTGTGTATGTACACACGCCACTGACTAAGTTAGAACTGTTAGAAATGAAGAAACTAGTCCCGAGCCATGATAAAGACCCTGCAGGTTTCCACAGAGAACTTAAAGACATGTTACTGATGGGGGATTACACATATGATGATATTATGAAAATGTTAAAGGTACTGCTGCCCACGGGCATCTACGAGAAACTAAAGGAAAAAGAATGGGAGGTGGGAGAGAAAAAGATTGCATGGGCAGAAATAGAAGACGAAGAGAATAAACGTGTCCCAGGGGTAGGCCTTGGGGACAAAACTAAAGCATTACCAGGTTTAATAGTACAGGTTCTGCCAAGATTACTGGCAACTAGAAAAGAAGACTGGGATGCAATCTCAGCATGTAAACAGAAACCCGACGAAGATACTAGTGACTTTTATTCAAGATTCGAGAAATGTTTTATTATTAATAGTGGTCTTAAACCAAGTAGCGAATCGTACCCGCATCTTTTTGTATCAAAGTTAGTTGAAAATTCCCTGTTAGCAGTCAAGAATCGTGTATACAAGGTTGAGAGTACATGGCAAGCAAATACGCCA
The DNA here is from genome assembly GCF_964263255.1 of Lissotriton vulgaris. Taxonomy (NCBI): domain Eukaryota; kingdom Metazoa; phylum Chordata; class Amphibia; order Caudata; family Salamandridae; genus Lissotriton; species Lissotriton vulgaris. The sequence continues at coordinate 481,103,473 of NC_141691.1, read as the reverse complement.
TCCCAGATGTTACAAATGTTACAATACCATCAGAATAGAATTAGAGAAGAACAAGATCAGGAACAGAAGCGTATGAAAGACACGAAAATGAAAATGTTAGTAGCCCAGTCGGTACATACCGACGGAAACAGAAAGGGTACGAATCAGACAAATCATTCCGCAGGTCCTGTTAAAGGGACGTGCAATTATTGCAAGCAGCCAGGCCACTACGTACATGAATGTCCAGTTCTGAAACATAATATAGCGACAGGTAAAACTAAAGAGAGACCGCATCCACCTAGACAAGATCAGGTTCAGCAACAGACTTCACAGAATGCACAGCCCATGCAGAATACACAGCCTATGCATGCTTCATCTCATACAGCACAGACGGTAGCGGTACCACAGCCCACTGCCACGACTCAACAAGTTTCCCAACAGATGTACCAGTATGCCCAATCTGCTTATCCAGAGTATCAACGATACACATGAAACAGCCTAGAGAGGGAATTTGGCTTGCCTCTTATTGAAATTCCTGTAGATCAAGAAGGTCCTTATGTACACAGTCAAGTATTGGGAAAAGACAGAAAGTTTTTAATTGACACAGGGGCAAGCCGCACCACAATCAGCCATAATGAAGTCCCAGGGGCACCCCTCTCAGGCTCACAGAATGTTTCCCTTGGTTTTTCAGGACAGCCCATTGTAAATGAAGTATCGGAACCAGTACCCTTGGCTGTGGGTCCATTATCACGAGTTACAGACTTGTTACTTACGAACTCATGCCCAGAAAATCTGTTAGGAATTAAAACATTGAAGGCTCTAGGAGCTATAATCTGCTGTTCCCCGGAGGGAGTTAGACTCTTTCTACGGGATTTCAAGGGTCATTATATGGTGCAAGAATTCGATGTCAGATTGAGAAATGTACCAGATCACTTGTGGGCAACAGGCCCAACTGATGTAGGTTGTATGCATATCACACCATACCGTGTTACACTCAAGACAGGAGTTGTACTACCACGAATCAGACAATACAAGTTACCACCCGATGCTGTAGTGGCTTTACTGGAAATCATTGAAGAGCTTATAGCACAAGGAGTGGTCGTAGAGACCGACTCCAATATCTGTAATTCACCCATCATTCCAATTCTTAAACGTACTGATCCCAATGCACCGCCAGTATATCGGCTGGTGATTGATCTTCGAGAGCTGAATAAATGTATTGTACCACAGTACCCTGTGGTCCCCGATATCTCTTCCCTATTGACTGCTATTGATTCAGAAGCAACGTTCTTTACTGTAATTGATCTCAAGAACGCCTTCTTTAGTGTACCTATTGATCCAGAGAGCCAATATCTCTTCGGATTCAGTTTAAATGGACGAAGTTTCAAATTTTCCCGCGCACCTCAAGGATTCACAGAAAGCCCCAGCATCTATAGTCAAGCACTGAAAAGACAACTAGATAGTATTCAAATGCCAGTTAACACAGCTTTACTGCAATACGTCGATGATCTACTGATCACCGCACGAAGTGAGCCCGAATGTGAACAAGCATCACTGACAGTTTTACATTTCCTGGCAGACAAGGGGCACAAGGTGTCCCCTTCGAAGCTACAATTCTGTGTTCAGCAAGTTGTGTACTTGGGTCACTTGCTGTCCAAAGTGGGGAGACAGCTCACTCCCGATCGCATTCAGTTAATTGTAAATATGCCACGACCCCAGACACAAAAGGAAGTGCGGGCCTTCATAGGCCTCACCTCGTACTGCAGACAATGGATTCCTCAATATGCATTTCTAGCTAAACCACTCATCCAGTTAACGACACAGGAGGCAGCGACTTCGACTGTCCTCCCTTGGACTCAGGAACATACACAAGCCTTTGAGGAATTAAAGAAAGCATTATGTCAAGCACCAGTTTTAGCAACACCATGTTACAGCAAACCGTTTACACTTTTTGTTACAGAACGTGATGGTACAGCATTATCTGTCCTCACTCAGGATCAAGCAGGTTCACATAAGCCTTGCGCTTATTTTTCAAGTACATTGGATTCAGTAGCCCAGGCACTCCCTGCGTGCTTAAAGTCAGTAGCAGCAACAGCGTTAGCAATAAGACAGAGCGATTCAATTGTTTTAGGACATCAGTTAACAGTACAAGTTCCACATTCTGTAGAGGTTCTGTTAAACAGAACCCAGACTCAACACTTGACTATAGCACGACTGACAGGTTATGAATTGACGCTATTCCAGCCACACATAGAAATCAGACGCTGCAGCATTCTGAACCCCGCAACACTGTTACCTACAATTATGACAGATCCAGCCCCGCATGATTGTATAGAAATCATTAATGCAGTAACAAAGCCCCGACGAGACTTAACAGATGTTCCACTGACAAATCCAGACCTGACACTTTATGTGGATGGTTCATGTATGCGAACAAGTACAGGAGAATTAGTGGCCGCATATGCAGTGACCACTGAAACCGAAGTTAAAGAAACACATCGTATTAACACACTGTCTGCTCAAGCAGCAGAGCTTATTGCTCTGACCCGAGCCTGTATTCTAGCCAAGAACAGAAATGTCAACATATACACTGATTCCCGTTATGCGTTCGGAGTTGTACACGACTTCGGTATGTTATGGCAAGAACGAGGTTTCCTGACCTCTCATGGTGCCAAGATCCAACATGGTCCCCTCATTCAAGCGCTGTTAGAAGCAATACATCTGCCTTCAGGCATATCCGTCATGAAGTGTAAAGCACATACTAAAGTTACAGATTCTGTTTCCCAGGGTAACGACCTGGCAGACCAGACAGCAAAACATACAGCATTGACTCACACTCAGACAACTGACATGACAAAGACAATAGGACCGACACATTGTATGACAGTCAGGGATCCCACACTAGATGTTATCGATATTCAGGCACATGCTACTCCAGATGAAATAAAGAAATGGACTGAACTAGGAGGGATCCAGACAGATCAAGGTTGGATGACGAAGGGAAAATCTACATGGTTTCTCCCTGATTCTATGGTTCAAGTCATGGTTAATACAGCACATAGCCCAGCCCACCTAGGAGAAAAAGCGATGTTAGACAGTTTACAAAATCTTTGGAGCAATAAACACTTACGAGCAGCAGCAAAACAGAAAGTGCGTACTTGCATGATCTGTTGTCAGTTCAATCCAGGTAAAAGCGTTCCTGTAGAGCAAGGTGGATTTCATCCTCCCGATCACCCTTTTGAAGTCCTCCAGATGGATTATATCCAGATGGACCGTTGTCGAGGATTTAAATATGTTCTCGTAATTGTTTGTGCTCTGTCCCGCTGGACCGAAGCATACCCAGTCCCAGATTATACTGCTCCGACCACTGCCAGGCAGTTGGTTCGTGAATTCTTCCCACGATACGGCTTGCCTCGTGTCGTGTACTCAGATAACGGTCAGCCATTCTCATCCGAATTAATGAAGCAGGTTTCCCTATTGCTAGGATACCAGTGGAGATTCCATTGTGTCCGACACCCCGAAGCCGCAGGCCTTGTAGAAAGGCATAACCAGACATTAAAGACCCGTCTTGCAAAAATATGTAAAGAGAAAGGGGTCGACTGGATAGTCGCCCTGCCAGTGGCACTATTCTACATGAGGATGGTTGCCCACTCGAGATCAGGACTATCCCCGTACGAAGTGGTCTTTGGGAGACCACCAAATATGTGGGGGACGCCCATTCCGAAAAGAATTACTGATGTTGATTGCAATATGTTGACAGATTACCTTGCCTCCTTGATGTCTGCACTCCAATCATGTCGTTCACAGGTTGCCGCAGCTTTCCCTGACAACACTGATTTAAAGCCACATGATGTCCGTCCAGGGGATCTGATTCTGATAAGGAACTTCGACCGGAAAAGTCCGTTGGAGCCCCGCTGGAAATCGCCGAAGACCGTTCTACTTACTACGAGGACAGCGGTGAAGGTGGAGGGCAGGAAGGGGTGGGTCCACATGAGCCATGTTAAACTGTGTAATGAACTGAAATCCGACCCAGGCTCATCCACCCCTTCCAAAGACTGTATCGAGCCCAGTGACTTTAAAACTTCCGAACGAGAGAAAACTCCCCAAGAGGAATACAGACTTAAGCTCCGATCTAGCAAGTCAGACAGTTTAATTGTTTAAGTCCTCCCCTAGGTGAATCGGTTAAATAGTTTCTGACATGTATCCCCTAGATCGAGATAGAGAGAGAGAATTCAAGAAACGTACATACTGCAAATCACTGCGTAGTCACTGTATAGTGACATTGTTAATAATGTTTTTTCTAAGCCTTCTGATAATAGTTGCCAGTATACTTCTCCCTATCTACTACCCTATTTTCAAGCGTGAACAATCTGCTTACAATGTCTCTGCTGAACACACTTTTAGTGAGTTACCTCCACATGAACTGTCCTACAGACTTGCGCTACGTAACAACACATTCATTAGTATGCTACATCATTCCCATCAGACTAACAATGCTACAGACTGCTGGATATGTGGCCGACTCCCTCCCTACCAGAATTACAAGGGAGCTCTGCCCCTCTTTCCGTACCCGTTCACTCACAATGGCTCCTGTGGTGCATGGTTTAAAATAATTAATTCCCTAGACCCTGATATTGCCGTTTTCGACGGGGGCTGGGTTTGGGGAAACCTGAACTTGGTCCTGCTCGACGTCTGTTACCCTGATAAGGAGGGACTCCCCACTAGAATCGGAACTGATCTAGAAAATGAAGTATATGGATTAGGTAATTACACAATTAGCCTTATGATTCTCACTGTTGAATCCGAAGCCACACCAGTTCTACCCGTTATGTCAGTATTACCAGTCACTGGTGAATTATGTATCAGGAAGAAAGGTTCAATACACTTAGGTCATAGCAAATGCACTACTGTGGTCGAATTCAGTGATCATGGTAAATCGTCCTTTAAAGCTATTCGTCATTCTTATTTTGTTTGTGGTCATACCGCATACATACGCCTACCTCCAGATTGGGATGGTACCTGTTACATTGCATTCCTTCTGCCACCTGTTTTTCTAGCTCCTCCTGATTACCACCGAAATGCAAATCTAGTAAAGAATAGACTCAGAAGAGATATCCCACTTGTCGACTACACAGAAACGGCATGGGAACAGTACACCGATTTTAATAAAGGTTTCTTTTTCTTTTTAGGCCCTGTCCAAAATAGTAAACTAATACGCAGATTAACTAGAACACTTGAAGCAGTAGTAAATGAAACTGCCTCCGCCCTAGGTAACTTAACCGAAGAGCAGTCCGCCATGCGGGTTGTTGTCCTTCAGAATCGTCTTGTTATTGACGTCATCTTGGCAGATAGAGGCGGAGCCTGTAAGGTCATCGGGTCAAGTTGCTGTGTTTTCATTCCACAAAACGCACCATCTGTATATCAAGCTATTACACGTCTCCATAAAATTGCAAATCAGATACATCAGAATCCAGGCACCTGGACTTGGTCCGGTTGGTTCTGGACAACGTTAACCGCTTGGGGATGGAAGATCCTATCCTTCCTAGGCATTGGCCTAGTCCTAGTTTTCAGTTGCTGCCTGTGCCTACAGTGCGGGCCAGCGATTTGTGGACTGTGTGCCACTTCATGTATTGAACATTCCAGTTTTCTCTCACAACGTAAAAGGAAGAAAGAAGAGCAAATGATGTTACAAGAACAAACTGATCGATTCATGAGGATCGATATATCATGAAGGGTCCGTAGGGAACAAGGAGGGAATGAGGAAATATAAATTTTATGGTCAAATTGTGTTCCCTAGCGCGTACCCCACCGTCTCCATGTACCAGCTTAAAGTGCATGTAACTTCCCTCCTGTACCAGCTATGAAGACGCAAATACATTTGCGTCCAACGTTAACATGTCCTCTTTCAGACCCACCTTGAATGGATTAAATAGTCCGTTCCTAAGTATGTTATGCCAACGTCTTTTTGTAATGTACTTTACACGTTTTCCCTGCTCTGGCAAAGTAGGCCCTGAATTTCTGCCATCGAGCCATTTTTCTGGCTTCTGACTCTGAAAACCTCAGCCCAGGCTGCCTCTGTACCCGTGAACTCTGACTTACTTCCAGCGCGGCCCACCGCGCTCAGCTCAGCCTGCTGCCTGCCAAGACTGACTATAACCTTCGAGTTATCTGTTCCGCTCCTCGAAAATGCATTCCTGCCTACTAGCTTCAGTAAACATCCCCCTCATCTCTAGAGCAGAGGGCCGACCTGTCTCCGTGCAAGTAATTCATAGACTCTGTTACCATGCTCCCATGGAAGGCCCCATGCCCCACGCTTCTCATGCAGACACTCAGGCGCTTACACACGCATCCATAGTTAGTATAGAGTAGCTTCTGCCCCAGAGACCTTTCCGTTCAGATAATATGGTTCCTAAACACCAGATATCAGATATGATAGAAGTACAAGTTGATCTGACATGCCAGACTTCTGTCTCTTTCCGTCAGTGTAAATGTCAAGTCCCCTGCACCCTCCAGTTTCACGTCAATCACACGTCATGCAGCTGCGCGCGCATCCAAGCTTCCGATTTCTGCTGACATTGCAACATTTCTGTTTAGTGCCACCCCCTAGTGACACCTACCTGTGACGTTTCTAGCACACACCTCCAGTTCACGCCTAGTCCACGCCTTCTGATTACGTACTAGTAACACGTGGATACTGTTATCTTGTCTTCTCTCAGCTGTTACGCCTACTATACTGTTTTCTATGACATGAATTAAGTATATAAGCTATGTACTGTCAATAAAATGTAGCGCGCTCTATCCCTTCTTCCACCCCTGTGGTGGGAAGAACATGATATATTGGTCCTGACCATTCCTTTTTAAGGAATAAAACCCCTAAGAACTCTAACACCACGGACTCTGTTTCTTTCTTTCCGATTTGAGTTATTATTGATTAAGTACTTACCTGCATAGAAATTAAGACGGTAAATTATATATTTACATCAACGGAATTACGTCAAACTTTGCAAAATTGTAGGGACTGGTATGCAGATGTGCCTTTGCTATATTTGGTGTAATTTTCTCCAGTGTTTTTAAAAAAAATTAACTTCAATAACACATATATATCTATAGGCGCGCTCCGAGCGCTCACCGGTACGCGTACCAGGGAGCGCACCCGGAGTGATTCGGGAGTGTGCGAGCAGAAAGGTGATTGGCTGTCGACATTCTAAACAGTCCGGAGAGTCCGCCATCTTGTGTCTCGGTAGAATCGAGACACAAGAGGTGAAAATAAAAAGGGAGAAATGATTAAAAGGGGGTAGGGTACACACCCCCTGACCCCCTAGGTTTTCTGAGGGGGGCCTAGAAGGACCCTGAAGGGCAAAACAAGTTTTTTTTTGTGCAATTTTCGCGGGGTAAGCGCTGGGTGCGTTCCCATGTACGCTCAACGGTTCGCGCACCCTGAGCGCACCACACACTCCTTTACAATATATAAAGAATATAGCTCTTTTTGAAGAATTGGAGGTAGTTCTAAAAAGAACAGTTTTTTTTCTTCTTTTTTAGTTTTATTTTTTTTTTTACTTTTACCGAACGTTTTTAATTTTTTTTGGTTTTTTTTTCAGAACAGAAAAATAACTAGGGAATGCCAAACAGCTCAACAGGAGCAAAAAAAGGAGAAAAATTAGGGCTGGGGAGGGCAACGGTGTTTTTCTCTTTTTCGAACAATTAGTAGGATACTTTGCTCTCCATAACAAAGCAGTTTGTCGCACTGCTTACACCTAATGGTAAGGTTAGTAAAAACAGGCTGAATGTTTGGTATCAGCTCGACTGCTCTTCCTCCCCCCGATGATGTTGCTCCTCCGGTGGAAGTCGAGGCGCCATCTCTTGGTGCACTGTATGCCAGGTCCCTGACACTCTCCCGGGCATAGTTTTGGGGGTGCCTCCTTTGTACATGCCTGATCGTGGTAGAGTTACCAAAGCTGTATTTTTTTCTCAGGTCACCACGAGACAGAATAGTGTGGCAGATCTTACATTCCACCTTAGGAGCATTTACCTTCTTCTCCCCTTCTGGAATGGTAAAAAACTTCCAAATGAAGGGCTGCTTCACTTTTGGCTGAGGAGGTTGCTCCTGGAGAAACTCATCAGAGTCATCACTGCTGCTTGGTGGTCTTGCAGCTATTTTTTGCAAATAATTGAAGAGAAGAAGGGAATAGGTCTTGCTCTCTCCAAAGTGAAAGAGGTAGTGAAGGAAATGGGTGGGGTTTTCATTAGTTTTAAAATAAACTGTTAACAACGAATGAAAAGTGTTATTTTAAGGTCACATGACATGACGCGCTTACTCTACGCGCTCCGGAGCGCTTCCGGGGGCGCTTTCGCGGCATGTACGTAGGCGCTTCCGGGAGAGCTTACGCGGCGCGCCTGAATGACGGTTTGTTAGATTTTAGGAAATGCGTTTAAAAGTGAAATACGGTTATTAAAAATTTTAATTTGTACTTTTATGAGTATGCCACTGAATGTCTTGCATCATTATTTACTTTAAATACATAATTATATATTTTTTCGCACGCGGGAATAGCGCTCTCGCTATGTGTACGGGTGCGTTTATGGGTGTGAGCACCCAGAGCGCACAAAGGTAGAATGGTAAAAAAAAAACAGGAAAAATACATTGAAAAATTTCTTTTAGAAAAAAATAAAAAATAATAATTTTATTAAAAATATAATTAATAGTTATAAAAAACAACTATTAAAAAAAAAATTCACTTTAAAAATCGTAGGTTACAAACTCGTTATAGTAAGGAATTCGCTTTTAAAAAACCTTTGAAATTCACTGAACAAACCAGAGGTTTAACACTCGTTATAGTTAGGAATTAGCATTTAAAAAACCTTTGAAATTCACTGAAAAAACCATAGGTGTAACACTCGTTATAGTTAGGAATTAGCATTTAAAAAACCTTTGAAATTCACTGAAAAAACCATAGGTTTAACACTCGTTATAGTTAGGAATTAGCATTTAAAAAACCTTTGAAATTCACTGAAAAAACCATAGATTTAACACCAGTTATAGTTAGCTGGACATTTTACTCATACAAAACCATTGAAATTCCCACGTTATAGTTAGTTGGACTCACTATAACTCGCGCGCCCGCAATCCACTGCTGATGATGTCACATATTACATCATTCATGACATGGTCAGTGACATCACTGATGACATCTCAAATGACATCACTGATGACATCACTGATGACATCTCAAATGACATCACTGATGACATCATCCAGTGAATGTGTGTTTCTGTAAAGTTAAAATATATTTTACATATTGAAGAATGAGTGTATGTATGAGTGTGTGGATGAAGGATTTAGTAGGCGCGTGACTGACTGTATGAGTGCATGGGTTAGTGACTAAACTGTCTGAATGTGTGCATCATTATGTCTGTTGTTGTGTAAGTTGCTTCATGTGTTGATTAGTAGCTATATGAGTGGCTATATGGGTTATTGATTGGTTGCCCAAGTATTTGTATGTGAGGGTGAGTGTGTGTGGGGGTGGCTTGGAGGTGTGTGACTCTGTGCATAGATGTGTGAGCAGTTGATTCACTTGGTGTATGGGTTCAAGAGTGCATGTGGAAACAGCTGTATGTGCTGTTGACTGTGTGCATGGGTGTGTTGGTGAGTGAATGGATATCTCAGTGCTACATGTCCAAGTAAGTACATATGTAAAACACAGTGCATGTGAGAGTTGGCATATAATAATGACTATACATGAGAGCCGGTGATTGTGTAAGTGACTGTATGGATCAATGTATACTTGTATCAGTGATTGTAAAAGAGAGTAAGTATGTGTTAGTACATGTTTGAATAAGTAAGGTTATGTGTGTATAACTGTATAGATGAGGAAATGGGAGTGTGATTGCTTCTTTGCATGACTGACTAGGTGTGTGAGTAACTCCATGGATGAGTGGCAGTGTGTGAGTATCTCTATAGGTGTATGAGGGCATATGATAGTGTTGTATTGATGAGTGACTGTATGTATGAGTGATTGTATGGGTGAATGAGTGGATGTGTGTGTAAACTTAGGAATCAGTGAGTGTGTATGTAGTAACTGGTATTGGGGTGTCAATGGTTTCTGGAATGGTAGTCTGTATTTAACACTGGATATATCAACGGTTAGATTAGAGTGTGAGGAGGTGCATCGTATTATCACATGAATGATGTCATCAGTGATATCATCAGTGATGTCATTTGAGATGTCATCAGTGATGTCATTTGAGATGTCATCAGTGATGTCATCAGTGATGTCACTGACCATGTCATGAATGATGTAATATGTGACATCATCTGTAGTGGATTGCGGGCGCACGAGTTATAGTGAGTCCAACTAACTATAACGTGGGAATTTCAATGGTTTTGTATGAGTAAAATGTCCAGCTAACTATAACTGATGTTAAACGTATGGTTTTTTTCAGTGAATATATATATATTCGCAACTATGACATCTCTGTAACCTTTGTTTTTTTCATTGAATATATATATATATATTCACTGAAAAAAACAAAGGTTACAGAGACGTCATATTTGTGTTCAGATTTTAGACGCACACAACTACACAAATTCAACAGTCATAGATATCTGACAGTACTAGTTACCTTATGCCCTAAGGTAACCATAGCTCACGCCCCCATACACAGTTTTCTAATCAACAATTTCACTGCAATTGTTGCAGTGATATTATCAATGATGCCATAGATGTCATGAGTGATGTAATATGTGAGGTAATTAACAGTGCATGGCAAGGGTGTGAGTTATAATTACCTTAGGGCATGAGTTATAGTTACTTGAGATGACTAAAACTGTTGAATTTCTATGGTTTTGTGTGTCTAAAATCTGAACGTAGTTATAACGTCTCTGTAACCTTTGTTTTTTTCAGTGAATTTCTAAGGTTTTTTAAATTGTATTTACTAACTATAACATCCCTGTAACCTTGGTTTTTTCCAGTGAATTTGTATGCTTTTTTAATGCTATTTCCTAACTATAACATCCCTGTAGGTTGGGTGTAAGGGTGAGCGCAAAATCCGTTCCGCTCGCGGATTTTGCGGATTTTCGGTAAATCCGCAATCTGCGAACTCCCGCAAATTTACCGGAAATCCGCGAAGTCCGCGAGCGGCGGATTTGGGGGGCAAAAGTTCAAGCCTGTTGAACTTGTAACTATTTTAGGATGGTGCCGGCAAGCTGCCAGCGCCATCCTAAAATAGTTACTAAATTAGCTTCATCAGGAAGCACTAATAGATAAAATAAAGCAGGTGCTCGAGCACCTGCTTTATTTTATCTATTAGTGCTTCCTGTTACAGGATGATGGGCACTGGCAGGCAGCTCACTCAAGGGGCCCATGCGCTCTTCGGTGTGATGGCAAAGTTAATCAGCCCCCCCCAAAATGTGAGTTTTGTCGAGGCTGGGCAGGTGTGCGTTCTCCCCATATCTATCGTCGAAAATTAGCTTTGATGCTTGATGGAGGCCTTTGCATTATTGACTTTCACGAGCTTAATCCCTGTGCAGTTCCTGTGACCACGAGCTTCTCTGATCCGTGCCTGTCCTTTTCTGCACACAAGAGGCATGTGAACTCGCATATAAGCCCCGTCCGTTTGGCCCCTCCCCACACACTAGTGCTGTGCACCGTCTTCGCGCCCTTTATCCGCTTGATAGACAGCTCACTCGAGGGACCCCGGCGCTCTTTGGTGTGATGCCAAAGTTAATCACCCCCCCCCCCCCAAAATGTGTGTTTTGTCAAGGCTGGGTAGGTGTGCGTTCTCCCCATATCTATCGTCGAAAATTAGCTTTGATGCTTGATGGAGGCCTTTGTATTATTGACTTTCACGAGCTCAATCCCTGTGCAGTTCCTGTGACCACGAGCTTCTCTGATCTGTGCCTGTCCTTTTATGCACACAAGAGGCATGTGAACTCGCATATAAGCCTCGCCCATTTGGCCCTGCCTCTCACACTAGCGATGTGCACCGTTTTCCCACCCGGCCTTTACCCACACAATCCGCAAAGTCCGCGAATCCTCAAATTCGCGGATTTTGCGGATCGCGAATTTGCAAATTCGCAAATTCGAGAATTGCGAATTCGCTAAATTCGCCCATGCTTAGTTGGGTGTGTGAGTGGTTGTGTCAGTGTGTGTGTAAGTGGATGTGGGAGTATTTGATAGGGTGTGTGAGTGTGTGTGTGACTGGCTGTGTAGGTCTGTGAGTGGGTGTGGAAGTGGCTATGTGGGTCTGTGAGTGGGTGTATGCGTGGCTATGTGGTTCTGTGAGCAGTTTTGTGGATCTGTGAGTGGGTGTGTGAGTGGCTGTGTACATAGGGGAGAATTACTTGTCATCCCTACACATGATTTTCACAAACATGTTCAGTCCCTACATCTGGTTTATTGAAAAGGTGGTATTCCCACTAGCTGCAGGCTGAATATTCAGATGTAGAATGGGCAGAGGTACTGACTATTCATAATAAATTGCACAGGGAGGCCAGTTTAAAGTTGAGATACTAAAAATTATTACATAGTTGGCTTTGATCTTCCAAATGGCTCAAAGATACAGGCATCCTGCATGGAGCTGTGTGATGGAGGGGCAAGTCATCTGAAAGTGACATAGTGCACTTATTCTGGGAATTTCCCAGCTTTGAGCCATTATTGAGAGAGGTGTGAAAAATTATGAAAGTATTACTAGGAACTATGGGGCAGCTGACATGTCAAGCAGCCCTCCTTTATGATAACAATGACTATTCTGAGGTCATACATCAGAGGACTAGATGGTTTGCCACCGCACTAGCTCTGTACCCTCAGGCTATGGGAGAAAATGTGGGAGAAAACCCATACCTCAAAATCTGGACACCCCAAAATGTAGGCACCCCAAAATATTTTCTTTATCCAGTTCTCCGCCAGATTAAAGTGCATGTTAAGGGACACCCTAAGCATCAATTAACAGAGTAAATAGTTCAAAGGAATAATGGGGCCTACTCAATATTTGAGTTCTAAATCAATTAAAGGTTAAAAGGTTTTATGACAAAAATTCCAAATATGGTATACAAAGTAAATACCATAAAGTCTCTTAAGTGTAAAGTTATAAATCCTATGCAAAATCAGTCCCAATGGATCAGGAAAATGATGAAAAAAGTCACACAGCATCCCTAGTAGTACATGAAAGTCTTCTGGCTTACTCCCAACATCCATGGGTTCTTATACACAATTCTCGCATTACATATTAGTAAAACTGCAAAATCATCATGGGCTGAGCAAAAAATATTGTCTGTTTGGCAAATAAGAAAGCAGAGAAAAATACACATCAGTACCGTAACACATAAGCACCATCCTATTCCAAAAACGTATCTGGCACTCTCTATGCTAATACTACCTGGAGCTGTTCTAACAAAAATTAAACATTTAAACAATGGAACTTTCAGCGAATGAATGTCACAACAGAAGGCAGTGGAATAGACCTTGATAAGGTTTCAAATCATAGGGAACAGGAGAAAGTTAATTAAAAACAATATAATTATAACAGTGGAAATAAACTATTTCATATCTGACTGTGCTCTGCGCTACCTGTGGAGAAAAGGTGCATGCAGAGGGGAAGGCAGGTGTGAGTAACAGAGTTGGCATCCATCTTATCCAAGATGGTGTTGTACAGGAAAATGTTGCATAACTAAAGCACATTCATAAACACACCGCTATGCAGTGTATGAAATTTGTTTAAACCATAATCATATCAATTCCGCCTACATATGCGGAATGATATGTGAAAAGTCATATCAACAGTCATTATTAATTCAAAAAATATAAACCCCCCCAAAAAATACTTTAACACTAACCACACACCATACAGAGTCCTAGATGCAAGATGGCAGCCTATGAACAAGTGCTTTACTATATAAATGATCAGATGCATAAGTTTGAACTAGTATTGGGGGGCTTGCACGCTCCTAATGTACAGTAAAGACAGTCATCAAGTTGACTGCACCACTGCTCTCTTGACTACCAAGAGCTAAACAGGTTATGCATAGACAATTGCTTTACACAAAATAGATTGCCCCAAAAAAGATAATAGAATGGGACTACATGAAACACTGCATCACCATCTCATGAAAACAGCAAATAAATTGGGAGACCTTTAGGATATGAGATGGGGAATATTATGCAATGTTAATTGTGTATTACCACAGTAAGTTATGAAGCAGTGATACTCAAATTGAGGTCTGAGAGCCGCTTGTAGCCCTCTTGACCTTTACACACGGTCCCCTAGTGGACAGCATCACTGGGTTGCTCTTATCTTGAGAAAATACCAACATTTAGAAAGATGTTAAATAAACGGGCTAATATTAATTTATATGTGGCCTGAAGCAACAGAGAAGACGCAAATAAGGTGTGCTTCACCACTTACCTTTAGGAACACATTCATTTTTAAAGACATCTTGCAACAAACATATGATAAAGTCGCTTTGAAAATGCAAAACAGTATATTTGATTACCATGCAGATGTGTTTCACCCTAGAACATCAGATTATATCAGTGCATTGAAAGTATTTGTTAAATGTGATAGTTTTAAAAATGAAGTGCAAACATTCAGGCTTCTTCCCATCCTGAGAACAATGCAAATAGTGAATGAAGCAGTAAGTCAGCTGTCATGTGGACCCCTCTGGGTGGTCTTGGTTGTTATTGTGCAAAACAAATGGGGGTGAGAGAGAAAGGGGAGAACTAGATCTCCTTCCCTACACTGTATCAGATCAAAACACTAGGAACGAACTCACTGCCAACTTAACACTGTTTTTGAAAGTCTTTTGTTTCAGATATCACAAAAGAAGGGGAACCCTTGGGTTTTTAACGAACCCATACTCACCAACCTAGTTGATGACATGCTTTATGAATGGGTTTTTTACATTGGGTACAGAGTGCCCCAGGGTGTGCTACAACGCCAGATTTACTACAGAGCTGGAGTTCCTTGAACAGTGAAGAAAGTGCAAGTGATTTAAAATTGTCTCAAGACCTACAACCAGTTCAATGGTGGCCATGGGCAAATTAAAAAACTGTGGGGGATATATTCAAGACTTCAGTGGTCATGTTTATCCCTTTTTCCTATGGTCAACATGTTTCATCCATTTCTAAGTGCCCCTGAGGGTCAATATGGCTTTCGTCAGGACCAACGTCTGTGATGTGCATGAACCCTAAGGCAAGGTCTGCAAGCTTGTGTATCAAACATACACTTGATAGATCGCCGCTTAAAACTGTATCTGTTTTGTAAAGATTCAAACATAAGAAGAGAGACATTTATAGTTACGCTGGTAGCATTCTTTGCATGAAAACACATGGAACTGTAGCGTAAGGGGGCGCAACAACGGGCATCCACTAGTTCCATGCATGCTGGAACCTACAGCTGGTATTAGCATTATACCTCTGTATGCTGCATCTTGCTATGGATTTTTGGCAAGCTATGCCCATATATTGTGATGGTGGTGGTGTATTATCATCTTACTTTCTTAACAAACACTGTGAATCAAGGCTTGTGTCACACCTGTGTATTTAGGTCAACACATGAGAACTTTCCTTAGACCCACCTTTTGTGCAGCTTTTCTATACAGCATGGTGACTTTCCCCAAAACCAAAACCCCCATTTGTTATGGAGGGTTGGGAGAGGAAGGGGAAGAAGAAGGGAAAGGGAAGTACAATGGGGAGACACACAACCAAGAGTAAACACCAGGAGCATGTCCAAGGAGAACCAACCAGGGAATGCTACCAACGTAACTATAAATGTCTCTCTTCTTATGTTTGAATCTTTACACAACAGATACAGTCTCATGAGACAATTCACCTACTGTAAGTTTGAACCTCAAGCTTGCAGCTCTTGCCTTAGGGTGCATGCACATCACAGAATTTGGTCCTGACGAAAGCCATATTGACCCTCAGGGGCACTTGGAAACAGCTGAAACATGTTGACCATAGGAAACAGGGGATATACATGACCACTGAAGTCTTGAATATACCCCCCACGATTTTTGAACTTGCCCATGGCCACCATTGAATAAAGTACCTTAACTGGTGGCCTTGAGACAAATGTAAATCACTTTCTTCACTGTTCAAGAAAAAACAGTTCCTCAGTAAATCTAGTGTTGAAGCACACCGTGGGGGCACTAGGTACCCAGGGTGCGAACTCAATGATGAAGCATGTCACCTACTAGGTTGGTAAGTGAGGGTTCTTTAAAAATTAAAAAAACAATTGTTCCTCTTCTTTTTCAATATATGAAACAAGAGGCTCAAAAACTGTGATAAGTTGGCAGTGAGTTCGTTCCTAGTATTTTGAACTCGGTTGTTTTACATAGACAACATTATAGTTTATTGAATCAAACATAAGAAAAGGTTTTGTACAGTGAAACTCATGAACTCATATATTTCAAGGTGCATTTATATGCAATAATGAAGGAAAAATAGGCATAGTGAAACTAAATAATTGCCTAGGATCACACAATTTGGTCAAGTGGGGAAGCCATTGATTACAGGTTTTCTGGTTTCACATTGTGCAATTCTTTTTAATTTCAATTCATTAATCAAGTTACTTCCTTTTTACACTGGACTCTCCCAAGTTTGCAAGAACAAGCAAGGAAGGCTTACCCCAAGGTGCAGTAGAGGGATGGCAATTCAGAGACAGAATTCCACAGATTTGTCAACTCTAGAGACTAGTGGCTTAGTTTAGAGGGCAGCATGGAATGAAACCTTCAGTAATAACGCCATGATTCACTGTTCACACCATGTTACCTCTCCCTACGCCCAGCGTACACCACACTCATTGAGCCCCCTCACCACCACCCACAAGCACTACTCCACCCTACTGGAATCAATACAGCCTCGGGCACACCACTGACCATCACTTTGGCCGCAAGGGAAAATATATGTGAGCATCCATGTGTTAAAGGAAAGGAGAACTCCGTTAGAAGTGAAAGGGCAATAATTGTATTTATATTTTTTTGTGCATTTGTATTTGAATTTACACTTGGAAATTATTTGCTCCGAGTGGTGGCTGTTTTCACTTGAGGTTTGTTGTATCATAATACTAGGCTTCATGCAATGCTGGATACTAATATGTATTGCACTCTATTTAAAGAAGGTGGGGAATGAGATGGGACACACTGCGGTCCTGCGGTCAACCACTATTATCGCATTCCCCCTTACTCTTCATTAAAATAAACTGATGTTTACTCCTGTACGAGTTTGTACCAATGATCTGCATGGTGCAATTCGATCCCGCTATAACAAAAGCATCAGTCCCCTGACCTGGAAGAATCATTTTGTTGAGGCCCTACTAAAAGTCACTCTTTATTCTGGTTTCTGAGTAATGAGTAAGACAAGCAGACTGGACCCTAGGAGAAAACGGAGGTGAGAGATGCACTACAAATGGGAAAATGCAGATGGTCTTATCTGCACAAGGTAAAATCATGATGCCCTATTTTGAATAACCTGACCATGACTGAAAAGGTGCTGAGGCAAGGTAAGATGTGAAGCACTCCCATTATTAGCAAGATACAACAATATCACAGCGGAGCGCTATCCATTCCTTATGAAGCCAGGCAAATCCTACCGAGAACCCAGTGCTGCTACAAGCTTTAAAAAATCTGTTTTCTTTCTTTTCAGGGTTGAGACTGCGAGAGCATGTGCTAGCTCATGCATCTCGCTTGTGAGACACTGTTGTGTATATAAAAGTGCTTAGAGCCCGCCCATTGCTTACCATTTGTTGGCTTGCATGGCACTTTTTACAGCCTCGTAATTTGTCATGGCAGGCCTAACATAATTTCCGTTCCTCTCTTTGGAGCAGCTACCAAGCACAGATTGATTCAACTTAATCGGTGCCTGTCTGCTGTTCCCAATGTGTTTGAGATACTAGTTTGTTCTGTTTAACTTTTAGTGCCCTGCAAACAGTAGACGTGTGACTGGCAAAAACGTGCCTAGTACGACAAAAACAATTGCAAAGATGTATTTACTATAGTTCAGTTTCTTTTATTTTGCAAGTCTTCTTTTGTCACTTTGCACTTTTGGGCTCTGTTCTCAAAAGATGAGGATTATCTTATTGCAAAGTGACATTGTTTCTTTCTTATGTGTAATTTCTGAAATGATGCTTTAACACAAATTGTGCAGTACACTTCAATCCACCCCACTCCAATCCTCCCCACACCAATAAATCCTACCTCACCCCACACCAATCGGCCCCTACTCAGTCCAATGCACCCCAGACCAATCAAATCCACCCCACTCCAGTCTTAACCACTCATCCTAATCCAATCCACTCCAATGTGCTCTACTCCAATGTGCCCCTCTCTAATTCGCATCTCAATCCAAAAAAATCTGTCCCACACTGATCTTCCACATTCCCATCTGCCCCATTCCAATTCCCCCCACTCCAGTCCAAAACAATCTGATCTACCCAATCTGCCCTACTCAAATCCAAAACATTCTTCCCTACTCCAGGCCAAAACAATCTGCCCCAATCAATCCAAAACAATCTGCCCCACTACAATCTGCCCCACTACAATTCACAAAATCTACCCCACTCCAATCTGCCCCATGCCAATTCACCCTACTCGACTCCACTCCAATCTACCTCCCCCCAAACTACCCATTCCATCCCAATTCACTCCGCTCCAATCCACCACAATTCACCCTACTCAAATCAACCCCACACCAATCCAACCCACCCCCAATCCAGGCCAATCCAGTCTAGCTCACTCCAATCCACTTCATTCCAATTAAATCCAGCCCACCCTCTCCCCAATCCAATCCACTCCACTCCAAATCAAAACAATCTGCCTCACTCCAATCTGTCCCACAACAATCTGCTCCACTGAATCCAAAACAATCTGTCCCACTCCAAACCAAAACAATCTGTCCCACTCCAAACCAAAAAAAATCTGTCACACACCAATCTGCACCACTCTGATCTAAAACAATCTGCCCCACCCCAACCCAAAACAATCTGCACCTCTCCTATCTACCCCACTCCAATCAGCTCCAGACCAATCCACCACAATCTACTCCAATCCACCCCACTACCTCAATCCACTCCAACCCACTCCACTCTGCGGCACTCCACTCTATGCCACTCCACTCTACAACACTGTACTTTACGACACTTTCTGCCACTGAACTCTACTCTCCTCAATTTAACTCTATTACACTGAACTCCCCCTACTCCACTCTACGACACTCTACTCCAAAAAATTGAGTCAATGGCACTCTACTCCCCCCACTCCCCTCCAGGACAATACACACCGCTACCTTTTAGCCATGCTGAACAGCAGCCACACTGGTGTACACCATGGCAAAAACAGATTGCCAAACCCAATAGCTCTTGTGTAGGTAAAACCTATTGGTTGTGCCAATGCTTCTTTAACGTTATATTGTACTCCATCATATTTCAAAATGAAAAAAGTATAGAAAAAAATGAAATTGTGATGTACATAAACCAACACGCTATTTTGAGAAAGTACATAGAAATCCATTGTATCTCAAGATTACTGCTAACAATCCACTATACTGCAGTAAAATGTTATGTCAGTGTTCTTTGAGCTTTCTCACTGGCAGATGTGGAGGGTCTAAGCTTGTCCGGATTGGGAACATCTGGCATACATAACATGTATTAAATCTTACGAAGTCTCTGGGTCTCAGACAGCTCATGACAAGCATCTTCACAAGCTCTATCAAATATCCTATTGAAAAAACTGTCTTGTGGTCAATGTACCCAAAATATTGCCCCTATACTTTATTCAGAGTAACATCCATAGAAATGTAACTGTGCAACTTCTAAAGTAACAATGACAATCCAATAGATCTTACCTAGGTGTAACCTGTTGGGGTTGCCAATGTGCTCTCTTTTGCGAGCATCATGGTTAGCTTACAGTGGACTTAGAGATCGCTTATTGCTTGCCACTGGCTGGTTTTATAGTCACTCTCATTTACTTGTTTTTCATTGTAAGCATGTGTGGGCTTATTTTCCTCTTCTTGTGTTTCTACAGCCCCTGGAGTATGGCTGCATTACTGCTCCCTTTTTCAGGCCATACTTTTTTCTTTTTGTTTAAGCACTCCACAAGAGTGCATGTGCATTTCAGATGTCTCCCTGGTGTGCTCTCTTCCCCCATCTGCACTGCTCTTTCTTCAGAGGTGGCTCCTCCGTTTGAGCAGAGGAACGCCACCCCACTGGTTAAAATGCCCCTCCATGCCCCAGAATTGAAAAATAAAATAGTAATAAAGTTTGTTTATTACCATTTTATTATTCAATATAATCCTATCCTTGGGCTCGCGTCAAGATCGGGGCGGGGCCACTGCATGGGGCTGCTGCTGAGTGACAGCAGCAGAAGGGAGGGCTGCCTCTGCACCTTTCAAAGTGCGCACTACTTTTTGGCCATCTGTCTTGCTATGGCCAGCTAAATATGCACCCTTTGAAACCTCTAACCCGGCTGTCTTAGATTAGAGGAAGTGTAGTGCTCCAGTGTCCTTGGGAGCGTGAGTTGGCGGCTCCATCCAATCAGGGTGCTGCTCTCACAGCATGAGAGCAGCACCAGGATTGGTTATGGCACTTCCCAAGAGCTTGTGTTGCAGGAGAAAGATGAGCAGCAAGGAAGGGGTTGGAGTTGGATGTCTCGCAGGTGTTTTTTTATTTTTACCCCACCCTCCATTTGCCCATCTCACCACTCCCCATAAATGCCGGCCACCACTGCCTCTCTTGCTTGTGTGGTTCTCCTCAAAGCAATCCGTGATGCGCTCACTTTGTGAACTTCCATTGGCAGAGGAGCATCGCCCCATTGCTTTTAAGCAGTATAAATAAGCAGTATATATAAAGGAAAAATAAAATGATAACTCTAAATAATTATCATTTGATTTTTTCCTTGTTGAGGCAGCTTTGCAGGCTGGGCTGCTCTGCTGACATAGCAGGGGAGGGGAGGTATGGTTTGCACCCTCTAAGTGCCCATGGCTATTTAGCTGGCCATTTTGAGCAGGCCAAACAGTCATGCACACTTTGCATGTTCTCCACCCAGGCTGTTTTAAGCTCAGGACCCCCAGTCCCAAGCCCCACGGAGCTCAGACCAATTACAACGCTGCATTGCAGCATTGTGATTGGCTCAGGGGAGCCTGGGTGCTTCCTTGGTGCTCGGTTCTGGAGACAATGATGGAGAGAGCAGCAAGACGCAGCTAGGAGGTACGTTTGTTTCTTTACCCCTTTCTCCTCCCCTGCCCTCCCACCCCCAAGATGTCCCAGCCACCACTGTGCGCTTCCCCTGCCTGGGTTCCTTTCTCACCTATATGATTTACACTCCTCCTAGCTTCACGTTAATGGCCATCGCACCAATTGTTCTGTGCTCAATGATACCTATTGTTTTGGGCTCAGTCTTCCCATTTTCATCTTATTTTCATTAAAACAACATCTATGCCTGGCTCAGGCTTAGAACAACAATGTAATAGCACAAGCTCTAGAAACACACATTTTCTAATCTGTGCAGCAAACAAAGCCAATCAGGACTTCCTATGCCTTCACCTCAGTTTGATGAAGCTCATACTAAACCAAACACTCGTTTCTTAGACTCGGAGGCTTCTCTTTTGGTACAGTTGAAAGTGTCTCATGCGTCTTGGCATTTAGAAGACTATTTGGGCCCACTGCCAGCCAGTGCTGAAGTTTTGTATTTTCAGTGACATTTCATCAATGCTCCTTTGTGCTGGAATACTGCAGCAAAGGTGACTTCGACACAATGTCAGTTCGGAGCTCCAACCCCCATGCAAATGAGTCACAAGATAGGAGTCTCATATTTTCCCTACGGGCCCCATCTTTCTGTTTTATCATCACTCCCTTGTCTGCTGCAAGAAGCTGCATAAACTGAAGACTCCTTATAATAGAAAACGAACCCAGGACTATTAGCCCAGATGAAGGGCAATAATCACGCAGAGCACTTCTACCCAGGCTTTTTGTTGTGTGACATCTTGATTTAGAACCATGGGCGTTGCTGATTATGCATGAGCCATTGTTATTACTTTTTATGTTTTGCATCTTCATGGCCTGATACTGTTTGCGAAGTGCAGCCCACAGAGCGTTGCAAAATCCAGCAAGCTTTTTATGGAGATTGTTGGGTCAACTGGTCCCATGTTATCTTTAAGGTTGAGTCTGAAAATGTGCAAGGATCTGAAAAGATGTGCCCCCTCAATCCAACTTTTGTGGGGGGTGGAGTGTAAGATGTACAAGTAGATTTTGCTGCAATGGTTTGGATGGTGGATTCCATCGGCGTCCTTATATAAGTATACTTTATTAATGGTTTATAAAATGTTCCCAGTTTCCTCTACATTATGTAATAGAAAATAAATATAGACCGCAAACTGTATTTGGGTAAAGACTAGAGTCTATGGGCCATATGTATCATAGTTCTGTTTTGCGAATTCTAAATAGCGATTTTTAAGGAATCGCTATTTAGAAATCGCAAAACTGTATGTATGAAAAAAATCACATTTTTTTTCGATTCCTTAATCTTCCTTATTTGCGAATTCGCAAGTTGCGCATTCGCAAATAAGGAATAATTTCCCATTCATTCCTATGGGCCAGGAGGCCCATAGGAATGATTGTGAAATGCATTTCATTTTGCGATTCGCAATTTGCTAATCGCAAAATGAGATTGATTTCAAGGGTGCAGGGGTGTCTCAAGGACACCCTGCTGCAGCCCTGAAATCAGCATGTGTGTGCATATGGCGCACATACATGCCCGATTTGCCCTCCTCTGCCTCTCGCATAGTGGGTGGAGGAAGGACTTGGTCCTCCAGTTCTATAATAATGCCATTACTGACTGCAATGACGTAATCGGAAGGCATGCAGATATGCAGCAGGGTTGTGTAAGCCCTGCTACTGCTATAATGTTAAGTAGTCCAATTTCTCCAGGTACCCATACATCATCAATCTACATACCAGTGAGGAATGCCACACTTTGTGTCGCACGTTTCTTCTTGACATCCGTACCTCAATGCATAATATATAGCACATGGAAAATCCAAGTAGAACAATGCATTGCAATTGTGAGAATTCCACTGTTTGATTCCCACCTTTTGATACCGAAGCTTAAGCACGGCCCATATGAATTAGCAACATCCATTAATACGTGTGCATGCGCCCCTCAGTGGCGTTAATTTTATGAGCCTGAGAAGGATGAAAACCTCTGTGCTGGTTTCACCATGAGTTGAAAGCAGTGACCTTCGCATCGCCTAGATATATCAGCAGTAGGAACGCTAATCCCCAGAGGTGTCTTAATGGTTATATCTGAAGGCCCAATACATCAGGTGGTAATATAGCTGAGAGGGTTAGGACACTTGCAGTAGAGTTGTTTATTCAGCAGGTGACAGCTTTCAATCATAGTAAAATAGCTCTGCTGCAGTGTGCTCTGTTCAATCTGCTGGGTACAGGTTTGAATCCTTGAAGGTTGCTCAGTGGGTTGTTGCAGAGATACGGGTGTAACCTACAGGTCACAAATTCGAATGCTGGAAAGTTTGCTGAGTTAAGTGTGCAGATGTTTCCAAGAGCTGAATGTAAAGCTGGTGGCATAAGCTTGACACCCTAGAAAACTACCTCTAGCTTTCAGTCATCTGAGCCATTGATTATGAGTTATGGGCAGTGGTAATTACTGCAGATTAGGCCAGGGCAAAAAACGCATGATTTAAGCGACTTACCTGATCATAACATAACATGTGCATTTGTAAATTACACGTTCAGCCCCAAAGGGGCATCTTGATGCTGAATAACAGATGTTTATTGTTAGCCAACTATAAGAGGCTATTACATTGATTACCCAGACAGGCAGGCGTTTGACTGCACACTCTCCCAGATGCCTTTGTGGGGGGGGGATGTGGGGGATTGTTTAGTGCGCAGGTTTAACGATTCCCCTCAAGGCTCATATGCTGCATTTACTCTCGGTGTGCCTGAAAGGTGACAGATTGGGAACACTGGAATCTGAAGTCTTGTGCAGCAACATAAGCTCTCTGACTGCGCACTTCAAATCGCCACACAATAGTGAGCAGGGTCATGCTCCTACAATTATAGGCCTCTTAGTAAGGGCTGTTGCTAAACGATGACATGTTTTGTGCCATAGAGGTGCACCTCTCGGGAGGCATACAGGGACATGCAGTGAAAATTATTGCTCAGCACACTGGGCTGGTATTGTCATAACAGCATTTGGGCCTTTATCATAGCTTCAGAGTGAAAGGCATATATTAGGCATTTAGATGAAAATCATCTTCTGGATGAATAAGAAACTAAAAGTGCTGCATTTAAGTGGCTTCTGCGTGCGTGAGCTCCTCACCCCACTCCCCCCTCGTTGCTTGAGTGCGTGAGCTCCTCAACCCCTCCCCCCTCATTGCTTGTGTGTGCGTGAGCTCCTCCCCCCTCCCCACTTGTTGCTTTTGTGCATGAGCTCCTCACCCCCCTCCCCTCCTCGTTGCTTGTGTGCGTGAGCTCCTCCCCCCCTCCCCCCCCTCGTTGCTTGTGTGCGTGAGCTCCTCACCCCCCTCGTGGCTTCTGCGTGCGTGAGCTCCTCAACCCCCTCTCCCCCCTCGTTGCTTGTGTGCCTGAGCTCCTCACCCCCTCCCCCCTCGTTGCTTGTGAGCGTAAGCTCCTCACCGCCCTCCCCCCTCGTGGCTTCTGCGTGCGTGAGCTCCTCACCCCCCTCGTGGCTTCTGCGTGCGTGAGCTCCTCCACCACCCCTCGTTGCTTGTGTGTGCGTGAGCTCCTCACCCCCCCCCGTTGCCTTTTCCTTTTGATAAGGTGGTGTAATGATAGTTAGTGCTTATGCTGCGTTACGACCCCTGGCTGTGCTTGCTCCCCTGCCCCCTGGCTGTGCTTGCTCCCCTGCCTGTGCTTGCTCCCCTGCCCCCTGGCTGTACTTGCTCCCCTGCCCCCTGGCTGCGCTTGCTCCCATGCCCCCTGGCTGTGCTTGCTCCCCTGCCCCCTCGCTGTGCTTGCTTCCCTGCCCCCTCGCTGTGCTTCCTCTCCTGTGTGTGTATGTGGCTCTGTGTGTGTATGTGGCTCTGTGTGTGTATGTGGCTCTGTGTGTGTGTGGGGCTCTGGGTGTGTGTGGGGCTCTGTGTGTGTGTGGGGCTCTGGGTGTGTGTGGGGCTCTGGGTGTGTGTGGGGCTCTGGGTGTGTGTGGGGCTCTGGGTGTGTGTGTGGGGCTCTGTGTGTGTGTGGGGCTGTGTGTGTGTGTGTGGGGGGGCTCTGGGTGTGTGGGCTCTGGGTGTGGGGCTCTGTGTGTGGGGCTCTGTGTGTGGGGCTCTGTGTGTGTGGGGCTCTGTGTGTGTGTGTGTGTGGCTGTGTGTGTGTGTGTGTCTCTGTGGCTCTATGTGTGTGTGTGTGGCTCTGTGTGGATAGCTTTTTTGTAGGTGGCTCTATGTGTGGGAGGCTCTGTCTGTGTGAGGGTAGCTCTGTGTAGGGGGCTCTATGTGAATGACTCTGTGTGAGTGGCTCTGTGTGGGTGGCTCTGTATGTGTGTGTGGGTGGCTTTGTGTGTGTGGCTCTGTGTGGGTGTAAATGCAATAGGTCATGCATTTGCGAGCGATTAAGCTATTGGCATTGTAAATGACAATGCCATTTATTTAACGATTAAGCTATTGGCAATGTAAATGACAATGCCATTTATTTATGATTTTAAAAAAAAAATGTCATGAGCAATGCCAATAGCTCTACCTTTAATGATGCAGAGACAATTGCATTGTAAATGCTTGTTATTTATTACAGACACATGTCGATGCCCATTTGTATTGCGTTTTTAAAAACCTAATTAAAATATTTGGAAAAAAAGACTTGCATTGATAACTATTCATTCACGCTCACTACCCCCACCCCCCACTAGGCAGTGCCTACGTGTGCATGTATTTGAGTCCTTCTGGCAATACTTCAGCCTACCCGGTCTGCATAGTAATTCACAGAACACTCTCGAACACATGAACATTGTTCTACAGCTATAGGGATTATGTCCCACACTACTATCCTCAAATGTCAACGTAATCCCGACTGATCAGCATTTAGAATGTGTACTCCCTTTCCTTCCAATGTAGCCTTCGCGTTCCATTGGTACCATGGAGATGGCACATCTCTCATCCACGCATCATGTGGGGCACTTGCACAGCTCTGCCCTTTGTACCCTTACCTGGACGGGTTCAAACAAATCCTGGAAAACCTTCCTATATCTTTCGTTGTCCTGTGGGATTTACCACTTGACTGTCATTCTTGGGGCAACATTTTCATACGGTCAGGGTTATATCATGCGGTGGGGGATGAAGGAGCTCCAGATGGCTTCAAACTTGGTCGCCTGATCATTTGTGTGGTGAATCACCTGCTCACTGTACGCCATCTTATACATTTCATGCAATTCTTAGCCACTGCTGTCGCAGTAATGAACCATCGAAGATGACCTTGAAGCAATCCTTACAGTCATGGTAGAGGACAGCATGGCACGTTAACAGTTCAGACATCCTTTCCTTGTCCTCCATGGTCACCCATACAGCTTTCCAGAACCTAGAGCACCGGGCATTCTCATAGTAAGTGTACTATATCACCCTCAGGGAGATTACACCTTCAACGCGTCGCTCTAGGTTATATGCTTGTGGTGTTAAGACTCTTAGGAGACCAGTGCCATTATGAAGGATCATGCAATAATTGAGCTTTAAACGAGCTTCTCGTAGAGATTTCTCATGTCTCCCCACTTCTTGTTATCACAGTCCTTTTGGAGGAGGAGTGACCACCAATCCTTGAGTGGGACCGAGGCGGGGGCACATAATGTATAGTTTATGAAGACTGAGTATATGTCAAACATTGCTCCCTTAAGTGTTTTCCAGTTGTGTAGGTATTTAAAAATAATGGAGTCTCCTAGTGTGATGGGTGTAGGTGGTCGAAGCCTGCAAGGACTATGGCCAAGTCATTGGCAATCTCAGAAAAGGGCCTGCGGAGCATCATATTCCACCTGCATCTCTGCAAATGTCTTCAGTCTGCCCTCTGTGATGAGCTGCACAACTGCCTTTATCCTTTTTTCATATAAACCTTTCCTGCGTGGGTTCTTCTTTTTCTGTTTTAATAGTACCATTGGACAAGATTGGGACATTGTTTTGTTTATCCGACTATCTTCCTCCAGCAAAGAATGTGATCTTTGCCACACGAGCCTTAATGTGCTTAGCACAGGGTGTGCTGAGGTTAACTTCTTCTAGTCCTATGCATACAACGTGTAAAGAGGTCCCTTCTTATCTAGGGCTCTCTCCACATGTACCCCTCGTGGTGTATTATGGGTATTTGGTTTCATGTATCGTATTTGTGTAAGCTGAAATGACAGGCAATATGTCTCTACATGGGGTAATCTTAAACCATCACTTTCTCTGGCTGCATGTAACTTCCGTTTTTTTGTTGCAATTTCCTCCCTTTTCTAAGAAGCTCTTCATAAGTGTCATTGATTCCTTAATCAATCGCAATGGGTTTTTTATGAGCAAGGGGGCCAACATGTAATTCAGATGGTTCATCACGTTTATTTTACATATCTGAGCCTTCCCCCACAATAAGATGTTCAGGGAGTACCATTGTGCCAAGATTTTATTTTGATGATTGTGGGTTCAATGTAAGGTCTAGACCTGTATTAATATTGATCCCTAAGTATATCAGATTGGGAGTCTTCCATCTAAAAGGGTGACCTCTTATGGCAAGGGGCCATTAAGAAAATGGCAGAGGCTTTGGGGAAACCAATTCCACTCACTCCACAGGGAGGGATTCTGAATGTTTGGAGGGCGACTGACCTGACAGACATAGAGCATCAGTGGTTGGCCCTCGGATGTCTCCTCATTAAACGTTCCATAGCAATGCATTGGAGCTCCCCTGACTGCCCGCTCGTAGTACGATGGGTGGTGGAAATGGACAGGGCTATGTTGGCTGAAGAAACTGTGTATAAATTTAGAGGCTGCCCTAACAAGTGGGACAAGAAGTGGGGGCCATGGAATGTGTACAGGGGCGAAATCTGCAGCTCTCCCACTGCAGACATGGCGATGGATAGGGCGAGATCTGCCCGTTAAGGATTCTCCAGGCTCGGCATACATGTGGCTGAATTGTATATCATGTCTTCTATGTCATTATGTTCATGTATTCCTTGACAGGCTCTGTTTTTATTTCCAATAAAATTTTATTTAAAAAAAAAAAGGGTGACCTCTGAACAAGGTCACTGTAGTGTGTCTGGTTAGTGGTAGTACATTGTGTTTCTCCAAGCCTATTTTGTACCCTGAGAATATTGAGAATTCATTAGTTGTGATAGAGTTTGTTTATGGACAAGATGAGTGTGGACAATGTAGCTAGCATGTCATCCACATTTAAGAGAGCCTTGAGTTCCACTCCTAGCATACCTTTATGTTGCCGGCTCACTATAAGGAGAGGTTTGAGTGCTAGTATCAATAGTAACGTCAAAAAGGGGCACACCCTGCCTTGTCCTTCAGTGAATCACAAAGGCTGGGGAAGTGTTATCATTACAGCCCATGTCCACTGTCAGATTTGAGTAGAACCATCTCACTCTGGTGAGAAATGCACTTCCCAGTCTAAATTTGATTAGTCCAGAATAGGTACGGCCAAACCAGGCTTTCTCTGTGTTGAGTTAGAGAGCCATCTTATCTTTGGTGTCTGTAGGACATGGGTCAAAGATCTCAGGTGAGACACAGAGGTGCAATGAGGCACAACGCTGACTTAGTCTTGATGGACCAGCGATGGCATGACAGCCTTGAGCCATATGGCTAATACCTTCACCAATATAGTCAGGTCTATATTAATTAAGGATATTGGACTACAGCTGGCACACTCCAGCGGCTCTTTATCTGCTTTTAGTATGAGGGCAATTTTGGCAGTGTTGGTTTTTCGCTGGGGCATGTGGCCAGCCTGTATCTCCTTAACAGTTTACACAGTACTAGTGCTAATGACGCTTTATTGATCTCATCAAATTCCAATGGAAAACCATCAATCCCTGGTGCCTTGTTATATGGGAGGTCATCAATCACTGTCAACATTTCATCCTCTGTTACTTATATCCTGATCTAAGGATTGTTTCTGGTCTGAGGTTAATTGCTGGAGGCAAAGAGCATAAAAGCAATTTTCCTCTTCCATTGTGGTTTGATGAATAGTGATTGTATATAAAGTTTTGTAAAACTCTGAACTTTTCTTTTATCTCTTGGGGATGGGTGACTTTTTGCCTCTGTGTTTTCTTTATTGCTGGTATGGAAGTCTGTGTTTCTTGCTGTTGTAATTGTGGAACTAGCGGGCACCCTGCTTTTTCACCATTCGTGTAGTGGCGCTGCTAAATATGAAACAGCATAGTTTCTGCCAATTGTGTAAGCAAGTGATTTAGGTCATATTTAGTCTAGTAAATTTAGTTTAGTAATAACTCATGTATGTCTTCTGTAGTGTTATAAGTACAAGTAAGGACCGATCTAGGCCCACATAATGTTTTGCCAGTTTTTTTTCAGGGTTGCATCCCATATGATTTCTTCTCTTATGCACACTTGCCTGCTGTTCAGACCATTTGGGTAAATGGGACAGTATTTTCATTTTCCTTGAGGTAGTTAAGGAGCACTGCCCGAAGTACGCTTTTGTCCTGCGGCAGTTTGTACCTGGACATATTGAGTCTCCATTGGCCTACAGGGAGTTTTACTAAGTCTATGTTTAGCCAAAGCTTCATTGCGTCACCATTAGTGATCATAGTTGCTTTTATTACTCAGCTTAGGAGCCGGGTTGAGGTCAGGAAAAAAACTATTTGCTGAGCAGATGTTGTGCTCGCATGAAATGAATTTGTATTCTCAATTTGTAGGGTGGAGTAGTCGCCATGGGTCATGAAGGACATAGTCTGCCATGACCTCCTGCAGGAGTCCCCTATCCTTGGGCTGTCATGCCACTGGGTGGTCCGATTTGCTTAGGTCCAGGTCTAATGTCATATTCCAGAACCCGCAAATGTAGGCATTGAAGTAACATTTTAGCAATGGCTCTAGAGTAATCTTTTTTGTATTTTATCGATCCATATATTGATCCAATGAGAAGTGTTTGATCCTGTCTCATAGACTTTGTAAGTATGTAATGTGTGTGTAGGTCTTGCCATTGCTTATGTTCCCTGTTGAGTAGGCCTTTTAGTATTAGGATAGCTCTACCGCCTCTACAGTAGCTTGTGACGGACATATGTGCAGCAGTTCTTCAGTTTGTTTTGCAAGCGTGATATTCTCAACCTTTGCGTAGTTTCTGACATCCTAAGTCTGATAGATGGGTCTCTAGACTAAAAGCAGTATTGTAGATTGTGTAAGGATTGTTTTCCTCTATAAAATGTGTTATCCAATTCACAATTAGGGATACTACAGCTAGATGATTATACGTGTGTGTTGACTGTGGAAGCCTTATGCAATGGATTACAAATTGGTGAATCTAGTGTCTGCCAGTGGAGAATGGCAGACTTCTAGGTGCGTCTCCAATGGCGATTGGTATGAATATGACTCTTGCTCTGACCGTTGGTTTTCCTAGAAAGGGTAACAAAACCTACTGTCACTTAACCCAAGCTGACGAGGGGATATGCTGCCAGATTCATCAAAGACCCGTTTTGCGAGTCTGTAATAGCGATTCATAAGGAATCGCTTTTACAGACTCGCAAAACGGTATTCATGTAGGAATCGCAATATAAATTGCCATTCCTACACAGTCCTTAGTTGCGATTAGCAAATTGCTAATCGCAAATAAGGATGCGATTTCAAGGGTGCTAGGGGTGTCCAAAGGACACCCTGTAGCACCCCTGAAAGGTAATCTACATTGGTGTTGGGCGCACACATGTCCAAAGGACATGTGTGTGTGCAACATGCAACTTAGAAAAATGCTTTTAAAAGCATTTTTCTAAG
This sequence comes from Lissotriton vulgaris, assembly GCF_964263255.1. Taxonomy (NCBI): domain Eukaryota; kingdom Metazoa; phylum Chordata; class Amphibia; order Caudata; family Salamandridae; genus Lissotriton; species Lissotriton vulgaris. The sequence goes on along the minus strand of NC_141691.1, from coordinate 481,072,586 downwards.
TTTTCGCTATTTACCACGAGGTTTGACCTCGCTGCAAATAGCGGACCGAAATTGCGATTTTGCAATTTAAAAATGGATGATGAATTGCATTTAAGGAATCTCAAAAAGAGATTCCTTAAATGTAATTCCTCGCTAATTAGCGAATTCGCTTTTACCGATTTTTGCATTTGGGATGATGAATCCCAAATGCAATAATTGCGCTCGCAAAGGGCCAGATTCTGAGAATCTGGCCCTTTGCGAGCGCAATTCAGCGTCATGAATCTGGCCATTAGTCCTGGTGTCAGCTCTAACTAAGAATAAATAAGTTGCAATTCTTTTTAGCCTCCACCTGTCCTTAACATGGTTGGAAGCTAGATTATGGTATCAATATAGTGTTCAGAAGGGTGTCGCTCTGCGTGTGGTTGATTAGTCTGTCGCCCGAGTTTGGGTCCTGCCCATGAGGATGCTCACTGATGCATTGGTGCTGTGCTTTGTACAGTAATTGGGTTTGCGCAATATAAGAATTCTTTGCCTTTGAGGTTTTCCACTAGGCATATTTAGGCCAGTGTGTCGCCCAGCTGGATTGAGCATGGTAGAATGAGGAATGAGTGGTGGGCCCCTTTCCCCTCTTCCACTTATAGTTAAGTATGTCTCAGGTTGTTATGGCAAAAGAGGCTAACACGTTGTTATCTGTGTGGGATGGAAGGCTGGTGGATACAGAATACAGATTTAATAGATAGCCAAATGCTTACTGGAGAACCCAGACCATGCTACTGAATACTGTATGTCTCATGCGTTGCCATGGCTGCACAGTTATATACTGTTCTGCTGGTTAACATCAGTTGTACCTGTTTTATCTCTTCTGTTTTCTTTTTCAAAACTAAAAACAAAACAATAAAAAAAAAATGTCTCCAGTCCTTGGCCCTTCAGGCTGTTTTCCCCTGGATATATTTGTCTAGGATTTAGTGCAGGGATGTACAGGCACTTTGGGGCATATTATCAAGGGGGTTTATCTCCGCTTTTTTGGCTTTAAAAGCCAAGAAAGCAGAGATAAAATTATCTCCCTATTACCTAGCTGTCGCTAACACCAGTTAGCGACAGCTAGCAGGAGATAGCGACCATCTTGGGCCCCACTTTGCATGTCAGTGATATTTATCACTAATGACATGCAAAGTGGGCGTGCCAAGATGTTAGCGACTGGAAACAGTCGCTAACATCGCTATCTCCTATTACCAACTTTTGGAGATATTTGCGCTAAGCGCGAATATCTCCAAAAGCTAACACTTGCCCTGAGCAGTTCTTAGCCATGTTATCCAATGGGAGGTGGATAACATGGCTAAGAGCATTAGCTCGGTAATGCATGAATATCGCGGACTTTTCCGCGATATTCATGCATTGAGGCCGATTTTTATCGCATTTGCGATAAACCTTGGTAATACCAAGGTTTATCTACGATAAAAATCGCCGCAGCTCAGCGGTAAATTTTTGTCTCTAACCAAGCAATAGCGATAATTATCGCTATTGCTTGGTAATATGTCCCTTTATTTTCAATGGAGTTCCCCTTGGAAAATGCCTACTGTCTCAGGTCCCCTTGACGGATTGAAGTCTAGGACAGTGTCGAAATATCCTTTCCAGAATTATGACCAAATTCACCCTATGGCACCTCCTCTATTGCGGACAGACTTATAGCGAGGTATAGGTTTCAACGCTTGCCTTTCCAGAATTATGTTTGCCATGCATCCTTAGCTTATAATGGAGTCTGTGGGTAGAGGTTCTCAGGTGGAGTTGTGTTCTTTGCTCAAAGGTACACTTTGCCGACCCTATGAGTTCATCTCCATGAGGGAGTCTCTCAGACAGGACCCACTGCTCGTAAACAAGTATGCTCTCATCCTTGTCATATTTTGTTTGCATAATCTTGGGAGTCAATGTCTGGGTATGGTTTCAGTCAGTCATATCAAGAAGAGCTGCAAGCTACAAAAGTTAACGATTCTTGTGCACCAGTATGTGTATAACCTTGCTCAACTTCATGACTAATGTCTTCGCCAGAATCTACTTGGTACAATTGATGAGTGAGATAGGCCTGTAATTCGAGCAAGAGTATGTGTCCATTTCAGGTTTGGATATTTAGGATAGGAATGCCCTATTAATTTCTGATCATATTGACCTCTTCTTCATGGCCTAGCAATAAATATTTGTTAGAGGTTGGGCTATAAGTAAACTCGTAGCTTTATAGAATTATAGCAGAAATCCATCCACCCCTGGTGACTTGCCAGCTGACATCAATTTTACCACAGCTGTAATCTTTGATTTGGAGATTTCGTGATTTAGTTCTTCTCTGAGTTGTTGGGATAAAGTTTGGGATCTCTGTGTTAGCCTTGAGAGTATCCTCTTGCATGGTATCAGCGGGAGAAACGGAAATGTAGAGCTTTGTGTAAAATGATCCAAATTAATTTGGTATAGCCACCGGGTGTTGTATGATATTTCTCCTTAAGTTACGTACAGCAGGTATAGCTGACTGAGCTTTCCCTTGCTTCAACTGGAAAGCCGTCCTGCTTTTTCGACCTGTTTATATACTATTTCTGCTTTTATGAGTATTAGAGCCTTTTCTGCTGCCAGAGGAAAAATGGTAGTCAGTTTAAATGTTTTTCTTGTCAAGCTCTGTATTAGTTCTTTTCTAGGATGCTGATGATATCTGTGATGTAACAAGCCAATATCCTCCTCTAGGTTTGTTCTCTTATCCTATGCTTCCTTATGCACCACATTTGAGTCTCTCATAAACATTATTCTTATGCATGATTTCCTTGCCAGCCAGAGTATTTCTGGGGGAAGCAACTGAGGGCCCTTAAGAGCCAAATAGGCCTTGACTAATTCTTTTAACTTCGTTTTTAACTATGGGAGTCTAAATTTCAAAACATTCATCTGCCACTTGCAGGCTTGATGATCTGAAATGCTGCTCACATCAATCCTTTCTGTAACATAGATCTATTTCTATGTCATGTATATTCTAGATTCTGATCCAAACACCATGGCTGGTTGTAGGGAGGAGTAGTCATCAAGGATCCAGTAGTGAATGATCTAACATTAAGTCATGTAGAAGGCCTTTGTCATTGTCACGCTTGAGATCAAGTCAGACAGTTTTCTCAGTGGTGGGATCTATTTCCGAATTACAGTGTATTGCTACCACTAATTTGTTTGGCGCTGAACTCAGTAATCGACTTAAGGTATCGACAAAGTCATGTTTCACTCCATTTGGAATGTATGTAGATCCAACTTTAAGGGTGCTCTTGTGGATTTTCTTGTGAGGCAAAAACATAGCATCCTCCTCCTACATGTTATCAAGCTGGACGTCTAATATGCAATACTAGGGCCACTAAATGTCTCCTTCTGGTTGAAGAGGCTCCCTGTGTAGAGTCGTTTGGGTCATTAGACCTAGAACAGCTCACACTCCCTACCCAGTCTCCTTTCAGTTTTTCAGATTCAGATTTTGAACGATGAGTTTCTTATAAGAGTACTATGTCTGTTTTTTAGAACCCCAACTCATTGCTTTTTTCCATTTATTGTAGTGGGTCAGGCCATTTACATTAAGTGAGCAGATGGCAAGCTTACTTTTCAGGCACTGTGCCATAACTTTATATATACCAATAGGCACAATTAAGTGTGAAAAAGGTACAAAGTAGTTTTAGCTCCCTTTGATATACATACTATGGGGCCGATCAGGATTGCGTTTTTTCCGCATCCTCGGGGCCGGCGGAAGCCACCGCCGGCCCCGAGGATGCGGAAAAACCGCAGCGGACTGACCAAGGACCCACCGCCACATTAGGATGGCTGGTGGGTCCTGGTTTCCGTCCGCAGCTTTTCCGCCGCGGTTGGCTTACAACCGCGGCGGAAAAGCTCTAATATGGTGACGGTGTCTCTCAGACACCGTCCACCATATTAGGATGGGCAGTGAATTATGCTTTTCCGCGGCGCGTTTCCCGCCGTGGAAAAGCATACGGAACTTCACTGCGGGGGCCCGTTGCGGGCCCCCTAGGTGAAGGGGGGGTGGGGGGTGCACATGGGGGGTACCTATGGTACCCCCCTGCATTTGCATGCAGAAAGCGGCAGGCACCGCACGGTGCCTGCCTCTTTCTGCATGCAAAAGCAATGCGTGCATTTTTAACATTGCCGCGGGTGCAGCTTGAAGCTGCACCCGCCGCAATGTTAAAAATAGAGGATGTGACCGCCAGGGTGGCGGTCACATCCTAATTGCACAGGAGGGAACTCCGCATGCCATGCGGAGGTTCCCTCCTGCTCTGGGGTCGCGGACGGACGCAAGTCCGTCCGCGATCCTGATCGGCCCCTATGTCTCTCTCTTGGTAGAGAGAATTAATAGGATGTAATATGGAAAGTTTGATGCTTCTAAGCTACAGCTAAAATTGAGTTGAGCACCTTAAGTTTGTCCCTCTTTATTGGGCTAGAGATCCTAGAGTTAAATAACTGATTCACTTTATCAAAGGGATGTAGAATGGTGTAAGTTCTCGTCACCAGACGTCTGGACTACGGCAACTCCCTCTATGCCGGAACCACCACCAAACTCCAGAAGAGACTCCAGCGGATCCAGAACGCCTCAGCACGACTCATCCTGGACATCCCCCGTCGCAGCCACATCTCCGGACACCTGAGATCTGCACTGGCTCCCGGTCAACAAGAGAATCACCTTCCGTCTCCTCACCCACGCACACAAGGCCCTACACAACCAAGGCCCAGGATACCTCAACAGCCGCCTCAACTTCTACGCTCCCGCACGCCAACTTCGATCGACCGGCCACGCCCTCGCCGCCGTCCCCCGCATCCGAAGAGCCACCACAGGAGGAAGGTCCTTCTCCTACCTGGCCGCCAAGACTTGGAACTCCCTCCCGACCAACCTCCGCCTGACCCAGGACCACCTCGCATTCAGGAAGCAGCTCAAGACCTGGCTGTTCGAGCAGTAGCGGACCCCCCCTCCCCTAGCGCCTTGAGACCCTCCGGGTGAGTAGTGCGCTATATAAATACTGTGATTGATTGATTGATTGATTGATTGATTGTAAGTTAAGAAAGTAAACGAGAAAGGGAAAACTTTAGGTCTGGTAAATAGTAGCTACTGCCATCTTTGCATACACCCTCTGTCAGTTCCGTATCATAATAAACCTTACCCATCCAGCATGAGTCACTAGTGTGTACATGCCAGATAAACGTATTGCTGAACATAGTCTTGCTTCAGTAGTATCTGACTATACTTTCAACATAATGTATCCCTGCATGTGCTCAGTGGAGGAGCATCTCTCTGGATTTGTTGGTTGGTGTCTCTGCACCAATGGAGTTGTTTTTGAGTCCATCTCGTGTAACTTACACAGGGCATTGATTCGTTTTCATATGTATAGGTTAAGACTCGAATTTTTTCAGCCATTTTTCAAGTTCTTCTTGATCTTGGAGTTCTCTTGCTTTACTGTTCACTGTCACCAACTTTATAGACGGATACAAGGGCCCATGCCAAAGATCCATCTTTTTTAGGGTGGGTTGCAATGTTAGGAATTTACTGAATAGGATATCTGTTTCATATGAAAAGTCAGTTGCAATGGAGATTCTGTTCGCCTGGAATGTATATGAGCCATGTTTCACCCTTGTATTCTGGTGTCGCAGGAGACTGGCTATGATCGGCCTGGATAATTCTCTGAGAGATTTCTTCTGTGCTGATGTTCTGTGTGCTGCTGGAACTCCAAAGGGGGCACAACGTATATTTCCAAGGGTGAACTTGAATAGGAAGGCATTCCCGTTATGGTTTTCCTCATTTGTTGGAACACCAAAAATTCTAATATTGTCCTGGCTACTTCTATCTTGAAGATCTGTCAGCTTCTTCTGGCCATTCCATAGCTCAAAGCCCCAGCTCAGCATCTCTATGAGTTTGGTTTCCGTTGTGTCTAATCATTTGTCAGAGCTTTCCAGGCAGGACCCCATTGTAGCAATACCCCCTGAAGTTTCCTCCTGGTGTCTGTTGTAGAAAACTCCACCCTCAAGATTTAGTTAAATGTTATTAAGCTCTGCCATAATTAAATTCTGTTCCACCACAGCCATATGTGCATTTCTAACACTGGATACATGTTTCTTGTTAGCAAGATCTTTGAACATCAGCAATTGTCTAGAGGCCTTATTTCCCGACATTGGGGGTAAGGATGTGACCTGTCTAGTCAGGCCAAGTAATATGATGTAATGATTATACTGTCACAGAGGACGCAATGGAAGTCACATTGTTCAAAGAGAGAGTAGTTTCTCCTTAAGCACTCATTGGAATGCCTAGAAAGCCTACCCTGTACTCTCATGGCACATTAATGGGTAGACAAGAAATGTAAGTTTAAATTATAGTCACTTATTGTATTCTGGTGTGTTTACACACTGATGTAAAGACCAACAAGTAAAAGCCCATAAATAGTCTGCAAAAAGGCATTGGTTTTGATGGAGCAGAAAAGTTTGCAGACTGTTGCCTTATTCAAGTCTCACTATTTGAAGTGATTTACGACAATCATTTTAACAAAATGTACAATATAGAATGATATCGAAAACATGAGATCTTTTACTGCATCGAAAAAGCATGCAGAAATGGTCTGAAACGTAAAAGTTTGCAAAAACATAAATGAAGAATGAAGAGAAATAGTTATATGTTCATGAAATGAAGTGACATGTTCAAGAAATTAAAAAATGTGGTTAACTTAGAAATGTGCTGCTGATTACCTAATGTGCCATGATGAAAGGAATGCTTACTTAGTACATAAAAATGAATATGATTAAAATGTTTAGGTTAAAGATGCTTAACAATAAAAGTTTTACTGCATTACATTAAATATGTGAAATATGAATGTGGATCGCAAAAGTGACGCGCGTATTAATCCGCTCGAAAAATGAAAGCGTGTGAAGTGTTTCTTTTAGTAGTGCCTCATATTGACATTTAACCTTTGAAAAAAAGAATAATGAGTGAATTTACTAAGAGAAATGAATTATTCATGATAATGTGCATTTATATTAATCTCAACGTGCTAATTATTTGATATGTTTTCATGTACTGCTCAAATGCTTCTTTTCCTTATTCAGAAACGCAGCATCTAGCTGAAGGCGTCATGTTGAACGCTATGAGAACTTTCCCAAGAGTGTCCTTTTCATGCTTATAAACAATAGGTCCTTTTCTCACACAGCAACACTTTTGGCAAAAAATGTATCAGTACATTTGCAAACCCAGAGAGAGCGTCTGGGAACAGACATACCGTGAACAAAATGAATTTTCTTACTTCGGAGGAGAGGATACAAATTATAAAGTTGTTGAAATTGATGGTTAGACAAAAGGATTACAAAAAGTTTCTGGATTTTTTAGTATGGTATTGATCACACAATGAGTAGCCCATAGTGGACAACCAATAGAAACCATAACATACTACTGAACTGATACTTTGTGGGCGTAAACTGAGAACTTTTGGAAGTATAATTGCCCCATGGAAGAGGAGTCTTGCTGGTTATCATTTTCAATTTCCCTGCCTGGCATTTTGACGGACTGAACTTTGATTTTCTATTGCCTATCCAGTTTTTTAACTGAACTTTCCGAACTGACTCAACCTGTAGTTTACCGGCTGATAAAGTGTCCAGGTATAACTGTTCGGCTGGAGAGTAATGAACTCAATCCTGTGACTCCTTACATTTCTTCACTGCATATTTGACCTAAATGCTCAACTTGATATTTGCCATGTTCTCTCGCTCTCTTATTCAATAGATAATCAGCAAATATTTTATTTACCTATACTGAATGATATTGTGTGACTACTTCAACTAAATGATTTCTATAACAAAAAGATTACATTTGGTTTGTGTTACTTGACCATTCAAATTGAAGTTTAGATAAAGAACATACGTGAGCAATATTATCGTTACAAAAGTTAACGATTCTAATGCACCAGTATGTGTATAACCTGGCTCAACTTCATGACTAATGTCTTCGCCAGGATATTCTTGGTACAATCGATGAGTGAGATAGGTCTGTAATTCGAGCAAGAGTGTGTGTCCATTCCAGGTTTGAGTATTAAGGATATGAATGCCCTATTAATTTCTGATCGTATTTACCTCTTCTTTATGGCCTAGCAATAAATATTTGTTAGAGGTTGGGCTATAAGTAAACTCGTAGCTTTATGGAATTATAGCAGAAATCCATCCACCCCTGGTGACTTGCCCGCTGACATCAATTTTATCACAGCTGTAATCTTTGATTTGGAGATTTCGTGATTTAGTTCTTCTCTGAGTTGTTGGGATAAAGTTTGGGATCTCTGTGTTAGCCTTGAGAGTATCCTCTTGCCTGGTATCAGCAGGAAAAACGGAAATGTAGAGCTTTGTGTAAAAGAATTCAAATTAATTTGGTATAGCCACCGGGTGTTGTATGATATTTCTCTTTAAGTTACCTACAGCAGGTATAGCTGACTGAGCTTTCCCTTGCTTCAACTGGAAAGCCGTCCTGCTTTTTCGACCTGTTTATATATTATTTCTGCTTTTATGAGTATTAGAGCCTTTTCTGCTGCCAGAGGAAAAATGGTAGTCAGTTTAAATTTCTTTCTCGCCAAGCTCTGTATTAGTTCTTTTCTAGGATGCTGATGATATCTGTGATGTAACAAGCCAATATCCCACTCTAGGTTTGTTCTCTTATCGTATGCTTCCTTATGCACCACATTTGAGTCTCTCATAAACATTATTCTTATGCATGATTTCCTTGCCAGCCAGAGTATTTCTGGGGGAAGCAACTGAGGGGCCCTTAAGAGCCAAATAGGCCTTGACTAATTCTTTTAACTTCGTTTTTAACTCTCGGAGTCTAAATTTCAAAACATTCATCTGCCACTTGCAGGCTTGATGATCTGAAATGCTGCTCACATCAATCCTTTCTGTAACATAGATCTATTTCTATGTAATGTATATTCTAGATTCTGATCCAAACACCATGGCTGGTTGTAGGTAGGAGTAGTCATCAAGGATCCAGTAGTGAATGATCTAACATTAAGTCACGTAGAAGGCCTTTGTCATTGTCACGCTTGAGATCAAGTCAGACAGTTTTGTCAGTGATGGGATCTATTTCCGAATTACAGTGTATTGCTACCACTAATTTGTTTGGCGCTGAACTCAGTAATCTACTTAAGGTATCGACAAAGTCATCTTTTTGAGGGTGGGTTGCAACGTTAGGAATTTACTGAATAGGATGTCTCTTTCATTTGAAAAGTCAGTTGCAATGGAGATTCTGTTCGCCTGGAATGTATATGAGCCATGTTTCGCCCTTGTATTCTGGTGTCGCAGTAGACTGGCTATGATCCGCCTGGATAATTCTCTGAGGGATTTCTTCTGTGCTGATGTTCTGTGTGCTGCTGGAACTCCAAAGGGGGCACAAAGTATACTTCCAACAGTGAACTTGAATAAGAAGGCATTCCCATTATGGTTTTCCTCATTTGTTGGAATACCAAAAATTCTAATATTGTCCTGGCTACTTCTATCTTGAAGATCTGCCAGCTTCTGCTGGCCATTCCATAGCTCAAAGCCCCAGCTCAGCATCTCTATGAGTTTGGTTTCCAATGTGTCTAATCATATGTCAGAGCTTTCCAGGCAGGACCCCACTGTAACAATACTCCCTGAAGTTTCCTCCTGGTGTCTGTTGTAGAAAACTCCACCCTCAAGATTTAGAGTTAAATGTTATTAAGCTCTGCCATAATTGAATTATGTGCCACCACAGCCATATGTGCATTTCTAACACTGGATACATGTTTCTTGTTAGCAAGATCTTTGGACATCAGCAATTGTCTAGAGGCCTTATTACCCGACATTGGGGGCAAAGATGTGACCTGTCTAGTCAGGCCAAGTAATAATGGCTATACTGTCTCAGAGGACGCAATGGAAGTCACACTGTTCAAAGAGAGAGTAATTTCTCCTTAAGCACTCATTGGAAAGCCTAGAAAGCCTACCCTGTACTCTCATGGCACATTAATGGGTAGACAAGAAATTTAAGTTTAAATTATAGTCACTTATTGTATTCTGGTGTGTTTACACACTGATGTAAAGACCAACAAGTAAAAGCCTATAAATAGTCTGCAAAAAGGCATTGGTTTTGATGGAGCAGAAAAGTTTGCAGACTGTTGCCTTATTCAAGTCTCACTATTTTAAGTGATTTACGACAATCATTTTAACAAAATGTACAATATAGAATGATATCGAAAACATGAGATCTTTTACTGCATCGAAAAAGCATGCAGAAATGGTCTGAAACGTAAAAATGTACAAAAACATAAATGAAGAATGAAGAGAAATAGTTATATGTTCATGAAATGAAGTGACATGTTCAAGAAATTTAAAAATGTGGTTAACTTAGAAATGTGCTGCTGATTACCTAATGTGCCACGATGAAAGGAATGCTTACTTAGTACATAAAAATGAATACAATTAAAATGTTTAGGTTAAAGATGCTTAACAATAAAAGTTTTACTGCATTACATTAAATATGTGAAATATGAATGTGGATCGCAAAAGTGGCACGCCTATTAATCCGCTCGAAAAATGAAAGCGTGTGAAGTGTTTCTTTTAGTAGTGCCTAATATTGACATGTACAAAAGGGGGTGGTGATGGACGGAGCATCTGAATCAATCAAACACTCACACCCAGTCAAAAGATCTGGGTTTAATCCATCACTGTTCTTTAGCCCACTCTGCCACGCCATTTCAGACAGGCTTGACAGTTCGGACTGGACTGTTCCCATGAGGCAAAGGGTCAGACTGATTTGCATATAGCCATGTCTGAACTGGGGTGGCAGAGTGGGCTAAAGAACGGTGATGGATTAAACCCAGATCTTTTGACTGGGTGTGAGTGTTTGATTGATTCAGATGCTCCGTCCATCACCACCCCCTTTTGTACTAATATTGACATGTAACCTTTGAAAAAAAGAATAATTAGTGAATTTACTAAGAGAAATGAATTATTCATGATAATGTGCATTTATATTAATCTTAACGTGCTAATTATTTGATATGTTTTCATGTACTGCTCAAATGCTTCTTTTCCTTATTCAGAAACACAGCATCTAGCTGAAGGCGTCATGTTGAACGCTATGAGAACTTTCCCAAGAGTGTCCTTTTCATGCTTATAAACAATAGGTCCTTTTCTCACACAGTAACACTTTTGGCAATGAATGTATCAGTACATTTGCAAACCCAGAGAGAGCGTCTGGGAACAGACATACCGTGAACAAAATTAATTTTCTTACTTCGGAGGAGAGGATACAAATTATAAAGTTGTTGAAATTGATGGTTAGACAAAAGGATTACAAAAAGTCTCCAGATTTCTTAGTATGGTATTGATCACACAATGAGCAGCCCACAGTGGACAACCAATAGAAACCATAACATACTACTGAACTGATACTTTGTGGGCGTAAACTGAGAACTTTTGGAAGTATAATTGCCCCATGGAAGAGGAGTCTTGCTGGTTATCATTTTCAATTTCCCTGCCTGGCATTCTGACGGACTGAACTTTGATTTTCTATTGCCTATCCAATTTTTGAACTGAACTTTCCGAACTGACTCAACCTGTTGTTTACCGGCTGATAAAGTGTCCAGGTATAACTGTTCGGCTGGAGAGTTATGAACTCAATCCTGTGACTCCTTACATTTCTTCACTGCATGTTTGACCTAAATGCTCAACTTGATATTTGCCATGTTCTCTCGCTCTCTTATTCGATAGATAATCAGCAAATATTTTATTTACCTATACTGAATGAAATTGTGTAACTACTTCAACTAAATGATTTCTATAACAAAAAGATTACATTTCATTTGTGTTACTTGACCATTCAAATTGAACTTTAGATAAAGAACATACGTGAGCAATATTATCGTTTTTAGTCATTTTTGGTGGGAATCCCCTTGTCTACAGTTTATCTATGTGGGTTGAAATGTGAATTGTGTATACGTGTCTGCATGAAATTGGCACCTTCTTATTCCAGGTCCTCATAAGGATTTGCCCCATGTTCTCCTAATATCCAAGTCCTTATTAGCTCATATAGACGATTTATTGGAAGATCTATGGTTTGTATGTTTAATTTTAAAATCGGCCCAAGTGATAATAGGTTGAGTATTATGTGATGAAAGTAGATATATGTGTATAAGATGTGTTTTGCTTCGCTCTACATCATTTCCATTGTAGGTTTGTGGTAGGGTCAAGTACATATTTTGTTATATTGTTTTTTTTACTGATTGCTCTCATGTTCATTTTCTTTCATTGTGTAAGGAAAGGAAGTGTGTGGTGGGTTCTTTAACTAAGTTTGGCATACTCAAACACTAATGTCCTTCCAACATGATGGGTGTATATATCTGCTGTCATTGGTTAAGCTTTGTTTACGGGTGTGTTACATTCTAAGTTCTATATGGGATTCTAATTCAGTTGGATCCTGTCTTCATGGGGCATGGATGCTCCAACAAAGAGTAACTACTTTTCTACATGAAACTGTTGTATGTGTTACCACAAGGTTCAATAACGCACCATCACGTGGCGTTGGTCACCAGAACCTCGATTACCAAATCATAGGAGGAAAAAAGAAAACATGATGTCTGCTCCCCTTCTGAGAGGTAACATAATTAGTATGTGACCTCTGAAATCCAAAATGCAGGCCTCAGTTACGAGGATCTGTTGCCTCCTCACAGCGGTGAGGCAAGGACAGTACAAACGCAGTCAGTCTTTGCCTCCCAGGTGGGTGCAGTGCTGTATGTTTCAGATGCCTTCCCCAAGGGTGTTTCACCATTTCACATCTCTGTTGCATTCCCAGGAGGCAGCTTGCCTTTACATTGGCTCCCAGCAGCACCGCACCTCTCAGGTAGCGCTATAGAGGAGAGGGGAGGTCACTCAGGACTTTAGGCAGTCAGCATATTTTGGGCCCTCTGATGCTGCAGAATGGGTCTGTGTGCATTTCCTCTCCACTGTAAGGCTTTTTCCATATTCAGATCTCAGCAAGCTGTTAAGTCCATGATTAGTCTGTGATCATCGCTATTCTGAGACGGTCAGGAAGCAAAGAAAAGGCCCAGGTTCCAGGCCAATATGGTGGTTATGCATGCAGAGCTAAACCAAGGAGCCGCCATTCTTATCCTTGTGTAACTTTGCACCCTTTGGATTGGTTTCCAGGAATCAGAGTTTTGTTCATTTAATACAATAGGAAAAGTATGCATTGATTAAGATTAATACATTTTAGAGCTTGTTTTGGAAGCAAAGTAGGTTTGTCCGGTTTTGTGATTTTCTAGGAACTATACAACCACCCTTTTCCTTCATTGAGTACTGGTTGCACCCTAACATAGGATTACTTGGGAAAAACATTTATTCCTCACACAAACCTTTTGGTAGAGGTTTATGGTCATACTCAGTGCTTTAAATGGTCCGGTACTCACCAGTACTGAGTACCGGCACTTTTTTATTTTCTCCCTTTGAGTACCGGCACTTTTTCCTCAATCAAGGACAGTACCGGTACTCACAAGGGCCTGGCTTTGATGCAGATGTCGCTCCTACGTTGCTCCCTTAATCGATCACCTCGGCAGCAGCTATTAGTCACCGTGGGAGCCTGGGCCGAAAGACAATTGCTCTTGTCATAAGTATACCGTGAGCTGCCTGTACTGCTCTGGAAGTCATCAGAGCAGAGGTGTGGCTTTGTTCTTACACAGCGGGTGTTTACAGGAGGCTGTAAAACTTAATGGGAGAGGGTGTGAAAGGCAATGTTATGGTAACACAGGGCTGCAATGACACTTCCGTAGCAGAAATCACAATATATAAACTGCTGCCATTAGACTTTTAACACAAATTCACCAGTACAGTGTGCATTTACAAAACACAAGCATTTTTTCAAGATGCTGTTGCCTGTGGTGGGTATTTTCAAGAAGCGTCAACAGAAAAAAGGTTTTCAAGTTTGTGCTTGCATTCATTATCTCTAACCATCGGTCCACAACTAAAATGCCTATTTACATTTGTAAATAATATGGGATCTCGTTACCAAACTCACTGATCCCTCCTGTTTATCGACCTTGAACGGAAGAGAAGGAGGGAAGCCAGTAAAAACGTGATATGAACAGAGATGTGTGCAGCTAGCTAGAGCTAACCCATCTGTGCTTACATGCCACAAGGAAGTATACAGCTGTATTTTTATCAAAAGCCAAAAATGTAATTCATGACTAGGTACATGCGTGTAACCCGCACTCATAATTGTAATTTATTGCACACTGATTGGATGCCAAAAACAGGAAAACTGATTTTTTTTCTCCTATTTTGCACCCCGAGGTGGTCCTTTATACAAGTTATTTTGGTAAAACACAGAAAACAAATGCCATTTGTAATAAACCCTATCTCTTGACACGGACTTAATGTCAGTACCCATATTTAGATTCAGACAGACTCTCTTGCCATTTGTAATGTGATGTAAATGTCTGTTGCTTTTTAAAAATATTTATTTGCTCGACAGTTAAAAATTCAAGAATACATTTGACATTTACTTCATGAAGTATATGAGGCATAAAATATGTTATCTAAATTAACATACCTGGGCTCGCACTAAATACTGCAAAGTAATGTCAACAAAAGATTTTAAAGTAATTCAAATTATCCAACGGAGATGTTTTTTTTCGTTCAAATAAGCTTTATTCGGTTTTTGTTTAAAACCATAAAAGCAGCAAGGAAATACAAAACATGTATAAATGACTCGACATATCATTTGCAAAATAAAAAAGAAAAACCAACTATTAAAAACAAACTAAAATCAATTTGTCCATTCAGCTGAATAAAATGGTACATGCAAAAATCAGGAAAAAGGGTAGTGTGTTGGTAGCACAGGGTTCATGGCATCCCCTTTTACCAAGAATTATGGTTCCATGTTGTTTGCCTTAGGGACGGATAGGGTCGGGGGCCGGGATAAAAATCATACAAGTCCCAGATGCGAATGGGGCCATCTCCCTCTTTGGGTTGGGAGGATCGCAAATAGGGGACAATGTTCATAGTCTTGAATTTAATTAAAATAAGGTCGCCCGGGAAGTCTTTGGGCGACGTACCTAGCCACCCCACCCTCCTGACTCTCAAGATGCCGCCATCTAAAGCAGGTGGCAATGGTCTGTGTTGTTTTAGCCAGGAGATGGTTTTGTTTAACAAGTCCTGGTGAGTTTCAAATTTGCCCTGACTAGGTGCAGGGACCCCAGAAAGAACAGTCACGTAAGGGGCAGCTTCTGGAGGTAGGTTGATCCAATTCCTGCTTTCATGTACAAGCCTGGGAACTCTATGGGGTACAGGTATGGAGTTAAAAATAATGTTCCGGCCTCTTGGATTAGGTAGAGAGATGAGGGGTTCAGGAGTTTGAGCTGTCATGAGTGTTGTGGGTTTGAAATTGTCATTGTTGCTGGGGAGAATAGGGTGAATGGGTGTGGCAGCTGTTTCAGTTGAGATATGGTTCCTTAATAATTTATTTTCGATACTGGTCAACCTATCTCCCAGATTATTGATTTTAGTGATCAGGGGTGATAGTGCAGTTATTAACAATTGCTCGATCTGTGCCAGTAGGGTCAATTGAAGTGGTGATACTGGGACAGGTGTTTTGTTCACCTCCTCAGTCGGCAATAATATTGGTGGATTGGAGGGTTGTAGTGAGGGACTAGTGCACATTTTGTCAGTATTCTCAGTGTCTTTGTCGTTTACCTCATCAGCATATCTACCCACTATAGGGGGGGTAGATACGTTATGGACGTAGTTCGTACCACACAGGGCATTCAGCTCCTCCCAGATGGACATGATGTAAACACAGTACAATGTCAGAATCGATAATGAAGAGATACAATACCTCCAACTTCGTAGCAGCCAAGTGGGGTGGCCCGACCCGGCCTCTTCGTGCCTCTGAGGGCCACAGAGGGCCCGCCCTTTGCCCGGGCTTAGCCCGGCGCCGCCCGCGCGCGTCCCGCGGGGCGGGAGGTGTTCAGAACACTTATGGCGCCTCCGGGCGCGTTGGAAGCATCACTGGGCTGCGTCCTCCCCGGGTCTGCTGGGTTGTGTAGTCCGTGACTACAGCCGTTTCCCTCACGGCGCAGGCTGACTGGACAAATGGTGAGGAGCTGGGCCGTTTCCCTCACGGCACGCTGCAAGCTCCGGTAAGTGCCCCCCAAGAGCGCTCGGCGCTCAAAACACTTATGGCGCCTCCGGGCGCGTTGGAAGCGTCACTGGGCTGCGTCCTCCCCGGGTCTGCTGGGTTGTGTAGTCCGTGACTACAGCCGTTTCCCTCACGGCGCAGGCTGACTGGACAAATGGTGAGGAGCTGGGCCGTTTCCCTCACGGCACGCTGCAAGCTCCGGTAAGTGCCCACGGAGATGTTTATTTCATCATGTGTGCTGTGTTAAACATAATCGTGTAAATTTTAATTACAAAGTGTATTAATATAAACCGGCAGATACCTTTAATCATCTAATATCACATGTGCAACATGTTTACTCTGTCCACCACTTCTTTTCAGCCACATAAAATGGAATGTTGAAAGGTTGAGCCACCAGCAGCAATTTTGTCTCTGGGCCAACATTTCTCATCCTGTGCAGCAAGAGAGAATATGCTGCTTACTGAAGTTGCACAAAGTATGTCCCTTAGAAAGCAACTCTGGTTTCCATTTTAAACAGAAACACTCACTAGTGCAGAGAATGAAAAGAGTGTGATGAATTGCTTGCATTTTTGCAGCTAAGCACATTCACTAATCATAAGAAACAAGAAGCCGGGCCTCTCTCTTAAGTAAGAAATATTGGGACACCATGGGTAGCAATATAATCAATAACTCTGGCGGGTAATGCACTCACCATAAAATTGCATGGCGGGTCATTGTGCCTGCTGGAAAGCACAACATGCAACATGTAGATCAGAGATTTTTTTTATTTTTTATTTATGTAGATAGCTACGTGGGATACTGCTTTAGTTGCATAGATCCTTCCCTGTAGGTCACAAATTAACATCGTTGCCATATATCTTAGTTAATGGTTTCGCTACAGCAACGATCTGCATCCAACAAGGCATATATATAGAAACTTACTGGTTTTTCCATAATCTTTTAATTTTTTAAGGTTGAAGAAAAAGGGTGGGTGGTAATAAACACTGATTGGTAAGTGCTATATAAATGGTTATTAGTGTAAAAAACTAATGGAGAGATACATCTGATATTCTAACAATGCATGCAGATTTCAAGCATAAAAAGCTTGAAACGGTCAAAAACTTAGCCCCGCCCCTTACTCCGCCTTTAGCGCCGTCCTTATGCCCGCCCCAAACTCCACCCCCGTCTATCCCTCCTTTTGATGAGTACCTGCACTTATTTTTGTCCATTTAAAGCACTGGTCATACTACATACACAATTACATGGGTATTGCACTCACCCCATACCTATAAACTCCTAAACATATAAAGGGCTAGTGTAGTGACAAGAGGACCAATTCTGGATTCCCTAGGTTATTGCTAATGCCAGACCGCCCAAGTTAAAACACCTCATGGTCTCAGAGGCTTTCCTTAATTTTTGGAGCATGCCCTTACTTTAGAAGAAAGGGAAGTCTATTGATGTGGGGGTAGACTTATTGGCTTCTGAGCCACAGTGGGTGTTGGCCTTGCTTTTTCCTCTCTATCAGGGGGCATGAGACCCGATTGGGCTGCACAGACTACTAAACTAAGTCCGGTTTATGCACACCAGCTAACAGACTACAAAGGCTGGTGTCAGCTCACACCCCGGGCTGCTGGGTCTATGTGGTAATCCACTGCAATCTACTGTTCTTGACAATTTACTATCCTCCTGAATTTTATGCAAATTAAAGCCAATGAATACAGGGTCCTAACCCATTGGACGTAGAAGACCTGGTTCCCCAGAAGAGCACCCACAATTGACTTAGATGGATCCTGTTGCCCACCTCTCTAGCTGTGGCCTTTGTCATCCTTGGGGAGCCCATCACAGGTTGTGCCTTCCCCAGGGACACACAGTGAGTGCAAAGCAATGGCCTTCTTATAACTCCATACTCTCTCAATACAACTGGACAACTAACTGATTTATCTTCTAGAACACTTTGACCCATGCTGATTTCAGTGGTGCCCCTTCATCCATTTGCCTGGCTAATCACACACTTACTGTAATGATGGGTACTTTGTAAGAGTCTCTTCTTTATGTTCCCACACTTACTGGGCATGCATGTGCTTGAGAATTGTTATGCTTCAACTGTACTTACAATGCCTGTTGTTATTTGAGATGTGGTCCGTGAGGGCTCACTCGCTCTGACGGTTTCAAATGCCACTGTTAGCCAGTGGGTGATGGAAAGCACAGGACGAGGTTGCAACACAGTAGGCTACTGCATTTTCCTGCAATAAACTTCAAATACGAACTTCACTTGCTTCGGATTACTTTTATCACCACATTATACCTGTCGATGAGTTATGTGGCAGGAGCCGACCTTTTTGGAGTGCTTTCCTCCTTGGGAAGCACAGAGGCACTGAGCGCAGTGGTTGCATGGGTGTGCACTGCAGCTGCTTTATCTCTGCTGCCACGTCGTCGAGGGTTGCTCCCTGACAACGATCCTGCACCTTAATCTTGCTGTTGCCTTGGTTAGGCATTTAGGCACAGGAACCTCCGCATGTGACATCCCATTGGCTGATACGCGTCATGTGACCCGAGACGTCATGACGTGCAGCTTCCAACTTGGATTGGGGGCACAGTGCATTGCTACAAACAGGGAAGTAGCGTTTTTATTGTATTTTCCTGGCAGTTGGAGACATTTTAGTAAGAATTTCAACTGTATTTTTTTTCACTTCACCTTCTTCTTTGACAAGCTTTGTGGCACTGTGTGGTAGGATAAAGTATTCTTATATATTCAGCATTATTGGATCTGCTGTAGCTATTCTGCTATACTTACCTTAGAGTTAACATCTTGGCAAACACCACAAACTACCCTGGCTAAGATGGCAGACGCGTATTGCTAGAGCTCCCGCCATCAATCCCCTAAAATCCTATATTGATCCTGAAGGAAGCGGAACCGGAGATCGCAGCACAGCCAGACGATTGCAACGAGCATCCAGAGGGCAGGCGCGCAACAGCGGATCGCCTGCATACGGAGTTTGTGGAATCTGGGCCTAAAGCCAGGCCGTGCCATGATGTGGCACACCGAGGAGGAGTGCAGAAGAGGCCGGTAAGCCTGCGACTACACAAGGGGCGACGTGGGCCGCATGGAGAGGACACACTAAGCACACACCTAAGACTCCAGCACGGACCAGCTGCGGACAAACAGCCAGCGCAAGACACAGCAGAGGTGAGGAGTGACTGTAACCGGGGTAGGCGGTGGCAAATTGACGTGGACCATACAGCTCCGCCCTGCTGGTGGCGGGGGCCAAGACCTACCTTGAGTGGAGCTTAGGCCATAGAGACCCGCAATAGGAGTATGGAAAGTCTCGCAATATCCCACACATTAGGGGCCTCAAGAGAGACCACGCCCTAGACATGGGCGGGCCTGCAGCAGTTACCCATTGCGCTGAATTGAAGTGAATGGCACACTGTTGATGTGGTCGCAGATGAGAGGAGGATCGGGGATTATCCTCTGCTTATTGTGGCAGCAGAGCAAAAGTTCTGTACTGCGCTGCGCAGATCGGGATATTGGTGACGTGATTCTGGTTGAGGTGTTTGGCAGCAGACACCGGATGGCATGCTAATTGATCAGGGGGGAGGGGGAAGACATCAGCCCCCCATCAGGAGTAAGGGACACAAGCCGACCAGGCCCTCTGAAGCAGGACAGCACTGGACACCGACGCCAGTGTGCGGAAGGGGCACTGACCAAGAATCTGAGCCTCGGGAACGACCTGCAACACGTAGGCACCTCACATATCCAGGGGAAGAAATAACCAGAAAGGGGGAAAAACTACCCTCTGAGCCTCTCTTCAACGCTTGCCACAGAGCTACACAACCAACCATAGTGTTATGCAGTAAAGCACACCGAAGAACAGTTAGGCGGCACATGACGGACATAGGCTGGCTTCGATCTGATGCGGGAGGCCATGCTGGCCGTCCGCCACCATCCTGAGCCCTGCCGGAAAAGATACCTGAGGGGGCACCCACTGCCCAGCAAACTGGATGTGGGGCTGACGGCAGTGGTGAAACTGGAAAAAACCATGGAGCAAACGCACACTTCCCTAGAAAGCAAGATCTATGTAATAGTAAATAACCTAAACCTACTTCACGCAGACCACCAGAAACTGGCAGAAAAAAGCAACAACCTACAAACCGCCACAGACGAGTTGACTCCACAGACGCTAGAAGCACACGAATGCCTGAGGGACCTGGTAACCAGGGTGAAAATCCTGGAACACAGGGCAGGAGACTGTGGTTCTGAAAATCTGGACCCTGCCATAATATGGTACCGAGGCCGATCACTCGTGTCACAAAATATCATCGTACCATGACGAATTTGGTATCGGCAGACCGGTAATGATTAGGACATCATCCCTATGCATTTGCGTCATGATTGAGTGATGCTATCACCCCTAAATCATGGTTTCCGTCTCGAACCCTCAGACTCCATTTTGTGAATGGCATCCATCTTGTTGCTTGCCCTCATATAGTCAATTGAATAAAGCCGAGTTTGATCTGAAAGGACACGCCCACCTTAGTTGACTTCCCCATGACCTGGCCGAGCTGACTCCACTGCCTCCAGCCAAACCTGTTCGGGCAGTTCCTCGCCCAGTGGCCGAGTAAGATAGCATCGAGGCACAACATGCCATAAACCATTCACTACATACAAACCATGTTATCCACACACATACACCTGTCCCTGTTTCTTGTTTATGGCCGGTTTTACGATGAGGAGGTGCCCAATTTTATTGGGGTTTCGTCGATATCTGATGGTAGTTCTGGACCGAGCTGGGTCATCCGTCACAAACTGGACATCTAAAATGTGGGTTGGCCGTCATGACTTTGCTTTTTCATTATTATAGAAATATGTATATGACCGTATTGTAAACCGAAGAATTCTTGCCTGCAGCTGTTATTTTTGTATAAAAGGAGAAGGCTGGCTCTGTAAAAACGAACAGTCTCCTGAGAATCTACATCCCGTGCTGTTGTACTTCTAGGACACTTGTTACTTGGTTGCAGCCAATAAAACTCGATCTCTGACTTCACCTAGAAGACTCTGTGTTTCTGTGGTCCGGAACAGGGAGAACTCAGAGGTCTTTGGGTGTTATCTCCTGGCACCACCGGGTTCCTAAAAACCCGGCACCTCAAGACTCCGAAGGCAGGTCCAGGCAGAACAATATCCGTAGTGATTGCATTTCCTGAGGGCACAGAGGGAAGAGATGCAGCCACATACATGGAGAACTGGATACAAGAGCTACTGCCTGAAGGCGTAATCACAAAGCACTTTGCAGTGGAAAGAGCACACAGAGTTCCCAGCGAGACTACCCCCCCACCCCTGGGTCTGTCCCCACACCACTCTTGTTTTGCGTTCTACATTATAAGGATAGGGACACAATTTTACAAGAATCGCGAAAGCTGCAAGCAATAAAAGTCGCAAATAGTCAAGTAATGCTCCTCCCCGATTACACAGCAGCAGTACACAAAAAACTGCACTCTTTCCAGGAACTGAAATTCCGCCTCAGAAGCCTAGACCTCAAATACTCTCTGCTATTCCCTACACGCCTGCGGAGAGTGGCAAACAACAATACATATTTCTTTGACAAACCTGCTGCTGCATGGGATTGGCTGGACTCTACCAATGCCTCCAAAGAAGATACACAGAGAACGTCACAACCGGGGGCCGCTCACAATTTCACAAAGGGAGGAGATGCAAATGTCGAGCAAATGATCCTACATGAGCACAAAGCACTGCCGGCAGCAGCAGAAATCGGGGCCCACTGCAGTGACTCGCTGTCAGAGGAGAGTCTACAAGATCGTTGGAGTGATGCGAAGTCGTTGGATGCGGCCTCCTGCTCACAAGACGCTAACACACCACAAACAGCAGATGGCATCATATAGGGATGTACCAGACACTTACCCCCAGATTCATCAAAGTCCTGTTTTGCGAGTCCTTAATAGTGATTTTTAAGGAATCGCTATTAAAGACTCGCAAAACGGGATGCATGGCGATTTCTACAGCTTCCTTATTTGCGATTCGCTAATTGCTAATCGCAAATAAGGAATGGCTGTCCCATTCATTCCTATGGGACTAAAGGCCCATAGGAATGAATGGGGAGTCATTCCTTTTTTTCGATTAGCAAATAGCGATTCGCAAATAAGGAAGCGATTTCAAGGGTGCCCAAAGGACACCCTGTAGCACCCCTGAAATGGTAATGTACACTGGTGTTGCGCACACACATGTCCAAAGGACATGTGTGTATGTAACATACAACTTAGAAAAATGCTCTAAAGTGCATTTTTCTAAGTTTTCGCTATTTACCACGTAGTCAGACTTCGCGGTAAATAGCGGCCCCAGATTGCGAATTCGCAATTTTAAAATTGTTCATGAATTGCATTTAAGGAATCTCAAATTGAGATTCCTTAAATGCAATTATTCGCAATTTAGCGATTTTTAGAATTGCGATATTTGCATTTGGGATAATGAAACCCAAATGCAAAATTAGCGCTCGCAAAGGACCAGATTCTCAGAATCTGGCCCTTTGCGAGCCGATTTCGGCTTCATGAATCTGGCTGTATGTCATTTATGTCAACCAAACTATTCCTGTGGCCACACAAGTATAATTGGACATGTCAAGCTCATGTACCTTCGAAGTGCAATTTTTAGTTCTCTGTAGTCATGACATAGCTATGTATAGGACACTAACAAGACGGGGGATCACTAAAATTACACAAGTCACATTACCTAACACATAGGGACATTATTTCATTCTTAAGCTCAAACTATAACCCAAACAAGAGTGGCCGCAGCCGTGGTTCCTGAGAAGAGTCTTTATCAACAAGGGGACCCACCTCTTACCAAGTGAACATTTGTCAAATGCACAGCCCGACCCCCGGAGCAATATCACCCTTCTAGCATTTTACAAGTTAGTTCGCATTTGTTCAGTTTGTTACAACACATCAGCCCAACCACACACCCACAAGATCTCTACAATACTATACTCTTCGACCTTCCCAACATGGCTCAGATCACCTCCAGAGGACACCTCCCTGCAATCTGACCCTCAGGTACCAACAGAATGGCAGACATTAAGATCTGTACCTGAATTGTCCGGGGAATACACACTTCATCATGTAGATATTCAATATACTCCTACCTCAAGAGGCATCAGGCCCAAATAGCTCTTACAGCTCCGTAAATAGTGAATCTGCAGAGACGGTGGAGATGCCAACTTTATGCCACCGGATACTCAGCTTTTGCCTAGGGAGTGTTGGTCTGGATCAGACCGGGCACCCCCTCTAAAGCCGAGGAATCAGTGACACACACAGAGGGGAGATATGTTCTCATAAAGGGTCGCCTACATGGCAGACTTATCATACTGGGATCAATATACACACCCAACGTAGATCAGTCAACATACCTAGACACCCCATATGGCAAACTCTCTGACTGGCATGGTATTCCCTGGGTACTAGGCGGAGACTTTAACTGTGTGTCGACTATAACTCTTGACTGGTCCATTCCTCCACTTCCTGGCACACCTATGACAATAGCCATGAAGCCAATGAGTGTCTGGATGATGCATTGGCAAAGAAACCACGGGGAAAGGCTATACTCTCACTATTGGGCTCTCACATGTCCGATTGGATAAGATACTGTGTACAAGGGAGCTCAAAACAGCAGTAACTAGGACAGAATATTTGGGTAGGACTCAATCAGACCATAATCCTCAAATATTGCAACTGTCATGGGATAATGCCCCAGCAGCCATCCCCAGGTGGATCTTGCAACCTGCGACACTGGAGAATAAGCTGCTTCATGAAGCGCTTAACACAGCAATCATTAATTACTTTAACGACAACAAAGAAACTGCATCAACTCACCTAATTTAGTGGAACACTTTTATAGTGGTGATCCAGGTCCACTGTCTAAGCACGCAAACAGGTCTGCATAAAGTCATAGAGAAAGATATTTAAAAAGTAGAGGAAGGGCTACTCCACCTTGAAACTCAAGCATCAGTTGACTTGCTTTTGCAACCACAACTCAATGAGAGAAGAGCAGAGTATCTTGGGTTGCTGGAGAGACTGAGATGTCTCAAGTATGCATCACACTCAGCACGCATTCACAGCAACGCAGACAAAGCAGGATGTTTACGTGCATGGCTAATCAGACAAGAAGAGTCCGGACACCCATAACAATAATTTGAGTCCCAGATGGTACACACCTATACACCCAACAAGAAATACACTGAATTTGCCAAATACTATACAGAACTGTACAGATCCTCCACTGCAGCATAACCAGAGGAGATCTGTCAATTCCTAGCAGAACTGGCCCTTCCCCGCTTAACACCTAAACAGCTACTGGAGCTAGATGCACTGGTCACCCCTGAAAAAATCCTAGCCAGCATACGTGCCCTGGCCACGGAGAAGTCGCGGTGCCCCTACGGCCTTCCACCTGAATTCTAGAAGGCAAACATCACATTGCTGGTACCCCAATTAAAAACAGTTTATGATGCTGCACTATCCCCTCCCTAAACCAGAAAGAGATCTATCGCAGCTGGGATCCTACAGACAACTTGCATTTCTTAACACTGAAGATCTTAGCCTCTATAATCTCAGCTAGGTTAGAACAGCTGGCACAACACTGGTACACCCTGACCAGAATGGATTTGTAACCACCCACAACACCTCCCTTAATATAGGAAGGCTATTTCGTCTCCAAGATATGCACAACACACCTGGCCTAGCTCGGGATGCGTGGTCCTGGACCAAGAAAAGGCTTTTGATTCACTTGAATGGCCCTACATGTTTGCAGCCCTCCACCAATACAGTTTCGGAACAGCATTTTTGAAGTTAGTGAAGCTACTATTTGTGCACCCTCTCATTTGAGTCCGTACAGGGCGACTAACATCAGAAAGTTTTTCAATTGGCAGAGGAACCAGACAAGGATGCCCTCTCGCACCTTACTATTCTTACTAGCCATGGAACCCCTGACGATGCAGTTACGTAAACAGGGAACAAATGGGGCATCCGCGTAGGAGAAGTTCTTCACGTGATATCCTTATATGCTGATAACTTATTGCTGTATGTAAGGGACTTTAACAATGTGCAATACACTATAGCCGAGATACTGCAAAGATTTTCAGGATTTTCTGGCCTAAAAGTGAAGTGGAATAAGTCATGCCTTTATCTCTTTACACCTGGGGTACAAGACCCAGGGCTTGTTATCAACGGAGTGCCCATCAAATGGCAGCCCTCTTCCTTCCAGTATTTAGGTACACAAATAAACCACAACCCAAAAGATATATTGGATGGAACTATTTCATCCACTCGATCGGAAGTAAAATTCTGGAAATAAATGCAGATAAACGTGATGGGCAGAATAGCTTTGCGCAAACCGGTAAGTCTGCCACGGCTCCTGTATTAATTTACAAACTGCCAACATACGTCCAGGCCAAAATGTTCTTTGAGCTAGAACAAATGATCAGGGATCTCATTTGGAACAGAAGGCGCCATAGAGTTGCCCTGTGGAAACTTTCGGGGATATTCTCAAAACCATGTGATAATTATAGCAAAAATTACGTAACCCAACTCTTCACATCGCAGTCTACTGCGGGAAAATAACGCTGTGTTAAGTTGTATTCTCAACACGCTAGTACCATACAATAGTCTCACAATAACGCGTCAAATCACCGCATTAAAATCAATGCAACGCCGAAGAAACAAGAACCCGAAAACAGTTACGATGAGGCCAATCACGATACAAAACTCAGCTATAACCAGCGACAGGCCTGCAATTTCCGCGCATCATGCGGGAAAATGCACCATAAAAGCAGAACGAAAAAAGGGAAAAAATAAAACTGCGTAGCACCATGGATGCACCCGGACCAGGTGCAGAGGTCAATGCGAACCCCACAAGCCCCACAGACTACCAGCAAGGAACCTCGGGGTCAAGGCCAAGGAGAAGGGAAGAGGAAGGCGGGGTTCAGTCCGCAGGAAAACCAGATCATCGTTACAGAGGTGAAAGAACACTACCAACAACTGTTTGTCACCTCTACTGTGTCATTGGCAACACAAACGGAAATATGACAGTCCATCGTGAACAACGTGAATGCAGTCGGAGTGTCGAGGAGGTCAATGGAGGAGGTCAAGAGGCGCTGGCATGATGTGGAAAGCCAAACCAAGCATAAACCCGCTGTCAACGGAAAGGCTGCAACGGCGACTGGAGGTGGGAATCCTGCGCCACAGGAGGAGCTGGAGGAAATGGTGGTCACAGTCCTCAGTGTGGAGACGGTGCAAGGAGTTGGTAGTCCAGACACAGCTCGATATGACCTGACACAACATCAACAGGGTGAGTAACGACCAGGGACTGGGGGAACGGGGGAGATGGGCACAATGGCACACATGCACAATGATGTGTAGCACACTGCACACCTACAATGACCCTGGATCATGTCCCTGATCCCCGAGGCACACTGCAGCACACATACAAACATCAAGTAGGCCCCCGTCCACCATGTGCTCAAAGGGGTCCCACCCAACACATCACCAATCTCACAACCAACAAACCCAGCAAATATACGTATTTGTGAGCCACACTGACAATGCAAGTGACACTACATGACGATCAGCATGGCTGCAGTACAATTATCCTGACATTGTGCACACCACAACTCTGAGGTGGCTGAGTGTGGACCACATCCAGAAAGGAGCAGGTCACACTCTGACGCATCCATGTGCACAAACAACCCCTGACGTCGACAATACAGCTGCAGACAAACAATGCACAAGAGTACAAAAAACGTCCAAGAGCACAAATGACCCAAGTCGCTCACAACTCAGCACCGTAAAAGCACAAACGTCAAAGGCACACCACCTCAAAGGGTTAAGGGGCAGCAAAATCACAGCTGCAGGGGCGACTCTCCCACAATTCAGCACACACCAAATAGCAATAACGGCACATCCACATTTGCGATAATGTGGTACAAAGTGCAACACTTACACTGCATAATAGAGGACAAAACTGGGTCCGCCTGTGGGTAGAAACTGGCCAATCACATCTGACAAAGCAGAAAACTGTGAGATGAAAATGTATGTGTACAACCTCACATCCGTGATGTAGTCCAAATGTCCACTGTCCCACATCAAATTGTCAGCTCCTCCCAAACAGTCACAAGGTACATTGTCATGCAGTCTGTATGTAAACTTGAACAATGCGTCAACATATATGTCAACACAATGTCAAAATGCATCTCTCCTTCACATTACAGAGGGACAAACAGCAAACCAGACAGCTCATCAGTGATGCTGAAGAGGACATCCACACCTTCAACACCGACGCCCTGCAACAGCTCATGGACATCTTAGGCAACCCACCTCCAGGAGCAGCAAAAACCAGCTGCATCGAGGAGACCCCACACCCTGCACCCACCACACAGCAGGAAGCACTCACCACCACGGCTGGCTCCTAGCACCTTACCAAAGCACACATCACATTCCAAGGCCAGGTGTTAGACAGCCAGAAGGAGGTGGCCGAACAGGTGCGGGTGGCGTTCGACCTCATGGAAGCCAAACTAGGTCACATACGTGGGTGTCTAAGTCCCATCAGGGACCACTAACACTCCCCAACGGAGACCCACACTGCAACAGAGACACATGCATTTGCACATTTCCAGTACTGAACCACGCCCAGAGCCCCGGGAAAATCATTCACACCTCCACGCTGGACTTGCGTACGCTGGCACAGTTCACTCCTCTTACGTATTGAGTGGAGGACGACAAAGCTACATGTCCAAGGTCTTACCCGCTGCCTGCAGTGACATGGTTGCATCTGCTGTACACAGCACAATGTAATGTTGTAGTGCCTGGGGCCCTCATGCATACATTATGACCACATGGATACACTCAGTTTGTGGGACTGGCTACGGGCAAGTGCGCCCAGCACCTTTATTGCCAGGGTCACATGTACAGTGACACCTGTGCTGGATGTGTGTGGGGCGAGTGTAAGCCAGCCCTCATGGAGTGGTTGGTGCTGGCAACAACTTGAACAGTGATCACAAAGCGAAAACAGAAAACACCAGCATAACAGAAACAACTGTGAAGCATCAAGGTGATGGTAGCCAGAGCAAGTACAAAGGTCACACAAAATACAATCAGAAGAGTTTGTGAGTTGCAGTTCACTGAGGTTGGGGCACCAGAGCTGAGCGTGCTCATGTGAATAAATTGTCTAGGATTGTGTCCCTTTGGGATATTCTTGCTGCAGCTGCAGTGGGGTGTGTTACACCTGCATCATCTTCCTCATCCTCTTCCCAGGTCTTCCACACTGCCTGAGGTGACATTGCTGAGTGAGCTGTCCACAGCACAAAACTCAATCAGAAATGGTCCATGAGTTGTGGTGCACTGAGTTAGTGGCACCTGAAGAGATGAGCAAGGTATCAAGATGATGATGGCATCCACGACAGGTGTGAGCAACTCTGATAGTCTGGCTGTAAGACTCTTTCGACTCTGGCAGTTGTTTGGTTGGAGGTGGTCCTGGCGGTGGTGGCATGTGCATCCTGCGGTGATGCGATGTCCGGCAGGTCAGGACTCGATTTGATGTGTGAACCCTGGTGGACCGCAGTTCAGGCCAGAGGCAGCGGACAGCGCAGGGCCACAGACACATGGCGTTGATGACCCCCAGGCCATCGACCCAGAGGCCATCCAATATTCAATCAGACAGGGTCCATGACTTGAGCTGCACAGAGTTAGTGGCCCCCGATGCACTGCAGCCGGCACAGGCACACTGCCACGGGACGGTGACTTGCGGTGCATTGATATAGGGCCACGCGAGCTGAGCGGGTCCTCGTTGATGTCAAAGGTGAATGTCGCAGAGGGCTTCGGGACAGTGGAAGGTGTCCTTCCAGGGCATGATGCAGAGGGCAGAAGCAAGCAGAAACAGGCAAATGGAGGAGTTGAATGCTACAGACTCATTTTTACCACCAAGTCAGTATCAGCTACATGATGATGAAGACAATCCCCAGGCCATAGACTCAGATGCCATCAAAGTCCAACCAGAGTGTGTCCATGAATTTCGGGGCACAGAGTCAGTGGCACCAGGACTGAAAGGGGATGCAGTCTGCGATGATGCCTGTACAATAATATAAACTCTGCCATAAATAAATCAAGACTCAGTTCCAAATGTGTGACCTACATGACCGCAGTGTAGACCGAAGGCAGTAGTCAGCTAGGGACCACAGACACGTGTCGTTGGAATGCTTTACACAGAGTTGGCACCACATTCAAAGGGAGTACAGTGTTATCAAATGTCCCATTATCATATGAACTCTACCATAATGTAATCAAGACTCAGTTCCAAATGTGTGACCTACTAGACTGCAGTGTAGGCCAGAGGCAGTAGTCAGCAAGGGACCACAGACACATGTGGTATGCTATGCACAGAGTTGGTGACACCACATCGAAGGAAGTACAGTGATATCAAACGTCCCATTAACATATGAACTCTGCCATAATAAAATCAAAACTAAGTTCCAAATGTGTGACCTACTAGACCGCAGTGTAGGCCGGAGGCAGCGGTGGAGTACGTCAACGAGAAAGGAGTACTGCTGGCTTGTGTCGTGGAAGCCAGGATGGTCGGAGGAGGCTGCCACGGTTGCGGTCCTCGGGCTTGGAGCTTGCACCGGCATGTGGTGGGCCTGTTTTTGACACATGCCGTTGTCGGCAGGTGAGCAGTGAGGCCAGGGGCAAGATGGGTCTGGAGAATAGTGGCCCAGGGCGCAGCAGGCGTACAGGAGCGCAGGCAGCACCACTCAGGGCATTGGCCTTGTGGCGGGGTGAAAGGTGCCCCCCTGAGAGACACGTTGGCCATTCCGGAAGATAACCACGCCCCTACACTAGCCTGGCGTATGCCGGGCCAGCCCACTTCGCTCATGCTTACAGGGGGGGACGTAACAAGCTACTTTTCTGCGATCTTCCCCACTGGCTGTTGTGACATGGTTGCGTCCACTGCACTCCAAACACCAGAAGTATATGTCGACATGGACATGTCTGTGGTCTGCATACTGCAGTCTGTCCAGCACATCCACGCCACACTTGGCACTTTGTACATTCTTATTCATAGGTTAGTTGCCTGATTCGCACATGCCTAGTTACCACTTCTCCCCACAATCTGCTAATGTGTGGCTGAGGTGCCATGCCATTGATGGCTTATGTACATGGCTAGCCCAGGTTACCACAGTAAGTTGTACTGTCGTGTCTAGTAGGTGGGCATGTTGTTTGGCATGTTGTGTGTGCGTTTGTAACATGTGCATCACCAGAGTTGAGAGTTGTATGATTGTGGAGTTGAGGTGTGTGGTATGTTCATTTGGTACTTACCAACGAACAGCGCATTCCCATAGGTGCCATCCTGGAAGTGCTGGTTGATGATGGACTTTCGGAAGATGTAGGAATCATGCACACTCCTGGGTAGTTGATGATGACGTTGGTGAAGATTTCCCGGTGGTCCACTATTGCCTGCACATTTATGGAATGCGTGTGCTTTCTGTTGCGATAATTGTGTGCAGTGTTGACAGGGGGCACAAGTAGGACATGTGTGCAGTTAATTACCCCCAACACATGCGGGAAGCCAGCTATGGCATAGCAGCCTTGCTTATCTCCAGCTGTTCCTGCGCAGTGTGGGGGAAATGAAGGTGCTGGGGTACCAGGCTGATGATGGCCTCCAGAAAAGTGTTGAAGAACTTTGATAGGGCTGGCTGTTAGACCCCTCCTGTGGCGGTTGTTGGAGCACGGCCTGCAGATTTGTCTGCGGAGGGATGTTGGTTGTCCACTGTGTTGGTACCATCAGCCTGTGGGCAATGATGGTCAGGATGCGGAGGATGGTTGTCCTTTTGAGCCTGTAGTGGGCAATGACATCCTCTGGTATTAGGTCTGTGAGGCTGGTGCGTTTTCTAAACGTCCGCTGTCTTTGTCTGCGCTGCCTCTGTGGTTGTCCGGGGGCAAGGGAGGTCCGGTGGGGTGGCGGGCCTAGGGGTGGTGGCGGTGGGTGTTGTCGCCCTCTTGGGGCTCTGAGCTGCATGATCAGTAGCTCCATGGGATCTGTTGTTCTTCAGGTGTGGCTCTGGGCTGGGCTCCCTTTTATGGTGCAGGTTGTGGTCCGACTTTACACCAGGTAAAAGAAGGTATTAAATCCCTGCTGCTAAAGTGCCTTATCACCAGTTTTAGGATCTTATCGCCGATCTGGCTGGTCATTGAGAATGTTGCAAAGTGGTTTTTTCGCAGCTTTTTGCACAGGAACACCTACTCTACATCCCATTAGCATTAGTTGCCGGGGGTATTTGTGGCAATGTTTTTTGTGGCTGTTATCCCAGGTTAACTGGTGATATCGGCTGTTAGCACCAGCTTGTGAATGGGAAGATACATTTATCGCTACTTTGGCTACGATAAAGTGCTGATAACTCTGCGATAAGTCCTTGAGAATATGTCCCTTTATGCGGCAACAGAAAAAGGGGGCCTAGCAGTCCCCAGTATGTAACTGTACCACTTAGCTGCACAACTGCGATGGGTGGCAAAATGGTTCGCAGGAACGCAACTAGCAGACACAGCCAATGTGCAACCTCACTGGTCTCTGCCTAGAATATTTATTTCACCCCATTGCTAGACCCTCTACCCCGGTGCCACCTTTTCTGGCTCTAGCTCACTGTTACTATCTCTATCTCACCAGACAGATGCCCCCTATACATCCACATTACCACCCCTTGGTACCCCAAGGAGGGAAATAGGCACAACAAATGCTACCCTAGAGCTATGGCACAATGCAGAGGTGCGCACGCTGGGTGATCTATATGAAGATGGGACACTACTATAATTTGACAAGTTAGCTCCAGACACAGGTATACCACCAGGATAATTTATATTACATCACTCCACAATATCCGCGCTGACAAGAACCTGGGGGACATACACCCTGAGCCCCAACCCCACCTGGTACTACAGTACCAATATGTCATGGGTTCAGGTACCCACATAGTGCACTGGCTAACAGAAGCACTACTATCGCACACTTTGTAACCCCTAGAGACACTACGTAACGCCTGAGATGAAGACAGAGGGAAGCCATGGGAGGAAAAGGAATGGGACATGATTCTGGCAAGTGCCACACAAATGCAGCGAAATGCTAAATTTTGCATTATTCAGTTCTTCCACAGAGCACATTTAACACCGGACAATATAAACAAATACTTTCAATTAACATTGATGGCATGCCCCTGCTGTTACCAGATCGGAGCAGACCTCCTTCACATGTTGTGGTCCTGGCCCACACTGCACCAATGTGGTCGGGTCTTGTTTGTCGGTATGCACAGATTGCCGACACTTACAAACCTGGGAGGAACTCATACTTGGAGTATTTCCCAGGTCAAAAAAGCATAAAGCCACATCTTGCTTTATAGATCTTGGCCTTGTAGTAGCCAAAAGACAGATCACCCTGAGATGAAAAACCAAACACCCCTCCTCCCTGGAGTGATGGAAGTGGTCACTCCTGGTATGGGCCCAGGTGGAAAGCGAAGCCTTACATAAAGAGGAGGCAGCCGGATTGAGTAAACATCCAATTGCACTATATTGGGACGCTGTACTGGTGGCATTACAACAAATGGGGTCAGAACAAGACGGAGACAACATAAGGCCCCAGGGGTAGCAGAGCTGACCCGAGATGAGTCCACATCCCAGATGACACTCAACACAAGGTTAATATGATCAAACTCAGTATGTAAATCGGGCGAGCCCCAATGCACAAAGTGAATCGAGAGTATCGAATTGGGGATACAAGAAGAGATATCAATAACGGACAAGAGAGGAAACAGCAAAATGGGTGTTGCCAGATTAGCAAAAAGCTGTTTTGAAGTGTTGAGTTTTTGTTTGAAATATTGTGTTATTAATGCATTGACAACCATTAGATATACAAAATCATACGTATGCCTGCAAGACAACCAAGGTACGATACTTGCATCATCTATGTTTTACTAGAAGGCCAGTATGTGTATCACGGTACTATTTTACGTCTGATGTTCATTAGCTAATGTGTAACAGAAACACCTGAGATGAGAACTACCATATACGTACTCTGTTAGTAGTAAATGATTTTGTTTTCATGATACCCCGAAAGTAACTCATATAATGCAAATAAAGAAATTTAAATAAATCATGGCAAACACCACGCATGTTGTTCAACTGACATCATTTTTACAAGTACCTGGTAACCTTAAAATACCCTGGAAAATGTTATAGCATTGATATGAAAGTTTTAGCGTTGCAATTGATGCAGAGAAATGTTTGCCTAAAAGAAAGATTGCAAAACTCTTCAGTTACCAGGGCAGCGAGAGTCAGCAAGTATTTGACAATCTACCGCAGATCAATTCGCCCTTGGGTGATGCTGATAACTGGAATGTTTACATTGAGGCAGTTATGAGATTTAATAAGAAATTCTCGGAACAGATAAGTGTCATGTTGGGACATTTTAACTTCATGAAAAGAAAAAAGGAAATAGATGAAAGCGTGAAAGACTACATAGATTTGGATTCTAACTGCAATTTTGGGTCAACTTTAGGTACGTATATTAGAGATCAATTTGTATACAGTTCAAATCCAAGAGTGCATTTCGTGCTGTGGAGATCCTTTACTCACTGAAGTGATTGACATGGCAAAAGGAATTGAATGGGCTATTGTCTCTTCTAAATGTATTTTTAATGACGTACCTACTAGCTCTATGATTTACCTAGTTCATGATGTGGATGCTGTCAATGAGGTTTCATTGAAGAACAGGGCTTCCAGACCTTTTCAAAAGAGGTCTGGAACAATGTTTCAGATGTGGTTCTCGCTCACACCTAAGTATTCTTCCTCCTGTCCATCTCTAGGGAAGAAATGTCTCAAATGGTGCATTTCCAGTCTGTGTGCAAGTGTATGAATGTGGTACAAGTGAGTAATGTGCAAATAAATGATATACAACTAAATGATGAGTCTTTACAAAATGAATGTTTACAGGATGAGTTTCACAAAATGGTCTTGCCTGTTGATGCAGATGCTTTTTGCTCACTCAAGGTACAAAGCTAAGGAATGTTCTGTTAGGTATTGATTGGTGATTTGTCTTTGAGTATGATGGCTGACTCTGGTGCTTCAGTTAGTACCATTTCAGGTCAACTTTATGTGCAACATTGGTCTGGTCTGCTAAAGTGCTATTACAAAATACAGACATTTAGCCTAAGGCTTATGGAGATAACGATATATAAAAAATTTCGGACATGTCATTAAGAATGTGTCTTGTCTCAAGACCAAGGTATAAAATGTGGTTAAGGGCAAAGGTGTTGCGGGTGTGCAGGATTTAGCACTAATGGGCTTAAAACCTGTCCCTGGTTTAGAGAATCCTGTATAGATAAATGAAACACAGATTGCATTTGTAGGAGAAGATGGCAATGATTTACAGAAGCTTTTGGGAAATTTTCCCGAAGTACTTGAATCAAACATTGGAAAGACCAGTAAATTTGAACATGGAATAAAGCTCAGGCAGAATGCTATTCCTGTTTCGCATAAGGTCAGGTCAATCCTTCGAAGTTTAAGGGATTATTTGAAATATTTGTTAGATAACAGGTCTGGAAGGTGTCATTACAACTAGAGATTCCTCAGAATTGGTGAGTCCCATTGTAGTTATCCACAAGAAGAGTGGAGACATTTGTCTCTGTGCTGATCTATGCATCCTCAATAAGAATATAGTTGTTGACTGCCACCCTCTCCCTAAAATTCAGGAATTGCTTGCACACACTAGGAGTTGGCACATTTTTAGCCTACTGGATTTAAAGTCTGCTTACCATCAGATCCCTTTAGCCTCGGAGTCTTGTGATCTCATCATCTTTGTTACCCCCTTTGGGCCATATACATTTCTGAGATTACACTTTGACTTGGCCTCAGCGGCAAGCATTTTTCAGAAATTTATAGCGCACATTTTGCCAGGGATTGATGGAGTGTAGGCTTATCAGGACAATGTTCTGATATTTTCAAAGTTGGTGTCAGATCACAGTCATCTTGAATAAAGCGTTAAACATTTTCACGGATGTGGGTGTCATTCTTGGGCATGACAAGGACAAGTTCCTAACAAATAACTTGGATTACTTGGGTCATGTTATTACTTCCATGGATATCAAACACAAGTTTTCCCTCATGCAAGCTATTGCAGAGGTTCCGCCTCTAAAGGATAAAGACACTCTGAAATAATTCCTAGGCATGAGCAAAATATTATTCCGGATTTGTACCTGGATATGCTTAAGTGGTTCAACCCCTGTGCTCTTTGCTTAAAAAGTGTTGTCGTTCAAGTAGGAAACAATTTCTGATGAAGCTTTCCAGAATGTTAAAGGATTAATTGTCAATGCTCCAGTGTTAATATTTCATATTCCAGGACAAAAATGTTTTCTCACTGTTGATGCTAGCCTGCATGGCCTTGGCACTGTGCTTTGTCAATGGATTTCAGGTAAAGAGCACACAATTGGTTTTGCTTCTAGAAGACTTGAACAGGCAGAGTCTCACTACATCACCATAAAGAGGGAGGCTCTTGCCTGTTCCTGGGCTATGGAAAAATGTATGACGTTTTTGTGGGGAATGGAGCTCAACATTTTCACTGACAACTAGTCATTACTACATCTTTTAAAAGGCAATGGAACCTGCTTGAAGCAGGCGCAAGGCTTGACGCAGCATTGGGGAGATAGGGCCCCCCAGAGCATTGCTGGAGCTGCGGCGCACAATAACTGGCGCATCCCTGGGAATGCGCCAGTTATTGTAAATCTGCCCCTATACATTTAGCCAACAAGGGTGCACTTACTGATTAGACAGTAGAAAGTACTCCAGTTGAGTAGAGGTATTGTACAAAAAGGTGGCATCTTCGTGGACAAACACGCAGGGCGGGATTCATTCTGCCCCCTGTTAGACTCGTTTTTTGTGCCCCTCTGCCCTCTGTTAGACTCGTTTTTCCCTTGTTTTTCTGCTTTTCTGCCCCCTGTTAGACTCGTTTTTTGTGCCCTTCTGCCCTCTGTTAGACTCATTTTTCTCTTGTTTTTCTGCCCTTCTGCCATCTGTTAGAATCGTTTTTTGTGCCCTTCTGCCCTCTGTTATTCCCTTGTTTTTGTGCCCTTCTGCCCTCTGTTATTCCCTTGTTTTTGTGCCCTTCTGCCCTCTGTTAGACTCGTTTTTTGTGCCCTTCTGCCCTCTGTTAGACTCGTTTTTGTGCTTTTCTGCCCCCTGTTAGACTCGTTTTTTGTGCCCTTCTGCCCTCTGTTAGACTAGTTTTCCCCTTGTTTTTCTGCCCTTCTGTCCTCTGTTAGACTGTTTTTTGTGCCCTTCTACCCTCTGTTAGACTCGTTTTCCCCTTGTTTTTCTGCCCTTCTGCCCTTTGTTAGACTGCTTTTTGTGCCTTTCTGCCCTCTGCATCACCACATCATCACTCAGCGCTACCCCAGCATCACTCAGCACCACCACATTATCACTCAGCACCACCACAGCACCACTCAGCATCACCACAGCATCACTCAGCACCACCACAGCATCACTTAGCACCACCACAGCATCACTCAGCACCACCACAGCACCACTCAGCACCACCACAGCACCACTCAGTGTCACCACAGCATCACTCAGCACCACCACAGCATCACTCAGCACCACCACATTATCAATCAGCACCACCACAGCACCCCTCAGCACCACAACATCACCACTCAGCACCACCACAGCATCACTCAGCACCACCACAGCACCACTCAGCACCACCACAGAATCACTCAGCACCACCACAGCCCCACTCAGCACCACCACAGCACCACTCAGTGCCACCACAGCATCACTCAGTGCCACCACAGCATCACTCAGCGCCACCACATTATCACTCAGCACCACCACAGAACCACTCAGCACCACCACAGCACCAATCAGAACCACCACAGCACCACTCAGCGCCACCACAGCATCACTCAGCATCACCACAGCATCACTCAGCACCACCACAGCATCACTCAGCACCACCACATTATCACTCAGCACCACCACAGCACCACTCAGCACCACCACAGCATCACTCAGCACCACCACAGCATCACTCAGCACCACTCAGCACCACCCCAGCATCACTCAGCACCATCCCAGTATCACTCAGCACCACCACAGCACCACTCAGCATCACCACAGCACCACTCAGCACCACCACAGCACCACTAAGCGCCACCCCAGCATCAATCTGTGCAACCATTCAACAACAACTGGTTCAAATATGTTCTCTCAATGTTTCAAGCTTTATTACAAATGTCACAAAAATATGTTAATATTTCACTCCTGTTCTTGGATTTTCGTCGCAACAAAATACACTGAACATAATCTTCTCAAAAGTTACTTACATAAGTTTAAGCTATTGCCATTATAAATTAAAATCACTTTTATTTAAGTATTCATTATTTAAAAAAATTAAAAGCCATTGTAATTTGTAATATCAATACATCTAAGTCACGTAAATACAAAACATGTTGCATTACAAATGCTATAGGTGTCACATTTGCGAAAGTTATAACTATTGGCATTGTCAATGACAAAGCTATTAATTTAGCTATTTTCAAAACCAACACATAAATAAAAAAATTGTCATTTACAAGACCAATAGCTCAAACTTTCCTAATGCGAGACCTATTGCATTGTAAATGCTTGTTTTTATATCTGTCAGTGCTTCCTGTTGAGGTTTTATTTTCGTGACAGGCGCCTCATTGCCTACTTGTAACTATTCTCTGACCCTGCTTCAAGGGTCAGAGCAGGGTCAGAGAATAGCTGCAAGTAGGCAACGAGGCGCCAGGAAGCACTTACAGGCTTACAGCAGCAGGTGCCTAAGTTGAAGTTAATTTCTTTGTAACCCTTTTGTAAAAGGTTACAAAAAATTAGCTTCAATTTTTGCACCTGCTACTGTAACCCTGTAAGTGCTTGGCTGAAAAGTCGTCCCCGATGATTCCCGGATTTTACTGCGATTTCGCGAGATTCGCAGATCGCAAAATCACGGAAAATTCGCAAGCGGAACGAATTTTCAGCCCATGCTTAGTTCTTTTGTTTAATAACGGAAAAGAAGATGTCATGATAGGTACCTGGTATTTAACCCTGGGCAAAGCACTACGCTATGCTCACGTAATTTGCGAAGTTTGCGCAACTTCACACTACGCAAACTGCACGTAGCACAGTGCAAACATGCGTGGTGTAGCATAGTGCAGCGGTCATATTTCGCTTGCTCGCGGTCCTCAACGTCAAGTTGGCGACCGCGAGCAAGCAAAATGACATCCTCGCGAGACTTTTTCCTTGTTCGCGATCAGCAACATCAACTGCCGATCGTTAGCATGGAAAATAAACCTCCTGGTGAGATTCTCAACGCGGGGAGGTCAGGTTTCTCATTGCGAGTGGTCGTGCATGCTTGCCACCGCCTGCGATGAGAAACTACCAAAATCTACTCGAGTGGCAGAAAAGAACACCTTGCACTGTGCAAGATGCTGTTTTCAATGATTGCACAGTGCCGGATCCTTGTCCGCACTGTGCAATCATTGAAAACTACATCTTGCACAGTACGAACATGCTACTACGCAGTTCGTGTAGTGCTACGCATAGCTCGCATAGTGCGAAGTGCACTTCCCGTAGCTATGCGTAGCGCGACTTCGCGAACTACGCCCCCCCCCTAAATTTGTATTAGTCTCTTATTTATTTTCCCTACACTCACTGGACATGCACGTGCTCGCGAATTGTTGTGCTTTAAGTGTACTGCCAATGCCTGTTCTATGCATGTTGTTATTTGAGATGTGGCCCGTGACTGCTCACTCGCTCTGTGGGCTCCGAATGCCACTGTTGTCCAGTGGAGGACGGAAAGCACATTTTACTGCAATAAACTTCAAATACGAACTTCACTTGCCTCTGATTACTTTCATCACCTCTTTGCACGTTCTGTTCTAATAGTGATGCTTTCTCCTAAAATCTAGTCAGAGCTCTCTTTTCTCCATTTACTCAGTGGAGAAGGACCTGTACCTCCCTATTTCACAGGTACGTAGTTGTCTTTCATTCGCATTAATATACTACGGCAGGACATATGCATTAACTTATGATTTTATTTTGCTTTAGCTTGGAGAACATATTTCTACCCTACTGCGTGATCACAGTCACCAGAAATTCTTCCATATTTAACGTTCCTTAATATCCCAACCCATGTCACCAAGGGAAAGCTAGCCACCTCCCTCCAACCTTTACTAGACCTTGATATGGTTAATTTGTAACACCTTTCTTTTTATCAATGCAAAAGTAGTATGCCCCTGAGCTCTGACCTATACATTCTATCTGAACTATTTCATTGTGTGTATACCAGGCGTATTTGTCTTTAATAACGTTCTAGTACTTTTCATGAAGATCTATTTTTGGATATATATAGCAGCAATATTTTCATATTCTGAATACCTATCTCTAATATGGCAGCGCTAGACAGGGGGCATAACATGGCCTTAGGATTGCACCCTTAGTGTGAGCAATGCAGAAGGCTCTGGATTGTAAACCTGACCCCAAAGCAATTGTATGATTTAAATGAATCTACCTGTATCTTGCACAATTATCACTTTTACAAAAATTGATGACTTTCGTTTGCTTAGGTTAAAATCATGTTTGTTTTGCTCTATCACTGATTTGGACATTGTCAGGACACACTATGAAAGCTCAATGGTAATGGTGTCATCCTTGTATGACAGAGTGGGTACATTTAATTGTGTCACTCTTGGGTAGAGTCTGATGCAAGAGTAAAGCTAAAAAGGTTAAGATCTTTCGCAAATAGTATGACCAGCATGTGTTTCAGAGAACACTACAATCTAACATCTCCAGTCCTCAGAAGGTTCTCAGTCACCACACTGAGACAGTCATATTAAAACACTACTCATAACATATTTGTACCAAGACCCCAGGAACCCCAATTTATTACAAAGGCATCCACTGTTTTCCATAGCAAAATGTATTTGACTAGATCAAAAGCCTGGTTCAAATGTGCAAAAGTTGTATATTCGTAACCTTCCATCCCTAAAGCATTTGTTTTTCATGATGTGCTTTATTATCATGAAATGGTTTGTGGCACAGCATCTTCCGCAACACTATATCTGGCTATTAAAGTTTCACCTTTATGGATACCCATTTTGTATACACCTGCATTTGATATTAAAAAGAAAGGAAAGTGGTTGCAACACTGCTCTCCTGTGTTGTTTCTTCATAAGTGGAAAGTTTATGCCACTTCTGCATGAGACTAGGATGTAATTCATATTCGCAATGTCCTTTGAGAAAGACACCAAGGGGCAGATTTATCAAGTAGTTGGGTTGCACAAAGGAATGGGGTGCAAGTGCGATGTAACTACTATCTGAGATTCATCAAGCCACTCAAGGCCACTGTGCGTGGCCTTGCATGGCTTGTTAAATCTACAGTAAAGCAACATAGTGCAAATTGCTGTGATGCGTTACTCTGTCCAAGGGAGGGGTTCTCATGCATTCACTCATGAATTTAGGCGCATTCCAAGATTTACCATTACTGGTAGACCTGGGAATGTGTCAAAATGCTACAGATACCTTGGTGAGGTGTAAAAAGGAGAAATATCTTTATTTCTCCTCATTTTTTCCTTTGAGGAATATACCTCTGATGATAAAAAATGTTGATGAGGAAGGAGCACCTTCCTGCACAAAACAAATTAGAGTCTGCACCGCAGGCTCCCTTGCACCACGGTGCAAGGATAGTTGTGTTGGCGCTAGGCAGTAGTTTGTGCGCCAGCACAAAGATTGGACAGGAATGAGCAGCATGATGTTAAAATGGTGCATTCCTGCCCTTTCCCTGTCATGCAGCACAGCAAGGTTCCTTGCTCTTATGCATGAAAGTTTGATAAATGTGGCACTTAGTCTCAAAGTTTGTTTGCACCCCCCCCCCCTTTCTCCCCTGGGGCAGCTGCCAACCTTTGAAAGTGGTGAGGCGAGCGAGGTGCCCCACTGCTTCCAAAAAAAACAAATAAAACATGCCCTCACCCCAAAAGCATATAATAATATATTCCCTCCCTCCAAAAGTTCATACTAAAACAACCCCTCCCTCCACCCAAAATAAAACTATGCGAAGATTTTAAATAAATACAATTTAAATAAAAATAAATGGTTCTTACCCACTGCCACGCGTCCCCCTTGGTGAAACTCCAGTCTGTTGTGGAGCTCCCCTAACCAATCCAGATGCTATTCTTATAGAAGAAGGGTTAAATAATAATGCGCTTTTGTAGGGAGGGGTGTTTTTTTTTTTTGGTAAGCGGAGGGACACTTTGCTCCCCTCACCACTTTCAAATGTTGCAAGCCGCCCCCTGCACCTTACACTGAGTGCCTGTCACATGAGTGAACACCACCTTTTTGCATTAATACATATGCTATTTCAAAGACCGACCTTGCTAATCTTTGTGACTTTACAAGGGCCGGACTGCCTACCGGGCTTTCCTTAATAAACAATGCAAAATAAATGTTTTTAAAAGTATGCTTTAAAGCTATTTGTTTTGCATTGTCATTTAAAAGCGCCAGCATATCCCCAGCAACAAAATTAGCCCCTCAGCAGTGAACCTGGACCCCCCTTCCACCCAGCAAAAAACGCCCACTAGCCAGTCCGGCCCTGAACTTTACCTCCCACAACAGATTGTACAAACCAGATTGATCTGCCATTAAAAACTTAGGAGCATATGTACAAGCCCCTATCACCACGGGAACGTCACTTTTTGTGACTCTCCCGTGGCGATAGGGGCTGCACCTTATGTACAAGGCAGCATTAAGCCACTAAATGTGGCTTAACGCTGCCTTGTACATATGGCACCCTTTCACACTATGCTCAGCGTGAAAGGTGTGGGCAGTGGGTGTTCTGGTGGGCGTTCCACCGCAACACCCATTGTATTTGACACTGTCCCCTATGTACAAGGATGGCGTACATAGGAGGCAGCGACAAAACCAGGAAAATCCTGGTCTTAAGATGTCGAAAAGAGGAGAAATGCATTATTTCTCCTCTTCTTTGCTTTTTTCATGAGTGTTGCCTTGTGGAGCGCACATGGAAAAATCAAAATTTCATGGTTTGTTTATGTACAGGAAGGTGTCCCTTCCTGTAACAAACCTTTTAAAAAAATGCCATCTTGTAACATACATGTGTGCTGCATGAAGCAGCACACATGAAAGTTCCATTATGGCATTTAGGATTGTTTATGTGCAGGAAGGGGCACCTTCCTATACATAAACAAACCTCCCCTGCACACAGACTCCCTTGCACTCTGGTGCAAGGGTGCCTGCGTTGGCGCTAAGTTGTTAAACTTAGCGCCATCACAGGGGGAAACGCAAGGCTGCACCACATTCTTGTAAATATGGTGCAGCCTTGCGTTTCTAAGTGGCAGAGAGAGGTGTTAAGCCCAGGAGGCTAACAACACGCTCCGTCACTTCGTCGTACATATGGCCCTTAAACCTTTAAAATTTAGGGAGAGAAAGAAGGTACCGAAGAAAGCCCTTACGCCTCAATTGAGGTTGCTATATGGGCAGAAACATGTTCACCTCTCTCTGTGGGTCGAACTAATTCCCCACCCGATGTATTCCTACCATTGGAGACCTAATAAAAATGTTACACTCATACCCACTCCCCTCAGTTGTTAGTCCATTATATTTTTGGTTATAATAGATCACGTGTTCCCGCTCTAACAAACACACACATATTCCTTAGCTTGCACCCAGTACAATCTATATTTGACGCAAAAAGATTAGCCTTTTCTTCAATGCTGTTATTCATAATAATAGTATCTTTTTGTACAGCGCTTTAAGTCACAATTCTGAAGTTTCTAGGAGCTGTATATAACAGTTGTTAATATTTCCCATTTTATGGTACTCATTTTACTAACCTTTTTAAGTATGGGAGGCTGAGTCACTTTGCCAGGCTTCAGACTTGTGACTTGTCGATCACTGTTTTGATCTAGCAATAAACGCTCAGCTGATTAAACTATGCCTCTGGCTATCCCATATATGTCAGAGCAAAGATATTAAACAATGCGGTTATTGTGTCTAAATTCTATTTGCACAGGTGCAGAGGATATAATTATCCTGCTTCAAGGTTATAATTTCCTTTAGAGGTATCTAAAAACGTTTAGCTCTGAATTAAATAAGACTATCAAACTATAATTACTCGGTATCAACGATGTGCCCTTTCATAAGTAGGCGGCAGAACAAAATATTTCCAGGATTCAAGTATCTGCCTGGAATTCAGAACATTATTATATAAAGGAAAAAGAAATATAGTCCAAATTGATCACTTTTTAGTATGTAACCCCAAAGCCCTCTCGACCAGGAGCTCAAGCGTGCTTAGCTGATGCAATGTATTTAATGAGAATAACTACTGTGAGTATAATCTTCATTGGTTGTTAGATAAATCATAAAACACTGATGACTCCCAATTCTACAGATAAGTAATATGCCATTTCCACATTAATAACAAGATATAAAACAATTAACATGTATGAAATCTAGCTGAAGTAGTTGTTATTTGCCAGAATTATCCATTTTTTTCTTGGGCATAGCCTCCACTTCTCAGTTCATATTTCCTCTCTAATTTTTTTCTTAGCCTTCAAATTTACTGTCTTATATTTCTCCCCTATATTTGATATTCACTTATCTGCATTCAAGTCTCTAAATGATTTGGATGTTTATACAGTTTTCTCAACAAAAGTCGAACAGACAGTTTCTGCTCCCTGCAACCATCTATTTCTGCATTGCTCAGGAGATATTACGCTATAGTTTTAAAATATTCATAGTCCTCAGATTATGAATGTTTTTGAATAAAGCCTTTTTCAGAGTGTTACAGTTAGTTACAAATCTTCACAACACAGTACGTGATGCACCTCGAATGCGGAAGACCCTAATGACTTGGAGAGTATCTGCTGCCTCGTAAAGTCAACTTGGCTGGAAACACCGAGGGGCATATTTATTTATTTATTTATTTATTTCACTTCTATAGCGCTACAGCTACCCAACAAAGGGTTTCCCGGCGCTGATGATTCAGTGCATTGAGAAAATCAGCTTTTTTTAGATGTTAAACAGCCAGGTTTTTAAGGCCTTCCTGAATTTCAAGTGATTAGTTTCCTGCCTAAGGGTCAATGGAAGAGTGTTCCAGAGGGAGGGTCCGAGATATGAAAAAGATTTGCCGCCCATTCTCGCTAGCCTGATTTTGGGGATCACAAATTGGTTGGCTGTAGCTGAACGAAGGGTGCGGGATGGACGGTAGGGATGAATAAGGTTTTGTAGGTATTTGGGTGCCTTGTTGGTTGAAATCCTGTGCATAAGACATAAGGATTTAAATTTTACCCGGTTCTCGATTTTCAGCCAGTGCAATTCGCGGATATACTTGGTGGTAGGTGTGGAGATGGGAATTTTCCACAGTAATCTTGCAGCAGCATTTTGCACCGTCTGTA
Organism: Lissotriton vulgaris; assembly: GCF_964263255.1. Taxonomy (NCBI): domain Eukaryota; kingdom Metazoa; phylum Chordata; class Amphibia; order Caudata; family Salamandridae; genus Lissotriton; species Lissotriton vulgaris. The sequence goes on along the minus strand of NC_141691.1, from coordinate 481,027,928 downwards.
GCCGTCGGGTTATGGCCTTGTTGGCCCCTAGGTAAAGCACGTTGGCGTAATCGAGCCTGGAGGTTATCAAAGCATTGATGACCGATTTTGGGGTATTTTTGGGCAACATCCAACAGATTTTCTTCAACCACTTTAGAATCGCGAAGCAAGTAGCTGATGTCTTAGTAGCTTGCTGGTTAAGACTAAGTGATTCATCAATGATGACTCCGAGATTGCGGGCTGATTTAACTGGGACCGGGGGTGTACCCATCACATCAGGCCAGTGCTGGGGTCCCCAGAGTTCTTTGTTTTTGCCTAAAACAAGTAGCTCTGTTTTCTCGCCATTAAGTTTGAGAACATTTTTTCTCATCCACTCTGCGATGTTAGTGAGGCCGATTTTTAATGACGAGATGTTATTGGGATCCGAAGATGATAGAGAGAAAATAAGCTGAGAATCGTCAGCAAACGAGAACATGAGTAGACCAGACTCTTCTATCATTTTGGCCAGTGGGCTCATGTAAACATTGAAAAGCAGTGGGCTCAATATAGAGCCCTGCGGCACTCCATGTTTAAGGGTCATAATGTCAGAGCATGCTGATTGGGAAAAAACTTGGAAGGTGCGTTGTTCTAGCAGAGATTTAATCCAGCTGCAAGCGGCGCACCCTAATACCGGTGGCGTGGAGGGTTTGCTCAAGTACAACATGTGACACAGTATTTACAAGAGGTTTGCGTCGCGTTTGCACCATGCAATGTGGTACATGCATCAGGCAATACTCCACAGCAGATTTATGATTCAGGAGTAGCGCAAGGCAACGCAAATTGCTGCATTGCATTTCTTTACCCTGGGTAGGCGTTCCAAGGATGTTACGTGGGTGCTCCCAAGCAACTCCCATGGATTTTGATGAATTCCCAGATTTACAAGAACTTGTACACCTAGGAATGTGCCAAAATCTTACTCCTTCCCAGAGGAAGTGTAACAAGGAGAAACATCCTTATTACTTCCTCTTACTATATGTTCTACCTTCTGCAGCACACACGGAAAGAGGAATTTGACTCCTGGGATTGTTTTTGTGCAGGAAGGTGTATCATTTTACTAAAATCGTTTTCATAATTGTTTAATTGTAGGTCGCTTTGGCCCTAATTACAGTCAAATGAGGCTTATACTAGAGAAAGCTGCTACAGTTACACCTAAATAACTAAATAGGATGTAACGCTCAATTCTGAAATTAACTAAATGACATTTTTAAGTTTCAAATGCAATCCTATTGGGATTTTTATTAATCATACCTGTGTCATCCACATTCATCATTTACTGGATGTTGCTGTCACCCAGCTAGAGTGCAAACAACATAAATGAAGCTTATATTACTCGCTAAATTAGCACTATACAACATTTTTATGCCCAGATGCATCAACCGTTTTAGGAAGTGCAAACGGTGCGATTCGCATAAATCGGCCTTTTGCACTTCCTAAATTGGTTACTGGGATGCATCAAGCATTTTTTGGAAATCGCTTTTTTTGCGAGTTCCAAAAAAATGCGAATGCTGTTAAGGAATCGCACATTTGCGATTCCTTAACAGCAATGCATCATCCCCAAAACATTTGCGATTTCCAAAATTGCAAATGCAATTTACCACGAAGTTGAACTTCGTGGTAATTTGCAAAAATGTTTAAAAACGCATGAAAATGCATTTTTTAAACGTGTACGTTACAGGCACACATGTCCTTAGGACATGTGTGTATGTAACTCACATGTAAAAGTGCATTTCATGAGTGCAGGGGGGGGGTCCTTTGGACCCCCCTCTCCACCCTTGAAAGGCTTTGATGCATTCCGTTTCGAAATTGCGAATTCGCAATTCCCATTCATTCCTATGGGCATTTCAGCCCATAGGAATGAATGGGAATATCGGATTCGCTATTTGGAAATCGCAATTTTATTGGAATTCGGTAAAAAATGCGATTTTTACCGAATCCCAAAAAAATAGCGAAATTAATGATGCATTGCCATTTGCGAATCCTTAATTGTGATTCCTTATTTTTCGCAATTAAGGAATCGCAAATGACAACGTTGATGCATCTAGGGGTTAGTCCTTTATATTTTTGGTCATAATTGGTTACATATTCCCACTCTTACAAAGACACATATATTCCTTAGCTTACTAATATTTGACAAAATGTAGCCATGTCTGCTGAATCACACACATCAGCACATTCTATATGTGAAGCAGAAAGGTTAGACTTTTTCAGTGATGTTATTCAAAATACTAGTAACTTTTTTGTCACAATTTTGCAGGTTTTAAGAGCTATATATAACTGTTGTTACTATTACCGATTTTATGCTACTCGTTTTACTGACCTTTTTAAGTATGGAAGGATGAGTCATTTTGACAGTATTCAAACTCGTAACCTGTCAATCAATGTTTTGTTGTAGCTAAGCTGATTAAACTACACCTATGGCTATACCGGTGTACAGTCAAAATATCGAGTTTTTAATATCGAGTAGCAATAATATCGAGTTAAAAATATAGAATAGGCATAATGTCGAATAGACAGAATATGGACTACCAAAATATCGAATAGAATAGTATTAATATCGAATAGAATAGCATTAATATCGAATCAAAAATATAGATTGAACAAAATATTGAATGGAGAGAATATAGTATACAAAAATATCGAATGCACAGAATATAGACAACAAAAATATCGAATTTGAGGTAAGTAAGTTAATATTATTTTTAATATTTGCGTAATATAATTCTGTAGCGGGTTGTGGGTTTATAGGGGAATAGGGTGGGAAGTAATTTAATTATGATTAATCAAATATGTTATTTTATTTATTGGTATTTCTTTTGAATTAATTGGTAATTAATTATTAATTGGTAATTAATTAAAATATAATTGGTAATCATTTTTAATTGATTAATTGATAAATATGTTAGTTTTAGTAATTTATTTTCTGTAGCAGGTTGTGGGTTTATAGGGGAATAGGGTGGGAAGTAATTTAATTATAATTAGTTAAATATTTTAATTTATTTATTGGTATTTATTTTGAATTAATTGTTAATTAATTATTAATTGGTAATTAATTAAAATATAAATGTTAATTAATTTTAAATAATTGATTACTTGATATTTATGTTACTTTTATTAATTTATTATCTGTAGTGGGTTCTAGGTTTATAGGGGAATAGGGTGGGAAGTAATTTAATTGTAAGTATTACATTTTTAAAATTTTTATTTTTTGATCTAATTTTTTATTCATTTTAAATTGTTAATTAATTTATTGTTAAATGGTAAATAATTTGTATCAGTAGATGATTATTAAGAAATAATTAATTTGTATTTGTTTTTTTATTGATTAATTAATATATTGTATAAAATTGTTCATTATTTAAATTAATTTGTAATTGGTATTAATATTTGTGTTATTTTTATTTATATATGAAGTATTTTGTTTCCCTACTGTTGCACTCACTGGAGTGACAATAGTAATTTTTACCCCTACGCTATCCAACACTTTCCCTACTGTTGCACTCTTTGGAGTGGGAATAGTAATTTTTACCCCTACGCTATCCAACGCTTTCCCTACTGTTGCACTCTTTGGAGTGGGAATAGTCATTTTTACCCCTATGCTATCCAACGCTTTCCCTACTGTTGCACTCTCTAGAGTGGGAATAGTAATTTCTACCCCTACGCTATCCAACACTTTCCCTACTGTTGCACTCAGTGGAGTGGGAATAGTAATTTTTACCCCTACGCTATCCAACGCTTTCCCTACTGTTGCACTCTCTGAAGTGGGAATAGTAATTTTTACCCTCCCGCTATCCAACGCTTTTCCTACTGTTGCACTCACTGGAGTGGGAATAGTAATTTTTACCCCAGCGCTATCAAACGCTTTCCCTACTGTTGCACTCACTGGAGTGGGAATAGTAATTTTTACCCCTACGCTATCCAACACTTTCCCTACTGTTGCACTCTTTGGAGTGGGAATAGTAATTTTTACCCCTACGCTATCCAACACTTTCCCTACTGTTGCACTCTTTGGAGTGGGAATAGTAATTTTTACCCCTACGCTATCCAACGCTTTCCCTACTGTTGCACTCTTTGGAGTGGGAATAGTCATTTTTACCCCTATGCTATCCAACGCTTTCCCTACTGTTGCACTCTCTAGAGTGGGAATAGTAATTTCTACCCCTACGCTATCCAACACTTTCCCTACTGTTGCACTCAGTGGAGTGGGAATAGTAATTTTTACCCCTACGCTATCCAACGCTTTCCCTACTGTTGCACTCTCTGAAGTGGGAAAAGTAATTTTTACCCTCCCGCTATCCAACGCTTTCCCTACTGTTGCAGTCTCTGGAGTGGGAATAGTAATTTTTACCCCAGCGCTATCAAACGCTTTCCCTACTGTTGCACTCACTGGAGTGGGAATAGTAATTTTTACCCCCACGCTATCCGTTTTACCTACTGTTGCACTCTCTGGAGTTGGTATAGTAGTTGTTACCCTCCCGCTATCCAACGCTTTCCCTACTGTTGCACTCAGTGGAGTGGGAATAGTAATTTTAACCCTCCCGCTATCCAACGCTTTTCCTACTGTTGCACTCACTGGAGTGGGAATAATTATTTAAACCTCTACGCTATCCAACACTTTTCCTACTGTTGCACTCACTGAAGTGGAAATAGTAATTTTTACCCCTCGGCTAGCCAACGCTTTCCCTACTGTTGTACTCTCTGGGGTGGGAATGGTAATTTCTACCCTCCCGCTATCCAACGCTTTCCCTACTGTTGCACTCACTGGAGTGGGAATAGTAATTTTTACCCCTACGCTATCCAACGCTTTCCCTACTGTTGCACTCTTTGGAGTGGGAATAGTAATTGTTACCCCTACGCCATCCAACGCTTTCCCTACTGTTGCACTAACGAGTGGGAATAGTAATTCTTACCCTCCCGCTATCCAACATTTTCCCTACTGTTGCACTCACTGGATGGGGAATAGTAATGTTTACTGCTAAGCTATCCAATGTTTTTTTACTGTTGCACTCACTGGAGTGGTAATAGTAATTTTAACCCTCTCGCTATCTTATGGTAAATATATTGTATTGCATGTTAGTTATATTAGTTATTTTTAACTATTTAAAAAAGTCGATATTTTGACTGTCTATATTTTTAACATCGATATTTTTGATTCAATATTTTTGTACTTACCTGTTTATAGATAGGAAGTCGATATTTTGGCATTCTATATTTTTTACTCGATATTTTGGTATCTCAATATTTTTGACATCGATATTGTTTCAGTGATCCGGCTATACCATAGGTGTCAGAGCAAAGATACTGCACAAAAACAGTTCTGTCTCGAACGCAGGCAGCCTTACACTATCGTGCAAGGGTACCTGCATTGGCGCTAGGCAGCAAAAGGGCGCCAGTGCAGAGACAAGGAACGGAATGCATGGTATTATTTTAAATACGGCACATTCCTGCCCTTTCCCTGTCCTGCAGCGCAGCAAGTTGACTTGCTGCACTGCATGACTTTTTTGTAAATATGCCCCTCAGCAGGTGCTCCTGAGTGTTGTACCCTTGACCACCTGGACATCGTCCCGAATGGTCGCTCCCCCTCGCTCCCACAGCTGAAGCACCTTCACTGTGCACTCGTGCCTCTGCACTCGTGTCTGGTATTGTAGCTCTGCTGAAAGAATTAATTGAATAGCTGTGTCAACTTAGAGCGCATTTGCATCGTACTTCATAGCGCTTGTGTTAGAGCTTCTGCTGAAAGAATTAATTGAATAGCTGTGTTAATTTAGAGCGCATTTGCATCGCACTTCATAGCGCTTGTGTTAGAGCTTCTGCTGAAAGAATTAATTGAATAGCTGTGTTAATTTAGAGCGCATTTGCATCGTACTTCATAGCGCTTGTGTTAGAGCTTCTGCTGAAAGAATTAATTGAATAGCTGTGTTAATTTAGAGCGCATTTGCATCGTACTTCATAGCGCTTGTGTTAGAGCTTGGGCGTCGTACCTTAGAGCGCTTGTGTTATCGTAGCTCTGGTGACTGAATTGCTGTTTGAAATTAGCGCTTGTGCAATATTGATTTCTGAGAAGCCCCCCTTCATTCAGGCCATTGCGCTGGGTTTCGCTTTGAATCCCTCCCACCATTTTGTTGTTGTGCTTTCCCCTGGCCCGCCTCCCTGCTACCGCCTCCCAGCTGACCCTCCCACGCTCCGCCCCCCCACTATCCATTTAAGATAGATGAACTCACGCGCAGCGTCCACGCGCTACGGCCACGCCGAAGGTGCGCCAAAGGTAAGCCTGTCTACGTCTGGACCGCGCCCAGCGCCAGACCCCCTGGTCCCCGTAATGCCCAGCCCACTCGCTTCACTTACGATGCCACCACCCTTCTAGCCCTGAACCCCGGCCGCTCCCCCAACTGCGTCCAAGCCGCTCCTGGACACACCCATGGACCCTTCTCTTGCAACTCCTGCAAGTTCGACGGCACCAAGAACAACTCCTCATCCACTAACACACAACAGCTAGCTGATTCCAACCACCTAAAATGCATCCTGCTCAACACCCGCTCAATCCACAGACACGCAATCGACCTCTGGAATCTACTAAACACCTTTTCACCGGACGTCGCCTTCCTAACAGAAACATGGATGAACGCCTCTTCAGCCCCAGACATCACCATCGCCATTCCGGAAGGATACAAGATCATCCGAAAGGACCGCATCAAGCATACAGGAGGAGGCATCGCTATCGTCCATAAGAACTCCATCCGCATCTCAACCAGCTCAGACGTCAACCTCGCTAGCGCCGAATACCTTCACTTCCAGATCCACACCGACCCCAAGACCACACTCAGAGGCACCCTCCTCTACCGGCCTCCAGGACCCCGCGCACAATTCAGTGACGACATCACTGACTTCATCACCCCACACGCCCTCCCCTCCAAGGAATACATTCTATTGGGTGACCTCACTTTCACCTGGAAAAGAGCAACGACAGCAATGCCACCACCCTTCTGGACAATCTCGCCAACCTCGGACTCAAACAACTCGTCACTACCCCCACCCACATTGCAGGTCACACTCTCGACTCTATCTTCACCTCCAGCAAACATGTCTCATTTAGTCACACCACAGCTCTTCACTGGACAGACCACAGCTGCGTTCACTTTACCTACAACAAGACCACAATCCACAACCATCCTCAAACCACCCTGCGAAGAAACTGGAACAAAATCACCAGCGACCAGATCTCCTCATCGCTTCTTCTAAACCCCCCCGCCCACTCCTCAAACCCCGACCAAGCAGCCATTAACCTCACCCAATGGCTATCCAACAGCGCCGACATCCTAGCACCGTTGAAAAAACGCCTAATCAAGCTAGGCAGCAAAAACGCATCCTGGTTCAACGACGATCTTAAGAAATCGAAGAAACACTGTCGCTCCCTCGAAAAGGCCTGGAAAAAAGATCCTAACACCAGCACCAGGGACGCCTTCAAAAACGCCACCCGCTTACACCACCAACTTATCCGGTCTGCCAAGAAAGCCGCATTCAAAGACCGTCTAGATAACAACGCCAACAACAGCAAGGAATTATTCAACATCATCAAAGAATTTACCAACCCATCTGCCAACTCCAACGACATCACCCCCTCCCAAGCCCTCTGCGACTCCCTAGCTTCCTTCTTCCACAACAAAATTGCAGACATCCACAACAGCTTCGACAACCGACCCGAAGACCAACCCACCCAATCTTCTGCAGGACCCTCACCCCCCTTGAACATCCTTAACAACTGGAACCCAATCTCCACTGAGGACACCATCCACCTGATGAACTCCATCCACTCAGGATCCCCAACTGACCCATGCCCTCACCACATCTTCAACAAAGCAGACTCCATCATAGCACCACACCTCCGAGATGTCATCAACTGCTCCCTCAACTCCGCCACCTTCCCGGAAAGCAGGAAACACGCAGAACTCAGCGCCCTTCTGAAAAAACCCACAGCTGACCCCACCGAACTCAAAAACTACCGCCCCATCTCGCTTCTTCCATTCCCGGCCAAAGTCATTGAGAAAGCTGTCAACAACCAGCTCGCCGCCTTCCTCGAAACCAACAAATCCCTCGACTCCTCACAGTCCGGCTTCCGAGCCAAACACAGCACTGAGACCGCCCTCATCGCAGCAACAGACGACATTCGAACTCTACTGGACAATGGAGACACAGTCGCCCTCATCCTCCTCGACCTCTCCGCTGCCTTCGACACAGTCTGTCACAGCACCCTTCTACAGCGCCTCAGAGACGTAGGAATTCAAGGAAAAGCACTGGAATGGATCACTTCGTTCCTCACCGGAAGAACACAGAGAGTCCGCCTCCCACCATTCAAGTCAAAGGCCTCTGAAGTCATCTGCGGCGTACCACAAGGATCGTCACTCAGCCCCACCCTTTTCAACGTATACATGAGCCCCCTTGCGGCCATCGCGCGCCAACACAATCTCAACATCATCTCCTACGCGGATGACACTCAACTGATCCTATCACTCACCAAAGACCCTAACACCGCCAAAACCAACTTACACGAAGGAATGAAAGAAGTAGCCGAGTGGATGAAGCGCAGCCGTCTGAAACTGAACTCAGACAAAACAGAAGTCCTCATCTTAGGCACCTCCCCCTCCGCCTGGGATGACTCTTGGTGGCCAGAAGCCCTTGGAAAAGCCCCCATCCCGACGGACCACGCACGGAACCTGGGCGTCATCCTGGACTCCTCACTCTCGATGACCAGACAAGTCAACGCCGTCTCATCATCTTGCTTCAACATTCTTCGCATGCTCAAAAAAACATTTCGCTGGATCCCCACCAAAACTAGAAAAACGGTCACCCACGCACTGGTCACGAGCCGCCTGGACTACGGAAACACACTATACGCCGGTACCACCGCAAAACTCCAGAAAAAACTCCAACGCATCCAGAACACTTCAGCCAGGCTCATACTAGACATCCCGCGTAAAGAACACATCTCTGGTCACCTGAAAAACCTCCACTGGCTCCCCGTAAATAAGAGGATTACTTTCCGCCTCCTAACCCACGCACACAAAGCACTTTACGATCTTGGGCCCGATTGCCTCAACACACGATTGTCCTTCTACACCCCCTCCCGTCAGCTGCGATCCTCCAACCAAGCCCTTGCCACGGTACCTCGCATCAACAAAACCACTATGGGAGGTAGATCCTTCTCCTACCTGGCAGCTAAAACCTGGAACTCACTTCCCACTCACCTTCGCCTTACTCAGAACCACCTAGCATTCAGAAAGCAACTTAAAACTTGGATATTCGACAAGTAATTCCCCACCCTCCCCCTAGTGCCTTGAGACCCTATGGGTATGTAGCGCGCTATATAAATTTCTTGACTTGACTTGACTTAGCTCAGTCCCCTATTGCCGGGACTTTTGCACATGCATATTCATCTGTTATCTGGTGCTGCTGCAAGGACAGGAATGTTGTCAGTTACATTGGGCCACACCCACATACATATTGGAGAACACCCTTTTTCCATTTTGCAGGCACCATATTTGCACAGGTTACCCCTTCTGAATATATAATTTGCATGGCAGTGTGAAAATATGTTCAAAAACGTTGTGATCCTGGGCTAATTTATATAGTACAACCCTGGTATTATCTACTTGGAATTAGAGGACTGTAACATATTGATACTATTATTAGATCACAAGGAAGATGGCAAAGTCACCTGCAATGTATTAACAGTTCAGCAGTTAAGGGGACAATAGTCCAGGTAAAAGCTTTCATCTTTGCACCAGCATAGATTGCAAATAAAGCTGCAGTTTTGCTTTGACACTGTGCCTTTGCATTCAAAGAAGCTGGTACATTATGCAGCAAGAAGCAGAGAATGCATCCTACAGAAGAGAAAACACAGCTGAAATATTTCTGAACTAGAACTGTTTCAGTTGTATAGTATGGCAGACATATTGAACAGGTATAAGATTTATTTATTTATTGAGTTTTATATAGTCAAACATGACCCTTTCGGGTATCAGAGAACTGAACAATATGGTGGCAAGCAGCTAAGCATAAACAAGTGATCCTTTCAGGGACCAAATCGCTGTACGGCAGGATAAGATACATATAAAAAATGGTCCTTTCTGAAGCCATACAATTGTAGAGCAAACATTGTAATAAACCAATGCAGGAGAGTAACTAAAGTGAATATGTGTGAGCAGATAATCATATACAGGTGAGCCTAAAGAGGTTCAATTTGCAGAACATTAGGACGTGCGAGAGGGAGTGTAGGGATGGATGTAGGTTGACACACAGCCTGATAGTCAGTCTTCTGATGGGCAGGAGGGTGAAAGGATGCATCTTCATTGGGGAAAGTGTCTGATCCTTAATAGTTTTTTATTCTTTGTTTGAATATGACTGTAGAGGGGTTGGATCTGGTGGAAGTGAGTTCCAAAGTTTAGGGGCCATTCTGGAGAAAGAGCGCTTGTAGGTACACTTTTAAAAATGTGTAGGGCTTCAGTAGAAGGGAGCCTACGCTTCTCAGAGTTCTAGTCTCGCCTGATAGAACGACGTTCTTTGCAGGGTAGGCTTGTGTGATGAGGTTGAAGAGCTCTGTGAGTCAGGCTGGCAATTTTTAGGTGGATCGGTGCCTCATACAGAAGCCAGTTCAGAGCCTTGAGATCTAGGGGGATGTGATCGCTTTTTTGGAGCATGTGATTAGTCGAGCTATGAAGAATATACGTATATAAGATGGCCGATCCCTGACTCTCGATAATCCGCATTTAGTAATAGACAGGACCTATAAACTCGAACAACAGCTGCAAGGATCACCTAAACAGGAGTTCCCAATGGCCCTTTATCCATAGCTCCATTTCTGCACTTAACTTTGCCTAGCCTTAAGATGGCCGATCTATGACTCTCGACGATCCGTGTATTGCTCAAAAATAGGATCTTCAACAACAATCAATCGCTGCAAGGGCCACCAAACAAGAAAAACAAAACGGCCCTCTGCCCATAATCCCAGAAGTATCTTGCCTCCACGCAGCCTCCCATTCTCCAACATGCAATACACATCGCAATAATAATAAGCATTTATTGAGCGCCTGGCTACACAAAGCTGTGTGTCCCCGCGCTGACTACCAAATGCAGACCCATCAAGAAGAGCTTGAACCATGAGGTGACAAAAGTTAGTATTTAGGGAAGAGGTGAGTTTTAAGTTTAGCTCTGAAACTCATTTCGGAGGGCTCCATCCGCAAATGGATTGGCAGAGCATTCCAGAATTTAGTGGCGAGATAGCGAAAGGATTTTCCTCCCATTTTAGCTTTTGTGATGCGGGGGACTTTAAATAGCATCATGCCCGACGATCTTAGATCTCTAATCGGCCGATGGATGGCGATGAGACCTTTCAGATAGCTTGGGCCTTTGTTTTGAGCAATGCGATGTGCATAGCAGAGAGTCTTAAATATGATTCTCTCTTTAATAGGGAGCCAGTGAAGTTTAGCAAGCGCGTGTTTGGTAGATGTTTTCCGAGGGAGACCGAGCACCAATCGTGCTGCTGAATTCTGTATGCATTGTAATTGGTGCAGTCCCTTCTGATTTAGACCAAGTAAGAGAACATTGCCATAGTCCAAGTGAGGAGATATTAAAGCATGGACTATGGTTTTTCTCGCTTCGGTCGGCAGAAGGTCAAGTACTTTACGAAGTACTAACACCGCGAGGCGATGACTTAAAGGGTGGGCAATGAAGTTGGAATGTTCTGTCAGTGAGGTAGGACTGGAACCAGGTGAGCGCTAGGCCTTTTACTCCCATGTCTGAGAGTCGAGACAGCAGCGTTGAGTGCAGCACGGTATCAAACGCTGCACTTAAGTCCAGTAGGACCAACGCTGCTGTCTCTCCCTCATCCACCATCTTCCGGATCTGTTCGGTAGAATACAGAACAGCTGGTTCGGTTGAATGGCCTGATCTAAACACTGATTGAGAGGGGTGGAGGAGCGATTCTTTCTCCAAAAACTCCATGAGTTGAAGATTGGCCACCTTTTCTATGATTTTGGCACAGAAAGGGAGAAGCGAGATCGGCCTTAAATTTTGGAGCTGATACACTTTGTTACTCTATCTACCTACTCGAATCAACTGCTAAGTATCCCTGCCCGGTAAAACATAATCAATCACCTCCCACAGCTTTCTCATCTAACCCTTCCTGACCAATGGGACAGAAGCCACACTCGCCAAAAACAGCCATGATAGGTTGAAAAATCGAGCCTGTCAGGGTGAATCTGAGGCGAAAGGGATTCCTAATTACGGTGGCTCAATACAATTCACACCAGACCCAAAGGTCTGAACTCATATTGAGTGGCTTCCCGAAGTCAATACCCCTTGATCTTCACTGGCTGGTTAGTAAGGGTCCGCACAGCTGCATTCTTACCCTCCCTGGCACAACTGTAGGCGAAAATTTTCATCTCACCCCCTGCTCATCTGCCCAACCACACCAATCGGTCCCAGACTCCCTTTCAGGTACACGGTCCCCCTTCTCTTAGAAAATTCCACAATGGCACTGGGCAAGCCAACCCATTCCACCCAACCCTTCATCGACCCACTTGAAACCTCACAGCGTGAATGCATTCACTATTAGCTTCCCACCACCTTTCTCCTAAAGCAAGACAAAATTTCAAGCAGAAATTGATTAGACAACACAAAGAAACTCTATTTACAGACACTTAGCACTGCCCCTCTAAAGGAAAGATTAAGATGGACTTAATCTTTCACACTGAAAAGTTTGTCGCAGCTCTACTAAAAGATTCACTGAGTTTGGACGAATCTTTGACCGAGATAGAGCTAGATATTCAGAGGGTACATCGGGATCCGTTCCGCCTTAAACAGGGCAGAGACAAGCCTAGGAAGATCTTAGTAAACTTCTTAACATATTCCACGAAAGAGAAGATCTTGACCGCAGCGTTGAAAGCCAAGACTTTGAAAGTATCTGATTTTTCTTTTGAAGTGAGATCGGATCTCTCTAGAACAACGCTGGATAGGCAGTGGGAATTGGGTCAACGGATGGAGAAGTTCAGAAGCCTGGGAGCCACAGTAAAATTAAGATTTCCTGCCTTTCTAAGGATAATGTACAATAATAAAATGTACAATGTTAAGTCCCCCCTGGAGGCAGACGAGCTGCTTGCTGATATTAGCGAACACGCAAACCACCCGGACCGGGGATGACATTTTTGTGAGCTTCTGTAATCAGAGTTTAAATAAAAATGGGAAAATGGAAAAAATAATAAAAATAATAAAAATAATATAAATAATAAATGGGGGAAAAGAATGTTTAAAAAAAAAAAAAAAAAAAAAGCAGATTGTGGGAAAATACAAAAACAAAACAAACAAGAGGGAAAAAAAAAGAGGGGGAAAGAAATGATAAAAAGGGGAAAAAAAAAAAAGAAAAAAATAATAACCAAAAAAAAATAAATAAATAAAATAAAAGGAATAAATAAATGAATAACTAACACTTAAGTATTCAGCACATGGGTGAGGGTTCACAATCTTCCCACTAATACACTATTGGGGGATTCACTATAAAGGAGTATCAATCGGAAATTTTACTATGGATCTTCAACACAATATATTCACGTTAAAATTTCTGAACCTATAGGTTGTAATGATGTCTATTCATGATTCCCACATTACTACCCCAATCTACCCTAATCTACTGTTCTCCGTATTAGAGTATTATGAATAGTAATAATACGTCATGGAAGCGTTAATAGATAAAAGATATATGATTCCACCTACGAACCACCATTACTTACACCGTAATTATAGTGACCAGGAGAGAAAATGTAAAAAGGTAGACATCTGGGTATGGAGCGGGAACATGTCAGAGATGACAAGCTGGCAAACCAGCATGCCAGAGTAAGTCGGGGGGGGTTTTCCAGGGGCGGGAGGGAGGGGGGAGGGAAGGCAAAGAATAAAAGTCCTCATAAAACGAAGTTTACAATAACGAACAAAATAGATCAAATTGTGCCTCAATGATATTGTTTGGCCAAAACTAGTAGTGATATAGTTCAGGATAAAATATCTGTTAAGATAATTAAGAGAATCAAGGACAGGGATATAGTGCTAAAGAGCTTCAAAATTAATGCCAGACATTAAATTTTTATCTTGGAACGTAAATGGTCTGCGTGTTAGGACTAGAAGGAATAGAATTTTACAATACTTACGAGATTCATCCACGCAGATAATTGCGATCCAAGAAACACATCTGAATAAACAGGAAATAACCGATATATTTAAGAAGCTCAAATGGGTCGATAAATTTATAACTACGGACCACAATGCTAGTATTCGTGGCAACGCCATTATTTTTAAAAAAACAGCTAAGGCCCAGATTATGAACTGGAAAACAGATGCTAGCGGTAGATGGCTGATAGCCAATGCTCAACTACATTCAAGGCCTGTTACTATCATCAGTTATTATGGGCCTAACCAGGATGATCCTTCTTATTTAAATATTTTACAAAACCAACTGATCTCTTGCCCTGACCCTATAATATGGGTAGGAGACTTCAATCTCGTTTTAGATCCAAAATTAGATAAATCGGCAACTTCTAGGGCCATAGTACATAGTAATATGAGGGATACATTGCTTAGATCTATGTCAAATTTTGGGTTGATAGATTTATGGAGACAAAGAGCTGGGAGCGCTATGGGCGTCTCATATCACAATTATAAATATAGACACAAATCGCGTATTGATTATGCCCTATTCAGTCTTTCAATTAAGGATCTGGTTAAAAACATAACATATCTGCCTCTACATATGTCAGATCACTCTGCCATTATCTTTTCGCTAAAATTAGAGCAGAAAGTTGCTCATCGATCCTGGTCTTTTGATAGAACAATTCTACTGGATGATGAGGAAAAAGAATATTTGATGCAGGAAACGGTTTTCTTTTTAGAGCAAAACATAGGTTCTGCCTCTCTGGTCAACGTATGGGAGGCTTGGAAGGCCTTTATTAGGGGTTGTATTACAAGTAGGGCTTCTTTCAGGAGAAAGAAATATGAAGAGGGGATTAGTCAAATAGAGCAAGAATTGTCACAATTAGAATCATCAGACCAGTTTTCATTCGATAACCAGGAGAAGAAAATAGAATTAAAGGCCAAGTTGGATACAATATTGCAGGAAAGGATAAATAAAAGATGGCAGGCAAGCAAAATTGCCCATTTTGAATATGGTGAATCGGCTGGCAAGTTGTTGGCTTGGAAAATCAAAGCTGATCAGTCCAGGAACCATATTAAGGAAGTGAGGGTTGCTGGGGAAGCCAATAGTAGGTCTACAGACACAGCTATTGGCGAAGCTTTTAATGAGTTCTTTCAGAATATCTACACAGAGGAGCTCAATGTTAACCTGAACGAAAGGAACGAATGGTTGAGTAATATAACTCTCCCAGAATTGGAAAATCACCAAATGGAAAAAATAGATAAAGCCATAACAGAGTTGGAAGTTTCTAACACCATTAAGCTACTAGCTCAGGGCAAAGCTGCGGGCCCAGATGGCCTCCCAGGAGAATTATATAGGGTACTTAATTGTACTCTTACCCCTGTCCTTACGAATCTTTTTAACAACATAATGATTAGGGGAGAGACACCACCAAGCTTCGGGGGAGAAGCCAATATAGCTTTAATATTGAAAACAGGTAAAGACCCAGCTGAGTGTGGATCTTACCGCCCAATCTCGCTTCTCAATAACGATTACAAAATCTTTACTTCAATCTTGGCCGAGAGATTGGGAAGCGAGATTGGCACAATTATCCACCCTGATCAAAAGGGATTTATTAGGGGCCGGCAACTGGCCGACTTAACCTATGACTTGGTGGGAGCTGTGGATATTGCCTCAACTTTCGGTCTACCCCTGGCTATCATGACCCTAGATGCTACTAAAGCATTTGATAGGGTAAACTGGGAATATTTAAACTTAATTATGAAAAAATACCATCTGGGCCCTAAGTTTTGCAGGGCTATAAGTTTATTATATAATAATCCCAGAGCTTCCCTATTAATTAATGGTACACGGACCACTCCTTTTAAAATTAGTCGAGGAACAAGGCAGGGCTGTCCCTTATCCCCACTTCTTTTTAATTTGTATGTAGAACCTTTTGCTCAGTCTATTAGGGAGGATACTAACATACCACATTTTAATTTTTCGGGTTGGGAAAAAAAGATTGGTTTGTACGCCGATGATATAATCATTTACACAACTGATCCTGCGTTGGCATATCCAATTATTATAAAGAGAGCGGAGGACTTCGGTAGATTTTCAGGATATGAAATTAACGCAGGGAAAACCGAAATTATGGTCTGGAACATTCAAAATCTTCAGCTTCCGATAAAATCTTCGTTGCGGTATCTGGGAATTACAATCACTAAAGAGTTACAACATTTGGCCCAAAACAATTTAGCTCGTATTTCTCGAGAATCTCAAACCTTGATGAAAGCTTGGTCCTTTCTCCCGCTTACCATCTATGGGAGAACCAGCCTGATAAAAATGAGTATCCTTCCGAAATTTACTTTTATTTTTAATTCTATCCCGTTATCTTTTGATACTAAACAGCTTGTAAAATGTCAGCAAAACATAAATTCATTTGTCTGGGGGTATAAATCCAGCAGATTATCCTGGAAAAAACTGAGAAGGAGAAGAGAAAAAGGGGGGCTCGCATTGCCAGACCTAGAATACTACTCCTGGGCATTCCATCTGACCCACTCTAGGATGCTGCTTAAGATCCCTTGGGAAAATGCAAATGGGCTTATGTATAAGGCTATGCTAATAGGTTCGGACCTTCCTGTGAACGGATTCCTTTTCAAGTTCGGGCACCAGAAGTTCTTCAAAAAAATTAGATTAAAAACATTATCAGGCACTGTAAAAGAATGGTTTCGAATAAAATCTAAAATTGGGATAGGTTACCTATCCAAACATGCCCCGATTTGGGATTTACCGGGATTAACATCACAAGAAGCCAACACAGTCAAAAGAGTTTTGTTAGATGCGGATATCACACAGTGGGGCGATATACTGGTGGAAAGATCAATCATAAGCTGGGATATTTTCAATCATAAGGTAACATCAACACTCTCTTGGTTAGTATATTGGCAATTAAGTAGCTGGCTTCGGGCTCAAACCAAGAAGAAAGCAATGATGGGCGAGGAGAGCTTGCTAGAAAACACCCTAGTTGAAAGACCTCCTGGGAAAAAGGAAGTAGCACTTTTTTATTGGCATATCATAGAGGATGGAGAGAGGGACCTCAACTTACCGGAAAAACTCTGGGGTGCGGAGGGGGAAGAACATATGGAGGACACATGGGAGGAATCTTTTCTCCTTCTTTATAAAATTACCAAGCCTGCATGGTTGCGGCGTAACCATTTTTATACACTTCATAGAGCATATTATTCTCCTAAACGCCTGTCAAAATTTCAACCAGGGAAGTGCTGTTCCAAATGCTCTCTTCCAGCTGCCCCAGACCTCCACATGTTTTGGGAATGCCCGAACATTGCTACTTTCTGGAACGAAGTTAGAGCAACACTTGAATCTATTCTTGGCTTATCCATCCGGTGCTCATGGCTGCTGATCATTTTTGGAACCAACGATAACATTAAGGGACTAGAAAGAGAATTTCTGTTTTACGCCATCTTATTGGCAAGAAGGGAGATCTGCAAAAATTGGATAAGCATAAACCCCCCAACACATGCAGAGTGGCTGTCTTCATTATATGTAATATCAAAGCAGGACTTATCCAGAACATGTAGCCCCCGATCGGTGAGATTTTGGGATTTTTTGGTCAATTGGAAAAGGGACAGTTAGTCAACCCGGGGTTTTTTTTTTTTTTCTTTTTCCCCGGGTCCGATGATTAGGCCTAAAATCTCCTTGTCCAAAGGGAGGCACAGTACAGATTTTGGACAACTGGTCAAACTGGCCTGAAGGGAGAAGGTACGTCCAAGCTCTGCGGGCGACATCGGGCGGACTTTCTGTGTACTGGGAGTTCACTGATGGGCTTCGCGGTGTTGAGTAGAGAGCCGCCCCGATGGCTATGTGGTCAGGAGCACAATTGGACCGAGCCAAGGGCTAATGAGGACAAAATAAAAAAAATAAAAAAATCTTTCACACTGAAAGATCTGAGGACTGGAACACTTCTCTCAGATCACAACTCTACATCTCCAAAACCACAACTACCTCACATAGCTGCAAATTAACAACCTCGCTCCCTAACCATTCGTCAAGGGGTGGGATCACGTCCGTGACCATCTATACTAATGGCACTTTCCTGATTCCGGCAAATAACGAGAACCTAGAGCCTTTCGACTCCCTCTTCCCCACACTCCGCTCCGCTCTCCCTCACCTGCCCCGATCCTTCCCAACCCAGCTCCCATCATTAGATAACCGATCCCAACAGGGAAAACAAAGTAAACCCAGTTCGCCCCACGCCTCCTCCTCCCGCCTCCACTGAACCACCCCCCACTCCAGCGTCTCCACAAAGAGTGTTCCCCAACTCTCAAAGGAACGTCAAACTCAGCTTCCTAATTTGATCCACCCATTGCAACTCCTTGAACCCGCTCAGCCGCAAGCGACCCCTAATCAAACTAGTACTCGCCCACACCTCAGAAGGTCGATTTCTCGCCATGTCCCAACGCACCCCCATCCCAGGGTCACAAAAGGGGACAACATGTTCTACACCAATAGTAATAGACATCTTACCTTAAACACGACCTACACTACACAAGACGATCCTCCCCAGGATGCCCTCACCCCAGCCCACAACTCCATGGCGCAGCGTCTCGTTTCACTAGAAAACCAGCTAGAATCAATTTCCCGGGGCTTTGAACAAAATCCTCACCAACCTCTACAAGGCCCAAGGGCCCCAACAATCTCCGCCCAGGGTACCCTCCCCCTCCAACTCCAACCATCACCAGCACCCCACTAGGTCCGTAGCAACCCCTGCGACACGTGTACACAGACCCTCAAGATCGGACACTGAGGCCTTGTCACAAAAAACCCTAAGAAACACAGCCCGTGCCACTAGGGCTCAGAGCCACTCAAATACCTACAGCAAGCCCTTCTCCGCAAGACCTACTAGGTCAAAAGCAGCAATGTCTGACAAAGAAGCACTCTTTGGAGTGGGAATAGTAATTTTTACCCCTACGCTATCCAACGCTTTCCCTACTGTTGCACTCACAGGAGTGGAAATAGTAATTTTTACCCCTAAGCTATCCAACACTTTCCCTACTGTTGCACTAACTGGAGTGGGAATAGTAATTCTTACACTCCCGCTATCCAACATTTTACCTACTGTTGCACTCACTGGAGTGGGAATAGTAATGTTTACTGCTACGCTATCCAATCTCATCAACTGCAGATCGGCGTCCATGCATGGAACCGAACTAGCAGAAGCCATTCTCTCGCAGGACATTGACATTGCGTTCATCACGGAACCTGGCTCAATGAGCTCTCGTCACCATGCATAGACATGCTTGGGCCCACAGGTTTTTCCGTTATCAACAAACATAGAAAAGACCAACGAGGAGGTGGGGTAGCTATCATTCAGAAAGACAACTTTGCCATCATAGAAATAGACCCATGCAAGTACAACACCTTTGAATGTCTCTCCGCCAACATAAAGACCAAAGATAATGGAACACTACTCTGTCACCTTCTTTATCACCCACCAGGCAACATCTCGGCATTTGGGGGACAATTATCAGACCTGATTGCTCACTGTGCTCTCAGAGATTCCAACATTCTAATTCTTGGTGATCTTAACCTGCGGTGGAAAGAAACTAACAACCCACTAATTCAAACACTATCCAATCTTCTCTGTGGCAACAATTTAACCCAACACTGCACAGTGGAGACGCACTACAAAGGAGCAACCTTGGATGCCATCATTGCCCAATGTGAAGCAATGACAATCGAACCAATACTTACAGTGGACTGGTCGGATAACCACATGATCCTATTTCATATCAACCAACAAATTATCTCTCATCCACCTATGCAAGACCCCCCGAAATAGGTCAGAAACCTCTCTCAGATTCCCATGGAAGTCCTCGAAGAAAGGATAAGCTTGCTCCTTCCCTACACCAACGATCACCTTTCCACAACCGAACTCACCACACGGTACAACTCTAACTTGGTGACTATGCTTGATCAACTCGCTCCTCGAAAGCTGAAAAAAAGCAGAGCCATTCCATCCAGGCCATGGTTCAACACTGACATGTATTCCGAAAGGAGAAAACTAAGAGCCAAAGAAAGAAGCTGGAGGAAGAACCCTACCTCCACCCTCCACGAACAACTCAGAATAGCTTACAAGAAATACAACAATCACATAAAAAACAAGAAATCCTTGTTTTTCCGCTCTGCGCTGGACAGCGCAAAAAACAGATCCAAAGAGCTCTATAGCATCATCAGACAACAAACTTCCAAGCCTGTGACCTCCTCTATACAGGCATCCAAAGAACTCTTTGCGAACTTCGGCAACTTCTTTAACAACGAGATCACTAAGATCGATCACTCATTTGACACCATCAATACTCGACCCACTAAGAGCATCATGTCCGGGGCGGACATCATCGCTCCCTTCCCCCTCCCAAACTTTGGCTAAGCTTCCTCCCCATTCAGGAATCTGAGATAATCATGCTGATCTCCACCTCTAAACCATCTTCACATGTCCTTGACCACATTCCACCCCTACTAACCAAAAAACTGAAGCGCTCCCTAGCACCGCTTTGGTGCATGATAATAAACAGCTCCATGAAAAATGGTGACGTTCCGGACTCCCTTAAAGTAGGACTAGTCACACCCTTGCTGTAAAAACCTGACCTCGACATAACGGATCTGAATAACTTTAGACCTGTATCTTACCTTTCCCTTCTGTCCAAAACCCTAGAAAAATGTGTACTACAATAGCTAACCAACACCTGGATAACATCAACGTCCTGAACTCCCACCAATCTGGCTTCTGAAAAGGCTGTAGAACAGAAACTGCGATACTCAACATCATTGATGATATCCACAATTCACTAGACGCTGACCGGTAAACAAACAAATTAGCAACTCAAAATATCGAATGGACATAATATCGAGTACAAAATATAGGCTAGACAGAATATCGAATGGACAGAATATAGACATCAAAAATATCGTTTTGGGAGGAGGAGCTTCGCGGTCAAGCAAGATGGCCGCGTAAGCTCGGAGCTCCGGAGACCCTCCGCATAAATCCTGTCTGAAATCCTGATCCACGACGGTGGACTATTGTTGGTGAATGGTTGTGGAGACGGGACCTGCTGTCCGATTCAAAATCCGACACTCCTGGACGGAGTTACGTCGTGCTGAAGATCCGTACCAGGGACGGGCTATTGTCTATGTGGTGGCTGACGACGACGACACCGTAACGCATGAACGAAATGCTATGTGAGTTACTGCTACGCTGGCCCTACGGAGCACGCGGAGTTGCGGAGTGAACGGTCGCTGAGAAACTATCGGTGGCTGCTTTACTTTGTGATTGCTTTGCTTAGCCGGAGTGGCCTTGGTGTACCACCCTTTGTTCAGCTCCCCGGCTCCATCATGGCAGGCAGGGGCGAACCAGACAGGACGGCGAATCGAGTTAGTAGGAAGACTACTCTTTCCCAGTCGAATAAGATTGATCGCTATGCCCAGCAAA
The DNA here is from genome assembly GCF_964263255.1 of Lissotriton vulgaris. Lineage (NCBI taxonomy): Eukaryota > Metazoa > Chordata > Amphibia > Caudata > Salamandridae > Lissotriton > Lissotriton vulgaris. The sequence goes on along the minus strand of NC_141691.1, from coordinate 481,006,233 downwards.
GGACTTCACCGGGTGCGGCTACCCGGCCGAAGGACGCTCATCGGGAGGGATCGCCAGACACGTCGGACCCGACACTTCGGGATGTTATGAGCGCCATAGCTGGCATCAAGACGGAGATGCACAAACAGCATGAGGTCCTGACGCATAAAGTTGACACTCTGGAGATCGAAATTAACCTGATTAGAGCTGACCTGGGCAAGACCAACGACAGGGTCAAAACGTTGGACATTAAAACTGCGAGCCTCACAACTGATGTTTCGGACCTGCAGACGGGACTTGAGGTCGGCCAACAAACTCTTCTCGAGGCGACTGGAAGATTTTGAGGGACGTGCCAGGCGGCAGAACGTTCGAATCACCGGTGTACCGGAAGGGGCAAAGGACTCGGCCACTGATCTTTTCGTAGAGGACTTGGTACAAACTCATCTGGCCCCAGCGGGCCTCAGTCATTTCTTCTCAGTGGAGCGGGCCCATAGAATGCCCGGGAGGCGCCCCAAACTGGGTGCCACGCCGAGACCCATTATAGCACGGCTGTTCAACTTCAGGGATCGGGACGTTATCCTGCAAGCCTCGAGACGGAACGGGCCCCTCAAATTTCAGAATGCGGACATCAACTTTTACCCGGACTTCACTCGGGCGGTTCAGCGACAGCGTCAAAGTTTCGCGGGAGTGAAGAGGCGTCTTAGAGACCTTGGGATGAAGTACTCAATGATGTTCCCCGCGAAACTACGCATTGAACACGACGGCCGTGCTATGTTTTTTGATCTGCCTGAAGTGGTGAACGACTGGTTGGACACTTTGCTGCACAGACACGATGAACGAGAGGAACACTCGGAGGGCGCCTCGGGAGGCCCTGAGCAACAAGGATAGAACTCACTTTCATGACTTTGTCGGACGGTGGCCCTGTTGACAACAACCAATGTTATACTGCTGCACTTTACGATGTATATCCTTTTTTTCGTTCTGGAGGGTGGCGGGGGGGGCCTGTGAGATCTCCTTTCTCCTCTAGGGTCCTTTTTGTAGTGTAGTTAATGGGGCGACAGGCACACTGCTGGTTGGGGGGGGCTTTTTAGTCTGATGCAGGGGTGCAGGGTGGGGGGAGGTTTGAATGTTGGTGCGGTGTTTTTTCCTTCTTTCTCTTTCCCTTCTTCAAGGCAATTCAAAGACTGTGATATTCCTGTTTGTGTAACTAGGTGGCCTGCCGGGGCCGGAAAGGGCCCACGATTTGACGATGGGGGGTAGGAAACTAAAAGTGCTGTGTTGGAATGTTAATGGTTTGGGTGACCGTATTAAGAGAGGGGTGGTTTTACAACTGTTCAAGAGAAGTATGCCTGACGTTATTCTGCTACAAGAGACACACTTGGTGGGAAATACGTGCCGGGCGCTCAACAGGAAGGGATTCAAGATGGTGGCACATTCAGGGTTCTCCTCGGGATCCCGGGGGGCGGGGATCATGGTGCGTGCGTCTCTCCCCCTTGAGATTAACTCTAGCGTTGTTGATGAGAGAAGGCGGTACGTTGCTGTCTCGGGGTAGATGGGAGGGACGGTCTCTGGTTCTGGTTTCGGTTTACGTCCCCCCTGGGTTGCAAAACAACACGTTTCAGGACCTTGGAGGCGCCATCTTGGGTCTACCCGAGGGGCTACTTATTGTGGGGGGCGACTTCAACTCGGTCTGCTAGGGGACCTTAGATAGACATCCATCCAGAGATCTCCGAAGTTCGCAATCCTGGCTACCCGATTTTCTGGACACCATGGGACTGACTGACTGCTGGAGGCTCATGCATCCTACCCAGCGTCAATATTCGTTCCACTCGGGGGCACATGGTAGTCTTTCTAGAATCGACTATGTACTGACTCTAGCGGCCCATGCGTCTGCAGTCTCTGAGGCCCGATTGCTGGCGAGGGGCATTTCGGACCATTCCCCGGTCTGGGTGTCCTTCGACTTCGACATTGTGGCAACCGACCGGATGGTCGCGATCAATCCATGGTACTTCCGCAGCCCAAAGACTCGTGGACTCATGGCCAAGGCTATTGAGCTCTACTTTTCTGAGAATGCGGGGTCGGTTGCATCGGCTGTCACCCTATGGGAGGCATTCAAGACGGTCTTAAGGGGAGAGGCGTTCTCCCTCATTGCTGACGTTCGGAGACGTAGAGATGCGGATGTGGTGCGTATCGAAGCCGAGATTAAAGATCTGGACTCCCGACTGGAGGTCGGCCCGACACCGGAGCTACTCCATGCTCTCTCACTTAAACAGTCAGAATATCGAGCTACTGTTATTGACGCTGCTAAGGTCATGGGTAGAGACCAACAGGGCAGGATCTATGATGTCGGTGATAAGGCGGGCAAGCTCATAGCTTGGCTGGACAAAAAAGAAAGAGCCAACCGGGTGGTCCCAGAAGTGTTGGGGGAGGATGGCTTGACTGTCACCGATCCGAAGGCCATAGTCGAGACGTTCGCAGACTACTTTGAGGCCATTTACACCTCGGTCTCTGACCAGTCCGAGACCGATTTCGGGGAGCTTTTGGCGAAGGTGGACCTCCCATGTCTGTCGCAGGAGGACCGGGATGATTTGGATAGGGAAATTTCCGCAGATGAGATAGCCCTCGCCATTCGCTCCCTTAGGTCCGGTAAGGCACCCGGCCCCAATGGTATACCAGTGGAAATTTATAAGATCAAACCCGATGTCATCTCCCCGCCCCTGCGGAACATGTTTCTGGAGGCGCGGGAGAAGGGCATGCTTCCCCACGACCAGAGACTGGCCACCATTGTGGTCATTCATAAGGAAGGGAAACCCAGAGATCTGTGCCGGTCGTATCATCCCATTTCTCTGTTGAATGCTGAGCCTAAGATCCTGGCTAAATTGCTGGCCAACCGTTTGATTGGCGCGATTGGCGACTTAGTGCACCCGGACCAGTCGGGCTTTATTCCACACCGCAACACTGCCCTTAACCTGCGGAGACTCCATGGAGCCCTTGCTAGGGCCCACATGCTCAGGGAACCAGTCGTCCTGGCGTCCCTGGATGCCACAATGGCGTTTGACTCCCTTGAATGGAACTACCTGTGGGCAGTGTTAGCGAAGTTCGGATTTGGTTCGGAATTCGTAGGGTGGGTTAAACTTCTGTATGCCGGCCCGCTGGCCAACGTAACGGTCAATGGTCGTGTTTCCGCGTCCTTTGTTCTCCACAGAGGCACCAGGCAGGGTTGCCCCATGTCTCCCCTGTTGTTTGCATTAGCACTTGAACCGTTGGCCGCGTGGCTACGGCACCACCCAGATATAAACGGGATACGGTGGTCCCCTGGATTCGAGGACCGAGTGTCGCTATACGCTGATGCCATTTTGCTGTATCTCACCTCTCCTTGTAAGTCGCTTATTGTGGTGTGTGATGTGCTTCGTCTCTTTGGCCGGCATTCCGGCCTGGTTATTAACTGGTCGAAGTCGCACCTGTACGTGCTGAGAGGAGGGACGCCTCGACTTCCAAGGGACTGTGGCATACAGGTTGCGAGACAGGGTTTTAAATACTTGGGGGATCTACATTTCAATGGACCCCAAGATGCGCTATATGAATAACTTGCTTCCCCCTCTCGTCCGTCTCCGACGTGACGTAGAGGGTTGGCGTAGACTCCCGCTCTCCCTCCCTGGGCGAGCGGCATTGTTTAAAATGATGTCCCTGCCCAGATTCCTGTATGCTCTACAAAATACCCAAGATCCGGTTCCAGCCAGTTACTTTAGGGAGATCGAGGGCTTGCAACGTGCCCTGCTCTGGGACGGTAGGCCACGCATAGCCATTACGAAGCTTACGCTCCCGTGGTATGACGGAGGTATAGCATTGCCTGACATCCGGAGATATTATTGGGCCTCCCAGTTGGCGGCCCTTAATCATGGTCTCTACGGTCCAGCAGAAAGCCCAGGCTATGCCATGGATCGGTGGCTCCTGGACGATGGGAAGTACCACAGGGCGTTGTACTTGAGATCTCTGGATGGTCGAATGTCGGGGCCAACGAAGACAGCGGTGCACATATGGAGGGCGATCACGAAGTCACAGGGGTAGAAGGACAGACTCACGATGGCAACCCCTCTCTACGATTCTGAAATACTGGGTAAACTGTGGCACACTAAGGGATTCGACAAGTGGGACATGATAGGCATCTCCAAGGTGGAAGATATGATAGTGAGAGGGGAGATAAAATGATTTGCTTTATTGCAGACGGAGTTCCAGCTGGGCGGAACGGAATATTTCCGGTACGCCCAGCTCCGGCATGCACTTCTGGCAGTTATGCCGGAGGGTGAGAGAATCCCTGAATACTCCCCGTTGGTAGATAGGGTGCTGGACGGCCATATGCCATATACGCTATTTCCCTAATTTATAAAAAACTGATCAATGTCCGTACTGACCTCCTCCTGGGGGTGAGAGACCAGTGGGTGCGGGATGGGATAGAGCTCGATGACGAGGATTGGCAATGTGCGGTGTCCTCCCCCAAGGAAGTTGCTATCCCTGCCAGGCTGCAGTTGGTACAATTAAAAATTCTTCACAGAGTTTACGTCACGGGTCCCAGATTGATACACATGGGTCATTCAGTGGATGGATTTTGTAGGCGTGGATGTGGCGCCTTAGCCACCTTCATGCACATTATCTGGGAGTGTAGTGCAATAGCCTCCTACTGGAGGCGGTTGCACATGATCATGAGTGAGGTGACCGGGGTAGATGTTCAGGCGGAGGCTCGGCGCTGCCTCCTGAATGTCTGGGGCCCAACTGATTATAACAATGCGCAAACCCAATGGGTTACCCTAGGAAATATGGTTGCGAAACGGGACATTGCACAGATGTGGGGCGCCGCAACAGCCCCAAAGGTGGTACAGTGGAAGGCCAACATGGATTGGTGTATGTTCCGAGAGAAGACGGTGTACGTGGCCAGGGGTAAACCCAAAAAATTGCAGAAGATGTGGGGAGTCTGGAATGAGTATAGGGGTGACATCTGCATACCACCTGACACCGCCCCACTGGAGGAACGTTTGACCCCATAATCTATAACTCCAACACACGTTTAGATTGCATAGCCATCCTGTGTCCCCCCCCTCCTATGGTCCTACACATGAGTACTGTTTTTGATTGTTATTGTGGTTATTGGACCTAGCCGACTCCGGGATCGGGCTCTGTTGCTCAACTGTTTCAATTGCCTTGTTTCTTAGCACTAGTTCTGGTGCTTTCCTTTCTTATACTTGTTACTCGTTAAAAAACAGAAAATTTCAACCTTGATACGTACTGGTAACTTGCTCCTTGTACACTGGCCTTCTGGTTAACGATATGCTGTCTGACCTCCGGGATGTATGGCTAAATAGCTGTGTGCACTGATTTGAAAATAAAGGTTTTAAAAATTAAAAAAAATATATATATATCGTTTTGAAGGTAAGTAATGTAATATCGTAATTTAAAATATAGATAGTCAAAATATCGAAGTACATAATATAGGTTATTAAAAATATCGAAAATTTAATAATATCGATTTTTATAGTGTATTTTATGTGTTAAAAGTGTTTATTTATGTTATAATGTAATTTAATTAATGAATTTAACGTTATTTAAATTTTGCGTAACTTAATTCTGTAGCGGGTTGTGGTTTTATAGGGGAATAGGGTGGGAAGTAATTTAATTTTAATTAATTAAATATGTAAATGTATTTATTGGTATTTGTTTATAATTAATTGTTAATTAATTTTTGTTTTGTAATTAATTACATTTTAATTGCCAATTAATTTTATTAAATTGATTAATTGATAATAATGTTAATTTAATTAATGTAATTTTTGTAGCGGGTTGTGGGTGTATAGGGGAATAGGGTGGGAAGTAATTTAATTTTAATTAATTAAATATTTAAATTTATTTATAGGTATTTGTTTATAATTAATAGTTAATTAATTTTTGTTTTGTAATTAATTACATTTTAATTGCCAATTAATTTTATTCAATTGATTAATTGATAATTATGTTAATTTAACTAATTTATTTTATGTAGTGGGTTGTGGGTTTATAGGGGAATAGGGTGGGAAGTAATTTAATTATAACTAATTACATATGTTAATTTTATTGGGTATTTATTAGATTTTAATCGTTAAGTAAGTTTTTAATTACAAATTAATTAATTGTTAATTTGTAATTAATTAGTATTACTAGATAACTAATTGCAACGATTACATTAAATTAGTATTTGGAATTAATTAATTTGTATATTATATTAAATTGGTAATAATTAATTAATTTTTTTATGGATATTAATATATATATATTTTTAAATAATATATGAAGTATCTACTTTCCCTACTGTTGCACTCTTTGGAGTGGGAATAGTAATTTTTACCCTACGCTATCCAACGCTTTCCCTACTGTTGCACTCTCTGGAGTGGGAATAGTAATTTTTACCCCGACGCTATCCAACGCTTTCCCTACTGTTGCACTTTTTGGAGTGGGAATAGTAATTTTAACCCCTATGCTATCCAACGCTTTCCCTACTGTTGCACTCTTTGGAGTGGGAATAGTAATTTTTACCCCATCGCTATCCAACATTTTCCCTACTGTTGCACTCTCTGGAGTGGGAATAGTCATTTTTACCCCTACGCTATCCAACCCTTTCCCTACTGTTGCACTTTCTGGAGTGGGAATAGTAATTTTTACCCCTACGCTAGCCACGCTTTCCTTACTGTTGCATTCTCTGGAGTGGGAATAGTAATTATTACCTCTACGCTATCCAACGCTTTCCCTACTGTTGCACTCTCTGGAATGGGAATAGTAATTTTTACCCCTATGCTATCCAACGCTTTCCCTAAAGTTGCACTCTCTGGAATGGGAATAGTAATTTTTACCCCTACGCTATGCAACCCTTTCCCTACTGTTGCACTCTCTGGAGTGGGAATAGTAATTTTTACCCCTACGCTATCCAACGCGTTCCCTACTGTTGCACTCTCTGGAGTGGGAATAGTAATTTTTACCTCTACGCTATCCAACGCCTTATCTACTGTTGCACTCTCTGGAGTGGGAATATTAATTTTACACTTCCACTATCCTACGGTAATAATTTTGGATATGTTTTTATTATATTATGTTACTATATATATATGTTTTAACAAATATGATTGTAAACATTTTTTTTATAACTTTAATTAATTATTTAAATATTATAAGGTAATTTAAGTATTTTTAAGTATATTTTAGTAAATAATTTTTAATATTAATTTATTTTAACATTGTTTTTAATAAAGTCGATATTTTTACAAACTATATTTTAGTAAACGATATTTTTTACTCGATATTTTTGTACTTACCTGTTTGTAGATACAAAGTCGATATTCTGTCTGTCGATATTTTGTTGCCCATATTTTTGGTAGTCGATATTATGTCACTCGATATTATGTCAGTTATCCCGCTGACCAATGCTGCCTCCTCATTCTCCTTGACCTATCAGGAGCATTTGACACAGTAGTCCACAACCTCCTCATTAGGGCTCCCAAAGAAAGAGCCAGTCTTGGTGAGGCAGTCCTCCAATGGTTTTCCTCCTTCCTGCACAATCGCACTCAAAAAATAAAAATAAAAAACTTTGCTTCTGACACTCACCTTGTCAACAAAGGAGTCCGTCAAGGCTCAGTGCTCTCCCTGCAACTCTTTCACATCTACATGGAACCTCTCACCAAACTACTCAAAGCAGCCAACATCTGTTTCCATCTTTATACAGACAATATTCAGATATATCTGGAAACCACCTCCCTCAGTGATATTCAAAGACTTAATGACATAATGAGAGATGCCCAACACTGGCTGTCAACGAATCTCCTTAAACTAAACCCATACAAAACCGAGATCCTTCTCATCTCGAACAAGGAGGAGAACCCTCAGATTACTGAATGGCTTAAGGCTGTTGATGCGCTCAACGGGAACCTCACCCTAGCTGACTCTGTCAAATCACTAGGCATCACAATAGACCCGAAACTGAACATGGCCTGTCACATCAAAAACTCGGCCAAGAGTGCTCTCCTTAACCTTAAACTACTGAACAAAATAAAACCATTCATTCCATCCAGTGATCTTAAACAGGCCACTCAAACACCGGTGCTGTCAAGATTGGACTATGGGAACGAAGTCCTCTCAGGAATTGCAAAATCTCACCTAGCTCCCATCAAAACAACTCTGAATGCGGCAGCCAGAATGGTCACCGTAATCAAGAAATTCGACCACATTTCCCCTGCACTCAGAGAACTTAAGTGGCTCTCAGTTGAAATGCGGATTAGCTTCAGAACAGCCTGCCTCACTCATAAAGCCCTTCATACCGGCAAACTCGAATACCTGGCAGCCAAACTCAAAAAGCCGGTCAGGCCACGGACCTCAGAAGCTCAAACTCCCTCCTACTCATCTTGCCAAAAACTCGAGAACAAAAAGCGGTGGCTCATTCCTTCACCAGAAGCGCCCCCAAAATCTGGAACTCCATTCCCCCTCATATCAGAACCATTCCCTCTTTTGTAAAATTCAAAAGCCAGCTCAAAACCCTTTTCCTCAACCATGCCCTAGGGAGTCGATAGGAGCATTCGGAGCGGGGTAACTGGTACCGTGCACTGCTCCAACACCATGTTCCAAAGACTATAAAACAATTGTCCCATGACTACGGAGCAGACCCCCAACCAGCGCCCTGCAATGTTAATGTGTCGTTCTTTTGTCTCGTTTGTTGTGAATCTCTGCAATGTATCTCCTGTAAAGCGCTCCAATACCCTCGGGTCAGGCCAGTGCTATACAAAACTTCTAAAATAAAAAAATAAAATAAATACATATATAAGTGAGTGCACATAGAAACTTTGGTGAAACCCAGCAGTATCAAGGTGCCACTGAAGGGAGAGAGGCGCAGAACCAATAAAAAGCCATTCTGATCTATAAAGAAGAAGGTGCACGAGGGCACCCTCAACTAACATTTGTAGCAATAGGCTACTCTCATGGCTGTTTTTAGAAACCAGAATGATAACTAGGAGAGAAAAACAAGCCTCAGTCTTGATGTCTGCTGTGACTGAACTCTCAAACTTAAACAATCTAGCATCAAAATAATACAATCAGGTTTCTGTGAGGAATTTCGAAATGAACCTCAGGAGCTTGGCATAGTGGAAGGCTTCCCATAGCAATTATGACCATTTAGCATCCTAAAAAAACATTGACATCTAGCAAAGAAAGCAGATAAAGTTCCCAAAATAATTTATCAAAAAGAAAGTTCCCAAAACATTTTATCAAAAAAGAATACAATGGAGAGATTTAAAGTATACCAAAATAACTAGAATCATTTAAAATGCCGCACTTTTTGCAAAATATGTTTTTAAAAGTCCAGCGAAAACAGTGGGAAATGGAAAAATCAAAGTTATCACATGAGGGACAATAGCATATCACCTTTTTTGGGCCAATTGTCGAGTACTGATGATCAGATAAAGCCCAACTCTTGTTCTTGGTCTATAGTTTTACATTCTAAATTAAAAACCTTTATATCTCAAATCCCTTCAGTGGGATAAAGAGAATACTGTAACCAAACATGAGGCCACAAGGTCAGATACCTTTATTTATGTAGTCCTCATTAGCCTTGGACTTAGTTCTCAAACCTTAGAATAAGACAAAACTGAAAAAAGTGGTTGGTGGGATTTTGTTGCTTTGGTGTAGGTGTTGCATCTTATCCCAGTGCTTCCGTAGCTGAAATGTTTCAAAATCACAACTGTATCAAAAAATGAATAATTTCATCATGGATGCTCCCTTGACGCTATTTTATTGTGAACTGTTGTTTATGATGCCACAGTATGAGACAGGCTTCTAAACTACTCTCTTTAGAACTATTGCCAAACGTCCAGTCCCTATTAGCCCTGTTGGTTCAATATTCATGAAGCAGGTGGCAAATTGCGACTCATTAAAATTGCATGCCATCAAAGGGATGGCGGCCTGCTGGGATCAGTGATCACCTTGTCTGTTATCACATTTCAATAAAGTACATTGTTTTAACTACATCTCATTTCCTAAATAAAAAGATAATGGGTCTATATTTTTTTTTTAAAGTCATGAACTTTAAAAAAAAAGGTTTGTTTAAGAGTTGGCAGTAGTCCCCGGGTTCATTGCCCACTCCCAAACATTTTTTTTACATTCTCAAAGGAGAACAGGGTAAGGGGTTCCACGGGCACCCATTTCCCTTTGTGAACGGATTTCCTCCCTAACAAGGGAGTCTCTAACTGGTCAATGTTTTGTGACCATACTTTAGAGATGTCCAAAACATGCCCCCTCCAAATAACAATTTGTAATGCATTTCTATACCTATTTAGCAATTCAGTGACCTATTACTGAATCGCTAAGTGGTTTTAGTGCATGGCAATAAGCAATTTAGAGGTTTCACCCCTGTGATTTAGCCAATAGCAGAGTCTGCAGTCGATAAATGTCTTTATATATCTTTGCCTACTTTAATTAATCATTGTGCCTCAATCGGGCTGAATGATAGTAGCCTAGGCATAGTTTCAGTTTGTTAGAGGAGATTATTATCTGTTTTGATGCTAGTAAGCATTCATGTTCTTGTTTTTAACTACTTTACCAATAGCCACCAATACTTCTAATGTGTATTAGAACATTGGAATGTTGGGCTCTCCATTCAATACAGTGGAGTGCGCCTGCCTTCAAATGGTCGGTAGAAGCCTGGAGCATCAACGTTCTAATGCTTGTTCACAGCTGTTGCTGTGAACAAAGGCCTCAGGGAGCCCGAAGAGATTTCAACCCCCTTGGGCTCCGTGAGACGTTTGTGTTTACAAATTAGAACATTCGCTCCTCTATGGCGGAATGTTCTAATAGCCTTAGAGCCCCCTGTAGCAGGTTCTACTGGCCATTAAAGACCCGCTTCCATTTTAAAGGACCTCGCCTTTGGCTCAGGGCCTTTAACGCTGGAGTGCGCCTTTATTGGCCGTTAGAGCTAGGCACGCAATACCCACTGAGCTCAAAGGGCTACAGCCCCCCCTGTTGTGTGTGTCAGCCCGACTGAGACAGCTTCCCGGGCATACACACAGCCACACACAAGTACTTCACAGGTCTTTAAAACACCATTTAATTGCTAACAAGGCTTTGTTATGTTTTCACCCCTTCTTAAAGCCCCTGCATCTGCATCTGTATATTGCTGGAAGAATCAGCCCCCCCTGAAATTTTTAGCAGCAACCCCGAAATTTGCCTCTAGTTGCGCCTCTGGTTAGAACCCACTATGTCAGGCTCCAAGGCTCAAACACCTTTGCACTGGAACAAATCAAATGCAGATATACTGACAGCAGACACAGTATTACTAATAAAGTAATGCAATGCCTGCAAATATATCTACAAACATGCTACAATATCTCTTACTGGTTTCAAGGGCCTTCATTTATATTGATCTAACTTCCAGTGCATCTGTTGAAAATTCAATAAGGTAACTACAAGCAAATAATCCTTTGGCTGAATTGAATTTAACTCGAGTTGAAGGAAGCACATGTCTCCTCTGCTACTGCAATTTCTTTCTGTCTGCTTTAAATAGATTTCCTGCATTCTAACTCGTCTGTGTTTAAGAGCTCTCGGGCCTGGAGAGACAACAGGAGACCGTCTACTTGTTGTGTGCGGATGATGGAGACTGGCATCGGATTCCGCTTTCCACCGTGTGATGTTAAAGCTCGGCTGCTTTGTTAGCTTTCTCTTGTCTGTCTCTGATGTAAGTAAGGCCTTGACACTTACACCCACATGCATCAAAGTAAGGTTTTGCGATTCCTTATTTGCGATTTTTAGGGAATCGCAAATAAGGAGTCGCAAAATGGGATGCATGATTTAAATCGCATAATATTTGCGATTCGGTAAAAATCGCAATTTTTACCGAATCGCAAATATTATACGAATTCTAATTTGCGATTTCGCAAATCCCATTGATTCCTATGGGCCAAAAGGCCCATAGGAATCAATGGGAAGGCATTGACATTTTGCGAATTTCAATTAGCGATTCGCAAAATGTTAATGCATTCCATGGGTGCAGGGGGGGTCCAAAGGACCCCCCCCTGCACCCCTGAAATGTATTTTGAAGTGCATGTTTCACACACACATGTCCTAGGGACATGTGTGTCTGTAACATGACTGTTTTAAAATGCAATTTTGAGCATTTTAATACATTTTCGCAAATTACCACGAGGTTCACCCTTGTGGTAATTTGCACCCCCTAATTGCGAATTCGCAATTTGAAACACAATCATGCATTGCTTTTAAGGAATCGCAAATTTGCGATTCCTTAAAAGCAATCGCATTTTTGGAAATCGCTAAAAATAGCAAATTTCACAAAAATGCATGATGCATCCCAAAAACTTATTTAGGAACCGCAAACGGCCGAATTTACCGATTCGCACCGTTTGCACATCCTAAATAGGTTGATGCATGTGGCTGTTAATGCTCACGCTGTAGAAAGCGAAAACGTGTTGTCGTGCATGACTGGGGCTAGTGCTGGAAAGTCAGAGTCACAGCGTGATGACGTCATTTCATAGCGCATGCCATGAGGGCAACGCTGCATAGAACACCTCACCACCTCCGTCCCCTTCACTCAAGCACCAAACACCCTGATACCACTCATCTTACACTGTATGAAAAAGTAGTCAATAGTATTTCTTTCATCTTTTCCCATTCTCTGCTGTACAATACAGGGATGCCAAGAACAAAGCAAATCCCTGGACATATTCAGAATATTCAAATGAACAGTTGCATATTGAATACCTCTTGCTCCATTAATAGTATTCCTACGGGTTTCTTACAAATATCACCTTGCTAGAATTGTACTGGTATCTGAGAAACAGACTCTCTGGGGAATTAACAAAGACTGCCAGGTGAGGGACACTTTCACAGATTCACCTAACCTAGCAAAAGCCTTGTAAATTGCACAGGAAAGGATGCTGTGCATATTCACTCATCATATTCATTCATCCATCAATGAATGATTCAGTTAACCAGTGCAATTTGATTTAATTTCTTGAGTGAACACTTGGTTGCCTTTGCCAGAACATATGTTTTCCTCTAACAATATCTTATTCCACATTGCTTCATAATGGGTTTTGTTTTTTACATCTAGAATAGCTGTCTTGTAATTCTTTTGGAACGGAGTGACAGGTTTTGTGAGATATGGTACCAGAGTGTTGGCACGTTTAAGGTGTATAATTGCTATTGAAAGTAGCAGAAGGAGGTACTTAGCTTTGAGCATCACACTGGAAACAGTGGTGCGTCAGTGCTTTCTTTTATTGGATTTCAACCCCCTTAAACTGAAGAAATGGCAGTCCACATTATAATATTGGTATCATTAGGCAGGGGAAAATCGTTGTTTGTTTTCTTATTTATTTATTTATTTATTTATACAATTTCTAAAGCGCACTATCACCTGACAGGCATCTTGGCGCTAGTAACTCAAAGACCATGTCAACAACAGAAGGGGGCTAAAGCACAGGCCTAGTTCTTAGGGAATAACCAAGTTTTAAGGTTCTTTCTGAACGCAAGAAGATCCTTGTGTTGTCTCAATTCAGTAGGTAGCGTGTTCCACAGCCTGGCCACAGCAACCCCAAATGATCTACCACCAGCTCTAACTTTTTTTAAATGTGGAACTTTTATTAACTTGCCACCAGAGGAGCGGATCGTTCTGCCTGGAACGTACCATTCAAATTTTTGCTGGAAAGAGACGGGTCCTTTTCCATGTAGGGCTTTAAATACTAGACACAAGGATTTAAATTTGATTCTTTGTGTCACAGGGAGCCAGTGCAACTCCGCCAATGCTCCAGAGGCGGAGGACCTCCTTGACCATTCTAGTACCAGTTTGGCAGCAGCAGATTGCATCCGCTGTAACCTGTCTAGTAGGAATTTAGGGGAATCAAGGAGCAGGGCATTACAATAATCCGCCCGACTAAGTATCGTACTCCGTGCTATCAGGACGCGGGCTTGATGGGGTAAAAGAGGAAAAATCTTCCTCAAAGAACGAATAATCGCCAGGCAGCAGCTCACCACCTTCCCCACGTGCGCCTCCAGGGAGAGGTTACAATCAAATGTTACCCCCAAATTATGAACTGTTTTGACCGGCTGACCAGGGTTGGGAAACTCTGGCTTTGACTGTAGTTGGGGCATTGACCTGCTTTTTCAACAGCAACGGTGCAACATCTGAACCTCAAACTATAACACTAATAATCTTAGCGCATGCATCTTCACAGTTATGTACATTGTCTCCTTATGAATCTAATCCATACATCGTGAGGTGCATTCTGCAGCACGCGTAGAAAGAGGAAAAAGCCTCTAAAGGTTGTTTTTGTGCAGGAAGGTGCCCCTTCCTGCTTAAAACCAATCCTGCCTACAACACAGGACCTTGCACCATGGTGCAAGGGTGCCTGCGTTAATGCTAGGCTGCCAAAACGGCGCCAGCACAAGGGGAAAGGACAGGTCTGCTCCCTATTGGATAAATACAGTGCATTCCTACCCATTCCCTGTGACGCAGGGCAGCACAGCAAGGCGACTTGCTGAGCTGCGCTGCCCTGCTCCACAAGGGTCATACTTATGTGTAAGGGACATTGCAAGGCCAGCAAAATGAGCCATCACCTTCAGACTTGAGCTCCATAGTGATTGACTCTCGCACAGACCATATGTTTGTCTTGTTTTAGTTATTAAATGTATCATCTTTTTCCTAGATTAGTTCGGGAATCTCACTGATTGGTTTCTTGACTTTGATTTCTTTTGGTTCTTATTAAATTCTATTAAGAAAAACTTGCTGTCTTGTGCCAGAGCCACCTGAGGAAAGCCCATGTTTTCTAATTAAAGCCGAATTTACCTAAGAAGTTATAGGTTTATTAACTTTGTTGGAGTTCATCCCGTACTCTCACCCAATTATAAAACAATTGGCTTTTATGTAACCCAGCACTGCTCACTGCCATGAATTGCCTTACACAAATGTATTTCCCCCAGACGCATCTTCTAGGGTTTACGTGGTCTGGGAGACAGATAAGTGTTTCAGTAACCCATCCAACACCAAGAACATTCAGGCACAATTCGTTCAAGATGACAAAGTCACCTGCTATAGCAGCATCCCCATTCACACTATTGATAGCATACCTTCATCTGGCGAATATTTGTTGAAATTTATGATCCATTTAGGTCATTCCTACTGCAAGTGGTGCAGTGCTGACGGTAGAGTATGTGTGATATAAATGCCAATTGGATAACAAAATAAAAATCAATTCCTAATGAGTTTGTTAGCATATTTTTGTTGAGCAATAGCTCAGTTGGTTGAGTACATATGTTCTTGTTGTGTGCTGGTTTGTGTAGTGAGCTGTGATGTTGTATTGTATTGCAGTTGTGTTTTCATTGTATTGCTCTTTTGCTCAATGGTTGTTTTGTAGATTGTTAGCATGGTTACTGTTGAGCTACATGATGCCAGCCAAGGCGTCAGCATTGTTGAGAGCGGCCATTGACTATCAGCATTGGATTCCAGTGGCAGCCCTTCAAGCGAGGATCACAGTGATGCCCTTAGCTTGGCGGTGGGTGGTAAGGAAATGTGACAGCTTGCAGAACTGAGGAGCCGCTCACTGCGCGTGCCTTCTGAGGTTACGTCCAAGGTGGGGGACCCGAGTGGCACTGAGGGTCACATTCGACCGTTCACACCCACACTCGCGTGCACAATCTGTACAGACGGCTGGCTCTATGGTGAATAAATCCAGCTGCGACACTCAGTAATCAAACGTCACAGTTTTCCTTCGCTGGATACCAAGTGAAAATATTTTGTTTTTGCCAAGAGCACTTTGCCCTTTTACACACCAGCGTCCCACGGAGTTCGCAGGTTTTCCAGGCCGGCATTGTTTGCATCCCCCGTCCACCTACAGCCGAGGGCATGAAAAGCTCGCTGTCTGCGCTTCTCCCGCCCTCCGCTTCGCCGCGTCCACGGCTGCCTCGCTGCCTCCATCTGTCGCTCTCGGAGGGAGGCGAACCAAGCAGCACATTCCTTCCCCCCTCCCAGCAGAACATTACCAGATGAATAGCGCAAATACAAACACTTGAAGTGTGTGTGCATTGTTTATGTAAATCTGTCGAACAAGAGCCACCCTGGTACAGGGGGTTAAGAGCCAGACGTGGGTGTATATATATTTTACAAGCGAGACTTTATGTGCATGTGTGTGTGTATATATATATATATATATATTTTTTTTTCAGTTTACAGTATGTTTTAACCAACTGCATGTGCATAAGAATAATTACTACCAAAAAATATATGCCCCAAGCAGGGTTGGATTGGGATTAAAAATCGGCCCGGGCCCGCATAAAAAAATCGGCCCACATGTGCATAATGCCTTCCCTCAAATCACTGCTTCAGCGTAATTTTACATAAAGGGGGAGTAAAAAAATATGCACGCATCAGTTTACACTAGTGAAACAAACCTGAAAACAAGTGAGGCCACTTCTGCACAGGGCCCCCTGCCCCGCTTAGTATGCCTACATTAATGGGTGGCCCAGCGAGAGAAAAGGGGTGACACCTCTACCTGTTGCTGCTATACGGGAGGTAATGAGCGCCCATCTCCCTCAAGAAAGGCTACTTAGACACCCACTGGGTTGCTGGAGGTATAGTCGAACAACAGAGACACCACCAAAATCGGCCCCCAGGCTGCTCAAAAGCAGCCCTCAGTTGGAACTCGGACCCCGGCCCCTCGGGCATTGCCCGAATGCCCCCGTTACCAATCCAACGCCGGCCCCAAGAATTTAGCCCATGTTTCCATCAAAGGTGCCCAGTCCTTATTTCTGTTTAAACTTTTTAAGAAGTAATGTAAGGGAGAATCATTCCCCCTTACAATATTGCAGAATGGTTGTGAGAGGCCCTGTGACTGAATCAGGCCCCCGCAGGGGCCCCTGTTACGCCCTTACTTTTAAGAGCTCACATTTAGTTAAAATCTTGAAGCCTGATTCGCAAAGGTAAACTTACACTTTTGTGTAAATGTATGGTTGCTTGCTATTCACGAAGGAATTTGCGAGTAGTATTGTTGAAAGTGCGGAGTCTCCGTTCATACAAATATAGGACAGTCTTATCTGTTTATGTGCGAAGGCTCCGCACTCGTAAAGATGCTACTAGTAAATGCCTTTGTGAACACCAAACAATCTTAAACTTAAAATTGCATGTTAACCTCTGTGAATCAGGCCCTTGGTGTCTAGATCCTTTTAGCAAACACATTTCATAGAAATAAACAAGTCAGCGACAGCGACACAAGTTTGTTCCAGGTTGCATGTGCAAAGCTGGTAATGGAGAGCGGTAAAATCTAGGTTATTGAAAGACCACGCCTCATATCTTCCTCAAAATGTACATACATAGGAGAATGTGGTGATAATAAAGGTCCCAAATGAAAACAAATGTATTTTAGAAAGCGAACAGCAATTTACGTTGCTTCTGAATAAAACCATAAGATATATAAAGGGGTCCCTGACCAAACACACAACACTTAGAAATATTATTTAATTATTTAAATAAGACACAAATGATGGTGAACAGTGTTTTTATTATCACTGTACCAGAAAAAACATGTATTATTTTTGCGATTGCTAGTGCAGTATACAAAATTACAATGCGCCCACAAAAGAAGGGGGAGGGGGGAGTGCAAGGGAAGGGGTGTGTTTCAATTAGTTAACATCACTAATCAAAAAAATCATTAAGCACCAATACACAAGCTGAAAACATTATCATTGATCCATATGTTGGAGATCAAGAAAACACACATGTTGAGCAGCAGAACATATCACATAAAACAGAAACTCCCGTGATGATTATTATTATCAATCTTGGGTTAAGGAGTTCTTGTAGGTAGATGGTGGTCTACGTTTCGACCCAAAGGTGTAGGATACTTGATCCTTACTCGCGGGTCTTCATCAGGACGTGGGGGGAGGTGAAGGAAGGAGTGGGGCTGTGTCCTGGTCTTGATACCAGGACAGGATATATGGATTTATAACCGCTTTACTGGGACACGGGCGTTCATCCGAGGGGATTAGTACATCAAACCCTCAGAAGGAGCAGTCACAGCACGTCACCTTCGCAGTAAAAGTATGCTTCGTAGCGCGTCCAAAACATGGATCGCGCACCGTAGACCGCCGTCCGTGGTCGGTCAGAGAATGAGCCAGCGTCAGCGCGTGTCAACTCTTCCTGGTTGACACGCGCTGACGCTGGCTCATTCTCTGACCGACCAGGACACAGCCCCACTCCTTCCTTCACCTCCCCCCACGTCCTGATGAAGACCCGCGAGTAAGGATCAAGTATCCTACACCTTTGGGTCGAAACGTAGACCACCATCTACCTACAAGAACTCCTTAACCCAAGATTGATAATAATAATCATCACGGGAGTTTCTGTTTTATGTGATATGTTCTGCTGCTCAACATGTGTGTTTTCTTGATCTCCAACATATGGATCAATGATAATGTTTTCAGCTTGTGTATTGGTGCTTAATGATTTTTTTGATTAGTGATGTTAACTAATTGAAACACACCCCTTCCCTTGCACTCCCCCCTCCCCCTTCTTTTGTGGGCGCACTGTAATTTTGTATACTGCACTAGCAATCGCAAAAATAATACATGTTTTTTCTGGTACAGTGATAATAAAAACACTGTTCACCATCATTTGTGTCTTATTTAAATAATTAAATAATATTTCTAAGTGTTGTGTGTTTGGTCAGGGACCCCTTTATATATCTTAACGTATTACCCAGGTCCCATTGACCACATGGGTCGAACCCCTCTATTCATAACATCTGAATAAAACCAGGCACAGACAAATCTCTCCACTCATTTCCACACTCAAGAAATGAAAAAGCCTTTAGTGTCCTTAATTCATTATTGGGGAAAAATGACTCCAGACACTCCAGTAGCTTAGTGGAAGAAGCTGCTTTGTTTGGAAGCAAGCAGAGCTCTCAGCATGTCGTCATTCAGCATAGCCATGCACATTACATGTCTATACCACTGTATCCTGATCACCCTATGGGGTGCAGCAGGGAAAGTATTTTGTAAATACATTCAAGACGATCTTCATAAACATGTAGATAATACAATTCTACCTGAAAGCAAGCCTATAAAAATAAATAAATGCCTAGATAACATCAAAACACTAAGCATGATGGCTGAAAAATACATATTCTTAAGGCAACAAGCCAGCCATGTTCCAGGTGTAGAGTTTTGCATTGCCTTTCATTACTCTAGTACAAACTGTGTTCGGAATCCTGATTGGACATTTCAGGCTTCTTTGATGGCACTCCATGATATGCATGGTTGTAAAATGATGTTGTTTGCTGACATGGCTCTTAGCAATTGGATGTTTGTAAAAAAAAAGAGACTCAAGCGGGGTGCATTTCGATTCACCCTGCTCTCATGGTCTTAAGCCTTGGTGCATTTAGGCCCCTACTCTTGTCTTTTATCTAAATCAGTTTTCATCTCTGTTAGACAAATCTAGAATGTTTCCTCCAAAACTGGATGGTTGTAAAATACACAGTGCTCTCTCCCAATGTTGTGTTAATCGATTTGACACAAAGTGGCTACAGATAGGACTTCAGACCTTATCCTATTACTCAAAAAACATGACCATATATCAGTGTAAATTACAATATTGATATTTTCTTACAGCGATTTAGCAGGTGCAATTCATAGGGTCAGTTGG
Organism: Lissotriton vulgaris; assembly: GCF_964263255.1. Taxonomy (NCBI): domain Eukaryota; kingdom Metazoa; phylum Chordata; class Amphibia; order Caudata; family Salamandridae; genus Lissotriton; species Lissotriton vulgaris. The sequence continues at coordinate 480,986,549 of NC_141691.1, read as the reverse complement.
ACAATCCATTGGTAAAGAGTTTAGAACTACGTCTGTCTGAAGGTGACCTTGCGGCAGACATTACTAATTTTGTCCACGTGGATCAGTTATGGAGCAACGTCATTGTTCATGGATCAGGACTCCAAACATGAAACCGCACTTGAGGAAAAAATAACATCTGCCTCATCTATTAAAAGTGTACAGGGGCAACATTTCTCCAGCTTTGCCTTAGCAGGTAGAATGTATACCTGATGATAAACAAAGCAGAGTTCTAAATAAACTGGATCGGAGGATTTGAAATCTGTCTTCTCAGTACGGGTGATTCGGGCATATGTTAGGGGCAACTCTGCAGGGGGCAACTTAGTTCCATCATGTGCCTATCATCTCCCTGAGACAGATAATGCAGAGAGAAATTAGGACCAACTCAATAGGAATTTATATTCTTCAAAAACAAATATGACAAAAGCATCGCTATGCGTCAATCTTAAAGAACTAGAGTATTACAATTCGACTACTGTAAAGCAAGCCACGTTAGTTATCAAGGAAGCTATGAGGCATGTTAGTTCAATGCAGAATAAAAACGGTGCTTGTCTATCAAATCTCTACACCGCATCGAGGAACCCGCTGAGGTCAACTACAATCAACCATGCTTGTCAGTCTAAAAGCACTCAAATTACATAGTTTTAAATGAACTTGTGTACAGGAGGCTTTTCATTTCGATCTTTTACAGTTTGTTGAACGTTTGAGTTATCAGGAGCGCAGATATCCGATGTGTAAGTAGGGGTAAAGCTTTTCGTGCATGTGCAGTTGGTACTCCCTGCCCTAAGGCTTGGTCATGCTAAGCACTTTAGAAGCCAGTTCATGAGTAATGGCGTAATACATTTGCTGAAGCCCTGAATGCTATAGTATCTCAGCTGCAATGACTGATTGTCACAGTGGGTACAGATTAAATGAACACTTAAGGATGAGCTTTAACTCACCATGAGGTTTATTTATTTTATTTTTGTGTCTATAAGCGTCCATAATATCTTTTAGAGACGAACGCTTAAGATGAATTTGTATTCTTTATTGCATCTTAATGTGTTTTTGTATTCCTTATTTCTCTGGTTTGTCATCATATTCGGAAAAACAAAAGTAAATCTAGTCTAATTCCTCCTTATAGTGATTAGAATCCTTCTAAGCTCATTAAAACCAAACACACTCAGAAGAGGTGAACAACCTCTGGTTCTCAAGGGTTCCAGGTCTGCCCACTCCTGTACAAGGGACATTACCACGAGAAGCTAATTTACATCCCTCTTGGGGCAAGTAAAGTGGTTATGCCTCCAGTAAAGCTTCTTGACATTGCCTGTGGGATGGAGATATTTCAATTCCTGGGGTGTTGTGTGGAAGAGCAGTTGTTTTGAAATACACTTGTTAGAACTGGTGGTTTCTAGTTGGCAGAGGTAGGTACCACTGTACAAATAGGGACCCTTGCTTCTAGTCAGGGTAAGAAGAATGCACTTTTAGATAATCCCTGCTCACCCCCTTGGTAGCTTGGCACAAGCAGTCAGGCTTATCAAAGGCAATGTGCAAAGTATTTGTACCAAAACTCACAGTAACACAGTGAAAACACCACAAACTGACTCCACAACACTTTAGAAAAATAAAGGTATTTAATCTAAACTACACAAGACCAAAACAACAAAAATCCAACATACAAAGTTCAAGAATATGATTTCAAATGAGTTCTTAAAGTTGCTTTAAAATTGTCCACAGTTGCGTCACGTTTTAGCCAACAGTACCTTTAGATGCGACAAAAGTTCCAAGTGAAAGCTACAGCGTTGAAAAGCAAGCGATGCGTCACTCTTGAGACCCTGGGGAGGCGATGAAAAAACCCAGCTGAACGTAGCGGGCGTGTTGCGGTGACTTCGGTCTGTATGGGGAGGGATGGGATACCTTGCGTAGATTCCGGTGCACAGGTTTCAGTGGAAGCGGCTTGCAAAAGGTATGATGCGGCGATCTTCAGTGCGGCAACGATCTCCGGTGCGGCGACGATGCGCGGCTCAGCGTTGATCTTCTCCTCTCGTGGCCACTCGATGCGATGGCTCTGTGACGATTCTCGAAGCGACATGATTCCGTCCGCAAACAAGCGGTGCGACGATCTCACCCAGTGACGACAGGCCCTGCCACGATATTCGCAGCTATGGTAATTTTCCCGCACCGGACTAGTGCATCCCGCAAGCGAAGAAAGCCATGACGCTGCGACGATCTCGGCCTTTGCGGCAGCAGGAATTTCTTCGCACTGACGGGGATGCGCTCCACAAGCGAGAAACGCGTTAAAACTTTCAGAAAGTCTTTAAAATATTAGTTTCCAGCTTCCCAAGCACAAGTACAACTTCCAGAGGCACCACAACTGCCCCAAGCACTCTAGGAAGGACAGACCTCTCTCAGCAAAGTTCAGGAAAGCTGGGGGTGGAGTCCTTTTGTTCCAGGGACTTCTTAACAGGGAGCCAGCTCTTCTTCAGGCCCTTGAAGATTCCTTCAAGCAAGAGGACACAGCACAAAGCAACGTCCTTCCCCTCTCCTTGGCAGCAAAGCAACTGCAGGTCAGTCCAGCAAAGCAACAGCAGGGCAGTCTTCCTTCTTCAATCTTCCAGCTTTCTCCTTGGCAGAGGTTCCTTCTTGATTCCAGGATGATCTAATTTTCTGTAGTCTGGGGTCCTGTACTTATACCCCTAAAAGTCTTTGTTCCCTTTGTTCAGGAGGGCTCTGAGCCTGGTCTGAACCAGTTCTGGGTGTTCCTTGAGCACTTTGATTTCCTGGCCTCTCCTTTCCTTTCAGAGAGAGGGGCAGGGTCGTCAGCCGCCCAGCGGGATGTGTAGCCAGCATTGTGGAAGGCAGGCACAGCCCTATTCAAGCCCAGGTGCTATCCCCTCCCACCACTCAAGATGCAGATGCAGTCATTCAGCCTAGGGCTGGCTCATCCACCCTCCTGGGGGCTTCCCAGCCCTTGTCACTCTCAAACCAGACAGTCAATTCACAAACAGGCCAAGGCACCCAGAAAGGCCAGACAAGAGATCAGCCACTTTCTAAACGTGTTGTTCTCAAACACAGGATTTAAAAAACACCTTTCCTAAAAAATTTTATTAAATTCTGAGTTCAGGGATACCAGACTTTTATGTCCTACCTTGCTCCTATGGGAAGATATGCTGGTAGCCACTGTAGCCAGCATTCCCCATGATAGCCTATGGGCAAGGTAGCCTTACAATAGTGAAAAACGAAAATGGCTGTCAATCACTACCAGAGCATGTCACCTGCACTAGTACATGCTCTACCTTTCACATACACTGCACCCTGCCCAGGGGGTATCTTGGGCCTTTCATAGAGGTGACCAATGTGCACAGAAAGGGAAGGATTAGGCCTGGTCAGTGGGGACACTGACCAGGAGGACATGGCAGTTCACAGACTGCACACAGGCACTGCGGTGGCAGGCCTGCGACACCATTTTAGGGCTACTCATGTGGGTGGCACAATCAGTGCTGCAGGCCCACTGGTAGCATTTGTATCACCAGCCCTGGCACACTCAGTGCACTTTACTAGGGAATTCTTGGGGATACAAATATGCCATTCATAGATAACCAATTACAGTAGCAATTTACACAGGGAGCACGTGCACTTTGACACTGAACAGCAGTAGCAAAGTGCCCAAAACATCGAAACCAGCAAAAACAAAATCTAGCACAGCATCAAAAATACAGGAGGCAGAGGCAAAAAGACTGGGGAAACCACGCCAAAGATGCCAGGTCTCACAACACTTTACATGGAATCTGCAATTTACATTCATGTTACATTAGCCATATGTAATTGAGCTAGTCTGCTGCCTCTGCCCATTGGTTCGATCTTTGGGTATGAATCTTGTAGACTTGTGGTTGGAAAGGAGCTAGTTAAAAAGTGTGGTGGATGTTACAAGAGAATCTAGTAAGGCAGCTTTATACTGTATATATATCTAAAGACAGCTGAATGGCTGAATTAACCTTATTCATATCTTTCTTAAAGATGATGTACCAATCTCAATCCAACTAAAAGACTGACATGTCCACCTCTCAAACTAATTTCATATTTCCCTATACTAACTCACCACTAATGCTGTTTGGGTTTCCGGAGTAGTGTGCTACTCGCTGAAAAATGCTTTGACGTGTCTTCAGGGGTACCAAGCGTTATTTAATTGCAAACCCTTGCCTCTTCTTGCCCTCCACTATCCTTTTTCAATCCAAATAATAGACTCACATGTGCACCACTCAAATTAATTTCAAATTTCCCAATACTAGTTCACCACTAATCCTTTTTGGGTTCCGGAGTAGCGTGCTACTCACAGAGAAGCACTTTGCCACCTCGTCAGGGGTAGTAAACACTATATAATTGCAACTAAGATTTGAATTACCATCACTTTAAACAATGAATTCTGACCAATTCCCCCTCCTTTAAGTATTACTGTTCCCTTAACCCCTTTGATGCTCATGACGAGCTCAGCTCGTCATGAAGCACTGTTGAGCTGCGCTCATGACGAGCTGAGCTTGTCATGAACAATGGGAAAAATTCATAGTCAGCATAGGAGGGGAATACCATCAGCAGCGATGGTGTTAAAGCTCTCAGACTTCCCGTTCCATAATGTCAAACACATAACAGGGCTGCATAATAAACTCCTATTCCTACTCCTTAAGCGTAACCTCGATTGACTTCCTTTCCTATCTTCCTGTCGCCTGTCCTCCACCTTTTCCTATTGTTACAGTTCCTTCCCCTCACTTGTTGGTCCTACACCTTCCCTGCTTTTGTCTTGCATTTACCTAAGTTATCTCATTTTGCCATCTAAATATCACTGCACTGAGGCATTCTTTCTGTCACCCTTTCCCTTTGTAGTCATTCTTTCCACACCAATACTCTTGCACGTCCATTGACTTCATCAAATATAAATGTAAATGTAAATGTTGTATACTTGTAAAGCGCACAGCTGCCCGCACCGCGGGCGTCCCGGCGCTGTATACCGCTGGGGAACCCGTCCTGGCTTTCCCTGTGAGATGGTCCCTTCTGGGCACCCCCAAGGTGAGACCAGGCATCCCTGACGTTGAAGGGGCCATTGTGAAGATTAAGCAAGCTATTGCCCATAGTTGCAGAGTGGAACCCAAGTAGGCGCCGAGGCGAGAATTATGAGGCCCGCGGACATTTTGACCCAAGACCCTGCCGCGTTGGGAATCGAACCCTGGTCCCGGGCCGATCTCAGCTTCCGGGTCAGCCGCCTCTAACCATAATATATACTATTGCACAGTGACAAATTAACCCCATCTTGCCTGAACAGCATAGGTCATTTATAATTAATGTCCATGTATATTGCTTGCCTTGAAAAACCCAGATACCACTCGGTTGATCTCTTTCACAGCCTATTGATGGCCACTGTCCTGAAAGCACCTATCCAGGCCCTCCTTGGCAAAAGCTGGATCCAAAAAATATTCATATGTACCCACTTGTCCTGTACTATTTTGTAGTCTCTCTTCATCATCTTCAATAACTCCAATGACAACAACTGCACCCAGTGGCAGCTCCACTGCTAAGGCGGAGTAGCGTCAACTGAATGCGTTCAGTAGTGGAAATAAAAGAGAAATAGATTGAAAATAACTTGTTCTTATTGTCATTTTATTTTTTCCTGCTGCAGCGTCTTTGAAGGGGGGGTGGGGGGGATGCGCTGCTCTCAGAGAAGGGGGGAGGAGTGGTGGGCAGGATGGGGGGTTGTAATATGCGGGAAACGGATGATTCCAGGTAAGTACCAGAAAAAAAAAACAATTTCGTTGCGCGGTCTGCATCGCCAAATGCATTTAAAAAAAATGTTTTTGGGGTACTTACCTGAAATTGTCTGTTTCCCGCTTATTACAATCCCCACACGGCCCCTCCCCCGCCCCACGTCTCCACCCGGTGGCACGCACTACATGGGCTGTGGCTGGTGAGGAGGTAAGTTTTATTTTTATTTTTCCTTTACCGCCTCCCCTCTGCCCTCCACCTCACCACCCCCGATCCGTGCGAGCCGCCACTGACTGTACCAAGTCATTCTCCCCAGGTCGATCAAAATCATTTGATCAATCTGTCTCTGCGCATATTCCCCAATCCACTTCACCCCAAAGTGGTCCCAAATCTCTATAACTTTCTTCCAGCTTCTGTCTGTCCCCTTTCCTGTCACGAAACATGACTCTGTTAGATTTACCAGTCTTATCTTGCCTCCCAGCCTGATGTAACCCAGCATTTCTCTCAAACTTCACCATGCCAAGCTTCGGCCTATTCTCACCCATTGCTTCCCCAATCCTAAAGGAATTAGCCTCATCCTTATGCTTGAACGCACTCCTGAATTCTTTACTCCTCATTTTCCCATATTCTCAATAAGCCATCAAAGGTCATATCTCACTTGGCCGAATCTGTATCCCCTTCTGCAACTGCATCCCCTTCATTTTCTGGTCAGTCTTCCTCCTACATGCCCTAATGTGGAGTTTGTGACCATTCACTGCCAGTTCACCTACACTCATACCCTCACAGTACCTCATCCTTACCATTTCAGGCACCCTCAGTGCTTCAAAGAACAAAATGGCAAAAAGGGCCCAATGTAACAGGACTTCTCAGGCAGACACACATGCACCTCTCACCATAACTAACTGCTTTCTGAATGCCCACTGTTATGGCTAGTCTCCAGTTTTTCCTTTACCCCTGTTTCTAACCCACCTTTCAATAAGGCACCTCATAAATTCTCCGCCACCCATTTCACATCCCCAGAAGCACTTCCTGTAGAACGCTGCCTCAGGAAACTTCCCCCCTATGATCACCCGGCACAACAGTTTCTCAATCTGCATTATTACAAAGTTCACCACATCATCCTTCCATGCTTCTAAGCCCAAGCCTGGCACATCTCAGCCCACTCTCCTTTGTCTGATCCTCAGAAACTCCTCCCATGCTTGCCGATTTGTGTTCCACATTGATGGCATAGATGAACCTTTGTTAACTTCAGTGCCCTCGCGTTCCAGATTTCACATTTCCTCTGGTACATTTTCCCCTGTGTTTGTCCACTTCTGAAGACAGTCCAGAGAACCTCAACCACTGAAATCGGGACAGTGCATCACCAATGTGATTATTGAGGCGAGGGAGGTACCTTGCCCAAAACAAGACTTTCCATCACAAACACCTCAACACCAGGTCTCTAAGCAGCTGCATTGCCCAAAGGTCATTAGCCAAGTGTTTGTTATTTACAGTCACCACAGCCTTGCTGTTGATAACAAACATCACCCACTTATTCTCCAGACCTTTGCCCCACACACTTATAGTCAGTAAAACTGGAAAGAGATTTAAAAAGGCATGGCTAAGGTTTTGAGTTTTCCAGTCCTCGATCCACTTCCACTTATTATTATTATGCATCTTGTAGAGCGCACGGCTACCCCCGACGGGAGTGTCCCGGCACTGAGCAAAGAAGGAGAATATAGATCAATACTGTGGTACCCGTCATAAACTACGGTAGACTGAAGAGCCACGTCTTCACTAACTTACGGAAACTGAGTTCAGATGGGGATATTTTGGTTTGTAGAGGTAAAGAATTCCACAGGAAGGCTGCTTTTACTGAAAAAGACCTTTGGCCTAGTCTGGCCTTGGAGAAGCGGGGAATGACAAGGAGTCCTTGGTAGTTTGATCTTAGGTTTCTAGTATGTCTTAGTTTTTGAATACGTTTTCTTAGATAATGCGGGCCATTGCCATTTATTACTCTGTAAGTGAGAATTAGTGCCTTAAATTCTGTGCGTTTTTTCACTTGGAGCCAGGAAAGGGTACGTAAATGTGCGACATGTGATGTCTTAAAGGAATGTTTTTAATGAGCCGTGCAGCTGCTTTCTGTATTGTCTGCAGCTTTCTGAACATATAGGCTGGCAAGCCAAGTATACACTATTGATTTACAAAAGGGGGTGGTGATGAACAGAGTGTCTGAATTGAGCAGACCACTCTTACCCAGTCCAAAGATCAGGGCTTGATCCATCACCGTTATTTATCTCACTGCCCCATCCCAGCTCAGAACATGGCTATATGCAAATCAGTCTGTCCCTGGCCCAGTGCATCATGGGAACAGGGCAGACTAAACTACCAAGCCAATTCTTTACCAGAAAGGAGACAAGCTACCGGGGACCGGTTTCTGGCATTTCAGCCTCTTCGGCCCGGCTTGCTTGAATCCTGATGGAGCAGTGAGAAAGGGACTCATGTCTGAGTATACCCTGCCACACCTATAGTGGCCAAAATCGATTTACAAAAGGGGGTGGTGATGAACAGAGTGTCTGAATTGAGCAGACCACTCTTACCCAGTCCAAAGATCAGGGCTTGATCCATCACCGTTATTTATCTCACTGCCCCATCCCAGCTCAGAACATGGCTATATGCAAATCAGTCTGTCCCTGGCCCAGTGCATCATGGGAACAGGGCAGACTAAACTACCAAGCCAATTCTTTACCAGAAAGGAGACAAGCTACCGGGGACCGGTTTCTGGCATTTCAGCCTCTTCGGCCCGGCTTGCTTGAATCCTGATGGAGCAGTGAGAAAGGGACTCATGTCTGAGTATACCCTGCCACACCTATAGTGGCCAAAATCGATTTACAAAAGGGGGTGGTGATGAACAGAGTGTCTGAGTTGAGCAGACCACTCTTACCCAGTCCAAAGATCAGGGCTTGATCCATCACCGTTATTTATCTCACTGCCCCATCCCAGCTCAGAACATGGCTATATGCAAATCAGTCTGTCCCTGGCCCAGTGCATCATGGGAACAGGGCAGACTAAACTACCAAGCCAATTCTTTACCAGAAAGGAGACAAGCTACCGGGGACCGGTTTCTGGCATTTCAGCCTCTTCGGCCCGGCTTGCTTGAATCCTGATGGAGCAGTGAGAAAGGGACTCATGTCTGAGTATACCCTGCCACACCTATAGTGGCCAAAATCGATTTACAAAAGGGGGTGGTGATGAACAGAGTGTCTGAATTGAGCAGACCACTCTTACCCAGTCCAAAGATCAGGGCTTGATCCATCACCGTTATTTATCTCACTGCCCCATCCCAGCTCAGAACATGGCTATATGCAAATCAGTCTGTCCCTGGCCCAGTGCATCATGGGAACAGGGCAGACTAAACTACCAAGCCAATTCTTTACCAGAAAGGAGACAAGCTACCGGGGACCGGTTTCTGGCATTTCAGCCTCTTCGGCCCGGCTTGCTTGAATCCTGATGGAGCAGTGAGAAAGGGACTCATGTCTGAGTATACCCTGCCACACCTATAGTGGCCAAAATCGATTTACAAAAGGGGGTGGTGATGAACAGAGTGTCTGAATCTTTTGACTGGGTGAGAGCTTTCTGCTTTATTCAGAGACTCTGTCCCTCACCACCCCTTGTTGTAAATATTTTTGTCCACCCTAAGCGTGGAAGGGTATTCTCAGATGTGAGACCCTTGCTCATAGCACCATCAGGATTCAAGCAAACCGGGCCGAAGACGGCTGTAATGCCAGAAACCGGTCCCCGGGAGCTTGTTTCCTTCCCAGTGTAAGAATTGGCTTTTGTAGTTTGGTTTGCCCTGTTCCCATCATGCACTGGGACAGGAACAGACTAATTTGCATACAGCCAGGTTCTGAAACTGGGATGGTGCAGTGAGCTAAAAAACGGTGTTGGATCTAGCCCTGATCTCTTGACTGGGTGAGAGCTTTCTGCTTTATTCAGAGACTCTGTCCCTCACCACCCCTTGTTGTAAATATTTTTGTCCACCCTAAGCGTGGAAGGGTATTCTCAGATGTGAGACCCTTGCTCATAGCACCATCAGGATTCAAGCAAACCGGGCCGAAGACGGCTGTAATGCCAGAAACCGGTCCCCGGGAGCTTGTTTCCTTCCCAGTGTAAGAATTGGCTTTTGTAGTTTGGTTTGCCCTGTTCCCATCATGCACTGGGACAGGAACAGACTAATTTGCATACAGCCAGGTTCTGAAACTGGGATGGTGCAGTGAGCTAAAAAACGGTGTTGGATCTAGCCCTGATCTCTTGACTGGGTGAGAGCTTTCTGCTTTATTCAGAGACTCTGTCCCTCACCACCCCTTGTTGTAAATATTTTTGTCCACCCTAAGCGTGGAAGGGTATTCTCAGATGTGAGACCCTTGCTCATAGCACCATCAGGATTCAAGCAAACCGGGCCGAAGACGGCTGTAATGCCAGAAACCGGTCCCCGGGAGCTTGTTTCCTTCCCAGTGTAAGAATTGGCTTTTGTAGTTTGGTTTGCCCTGTTCCCATCATGCACTGGGACAGGAACAGACTAATTTGCATACAGCCAGGTTCTGAAACTGGGATGGTGCAGTGAGCTAAAAAACGGTGTTGGATCTAGCCCTGATCTCTTGACTGGGTGAGAGCTTTCTGCTTTATTCAGAGACTCTGTCCCTCACCACCCCTTGTTGTAAATATTTTTGTCCACCCTAAGCGTGGAAGGGTATTCTCAGATGTGAGACCCTTGCTCATAGCACCATCAGGATTCAAGCAAACCGGGCCGAAGACGGCTGTAATGCCAGAAACCGGTCCCCGGGAGCTTGTTTCCTTCCCAGTGTAAGAATTGGCTTTTGTAGTTTGGTTTGCCCTGTTCCCATCATGCACTGGGACAGGAACAGACTAATTTGCATACAGCCAGGTTCTGAAACTGGGATGGTGCAGTGAGCTAAAAAACGGTGTTGGATCTAGCCCTGATCTCTTGACTGGGTGAGAGCTTTCTGCTTTATTCAGAGACTCTGTCCCTCACCACCCCTTGTTGTAAATATTTTTGTCCACCCTAAGCGTGGAAGGGTATTCTCAGATGTGAGACCCTTGCTCATAGCACCATCAGGATTCAAGCAAACCGGGCCGAAGACGGCTGTAATGCCAGAAACCGGTCCCCGGGAGCTTGTTTCCTTCCCAGTGTAAGAATTGGCTTTTGTAGTTTGGTTTGCCCTGTTCCCATCATGCACTGGGACAGGAACAGACTAATTTGCATACAGCCAGGTTCTGAAACTGGGATGGTGCAGTGAGCTAAAAAACGGTGTTGGATCTAGCCCTGATCTCTTGACTGGGTGAGAGCTTTCTGCTTTATTCAGAGACTCTGTCCCTCACCACCCCTTGTTGTAAATATTTTTGTCCACCCTAAGCGTGGAAGGGTATTCTCAGATGTGAGACCCTTGCTCATAGCACCATCAGGATTCAAGCAAACCGGGCCGAAGACGGCTGTAATGCCAGAAACCGGTCCCCGGGAGCTTGTTTCCTTCCCAGTGTAAGAATTGGCTTTTGTAGTTTGGTTTGCCCTGTTCCCATCATGCACTGGGACAGGAACAGACTAATTTGCATACAGCCAGGTTCTGAAACTGGGATGGTGTAGTGAGCTAAAAAACGGTGTTGGATCTAGCCCTGATCTCTTGACTGGGTGAGAGCTTTCTGCTTTATTCAGAGACTCTGTCCCTCACCACCCCTTGTTGTAAATAAGTATACACTATTAGCATAGTCTAATTGGGATGTCACCAGTGCTTGAACAATCGTTTTCCTACATTCGACGGGTAGCAGATGAAGGAATTTGCGCGAGGCTTTTAGGTATAGATGCAGCAAAGGAAAAACCGGTTGCAAAGGGGCAGATTCTCAGAATCTGCCCCTTTGCGACCAGTATTTTTGCATTTGGGATGCATCATCCCAAATGCAAAAATCGCAATTTAAGAAATCGCAAAATTGTGATTACTTAAATTGCGTTTGCATTGAAGGAATCTCAAATTGAGATTCCTTAAATGCAATGCATCAAAGTAAAAAAAAATGCGATTTCGCTAATAGGGGGAGCAAATTACCATGAAGTTGAACTTCATGGTAATTTGCAAAAACTTTGAAAAATGCACTAATGTGCATTTTTCAAAGTTCCATTTTACACACACACAGATGCCCTTTGGGCATCTGTGTGTGCAAGATATGCATATGCATATGCAGATTTCAGGGGTGCAACAGGGTGTCCTTTTGACACCCTGGTACCCTTGAAATTGCATTCTCAATTTGCGATTCTCTAATTGAGAATCACAAATCGAGAATGTCTTCGCATTCATTCCTATGGGCCTCTAGGCTCATAGGAATGAATGGGGAGGTATTCCTTAATTGCTACTCGCAATTTGCGACTCGTAATTAAGGAATGTTTAGAAATCGCTATTTTTTTTGCGATTTCTACATGCATAGCCATTTACTATTCCTTATTAGCGAATCCTTATTTTTCGCAAATAAGGAATCGCAAATGACATTGTTGATGCATCAATTCTATACCTTAGTTTCCAAAAGCATGTGGAGGTGACCTGACCTATCTGGGTTTTGCATGACAGAGTCTCGTCAATTTTAAAACTCAGATTTCTCGCTCAGGAGACAGGATAGGGAGCTGGATTGAATACTGAGGGCCACCATAGGTCTGATCTAGGGCATGATGGTTGGTTGAAGAAAATAACCGAAGTTCTTTGGGTATACAGTGCAGTGACATCCAACGTCACCATTAGATCATTGTCTTTATCAAACTCTACCCTCTCCAATTTATTGATAAAGTCGGTGGTGTCTTGGAGATAGGAGATTACTCCAACCATAAATTCCTTCAAAAAACGGTCCACGTATTATAAATGTTGTATAGGGTGTACATATAAGATAAATCTTCTTTGAAAGTTAACCACAGTTTTGTTTGGCATCTAAGGTGCTTCTTAGGTGATACATTTGTCCCCCCCTTGTTGTTTTGCACCAAGTAAGCAGAGTGTGTTTGATGTGTTATTGAGAGAGTGTGTTTTGTTAGATTGAATAAGTCTTGGAATGTATGCGAATGTAATTGGATTCATCACTAGTCCCTGTGTCTAAATGTATTCACATTTTATGGTTGTTCATCACATGTAGTTATGTGTTCTCTGTGGGAGCCAATTATTGAAAAAACATTTGTGCTATTAAAATAAAAGCTATTAATGAGCTTTCGGGTGTATTGTCTTGTGGTCCATGCACCTATGGTTAAATTAATTTAAATAATGGATCAGTACTGGCATTTTTCTTGTTGTTTAGCTGACAGGTCAAGCAGCACCAACATTGCACAGCAGCCCTTGTCAAGGGTTTCTCAGATGGATTCAGTAACTTCAAGTAGAGCTGTTTTGGTGCTATAGCCTGCTCAAAATCCGGACTGTGTGTCATGTAGTAGCTTGTTGATTTCCAAAAAGCTAGACAACCGTTTTTGTCCTCCTTTTCAAGAACCTTAGCCAGGGCTGGCAAAAGGGAGATAGGTCTAAAAAAAAATTAAATGGCCGGGTCAGCATTTTCTTTTTTTAGAATGGGTTGGCTGTTTTCCATACGGATGGATAGATACCAGAATTTAGAGAAGCATTCCATAGTGCATTTAGTGAGGGGTTGATCAAGTGAGCTAGTGTTCTAAATAATCTGGCTGGAAGGGTATCCAGGGGGGAACCAAACTTAGTTTTTAGCAATAGTTTAAGCGAGTCTTCAATATTGAAAGGGCCAAAGTCCGTCCAGGTTTCTGTGTGTGGGGGCAGAAGTGTGACTGGGCTCTTACTCTCAGTAAATGAGGTGTAGATATCTTCAATCTTTTCATGAAAAAAACTCGCTAAATTCTCACAGAGAGTTTCCGATGGAGTAATATTGCTTTTCAAAGCCTCCGGTTTCATGAAACTTTGGATGATTTAAAAAAATTCTTTTGTAGAGTTATTGGATGCTTTGATTTGGATGGCAAAGTAATTTTTTATGGCTGTGTGTTTCAGTTTATTGATTCACTGCCTTCCTATAGGTATTTTTTGCTTCTATACTATAGGTTTTTTGCCATATTCTCGCAAGTCTTTTGCAATGGCTCTTTTCTGTTTGGAGATCCTGCGTAAACCAGGGTGCGAAGGGTTTAAGCCTGGCTGATTTCATCTCTTTCAGGGGTGTAATAGTGTCCAAAGCAGCAGAGACCCAATGATTAAAAGTTGTTGTATCACTGCCAGGTTCACCCAAAAAAACATGAGATGTATTCTGAAGTGCAGGGCCAATAGTTTCGGAGTTAACTTCCCGCCAGTTTCTTCTAATCTCATGTTTATTGTCCCTGCTGTCCAGGCTGGTGGTAAACCAGAGATTAAATGGGACCAAATAGTGGTCAGACCATATCAGAGGGATAGGGTTCTCGACCACAAGGGTAGAAATATTTGTGAAAACAAGATCTAGTATATGTCCAGCTGTATGTGTAGACATTGTGACCATTTGGTTGAGATTTAAACCTTTTAGGGAGTCGATAATTTGGGACCCTAAGGGGCAGTGTATCTTGTCTATGTGAATGTTAAATTCCCCTAAGACCAGATAGCTTGTATATTTCAGAGAGTGGTCAGCTATTAAATCACATATGTTCCACAACTCACTGGGTTTTGAGTCAGGTGGTCTATAGATAAGCATTCCTGCTATATTGAGTGAGGGGGAGATAGTAACCTTGAAGGAGATAGCTTCCAGCACATCTTTGGTTTCTATTTTTTTGTGCGAGATTTCCTACTCCTTTTTAATAATGATGGCTAGGCCCCCTCCTAGTCTATTGCCATCTCTGTTTTCTGCCACTATCTTGTAATCATCAGGGATGGCCAGATGGACAGCTGGTGTAGTACTGTCTCATAGCCATGTCTCAGTAAGGAAAATCTAATGCCAGGTTTTAGTTTTTTTTAAAAGCAGCCATATATCATTGGCTTGCTATGGGAGAGACCTACAGTTTATAAGACATGTTCTGATATCTGTAATTGATTTAGGGAGAATAGTTGTTTTCAGTGCTTTACAACTTACGCCTATGTCATCAATAAGGTTGTAGGTGCAATTGTTACAGTAGGGGTCTTGATCGCCATGGTTGTAGATCCATGAGGTAGGATTCCTACGAGTGGGTTTAGTGCAACCTTTAAATCTCAAAGCTAAGATATGCTACCTGGTTAGTACTGCTCTGGGGGCTGATTGCAATTGGGCAGCATGGTTGGCGCTGAACGCGGGCTAAACGTGGATGGTTACAGACGGGCTTGCCTTTGGTGCGCCTTCAGTGTGCCAGCGGCGCGCGCCAGCTGCGCGTCCTTTGGCCCATGTGCTAATAAAGGGGATTCCGGAATCAATTCCGCCACTTCCCCGCCCCAATCGTGTCACCTGATTGACAGGAGAGAGAGTTTGGCCCCGCCCTCCACTCAAACAGCTACTGCCGCGGTGGACTGGGCCTGAGGACAAAGTCTAAGTCCTACAGTGCTGAGCGTTGTGCAAACAAGCAGGTAGGGGGGACAGGGGGGCAATATGCTAAATGCGGCGAAGTTAAAACAAGTAAGAACAGATTTTAAAAGGAAGTGCGTGATACAGTGTACGCTGCGTTCAGGGCAGGTGAAGCACAACTGACCGTCTCTCCTCGCTCCGCAGCGCATCCGCTTTCCCTGAGGCTTCAAAGCAGTCCGGAATCAATTCTGCCCCTTCCTCACCCCAATCGTGTCACCTGATTGACAGGAGGGAGAGTTTGGCCACGCCCTCCACTTAAACGGCTCCTGCCACAGTGGACCGGGGATGAGGACAAAATCTAAGTCCTATAGTGCTGAGCGTTGTGCAAACAAGCAGGTAGAAGGGAAAGGGGGGCAATATGCTAAGTGCGGCGAAGTTAAAACAAGTAAGAACAGATTTTAAAAGGAAGTGCATGATACAGGGTACACTTACACAATCCACTACCACCCTCAACCCACTCTGCGTAGAAATTGGAACAAACTCACCATCGACCAGATCTCTTCATCGCTCCTCCAAATCCCTCCTGTCCACTCCTCAAACCCCGACCAAGCAGCCATTAACTTCACCCAATGGCTATCCAAAAGCGCCGACACCCTAGCACCGATGAAAAAACATCAAAACAAACTAAGCAGCAAGAAGGCCTCCTGGTTCAACGATGATCTTAAGAAATCCAAGAAACTCTGCCGCTCCCTCGAGAAAGCATGGAAAAAAGACCCAAACTCCAACACCAGAGTCGCCTTCAAAAACGCCACCCGCATACACCACCAACTAATCCGGTCCGCCAAGAAAGCCGCCTTCAAAGACCGACTAGATAACAACGCCCACAATAGCAAGGAGTTATTCAACATCGTCAAAGAATTTACCAACCCATCAGCAAACTCCAACGACATCACCCCCTCTCAAGCCCTCTGCGACTCCCTAGCTTCGTTCTTCCACAACAAAATTGCAGACATCCACAACAGCTTCGACAACCGACCCGAAGACCTACCCACCCAACCATCTGCAGGACCTTTTCCCCCCTTGAACATCCTTAACAACTGGAACCCAATCTCCACTGAGGACACCATCCGCCTGATGAACTCCATCCACTCAGGATCCCCATCTGACCCATGCCCTCACCACATCTTCAACAAAGCAGACTCCATCATAGCACCACGCCTCCGAGACGTCATCAACTGCTCCCTCAACTCCGCCACCTTCCCGGAAAGCTGGAAACACGCAGAACTCAGAGCCCTTCTGAAAAAACCCACAGCTGACCCCACCGAACTCAAAAACTACCGCCCCATCTCGCTCCTTCCTTTCCCGGCCAAAGTCATCGAGAAAGCTGTCAACAACTAGCTTGCCGCCTTTCTCGAAAGCAACAAATCCCTCGACCCCTCACAGTCCGGATTCAGAGCCAAACACAGTACTGAGACCGCACTCATCGCAGCAACAGATGACATTCGAACCCTACTGGACAATGGAGAAACAGTCGCCCTCATCCTCCTTGACCTCTCCGCAGCCTTCAACACAGTCTACCATAACACCCTACTACATCGCCTCAGTAACATCGGAATCCAAGGAAAAGCACTGGAATGGATCACCTCGTTCCTCACCGGAAGAACTCAGAGAGTCCGGCCCCCTCCATTCAAATCAGAGGCTTCTGGGGTCATCTGCGGCGTGCCGCAAGGATCGTCACTCAGCCCCACCCTCTTCAACGTATACATGAGCCCCCTCGCAGCCAACACAATCTCAACATCATCTCCTACGCTGACGACACCCAACTGATCCTCTCACTCACCAAGAACCCCAACACCGCCAAAAACAACTTACACGAAGGAATGAAAGAAGTAGCCGAGTGGATGAAGCACAGCCGTCTGAAACTGAATTCAGACAAAACAGAAGTCCTTATCTTAGGTACCTCTCCCTCCGCCTGGGACGACTCTTGGTGGCCAGAGGCCCTTGGAAAAGCACCCATCCCGACGGACCACGCACAGAACCTTGGCGTCATCCTGGACTCCTCACTCTCGATGACCAGACAAGTCAACGCTGTCTCATCATCCTGCTTCAACATTCTTCGCATGCTCAAAAAAACTTTTCGCTGGATCCCCACCGAAACTAGAAAAACGGTCACTCACGCACTTGTCACGAGTCGCCTGGACTACGGAAACACCCTTTACGCCGGTTCCACCGCAAAACTCCAGAAAAAACTCCAACGCATCCAGAACGCCTCAGCCAGGCTCATACTTCATATCTCGCGTAAAGAACACATCTCTGGTCATCTGAAAAACCTCCACTGGCTTCCTGTAAATAAGAGAATTACCTTCCGCCTATTAACCCACGCACACAAAGCACTTTACGAAATTGGACCCGAATGCCTCAACACAAGACTGTCCTTCTACACCCCCTCCCGTCAACTACGATCCTCCAACCAAGCCCTGGCCACTGTTCCCCGCATCAACAAAGCCACCATGGGAGGTAGATCCTTCTCCTACCTGGCAGCCAAAACCTGGAACTCTCTTCCCACTCACCTTCGGCTTACTCAGAACCACCTAGCATTCAGAAAGCAACTTAAAACTTGGATATTCGACAAGTAATTCTCCCCCTTCCTCAAGCGCCTTGAGACCCTATGGGTATGTAGCGCGCTATATAAATTTCTGACTTGACTTGACTTGACTCATTAAAAGCCAAAACAGCCCACATCTGGTACATCAGGAAAGATCTCCACAATACACGTTACTGAGTCCATCAGCGGCCCATAGTCACTCCGTAATAAATGTCTAAGAACTCATTCCAAGTCACCATGTTCTGCGAAAGTGATCCTAATCCTGTGTTGTGGTTTCAATGTTCTCCTCATGCTAAATGTCATGCATCTGCAGAACTGCCTATCCAGACCCACCACCTTGCATGCAAAATCCAAGTGACCCAGAACTTGCTGACGTTTCGTCAGCTCCCACCTCTTCCTCCCAACTTCCCACTGAAACACGCCTCTTGACTTTTCCAGTTTGTCAGGCTACAAGAGTGGCACCATGGCCATGGCAATGACATTCAATCTGCCAATCAGTCTTGTCTGGAGCAAGCAGCACAACAAAACTTTTAGTTACCTCCTCCAATTTCTTTATCAAGTGGCTCCATTCTTCCCACTTCCATTTCCTTTAAACCTGCAAAATGTCATCGTTGTGCAGTACTTGTTCTGATCCAGTCACCTCCTTCATCATACCCCAATCAAAGAACGAACTAAAACAGCACAAAGTTCACACTTGCAACACAGCAGTCCATTGGGGATGTATGACGTTACAACGCATGCTTTTACCACGCATGCCTTTACAACGCGGTTTTTACAACGCATGCCTTTACAACGCATAGTGCTTTGGGGCGCTGGATAGCGAATAGTTTAATTTACTATTCCAACTCCAGTCCCCGTGGATAGTAGGGAAGGTGTTGGATAGTACATTAAACCTATTCCCTATCCTAGAGCGCCCCCCCAGCGCAATGCGTTGTAATGGTTCGGTTTTAAAAGTTTGCGTCGTAAAGGCACTGCTTGGTAAAAGTTGCGTTGTAAAGGATGTTCCCCGTCCATTGGCCCTGCCTTGTCAATCAATTTCCGGTCGTTGAGCTGAATCCATAGTAAGAGAAAATTGTCTGGTTGGTTGCACCAGAGGTAACCATAATGCTGATTTTATATTGCCTATGCCTATCTCATCACCCACTCTGCACTTTCAGCCACTGGCAATGGACTTGTTGATGCTAGAGACAGAACCTTCACTTTGTTTACTGCATTCATTCACACATTCACCACTTGGTACCGCAAAGCTGTCTACCAGGTGGATACATTTTTTAGATATCAGCATAAAGCCGATAGTACTTGTCCTACCTCCTCCCAAAAAAGTGGGATGTTGTATAGGTGGGGTACAAACCAGAGTATCAACAAATCATAGTTCATTTACAACAATGATAGTGTTTAACGCTTCCTCCTGTGGGGAATGCTTAAAATGGGAAAGCGGTTGGTTTTCGGTATCTAGAAGCCCACATACTATTTGGTAACTATGCTGACACAAAGTACAATTGAAATCACCCACCCACATTATACATAAAGGAAAAACATGTAACCGTAGCCTTATCAATTTCCTCCTTGAGGGTGTTAATTACCCCACAGTTGTTCTGATCAAAAATATTATAATACAAATTAATCCATAATATTTTAACATCAATCAAATTGTAGATCAAAATGATCTGATACCAGTGGGAGTCAGCTATGTTCTCAATATTTAAAGATCCATATTTAACAGAGATCAGAGTTGCTAATCCTCCCTTCGCTCTCCCTGCAGTGAATGGGGCTACCTGATCGTTAAATGAACGGAAACCATTTATAGTAATGTCATCCCTGCTCTATGTTTCCTGAGTACAAATGATATCAAATGTCTTAATATATTGTAGCCAAACCTCATCTGATAGCTTAGGTCCAATACCCGCAATGTTCCATGAGATAAGTCTCAGTAGGCGAGCACTTTGACGATGTCCTGCAGCCCCTTCCCAATCCTTATTAAAAATGGGCTGCGCTGCTGTCAAGATATTTGTGTCCCAAATAACCCTCTCTTCACTTTCTGAACACAAATGTAATGGGCGATTTAAGTTGTCCTCTTGATCGGATAAATGAGAGAAGTCCATTATACCATTTAATGAATTAGGGACTGTCTCTGAGTCATTGTTTGTGATATCCATTTTCCCCGGATCTCTCAATCTTGGGACCAGTCAGTCTATATCTCCTAATCCACTTAATGCCTCATAGCGGATTGGATGATACCTAGGAGAATGCATAGAATACTGATTATCTTGTCTAGATCTCTCCTTTTCTACAACAAACCGAAGTGCCCCCCGGTGCTGTGATCGGCTGTGGCGGGAGAGATGTCAGCAAGCGGCCCCTGCTGCAAAAACTGCTGGCTCCGGTGGTGCGGCAATAGCGGGGCCACGCGGTCATTTCTAAAGTGGACTCACCGGGGGGATTTGGTGTGCAGGGCGCAGTCGGCGCTACCATCTTTGCTGGCAGCTGGTTCCCCCCGCCGCCGCGACCGGAACTTCACGCGGCCGCCGAGCGGGGAAACCACAACCCCCACAAACCTATGCTTTCTTTGCTACGCCCCCTCCCGCCCACTGACGCGCCCGGAAGGCGCAGAAAAAGACGGAAACCCTTCCGCGTCACGGGACGCGCGCAGGTGATGCCGGGAGAAGCCCGGGACAAGGGCGGGACCATCTAAGGCCATCATAGGCCAGAAGAGGCCGGGACGGGCCACCCCCCCTGGCCGTGCAACAAAAGGAGGTAAAAGAACTTGTTTTGAGACATTCCCTGTCCCTGAAGGTGCCTGCTGCTACTTACATCATGACATGCAAGGGGGGCCGAAAAAATTCTACTCTGACAAGGGACTTGGCTAAGGGGACGTTGGTCCACTACTTCACCAAGACAACACCACTTACTGTCCAACAAACAGTAAGAACAGAACGAAGACGATTGTCTACAGACTGTTCCATCAGTGATTTCTCCCCCCCACAGTCAGTCGCCGCACTACAAAATGTATCACTGCTGGAGGAACTTAATAGTTTATGCAAATCCAAGTATGCTGCTGTCGAGTCGACATCTGAGCAAATTAGTGCTTCTATCTGCCCTACAGTCATCACAAGTCCCCAGTCCAGTATATTATCCCCACCATATGGAAATCTCCTGGGTACTCGCCTCTGTCCACCTGCTATAGGTAACACAAACCCCATAATGTCCCTTCCGGACCTTTCTGGTAAAATGAAACGACCTGTGGATAAACATACAGGCAGCCAAGCAAAGCAGCAAAAATTGAATTTGAGCCCTCCATTGCTTATCACCCTTTCCCCGGAAACATGTAAGGATCCAGTGAAACTGTTAGTTCCTGCACCCCCTACCTCACCAACCCTGTTGGCCCAGATACAAACCATGATCAACTCTTTGATACACCCCCTGATAGAAAGAATGAACAATCTAGGGGATAGGATCGTAGCAATAGAGGAAATGACTAAGACAAACTCGCTACTCCTAAAAAGTATGGCAGGCTCCAATCACTTACAGCCCTTATGCAACACTGTAGTGCCTTTAACAACTCCCCAAAGTAATATTAACCAACTCCGACCAGCAGCCCCACGTATGTTAACTCCACCCACCCAGAAAGTGCCCGCCAAACTTATAACAGCACATAGTTGTTCCCTTGAAACTCGGCTGAACAAAGGGTCCCTTCCCAATCCAGGGAACATGCCACGAAAATCAAACCACATACAATTACCACCGGAGGCTGCCCCGTTTGTGTGCGTCCTTTCTGTGGTGCCAGTACTTACAAATGGAAAAACTGAAAGCCAACAGGAACTAAGAAATAAGGCACTGTTTTGGTTAACAAAGAATAGACCCCTGCCCCCTGATATCGACGGTAGAATACGAAGTGTTAGAAGGGTGGGTTGGCTAGGTCCGCTTCGAAAAGAGAGATCTGGCGATCTGGTGTTAATAAAGTTTAGAAATAGCAATGTTGTCCCATACCTCCAGACCTGGCAACCGCAGATAGGAGATGGACCTATACACACCTGGGGACTATCTGACTTTGATCCCAGAGAATCACTCCTCCCCCATACAAGATTAACGAAGAGAGTAACTTTTGGTTGGGCTGAAACGGCTCCGGGGTGAGGGGCACTAATATCCAGACTTTGACCTGATATACTCCGCAATGATCTATTTGGTACCTGATCTCTTTTAAAGATTTTATGCTATAATATTACTTGCTGTGAAATGAAATGAAATGTAATGGTGTGTATATATATTGCAATGTGCTTTTATGATTTTATACCTCAAAATCGAATAAAGCTAACCGAACGAACGAGGGACCCACGCTAGTAGTCTTTTTATATGGAATGGCTCTGACTATTGAGTCCATTAAATTCCTTCCTCTTTTGAATGCAAACAGAGGTGGCTGGATGTCCAAAGATACCAGAATCTGCCAATTGTTTGATAATCTTTTTTATTTTATTTGGCATTGTAATATAAGTAGTGACATACACTAGTGGGGGACAAACCATGCTCTCTTAATGGCATTATGCACTTGACATTTCAGATACATTCTTTCTAATAGTTTTTTTCCTGTAACTTCCTGCCTTGCTTAAAATGGTCCTCATTCTCTGTACACTTTCTATGGATCTGTAACATCGACCTATAAGGAATGTTTTCTTTTTTATTAGTGAGTATTAAGTAGAGTTAACAACTGTTAACTGTTGTTTTCTCTGCTGTGACAGTTGCCATCTAGCTATCCTATAATGCAATATTCTGTCCACTTTCAAGATGGCAGAACCCCTCCCACGGTGAGTGGAGCTCGGTAGCACACCCTAGACAT
This sequence comes from Lissotriton vulgaris, assembly GCF_964263255.1. NCBI lineage: Eukaryota > Metazoa > Chordata > Amphibia > Caudata > Salamandridae > Lissotriton > Lissotriton vulgaris. The sequence continues at coordinate 480,963,900 of NC_141691.1, read as the reverse complement.
GTGGCTACCTAAGGGCTATGTGTCACAACAACACTGGCTTGGCAACAATTTCTCCATCTCTGTCCCCAATACCAACCTGTCTTCCAGAACTTAAGAGCAGCCCTTCTCACGTGAGCCCACCATTTGCCCTTCAAAAGTGGCTTCCCCTTTGAAGTCCGCCTTTTGGGCTCACACCCGTTAACAACTCTTCCAACTGCAGGTCCTTTGTTTTCCTACCTGAGAGTATTTCTCACATCGCCCCAGGAGGGTAGAAGACTGTCTCGAGGCCATCAGCCGTAAACTGTCACTGGACAACTTGTGCAACAGAGTGACAACTTTCTAGAGTTCGAACTATACTAGTTTACCCAAGGATATTCCAGATGCAAAGGAGACTACTAAAAAAGCCCGTTGGCTCAATTGTAATCCATACTTTTGAATTTTCAATCAATAATACACATACAATTTTGATAGTTTCCCAAATAGTATTTAACACATCAACACTGAAGTCAAGCTATCCAGGCTGATGAAGGCTGATAGCCAGAAACCGGTCCTTGGATGCTTGATTCCGGTCTGGGAAAGACATGGCTTGGTAGTTCGGACTGGACTGTTCCCACGAGGCACAGGGTCAGAGCTGATTTGCATATAGCCAGTGTCTAACCCAGGGTGGTGTGGAGTGCAAAAAAACGATGGATTTAGGCCCAGATCCTTGTACTGGGGTGAATGTATGACATTGTTCTACATTCTGTCCATCAACTGTGTTTTTTGCAATTTTCACCCCAAGTGTGCTGGGTATACTCAGACGTGAGTCCCAGGCTCTCCACACCACTGGAGTCAAGCTATCCAGGCTGATGAAGGCTGATAGTCAGAAACCGGTCCTTGGATGCTTGATTCCGGTCTGGGAAAGACATGGCTTGGTAGTTCGGACTGGACTGTTCCCATGAGGCACAGGGTCAGAGCTGATTTGCATATAGCCAGTGTCTAACCCAGGGTTGTGTGGAGTGCAAAAAAACGATGGATTTAGGCCCAGATCCTTGTACTGGGGTGAATGTATGACATTGTTCTACATTCTGTCCATCAACTGTGTTTTTTGCAATTTTCACCCCAAGTGTGCTGGGTATACTCAGACGTGAGTCCCAGGCTCTCCACACCACTGGAGTCAAGCTATCCAGGCTGAAGAAGGCTGATAGCCAGAAACCGGTCCTTGGATGCTTGATTCCGGTCTGGGAAAGACATGGCTTGGTAGTTCGGACTGTACTGTTCCCATGAGGCACAGGGTCAGAGCTGATTTGCATATAGCCAGTGTCTAACCCAGGGTGGTGTGGAGTGCAAAAAAACGATGGATTTAGACCCAGATCCTTGTACTGGGGTGAATGTATGGCATTGTTCTACATTCTGTCCATCAACTGTGTTTTTTACAATTTTCACCCCGAGTGTGCTGGGTATACTCAGACGTGAGTCCCAGGCTCTCCACACCACTGGAGTCAAGCTATCCAGGCTTAAGAAGGCTGATAGCCAGAAACCAGTCCTTGGATGCTTGATTCCGGTCTGGGAAAGACATGGCTTGGTAGTTCGGACTGGACTGTTCCCATGAGGCACAGGCTCAGAGCTTATTTGCATATAGCCAGTGTCTAACCCAGGGTGGTGTGGAGTGCAAAAAAACGATGGATTTAGGCCCAGATCATTGTACTGGGGTGAATGTATGACATTGTTCTCCATTCTGTCCATCAACTGCGTTTTTTGCAATTGATCAATCTATGTCACATCACATTAGTTTGCATTTAGGTGCATTCTTAACAAAGAAAACAGTAGGAATCAAGAAAGCCACCTGGTTCACCGAAGAGCTCCAGACCTCCAAACAAGCATGCCGGAAATTGGAGAAGAAATGGCTCCACGAACAAACACCGGACAACCACGCAGCCCACAAGGACGCCACCCGCAGACCTCACCACCTCATCAGATTAACCAAGAAATCTTCCTTCAAAACCCGCCTGGACAACAACGCACACGACAGCAAAGAGCTCTTCAGCATCGTGAAAGAACTCTCAAACCCCAGCGCCAACGCCAACGACATCCCGCCCTCGCAAAAACTGGGCGACTCGCTGGCCACCTTCTTCCACCAAAAAATCACAGACATCCACGACAGTTTCAACACCATAACCGCCCCAATAACGCCAGACCCCACCACTCCTACGAACACCACCCGCCTCAATGGCCTGATCTCCTGGACCAACGTCAACGAAGACGAAACATGCAAGATCATGAACTCCATCTACTCGGGATCTCCGTCATACCCCTGCCCACACCACATATTCAACAAAGCAGATGCAACCATCGCACCCCAACTACGGAAGGTAATCAACATCTCCTTCGAGACAGCCACATTCCCGTAAATTTGAAAGCACGCCGAGATCAACGCCCTTCTCAAGAAGCCCAAGGAGGACCCCAAGGACCTCAAGAATTTCTGGCACAAATCCCTGCTCCCGTTCCCGGCGAAAGTCATCGAGAAAATCGTCAACACACAACTGACCCGCTACCTCGAGATCAACAACATTCTAGACCCGTCCCAGTCCAGATTCCGAAAAAACCACAGCACCGAGACAGCCCTCATCGCCGCCACAGACGACATCAGGATCCAACTAGACAATGGCGAAACATCAGCCCTCATCCTACTGGACCTGTCAGCCGCCTTCGACACGGTCTGCCACCACACACTAAAGACACGCCTCGAAGAAGCCGGAATCCAAGAGAAGGGCATGGACTGGAACACATCCTTCCTCTCAGGCAGAACTCAGAGTGTCCGCCTCCCCCCTTCCGCTCCGAAGCCACCGACATCATCTGTGGCGCACCCCAGGGCTCATGCCTCAGCCCGATGCTGTTCAACATCTACATGGCCCCCCTCGCCCACGTTGCCCACCAGCATGACCCCAACATCATCTCCTACGCCAATGACACCCAGCTCATCCTCTCCCTCACCAAGGACCCGTACACCGCCAAAACAAACCTCCACGAGGGAATGAAGGCCGTCGCTAAATGGATGAGGAGCAACCGACTGAAGCTCAACTGGGACAAGACGGAGGTCCTCATCCTTGGATCCACCCCCTCAGCCTGGGACGACTCCTGGTGGCCGACCAGGCTGGGAACAGCACCGACACCCACCGATCACGCAAGCAACCTAGGAATCATCCTCGACTCCTCCCTCTCCATGTCAAAGCAGGTCAACGCCGTCTTCTCCTCCTGCTACAACACCCTCCACAGGCTCCACAGGATCTACAAGTGGATCCCCACCAAAGCAAGAAGAACAGTGACACAGGCCCTCGTCAGCAGCAGACTGGACTACGGAAACGCACTCTATGCAGGTATCTCAGCCAAACACCTGCGACGACTACAACACATCCAAAAAGCCTCCGCCCGACTGATCCTCGATGTCCCCCATCGCAGCCACATCACCCCCCACCTGAGAGACCTACACTGGCTCCCCATTGACAAGAGGATCACCTTCAAGCTACTCACCCGGGCACACAAAGCACTCCACAACACCAGACCAGCCTACCTCAACAGCAGACTCAGCTTCTACACCCCCACCCACCAGCTCCGCTCCGCCAGCCTCGCCCTGGCTGCTGTCCCCCGCATCCAACGAACAACCTCTGGCGGTAGATCCTTCTCCTTCCTCGTCGCCAAAACCTGGAACAATCTCTCTACCCACCTACGGCAGACCCAAGACCTGCTCACCTTCAGAAGGCTCCTCAAGACCTGGCTCTTCGAGCAGCAGCAGCACCCCCTCCCCTCAGCGCCTTGAGACCCTCACGGGTAAGTAGCACGCTTTATAAATATATTGATTGATTGATTGATTGATTGATAGGAAAGCATGATTTGTCTGTAGCTTCCAAAGCATTTCAGGTGTTTCCACCCTTCTTCAGGGGAAGCTGGAAATGCAATGATACACAATCTACTGCCATGTAGAGAACTCACTGGCAACAATTGGATTCTGTCAGAAATAAAAAAGGAGGAAAGCCAGATATCAGTGAAAGATGTTAAAAAGATATTAAAAAAACATCTGTGTGACTCCTGGTTATCATCTTCTGAATCTGTGTTACTCGTGAAACTTTGTATACATGCTTCATCGCCAGTGTTCAATGAAACATCAATGCTAGGTCAATGAGTGAAAGTGACTCTGAGCATTCCTCTTCGGCAGAGCACAGAGAATAAGACTCCCACCCTTCCTCTCAGAACTAACAGAAATCAGATGCGGAGTACCCCAAGGATTCTCCCTCAACCTCACCTTCTTAAACGTCTACATGGGCCCCTGCGCAACCATCGTCGGAAACCATGGGCTCAACATCTTCTTCTACGCTGATGACACCCACCTCATCCTCTCCCTCACCGAGGAACCCAACATCACCAGGCACAATTTCCAATGAGGGATGATACCTGTCTGAACCTCAACTCAGAGAAAACAGAAGTCCTCATACTCGGCACCACCACCTCTGCATGTGACAACACCTGGTGGCCCCCGTCCTCGGTAACCCACCCACCCCAGTGGACCATGCAAACTGGACTCATCATTCACCATGAATTGCCAGATCAGTTCCGTCTCCTCCACATGCTTCAACACCCTCAACATACTACGCGAGATGTTCCAGTGGATCACCCCGACCCCATGAAAACCGTCACTCACACACTCATCACCAGCAGACTGGACTACAGCAACGCTCTTTATGCTGGAATCAACAAAAAACTCCACCGCAAACTCCAGACCCTCAGAACGCCGCAGCCCGACTAAACCTCAATATCCCACAGCACAACCACATCACCCAACACCTCTGTGACTTCCACTGGCTCCCTGTCGAAAGAAGAATAACCTTCAAGCTGCTCACGCACGCATACAAGGCCCTCCACATCACCGGGCCCCAATGAATGTATGATGGTACATCGCACACCGTTACAACACGTGCTTTCAGCATGCAGACGCCACATCGCCAAGACTATCAGTTCGCAAGTTTTCACAACGCATGCCGTTTCAACGGCAATGTTGTTAACCCTATAGGCAAGGCCACCAGATGGCATACAGACAAATCGCACGCCATTACATCACATACTGTGTTCTCTTTGGTGCTTGCAAAGTCCCTGGAATGCGGCTTCAGTGAAACTAGGGCTTTGCGTGGAGCGTTTTTGTTTTTTTAATAGCAGTACCTAAGTAGGGCAAAAATGCCTTAAACTGTGATATCACTTTTTTGAAATGCTGTGGATATTAAGCATCACAGGAAATTTCATGAAGTGTAACAATAGCAATAAAAGTCTACATTTGTTCCCTGGACAGTCCTACCCCACGTCACCAAAGGTCAACGCTGTGTACGTGAACATACGTCGTATTTGAAAACATTGGGTTGCACGCTATGTAATTGAAAACATTTTAAATCGTAAGTAATTGGAAACATTGGTTTTGGTACAGACATAATTCAGTTTTAGCAGTTTTTTTACCGGTGAATTTCATGACCTAATTTCTAATGCCCGCTGCACACAGCCTTCAGTTATGCTTATATATTTAGGTGTACCTGGCTTAATTCTGTTTTTATAGCTATGGCATTCACAATCATGGTTATTCTAAAAAGAAACAAATATGCACCCTGACCTTTTCTTATTACAAATACACACAGTAATCTTTACGCTTTGTACCGTTTTCACTAATCTATCTACTTCTGGCAATTTGTGTTGTTTTGCTTTTTATTGGAAACCTTTTAACATAATGTCAAGTATGGTTTATTAGTCTCATGAGTCAGAAGGGCGTTCATGAACAAGGTGCCACTAATTCCAGAACGGACTTCCCCGTATTTTACATTTCGAGTGAGGAACGCTGCAGGAATTTAAAAATATCTGGATTTTGCACGAGAAGAGCATACAGATTAGTAACAAACACTTGTCCTAGACTTCCTGGCCTCCTTGGAAGGAATATTCTGCTCACTCTATTTTGTCACTGATTCAGGCAGTGCAATTGGCTTTCCATCCTGCACATGAACAGGAAACAAAATAATACGTTACTAATACTAACTAGTTGTTTATATAGTGTATCTTTTGTGGAGCCCTTCACACTGCACTGCTGTTATTTCTATGAACTATAAATACGACCCAGTTTTACCGACCTTAGAAGGATGGGAGACGCATTGAGCCTTGTGAGGAATCAAACTTGTGACCTGTAGATCACCACAAAACACTGTGGGGCAGATTTACAATAACTGTTATTGTGCGCCCCAGCTCCGCCACCCATGGTGCGTCGCATTTACAATGCGGCGCACCATGGGGCAAAAATGGCACAGATGCGTGACGCATCTGTGCGTAAAGGTGGCACATTGCTGGAGTTGCGTCGCAAGCGCGACGCAGCTCCAGCAACGCTCGGGGGTGCCCTATCTGTCCAATGCTGCGTCAAGCCTTACGCCTGCTTCAAGCAGGCGCAGGGTTTTGACGCAGAATTGGCCTAAAAGTGACTGAGTGAAATCTTGTAGATTTCACTCAGCCACTTTTGCGAGGCGCACCTGCCCCGTAACGCCCACCCTGCGCCGGAAGGCCCACATGTGGCGCAGGGCTTTACAACGTGACGCATCTGCCTAGATGCGTCACGTTGTAAATGGGTCGCTGGGATGCGTCACGTTTACGCCGCTGTTGCGTGACGCAAACGTGGCGCAAGTCCAACATAAATCTGCCCCTAATACCTTAATGAAAGACACATAGAGCTGCAAAATATTCCACAAGTAGTACACTCTGAGGGAAGACGTTTCGTAGAAATAACATGGAGAAAATTGCATCTATTGTACAGTGATCCTAGCTGAATATGCAAACTTGTGGTTGAGAGATAGAGTCCACGCTGGGAATGAAGAGATGTTCTACTGATCAATAGAAGAGTCCATTGAGAAGAGGGAGATTTTCTGTAACCAATGGTATTCAGATACTTTCAAACGGTAACTTGGCTTTACAGATAAAACCACACAATTTTAAATAAAAAAAACACCTAAAATAGAAATTGAAAACCTTTACTGACATTCATGCAGCAAACCACAATGTTGGCAAAAAGTGAGAAGTGCTTTTAAATTGAAAGATTGGAAAAGTACTAATTCTCTCAAAAAACTAGAAGTCCTGCCATCCTTCATCCATCCATCCTTTAACCCATCCATTCATCTACCCAGCCTTACACCCGTCCATCCATTCATCCTTCATCCATTCACCCTTTCATGCATCCATCCACCCATCATTCATTCACCCACCTTTTCACACATCCATCCATCCACCCATCACTCATCCAACCACCTTTTCACAATCCATCCATCCCCCCATCATTCATCTACCCACCTTTTCATCCATCCATCCACCCACCTTTTCACACATCCGGCCAGCCATCCTTCATCCATCCACCCTTTCATCTATACATTCATCCCCCCACTCTTTCACCTGTCCATCCATACATCCTTCATCCATCCCCCCTTTAATCCATCCATTTATCCACCCAGCCTTTCACACATCCAGCCAGCCATTCTTTCTTCATCCATCCACCCTTTATCCATCCATTCATCCACCCAGCCTTTCACCCGTCCATCTATACATCCTTCATCCATCCATCCTTTCATCCATCCATTCATCCACCCTCCTTTTCACACAGCCGGCCATCTTTCATCCATCCACCCTTTCATCCATCCATTCATCCACCCAGTTTTTCACCCGTCCATCCATACATCCTTCATCCATCCACACTTTCATCCATCCATCCACCCATGATGGATGTATGACATCACAACGCATGCTTTTACCACGCATGCTTTTACATCGCAACTTTTACAAAATGCCTTACAACGCATAGTGTTGAAGGGTGCTGGATAGTGATAGTTTAATTTACTGTTCCAACTCCAGTCCCCGTGGATAGTAGGGAAGGTGTTGGATAGTAAATTAAATCTATTCCCTATCCTAGAGCGCCCCCCAGCGCAATGCGTTGTAATGGTTTGCATTGTAAAAGTTGCGATGTAAAAGCACTGCGTGGTAAAAGTTGCGTTGTAAAGGATGTTTCCCACCCATGATTCATCCACCCACCTTTTCACACATCCATCCACCCACCCATCATTCATCCACCCACACTTTCATCCATCACCCATCTGCGCAGTGTAAATGTTCACACACTTGCGTTGTGTAAATGGTAACATTATTCATATGCCATTATGCGCTGTGTAAATGTTCACACACTTGTGTTGTGTAAATGGTAACATTATTCATATGCCATCATGCGCGGTGTAAATGTTCACACACTTGCGTTTAAATGCGTTGTAACCAGTAACATTATTACGTCACCATACATGTTCACACACTTGCGTTGAAATGCGTTGTAACATTATTACGTCAGCATACATGTTCACACACATGTTGAAATGCGTTGTAACCGGTAACATTTTTAGGTCAACATACATGTTCACACACTTGCGTTGAAATGCGTTGTAACCGGTAACATTATTACGTCAGCATACATCATATTCATATGTTTAAATGGTAATGTTTTCACAAACGTGCGTTGTGTAAATTATTCATCTGGCATTATCAAGTGCGGAGTAAATGTTCACATACATGCGTTGTGTAAATGGTAACATGCCATTATGCCATAATGCGCGGTGTAAATGTTCACACACTTGCATTAAAATGCGTTGTAACCGGTAACATTTTTACGACAGCATACATGTTCACACACTTGCGTTAAAATACGCTGTGGAAAACCGATGCGATGGCGATGCAACAGAAAGACCAATGCGATGCCGATGCAACAGACATTTTTACGTCAGCATACGTCATATTCATATGTTAAAATGGTAACATTATCATGAGTTGAAAGGCGTTGTGCAAAACCGATGCGATGGCGATGCAACTGCATGGCGATGCAATGTGATTCGATGTAACAACATGCGCGATGTAAAAGCATGCATTGCTAAGGTTGTCACGATGTAAAAAGTGCGATTGAATGCACCCGCGATGTTCTCTCCCCGTTGTAATGGGTGTTCGCCGCCCCCAATACCTCACCAACAGAATCTCCTTCCACGCCCCCAAGAGAAACATCCACTCAGCCAGTCCTCCCTACCCACCATTCCTCGCAACTATAGGACCAGAGCAGGTGGAAGATCCTTCTCCTACCTCACAGCCAAGACTTGGAACAAACTCCCCCTTCACCTCCGATGGAGCCCAACACGGCACCAATACAGAAAGGACCTCAAGACCTGGCTCTTAGAATTACCCTAACGGAGCTGCCCACCCCCAGCACCATGAGGCTTTCAAAGGTGAGTAGTGCGCTTTACAAATCCCTGATTGATTGATTGACTCTTATGACTAACCAAACATGAGCCACTGTGAATTGCTGCTGCATTAAAGGCACTGAAAGCTTTCTAGAGTTGCCATTTACATAAAAATTAAATTACATTTGACTTGGGCATCAAGTCGGGTTCAATGTAATGATTCTTTTGATATTTTGAAGTAACAACTTTAGTAGTCCCATGCAGAAGTTAGCACAACTGAGTTGACAGCGTGTAACCCTGCACTCACCAATGGGGATACTAGTCTGTCTACAGCAAAGGACACACAAAAACACATATCCACATTTTAATATACTGCACCCTGCCATAAGGCTCAATAGGCATGCCTTAGAGGTGAGTTAATGATATTAAATAGGAAGGTCTGAACTTTGCCTTTAATTTAAATTGCAATTTCGAGTTATTAGCTCAAAAACTGCACTACCAGCCAGAAGTACCAGGTTGGGAGACTTACTTTGCTTTGTCACCTTTGTGGTGGCAAAATATGTGCTGCAGTCCACAAGGAACACTTTTTAGGCCCTGGGTACCTCTAGTACCATATACTACATGTTGTGGCAGGGACAAACAGCTAAGTTGGGTTTTCACTGCTGTGAGGTCTACTCCTTCCATAGGCTAGCATTGGGGATTCCTTAAAAGACATTTAAGCTGCAATTCCTGATTGGAAAGGAGTATCTACTTCATGTTTAATATATTTGAAACAGTGGTGATAGATCTTCTTCAGTGGTAAAGTTGGTTTGACATTACCATTGTAGAAATGCCACTTTTAGAAAGTTGATATTTCCCTGCTCTTAACTTTTCTCTGTGTGCCCACAGCCTGTCTTCCATACATGTCTGGGCTGGCTGACAGCTAAACTTTGTGCATTCCATCTAGACAGCCGCAAACAACAGGAAGGGCTGGGTGTGAATTAATTATTTGCATGTAGATTCTTGATCTGGACCAGGCGGTGCCGTCGACGTTTCAACCCAATATATGCTTTATTGAGTGGTCAATGCGGGTCTTCATCAAGACAATGGGGGAGGGGTTGGCAGCCTATGGGCATCTAGAGAGAATCCTGGCTAGCTAGTCAATGCTGGCAAGTGGGGACCTGGTCTGTATACGTATTACAGCACCATCATGTACAATCAAGTTGTTTCAAAGCTGCGGTGGAATAATCACTTTGCACAGAGGAGCGCTGGACGTTGGGTACCACCTGGTCCAGATCAAGACTCTGCATGCAAATAATTAATTTGGATATAGCAGCAGAGCCATTGTCTTTTGTTTAACATTCTGACCTCCCATGTATATATTGCTATCACTTTCTATATAATACTCACATTATTTTTTCACTGAGCACAATATTTCACTCAATCACACAGCACTTTAAATGTCACAGTGTGTTGACAGCGTTTTATTAATCTATGGGTATATATAAATGATAGAATTTATATAAAAGAATGCAGTACCATTTACGCAGTATTGTTCTTGTGTTACCGAGGATAAGGACTAGGCCCATCTCACCTGAACCCAGAATGACCCCAAGGGCTTGCTTGTTTGCCTGCTGTTTTCTGAAGTCTCAGGGACACACAAGACTCCCTGCAATCCTGCTGATGCTTCTAGACTCTGTCATCTGTGAGTCCTACCCAAGCCTGCGGTGCCCTCTCCAGTCTTGAGCCTCACACCTGGGTTCTGCAACTGTTTTCTGCAAAAACAGATGCATTGCCTCTACTGAATGAGATTTTCTGCTGCATCGCCCTTTGATGCTGATGCAAAGGCTGCTCGACAATGAAGATTCCAAAGCCTGTGCGACTCGACAGCGACGCAGAGTTTGCTAGTCAATGAAATTTTACATTGACATCCACAGAGCAGATGATGACACAGGACACTCTTTCTGTGGCTCTACGAGGATGCAATAGACTCTTGACAAGGACAAAAGCTCCATCCTAAGTATTTCATCAGCGGACCTGTCTGGGTCCTGTAGCCAGTCTGCCCTCCATCATAGTTGGCCTGAACTTTGACTTTGCACCGTTCCCTTGTTACCCCAAGTCACATTTTGGCCACTAGTGACTTCTAAGCACTATTTTCACATTTAATATTTCAAAATTAATATCTTGACTTCTTATTGGATTTTTGTCACTTTGGTTTTGTTTTAAACAGATAAATATTTTCTATTTTTCTAAACCTTTGTGGAGTCATTTTGTGGTGTTTTCTTTGCTTTACTGTAATTTAAGTGTTACACAAATACTTTACACATTGCCTCTTACTTTAAGCCTGACTACTCTGTGCCAAGCTACTAGAGGGCAAGCCTAGGTTAATTTAATATGTTTATTTGACCTACCCCGACTAGAATGGTGGTCCCCACTTGAAGATGGTGCAAACCTCGGCCAAGTAGTGACCCCATTTTAACAGTGATCATGCAAAAAGAGGCATTTCCTAACACACTGAAGACATTATCCTGAGATAGGTGCTTTACATGGTGGAGAATTGCAGACTAGGACCCAGTGTTGTTGCTTTACATGCTAGGGCATTACAGAAACTGATTTGGGCATAGCGTGTTAAATGTGGGGGCATAGCAGGTAACGGTGCAGCGTTGTTGCTTTACTTCCTGAGGTTTTATAGCTACTAATCTTTGCATAGTACATTGAAAACTGAAGTGTTGCAGATGTAGGCTACTGTTGTTGTTTTGAGGTAATTGAAATTTTTATGGTCAAGTATGTCCCCTAACGTGTACCCCAACGTCTCCATGTATGTGCTTAAAGTACATGTAATTTCCCTCCATGACCGAATATGAAGACGCAAATGCATTTGCGTCCAACGTTAACATGTCCTCTACCAGATCCACCATGAATGGATCGATAATTCAGTTTCTAAACACGCCATGCCAACGTCTTTGCATGGTACACTTTTACGTTTTCCTGGCTCTGCCGAGCTAGGCCCTGATTTCTAACTTCGAACCACTTCTGTCTCTGCCTCTGAAAGCTGCAGCCTGGAGATGCATCCCTGACTTCTGCCTTACTTCCTGCCAAGCGAAGCGGTGCCTGGCTCAGCCTGGCCTGCCTGCCAAAACAGTATTTTGCCTTCAAGTTATCGGTTCAGCCTCCTCGAAAACACATTCCTGTCTAGTGATATAGGTAAACATATTCCCGGCTCCAGAGCAAAGGGCCAAGCCTTCCTGTCTTCTTCATGTAATTCATTGCTCCCGTTACCATGGTAGGCCCATGGCCTGCGCACTACACTTAGATACATATGCATTCAGTATAAAATAGCCTCTGCCCGAGAGACCTTTTACTCCAGGTAATACATCCTCCAAACACAAGATATCAGATATGTTATAGGAACAGGTCGATCTGACATGCCAGACTTCTGTCTCCTCTACTAGTGCTAATGTCAAGCCCCCAGCTCTCCCTAGTTTCACGTCAATTACACGTCATGCTAATTGCGCGCGCACCCAGGTCAGGGGTTTCTGCTGACTCTGCAGAATCCTCTATGCATCCACCCATTTATGACACTTTCTGTGACGTTTCCAGCACACGCCTCCGTGCACTCTCTTGTACACGCCTTTTTGCTACGCACATGTGTTCTTATCTTATTCTTTTCACTTGTCACGCCTACTGTATCCATCCCCATTGTACAGTTTTACTATATATATTGTGTACTGTTAATAAAACGTTGACATCTTTGCCATCATTGCATATCCCCTCCCGAACCTTTGTATTGATGGATCTGATTTCCATGGCTCGAGCCATTTTCATTAAAGCCCGTATGACTCAGATACCACGGACTCTGCCTCTCATTTGATTGAGCTATTCTTTTACCTGTCATTTAATTATACGGAAAAATGCTACGGTAATTTATTTACCACATAATTTGGCGCCCGAATAGGGACCCTCCCCCACCCCACGCGCCGGCGATGTGTCGCAGGCTTTGCCCCCTACCACAGTCGTGACGGACTCCTATGCGCATCTGCAGGTTTTCCTGTATCTCCCTCAGGCCCACGGAGGTGACGGAGTCTGCGGGTCAGCATCCAGACGAGGCGGTGAGGAGTGTGGAGGATCCCGACCAGAGCCCAGCCGAGAGAGAGCAGTGTCCGAGGTGTCCAGAGGCCCACCTGTTCCGAAGCGTCGAGGCGCATGCGTAGTGCGTGACAGTAATCAGACGTAGGAGAAGTCCAGTCCAGTCCGAGGCCTTCAAGTTCAAGTTCAAGTTCTGCTCCCGGTGAGTACCGTTGCTAGGGACGCATCTAGACGGGTGCATTAATTTGTGTCCGGTCAAGACGGGTTTGGGTACACAGATCCGGTCTGTTACGGTACTGTTTTAGCAGTGCATCTGTACTGTTTTAGCAGTGCATCTAGTAATTCAGTAATTCAGTGATTCAGTATTCTAAGTCTTCTAGCATTATCTCTCGAGATTTCCAGTATCGTGTTTTATTATGTACTAGACAGTATCTGTTCGAAATGTTTCAATGTGTTTAATGTCGTGGTAAGAATGATTGTTTGCATTCTATTACTGTGTTAATCGTGTTTGCGTTCAGGTAGAGGTAATCATGCCTCTGTTCTCGAAATTACGTCAGATAGGAACTAGGAAAGGGATACTCGAAGAAGCAGTTCCCGTCCCACCTAGGAACACTCCAGGACATTTTATGTACCATAAGCATGGCTTAGATGCCATACTGTACTTAGACTTATGGGTAGATTACACCAAGGACCTAGACGAGAAATATAGATGGCCTGTTACAGGAACATGGGATGCCGAATGCATCATGAGAGTAGAAGAAGCATTATGGAAAAAGAAATAGAATAGAATTGTGGCGTAAAGAATCACATAGAAGAACAGAGAAAGAATTCAGGAAAGCAGAAAAACATAGGGAGGATTCAGAAAAAGACAGAGAAAAAGAATTAATAGAAGAGGGTGAACGAGTTAAAGCAGAACAAATAGATCGACAACGAAATGTACTTATGAATGGCATGTATCCTCTTCTGATCGAGGGCCTACCTAAGGCTACTCCGGAAATGCCAAGTAATCTACCGCCACCATTGGTTCCGACTAAGATCCGTCAGACCGCAGCAGATATCTTCCTTTCTTCCTATTTAGATGGCGTAGCTCCAGCATATACCAATGTATCCGTACCACCCGTTAATAATGTACAACAGCCTGTTCCGGCTGTTCAAGCCACGACCCCTCCACGTCACCAACTTCCCGTGCATGTTGTCACTTCCCCTACTGCTGTTGCTACTACTACCGGCCCCCCTGCTACTGTTCCCCCTCCTATTGGTCCTCATAATCCTTTTTCGACAACTGCAACCCAGAGTCCAACCTCATTACATGTACCTCTTCTACCTGCCATGACCTCCACAGTTACAACACAGTCAGGCTATGCCCATGCATCCGCTTCAGGTGGTGCTGTAGGAGGCCACCACCGCACCCCGCCACAAGTACATCGAATGACAATCAGAGAATTAGCAACACAGCGTACTCCGAAAGCGATCCCTTCAGAAAAGCTTAAACAGTATATTACAGATTGTAGATATGATCCCGTACCTGGTAAGAAAAGGGACATGATGTTAGCCTCGTTACGTCTACGACGTGTTACAGATTATTTGATGACATTACCAGAAATGCCAGACCATCTAGACAGAATATATCATTTCATCCAAACTGGGGAGAGACCAGAATGTATTCGTGAAGCCATGGCATATCAGAAAACTGAGACACAAGGGTTAATATTACGATTCTTGATTAATTGTTTGATAAGGGAACAAGATCGGCCAGGTATTGTTCAAGAAGAGATGGATGTACTGACAAAATGGAGTCAGAATATTGCAGATTGTAAACATGATAAACAAAATTGTATAGATGCCATGTCCAGAAATATCCGTAAAGAAATAGTAGCAATACATACCCGACAGAAAGCCGAATCAGACAAAAATGATTCCTCAGAGGAGGAAGAAATAGAGAGTCCAATAGAGAATCAAGATACAATAGCGTACGTAGGAAGAGCGAAGCTTCCTAAACAGTATCCTTTAGACAGACCTTTTGACAGACCCATTCGTCTAGAAAACAAGAAACGTTTCCTTTCCCCCATTCCAGAACCATGTTCTCTTGAACATGTATTCCAACATACTGACAAAATACTGAAGGAAAGAATAGGTTACAACGAACTTCATACAATGCATGAACAAGAACTAGCACGGTCCGCAGTACAGTGGGCCGATAATAACAGCGTATATAAAGATGATTCAGTAGCGCAAACTTTTTTGAGCCTTTCTCCAGACGAACAGCGACTAGCTGGTATGTACATGATCCAACATCTCATTACACTGTATGAAAATCAGCATTCTGATCCAGGTCCCTTATATGATCTATTAGACGACTTACTTCCGAAAAGATGGAGAGGCCTAGGTACCGATTTGATTAATACCATTTTAGAGCAACGTCACAAATACAGAACTTTCCTAACTCCACATTTTGTTTCTGTCCCACCCCCAGTAAGACAGCCATATCACATAGACAGACAGAATCCCTTACGAGAAGTACATCCAATCCGGAAGCCAGATAACACGCTCCAATGCGTATTCGTATACACTCCTTTGACCAAAATGGAATTATTGGAAATGAAGAAACTAGTACCTTGTCACGATAAAGATCCTGCAGGGTTCCACCGTGAATTAAAAGACATGTTACTGATGGGAGATTACACGTATTCAGACATTCATAAAATGTTAAAAGTATTGTTACCGGCAGGGATTTACGAAAAACTGAAAGAGAAAGAATGGGAGGTGGGAGATAAAAAGATTGTCTGGACTGAATTAGAAGACGAAGACAAGACACGTACCCCAGGTTTAGGTCTTGGGGATAAAACTAAAGCATTACCAGGATTATTAGTACAAGTTTTGCCTAGATTATTGACAGTTAAAAAAGAGGACTGGGATGCAATCTCAGCCTGTAAGCAGAAACAAGACGAAGACACTAGTGATTTTTATTCTAGATTCGAGAAATGTTTTATTATTAATAGTGGCCTGAAAACAAGTAGCGAGTCATATCCACATCTTTTTGTGACCAAATTAGTCGAGAATTCCTTACCCCAGGTTAAGAACCGTGTATTGAAAGTTGAAAGTACATGGCAAGCAAATACGCCTTCCCAAATGCTACAAATGTTACAGTACCACCAGAACAGAATTAGAGAGGAACATGATCATGAACAGAGACGTATGAAAGACACGAAAATGAAAGTACTAGTTGCCCAGACCGTCCCAGCAGATGGTCAGAAAAGGGGTGCGACACAGTCCAATAATTCGACAGCTCCTGTTAAAGGGAATTGCAACTATTGTAAACAGCCAGGTCACTATATAAAGGAATGTACCGTTCTGAAACACAATATAGCTACAGGTAAAACGAAAGAAAGACCGCGTCCACCTAGACAGGATCAGGTCCAGCAACATACTCCGCAGAATGTGCAGCCTATGCAGACTCCACAACAGACCGTAGCGGTACCCCAGCCCCAGCCCATTGCCGCAACACAACATGTCACACAACAGATGTACCAGTATGCACAGTCCGATTACCCCGATTATCAACAGTATACATGAAACAGCCTAGAGAGGGAGGTTGGCTTGCCTCTCATCGAGATTCCTGTGGATCAAGAGGGTCCTTATGTACATAGTCAGGTATTAGGAAAAGACAGAAAGTTTTTGATCGACACAGGGGCAAGCAGAACTACCATTAGTCATGACGAGGTTCCAGGGGCACCCCTCTCAGGCTCACAGAATGTTTCCCTTGGATTTTCAGGAAAACCTATTGTTAATGAAGTATCGAAACCAGTTCCCCTTGCAGTTGGTCCATTGTCCCGTGCTACAGATTTATTGCTTATGAAATCATGTCCAGAAAACTTTCTTGGTATTAAAACGCTAAAAGCTCTAGGAGCTGTAATTTGTTGTTCTCCGGAAGGAGTGAGATTGTTCCTACGTGACTTTAAGGGTCATTATGTGTTGAGAGATTTTGATCCCAGGTTACAGAGTGTTCCTGCACGATTGTGGGCACAAGGCCCAACTGATGTAGGTTGTATGCACATTACACCATACCGAGTTACACTCAAGCCAGGAGTTGTACTACCCCGAATCCGACAATACAAGTTACCACCTGATGCTGTAGTGGCTTTACTGAAAATCATTGACGAGCTCATTGCACAAGGAGTGGTTGTAGAAACCGACTCGAATGTTTGTAATTCCCCTATCATTCCGATTCTTAAACGTACTGACCCGAATGCACCTCCAGTCTATCGGTTGGTGATTGATCTTCGCGAATTAAATAAATGTATTATACCACAATACCCAGTGGTCCCAGACATTTCGTCATTGTTGACAGCTATTGATTCAGAAGCAACATTCTTTACTGTAATTGATCTCAAGAACGCCTTCTTTAGTGTCCCCATTGATCCGGAAAGCCAGTACCTTTTCGGATTCTGTTTAAATGGCCGTAGCTTCAAATTTGCACGTGCACCTCAAGGATTCACAGAAAGCCCTAGCATCTATAGCCAAGCATTGAAATGACAACTTGACAGTATTCACATGCCTACTAACACTGCCCTACTCCAGTACGTCGATGATCTCTTGATCACCGCCCGAAGTGAACAAGAATGTGAACATGCATCTCTGACAGTCCTATATTTTCTGGCAGACAAGGGACACAAAGTGTCCCCTACGAAGCTGCAATTCTGTGCCCAGCAAGTGGTATACCTTGGGCACTTGCTGTCCAAGTGGGGTAGGCAGCTAACACCTGATCGTATCCAGTTAATTGCACATCTTCCGCAACCCAAGACACAGAAGGAAGTACGAGCCTTTATTGGACTCACTTCTTACTGCAGACAATGGATTCCTCAATATGCATATCTAGCCAAGCCACTCATACAGTTGACAACACAGGAGGCAGCGTCTTCGACTGTCCTCCCTTGGACTCAGGAACATACACAAGCTTTTGACGAATTAAAGAAAGCCTTATGTCAAGCACCTGTTTTAGCTACACCATGTTACAGCAAACCTTTTACACTTTTTGTCACAGAACGCGATGGCACAGCGTTATCGGTTCTCACTCAGGTTCAGGCAGACAGACACAGACCGTGTGCTTATTTTTCGAGTACATTAGATCCAGTAGCCCAGGCTTTGCCTGCGTGCTTAAAATCAGTTGCAGCAACAGCATTAGCAATAAGACAAAGCGATTCCATAGTATTAGGACACCAACTGACAGTACAGGTTCCACACTCTGTGGAAGTTCTCCTAAACAGGACACAGACTCAGCACTTGACTATAGCACGACTGACAGGTTATGAATTGACATTGTTTCAACCACACATAGAAATCAGACGCTGCAATACACTAAATCCTGCTACACTTTTACCGTCAAGCACAACGGACCCTACTTCACATGACTGTGTGGAAATCATTAACACAATCACGAAACCCAGACAAGACTTGACAGATGTTGCATTACCCGACCCAGACCTGACACTTTATGTGGATGGTTCATGTATGAGAATAAGCACAGGAGAGTTAGTGGCCGCATATGCAGTGACCACTGGTACTGAAGTCATAGAAACACATCGCATTGACACCCTGTCAGCTCAAGCAGCAGAGCTCATTGCTCTGACCCAAGCCTGTATTCGAGCCAAGAACCTTAAAGTAAACATATACACAGATTCACGTTATGCATTTGGAGTCGTACACGACTTCGGTGTTCTCTGGCAAGAGAGAGGTTTCTTGACCTCTCACGGAGCCAAGATCTAACATGGTCCCCTCATTCAAGCACTGTTAGAAGCAATTCATTTGCCTACAGCCATAGCCATCATGAAGTGCAAAGCACATACTAAAGTCACAGATACTATTTCCCAGGGTAACGACCTGGCAGATCGAACAGCGAAACATACAGCTCAGACTCATACTCATACGACTGATATGACAAAGACTGATGTAACTTCACTGACACATTGCATGACAGTCAGAGATCCCGCACTAGATGTAATCGATATACAGACACATGCTACTCCAGACGAAATCAAGAAATGGACAGAACAAGGAGGGGTCCAGACAGAACAGGGATGGATGACGAAGGGAAAGACCACATGGTTTCTCCCCGACTCTATGGTTCAAGTTATCATTAACACAGCACATAGTCCAGCACATTTAGGAGAGAAAGCCATGTTAGACAGTATTCAAAATCTTTGGTTCAACAAGCATTTACGAGCAGCAGCAAAACAGAAAGTGCGTACTTGCATGATCTGTTGTCAGTTCAATCCAGGCAAAGGCATTCCCGTAGCGCAAGGTGGATTTCATCCTCCTGATCACCCTTTTGAAGTCCTCCAGATGGATTATATCCAGATGGAACGTTGTCGAGGATTCAAGTATGTCCTCGTAGTCGTATGTGCCCTATCCAGATGGACAGAAGCATATCCAGTCCCAGATTACACTGCCGTAACCACTGCCAAGCAGTTGGTTCGCGAGTTTTTCCCAAGATTCGGTTTGCCTCGTGTCGTGTATTCAGATAATGGACAGCCATTCTCGTCCGAGCTCATGAAACAGGTTTCCCTCTTGTTAGGTTACCAATGGAAATTCCACTGTGTTCGGCATCCCGAAGCAGCTGGCTTAGTAGAGAGACACAATCAGACTCTGAAAACCCGTCTTGATAAAATATGTGCAGAGAAAGGTGTAGATTGGATAGTAGCCCTTCCAGTTGCCCTCTTTTATATGCGAATGGTAGCCCATTCTAGGACAGGGCTATCCCCGTATGAGGTGGTCTTTGGTAGGCCACCGAATATGTGGGGGACGCCTATGCCTCAATTACAGATGTTGACAGTTCTATGCTGACAGATTACCTTGCTTCCTTGATGTCTGCACTACAATCATGTCGTTCACAGGTCGCTGCAGCCTTTCCAGACAACACCGAGGTGAAGCCACACAAGATCAACCCCGGTGACTTCGTCTACTTCCGCAATTTCGACCGATCGAGTCCTCTGGAGCCCCGCTGGAAGGAGCCTAAAATCGTTTTGATGACCACAAGGACTGCAGTCAAGATCGAGGGAAGGAAAGGTTGGCTACATTCGAGCCACGTAAAAAAGTTTTATGGACTTCCGCCAAAGACTGTTTCCCAGGACTGCCGCATTCCAGACACTGATACTAAACTCCCCCTGCTAGAGAAAACTCCGTCCCAGGAGTATAAACTTAAATTGAGGTCTAGTAAGTCAGACATTTTAATTGTTTAAGTCCCCCTTGGGTGAAGCGGTTAGACAGGTTCCTGACATGTATAAGATAGACCCACATAGTGAGAGAGATAGACAGGAGATCAAGGAACAGAAATATTGTAAAAATCTCCGAAGCCGTTGTATTGTTTCATTACTTATTATGTTTATTCTGAGTCTTACGATTATATGCCTAAGCTATATGTTACATATATTTTTTCCCACTGCACAATCTTTTCCTAATGACACGGCAGAGCACACGTTTAGTGATCTGCCCCCACATGAACTGTCTTATCGACTTGCGCTGCGCAACAATACATTCATCCATATGTTACACCATTCTCACCAGACCAGCAATGCTACTAATTGTTGGGTATGTGGCCGACTCCCTCCCTATCAGAACTACAAGGGAGCTCTGCCCCTCTTTCCTTATCCGTTTACACATAATGGTTCCTGTGGTGCATGGTTTAGTTTAATGTCCTCATTAGATAGTAAGTACAACGTTTCCCAAGGTAATTGGATATGGGGAAACCTGAACACAGTTATGAATAAGGCATGTTTCCCAGACAAGGAGGGTCTTCCCCAAATGACAGGTACCGATCTGGAAAATGAAGTGTATGGATTAGGTAATTTTACACTTAACCTCATGATTCTGAATGTCCAGTCAGAAACTAGTCCGAACTTACCCTCAATTTCAGTCGTACCAGTGAAAGGTGAATTATGCGTCAGAAAGAGTGGTTCAGTACATCTAGGACACAGCGATTGTAATACAGTAATCAATTTCAATGATAAAGGCAAGTCTACTTTCAAAGCTTCCTGACATTCCTATTTCATTTGTGGTCATACGGCCTATATACGTTTACCTCTAGACTGGGATGGTACTTGTTTTATTGCATTCCTATTGCCACCTGTTTTTCTAGCCCCATCTGATTACCATAGGAATTCCCGCCTCACTCACGTTAGACAGAAGAGAGATCTCCCAATTGTCGACCAGACTGAAACCACATGGGAACAATATACAGACTTCAATAAAGGATTCTTCCCTTATTTAGGCACTGTCTCAAATAGTAAACTGATACGCAAATTGACTAGAATCCTTGAAGCAGTAGTGAATGAAACTACTTCTGCCTTAGGTAACTTAACAGAGGAGCAGTCTGTTATGAGACTTGTTGTTCTTCAAAATCGTCTCGACCTTGACGTCATCCTGGCCGATAGGGGCGGGGCTTGTAGAGTCATCGGATCCAGTTGTTGTGTGTTTATTCCTAATAACACACCATCAGTATACAAAGCTATAACCAGGCTTCATGAAATAGCTCATCAGCTACACCAGAATCCAGGCACCTGGACTTGGTCCGGTTGGCTCTGGAGTGTAATATCAGCCTGGGGATGGAAGCTACTGTCATTCCTAGGAATCGTACTGCTCATAGTATTCTGTTGTTGTCTCTGCCTGCAATGTGGGCCAGCGATCTGCGGCTTGTGCGCCACATCATGTATTCCCCATCCAAGTCCACGTTCTCATGCCCGAGTGAAAAAAGACGAGCAGATGATGTTATATGAACAGATAGATGGTCTCATGAAAATAGATATATCCTGAAGGGAACGTAGGGGACAAGGAGGGAATGAGGTAATTGAAATTTTTATGGTCAAGTATGTCCCCTAACGTGTACCCCAACGTCTCCATGTATGTGCTTAAAGTACATGTAATTTCCCTCCATGACCGAATATGAAGACGCAAATGCATTTGCGTCCAACGTTAACATGTCCTCTCCCAGATCCACCATGAATGGATCGATAATTCAGTTTCTAAACACGCCATGCCAACGTCTTTGCATGGTACACTTTTACGTTTTCCTGGCTCTGCCGAGCTAGGCCCTGATTTCTAACTTCGAACCACTTCTGTCTCTGCCTCTGAAAGCTGCAGCCTGGAGATGCATCCCTGACTTCTGCCTTACTTCCTGCCAAGCGAAGCGGTGCCTGGCTCAGCCTGGCCTGCCTGCCAAAACAGTATTTTGCCTTCAAGTTATCGGTTCAGCCTCCTCGAAAACACATTCCTGTCTAGTGATATAGGTAAACATATTCCCGGCTCCAGAGCAAAGGGCCAAGCCTTCCTGTCTTCTTCATGTAATTCATTGCTCCCGTTACCATGGTAGGCCCATGGCCTGCGCACTACACTTAGATACATATGCATTCAGTATAAAATAGCCTCTGCCCGGGAGACCTTTTACTCCAGATAATACATCCTCCAAACACAAGATATCAGATATGTTATAGGAACAGGTCGATCTGACATGCCAGACTTCTGTCTCCTCTACTAGTGCTAATGTCAAGCCCCCAGCTCTCCCTAGTTTCACGTCAATTACACGTCATGCTAATTGCGCGCGCACCCAGGTCAGGGGTTTCTGCTGACTCTGCAGAATCCTCTATGCATCCACCCATTTATGACACTTTCTGTGACGTTTCCAGCACACGCCTCCGTGCACTCTCTTGTACACGCCTTTTTGCTACGCACATGTGTTCTTATCTTATTCTTTTCACTTGTCACGCCTACTGTATCCATCCCCATTGTACAGTTTTACTATATATATTATGTACTGTTAATAAAACGTTGACATCTTTGCCATCATTGCATATCCCCTCCCGAACCTTTGTATTGATGGATCTGATTTCCATGGCTCGAGCCATTTTCATTAAAGCCCGTATGACTCAGATACCACGGACTCTGCCTCTCATTTGATTGAGCTATTCTTTTACCTGTCATTTAATTATACGGAAAAATGATACGGTAATTTATTTACCACAGTTTTGTGCCCTGGGTCATTCAACATAATGGAATTGGCATAGTACATTGCTGTGCTTAATGTCTTCCCGAAATCTTCCTGCAGGCAGTATGTATGTCCCTATGTGTGTTGGTTTCATTGCTCCATGCATCCTGAGGAAATCATTTTCCATTTAGCACTTGGAATGTCTGATGTTCTCCATTTATGTGTCTTCATGCCTGTCCCTGCCATGTTCTGCATGATTTTACTTTGTAAGAGTGTGGGTATGTGTTAGACCTGGCATCTTTGGGGTGTATTTCCTCTGTCTTTTTTTCTGCTTCTGGCCTCCTGGTTTTGACTGTGTGCTGCATTTCGTTTTTACTGGTTTTAGAACTCTGGGAAATGTATCACTGCTGATCAGTGCTAAAGTGCAAGTGCCCCCTGTATAAATTATTTTTATGATTAGTTCTCCATAATTGGCATATTTGATTTACTGGTAAGACCCTAGTCACCTGCACTGTGTGTGCCCGGGCCTGTAAATGAAATGCTACTAGTGAGCCTGCATCCCTGATTGTGCCTTCCTGCAATCATGTCTCACACCTGCCATTGCAGTGTCAGTGTGTGCAGTTTTCAACTGCCATGTTGATCTGGCACGTGTACCCACTTGCCAGGCCCAAACCTTACCTTTTACTACATGTAAGGCACCCCTAAGGTAGGCCCAAGGTAGCCAGATCAACAGGGTGCAGTGTTTTTAAAAGGTAGGATATATACTGGTGTGTTTTACATGTCCTGAGTGAAATCTTGCTAATTTTGTTTTTCACTATCTCCCATAAGTTATCATTGGAGCTGCCTTGTAACCTCTTACAAGTGTAATTCTAATTGGGAAGAGATAGAGATTTGGGATTTGGGGTCCCAGAACTCACAATTTAAAGAATACATCTTTTAGTTAAGTTGGTTTTTAAATTGCCTGTTGGAAACGCCACTTTTAGAAAGTGGGCATTTTCGTGCTTTACCATTCGTGCCTCTCCCTGCCTGTGGAATACACATCTGGTTTAGACTGACAGTTGAGCTGTTTGTGCATCCTCTCTAGATAGTCACACAAAGGGAGCTGAAGTGTGCTCTGCATATACTGATGGCCCATCACCAGGCTGATGGGTCTTCCTAAGCTAGAGTGGTGGGAGGAGTTGTTACTGAAACTTCAATATGGCTGTGCCTCACACAAAGCTGTCTCCTCCCCCTGTAATGTGCCTGGAGCCAAGTCAGGGAAAGGCACGGTCTTGTGCACTACAAAGACATTTCTTTGAGGTTTGCATATTTCAAAGGCAGAAACTGGTATAAGTACTGGAGCTGTGACATCATAACTTCAGATCACTTCTGGACTATGAGGAGATTCTGCTAAGAAAAAGAACTGGAGAAGCTGTAGGAGGGGAACTCCTACTCGGCTTGTTGCTGTGTTATGCTGGCCTACTGCATGCTGCTTCTTTCTTGGGCAGTGAAAGGACTGGACTTTGCTTTCTATGTCCTGCTTGCAAAGGTTCTCCAAGGGTTTGTGTCTGCCTACCTCTTGTTAAGAAATCTCAGGGCCATCAAAGACTTTATCTGCAGCCCTTGAACTCCTCTGCTGGGAGTTCTCACCTGCAAAGTGGTGCTAATTCCAGTTTTGGGCCCTTGGAGGTGGCTTTTGCTGCACAGGACTGAGAAAATCCACACATTGACCTTCAGTGCCTGTTTTTCCAGATGCAGCACCGCCGTGCAGCTGAAAAACCAATGCATCACCATGGTGCGGCCGAAGAATCGACGCAGTACCTGGCGTGTGGCTGAAAAGATCGCAGCAGGCTGCGTCCTGAGCACCGTCTCTCCGACGACTGAGTCACCCTCTCTGACTGTGACTCAGGCACTGCTGTGCCGGTGAAGAAATTGATGCATCACTTGCTTCACAGCTGAAAAATCGATGCAGCACCTGTTTCACTGCTGAATCAACCCAGCGCATCTGGATTTTTGATGCATCTCACCGGTGCGCCAAGTTCTTCATCGGAATCTGGCGCATCACCTTCCCTCACAGTGAGGAATCGATGCATCACCTCCCCTGACATTAAGGAACCAACGCATCACCTCCACTGTGCTTCAGTAAGGATCTGACACATCACCTTCCCTGGGAGTAAGGAACCAATGCATCGCTTTTCATTTCCAGTTCATCACCTCCCCTGCGCCTATTTTCGTTTTTGATTTTGACGCATCCCAGGCACTATATGACAAAAGTGACGCATCCATATTTTCCGACGTACTGAACTGTTTTGAACCTTTTAAAAGTTATATCTTGATTTATGTTTGTTAGATTTTTGTTGTTTTGTTCTTGTTTTACTCAGATAAATATTGGTTCTTTTTCTAAACTGGTTTGATGTCCTTTTATAATGTTTTCAGTGTGTGTGTGCGTGCATGTGTGTACAAATACTTTACACATTGCCTCTAAGATGAGCCTGACTGTTCATGCAAAGTTAACAAGGGGGTGAGCAGAGGTTATCTTTGGTGTGTAACTCCCTTACCCTCACTAGAATAAGAGTCCCTACTTGGGCAGGGTGCAAGCCGCAGCCAACTAGAGACCCCCATTTCTAACTGTATGGAAGGGTGCCTCAACGAGGCAATCTATACTGTTGATGTGATGTGTTAGATGAGTTGCATTTTTCATGGGCTGCAGCTGTTCTGGTTTCTTTAGCTGTTTATGTGGAGAAGAGACAGTGGGCTATTTGGGCACTGCTTGGCATGATCTTCTGCAATATTCAAATTTGGTCCCACATGTAAGGAGAACAGATGCAGCTTTTGTTGCAAGACCTCATGTCTATATTCAGTTGAAATGGGCAGGCTGCACTGTTGAGACAATGGCACCATGCCCTAAAGTTGTCCAGATCTATAGTTGTGGTGATACCATACACCACAATGGTTGTATACTGTGAAGTTCCAGGTGGCACTCTTTGGTGAACAGGTAAATGTGTGATTATCAGCACGTACATGCAGGAAATAATGATCATATAGGATTCTTGCTTCCATTTTGTTGTTTGTGGAACAGTTGCTTGTTTAATCCCTGGATAGTTCAGTGATTGCGTGCGGAGCATTCAGGAGGGTGACCCACACTGCTATCTCTTTGTGTGCAAATTCTGCAACTTACTTGTGTGTTCTTTGGTGGGGTGGTGGAACTCTAAACACTTTATTATTGTTCATGATTGTTTTTTACCGTATAGATGTTATTATTTTCCAAGTATGTGTTGGACAATATCTTTGTCTTTTGCCTGTTACTGTGATCCTTGATGCTGCAGTTTCTGAATAATTGCAAAACAGAACACAGTGGCTAGCCTGGATATTTCAATTTCGACTTGGGACTCACACAGCCCTTGAGTACTGCATGACAACACCATTTATTTAGCAAAACATTTATTTTAATTCTTAAAACAAGTTGCAAACTCATGTACGCATGGCATCAAAAAGAAACCACAGTCAAAAAGCAGTCAAGACACAAACAAAAACAAGCAATTGTGTGCACAAAAAATTCACTAAATACAAAAATGAATACTGAATACTCAAACATTCACAAGACACCAAAGTACAATTCAGAATACAGTGCATAAAACCTAAATAAATTACATTCAAAAAACATATACAACATAAAGGAAAAAGACCAGTCCTTTAGCTGAAATACCAGTGGCCAGGCGGAATTAGAGGTGGAAAACAATTGCCTGCCTGTCACACAGAACCTGTGACTGAATGTTTTAGTCTGGTTGCACGCAAGGGACCACACCAGTGGGATGAATTGGTCCCTGGCTGCACACTTCTTTGTTGTCACAGGCTGGGGGTCAACGCGTTTCGAACCTGAAACGATTATAGGTTCTCCTCAGGACGGGGACTGGGTACAATTTTTACTGTGAAAGAATTAGAAAAAAGGGGGGGTGTCAGGATATTAGTGTCACAATTTGGGGAGTCCTCTCTGAATTTCCATAAATACCAAAATGGGGCAAATTACCTGCACCACGGGCAACAGGAATTGCAGAAGTGGTAAACTATGAAGCAGGGCTGTCTAATCTGAAAGAAGAATGGAGTTGCACTCAGTGCGATAGCTTTAAACACAGAGAAACACACTCACCAGGCATTTGTTTACTCACGTTTTGTAAGGCAGGAAAGTACCTGATTGTGTTGGTGAAGGTGTCAACTAGCACTGGGCACCCGCCGAGCGGTGCGCTGTAGACGAGTCACAAAATTCACATTCTTTGGACACACTGCATAAAAAGAAAATAATAATGTCCCACATGAGGTAGTGAAAACCCACGGGGTACACGCACGCAAGGGCGGTTAATGCACATGACCCCTCTCCTACCTGCACGCCGTGAGTAAAAGGAATCGGCTGTGTACAGTTGGAATGGGTTTTCTTTTCCCTGTGAGGCGAGGGTTTAGTCTGCCACACGAAGCCACTGCGGGAGGCAGAAACGACATAAATAAACTTGCCCCAGTCCGCGTAAATCTATCACGAATGCAAGTGACTCAGAGTAAGGGGATAAACTTACATAAACTTACATAAACAATGCCGAGTGAATCGGAGCAGAGTCTGGAGGCGTACGGATCGTCCTTAGCGCGGGGTCGATAGAAGTCGACTAATGAACAGGTGAGTGAAACCACGGAAACCGAGAAAGGACACCAGGGATTTTCAGAGAATGCTGGTACTTGGAGTCCCTACCGGCCGTTTGCTTCGTGAATATTCCGAAGAATGAGGTCATTGTTTCTAAAATTCTGCAGGCATGTCCTAAGAGTGTGGCACATAGATATCTAGGTCTCACATTTCGCGTGCCAGGATGTGTAATTGAAGGTACATGAAAACACGTATTTAAGAAAATAAATATCACATTGCATTCAAAATTGAGCAATCGTTACCATGAACGATAATCATGATTACGTCTGACATATCATTTACACAGTACCCAAGATTCCAATGCTTGTATCTATCAGCATAGTATGACACAGAATCAGGAAATCATAACATAGTGTCTCACATTACAAGTACATAAATGGAACGACTACGAGCTATCAAAGACAACCATACTGAGCTCGAGGCAAAAACTCTTCTTGAAAAAATTGATAAGGATTTAACAACATTCAGGGATAATACCATTAATTTCAAAACTACTAAGTTCGAGAAAGATCAAAAGAACTTTAACATCAAAGCTGTATACCCCTATCTCAAGGATGAGTTTTATACGAGGTCAGATTCCATCAGGTACCTCAATACGAATCAAGGGAGATCTAAAAAAAGATTCACAACATTTTCTGAGACATCCTCCTCGGAGTCAATGGAAGATTCTAATGCGAGCGAAGGCACTTCCAATAGGAATCAACAAAATAGGAACACCCCTAAGAGGCCTTTTTTAGGCCAGGGCCAACAGCAGAAACGTACACGATTCAAGCCACAGTGGGAAATGACGACACGCAAACAGCATTACAAGTCGTAGAACCATCTTCCATCATTAACATCTCAGAAAAGATTCTATCCCAAGCAGAAAAAGAACTTTTGGAACTAGGCCTTTCTTTCGTCCCTGGAACAGCTATGGATTTCACCAAAATAAAATTGGAGGTCATGGAATTCTTCAGAAAAATAAGATTAAGATGGTTTTTCAGAGAATCTCCGGACCAGGTCTCTACGGAAGCCTCTGGACTCCGCAACAAATCGACATTCTGTCCTTCCAACCATAATATCTCAAAAAACATCATTGCTTTCGAACGTTCCGTCATGTCATCACTGAACTTACTTGAGAAGAGACGCCCATTCGTACCCAGAAACATCACTAAGAAACAAAGAAAAGCCATATGCGAGTTGAAGAATCAGCAGGAGGCCATCATAAGGCCTGCAGAGCAGACAAAGGAGGAGCTGTGGTCTTTTGGTCTAAGGAGCTGTACAGAACTGAAGTGAGAAGCCATGTATATAATCAAGACTGGTATCGCCGGATCACACATGATCCCACAGCCCAGATTTTGGATGAGGTCTCCAAGCTCGTGAATGGGGCCAGAGAAGCAGGGATACTTGGCCCAAAGGAGTCCGAATACCTGGTGAAGAAATATCCACGCACCCCCCATCTGTACTTTCTTCCAAAAGTGCATAAAGACTCCAAAACACCCCCGGGACGCCCCATCGTGTCGGGGTGCGACTCTGTCTTTGAACCCATTTCCCAGTTTGTAGACATATTTCTCAAACCCCTTGTGGTCCAAGTTCCATCATATCTGAGAGATACTATGGATTTCATCAATAAGGTTGAAGGGTTCCAGTTTGACTCCAATTCCCATCTGCTTGTAACCATGGACGTATCTTCCTTATATACGCAGATTCCTCAGCAAGACGGCCTTGATGTCATTGAACTATATTTGGAGACTAGACCCCGCCCTCATAGGGTTCCCACTGATCTCATCGTCGCATTTGCTACACTGGCTCTAAAAAAGAACTTTCTCACATTTGAGGAAGAAATGTTTCTGCAAATCAAGGGCTCAGCCATGGGCTGTCCCTTTCCGCCTGAAATGGCTATCCTTTACATGGGCCAATACGAGGAGAGATATGTATATACCAACAATCCCTACAAAGATCATATTGAGCAGTGGCTCAGATATACAGACGATGTCTGGTGTACTTGGAATGGGTCCTCCGCCTCACTGGAAGAATTTCACATCTGGCTAAACAATAGAAGCCCTGACATCAAATTCAGTCTGAGTTATGACTCTAAATCTTTGCCATTTTTGGATGTGGAGGTTTCGGCCAAGACAAACAGACTCACATGCTCTCTGTACCAAAAGAAAACCGATAAGAACAATGCACTACATTACAGGAGCTACCATCCCAGGAGTCTGAGGGATAACCTCCCATACGGACAATTTCTCTGTGTGAGACGGAATTGTTCATCTACAGAGCAGTTTGATCTACATGGACAAGCACTTTCGAATAAACTACAGGAAAGAGGTTACCCTCACAAGCTACTGAAGCACTCAATGAAAAGGGCAAAATGGACGCCTAGGGAGCACCTCCTAGAGAAAAGATCCAGACTCCCAACCCAAAGGATGGTGTGTGTATCCACGTTTGGCCCCCATACCAACCAACTACAAAAAACCATCAGGAAGTGTTGGCATTTGGTGGAGGAAGTACTTCCAGATGTGGGAGTACCGCTGTTCGCTCTAAAAAAAAAACGGAGCATCGGCCAGATGATCACCTCGACACGGCCCCCTGCAAAAAGAGACACTCAAAGTACCATCTTCGGGTCTAATCCCGTAAAGGGGCATCGCAAATGTGGGACATGTACTGTTTGTGACCTCACGATGGAGGGTTCACTTTTCACAGACGGCAAAAAATTCTGGAAGCACGATGGACACACCAATTGCAAAAGTAAAAATACCGTGTATGCCATCCAATGTCCTTGCAAAAAGGTGTACATCAGGAAGACCACTCAAGAGGTTCGCCAACGAATCATCCAACATCGATCCAGAATAAACAATAAGATCCTCACAGCTCCTCTGGTGTCTCATTTTATACAACACAAACATTCAGCTAATGACATAAGATGGACGGTGCTTGCTGTCATTAGAGGTGGCAGTGGGGACCCGGATGCACGCCTCTCCCAAAAGGAGGCATACCTTATATTGAAATTCGATACTTCAAATTCCGGCCTGAATGAAATGTCTGAACTTGGTAACCTTTAACCTTCGGGTCTCCCTGCATATGGCCCCAGCTTACGCTGCTTTAACCTTTGTGTCTCTCTGCATATAGCCCTAGCCGTGCTGCCTTGATTGTGGGCACTAATTGTAAATACCATGCCTCAAACCACTCCCTCTCCATTTTTTACATATCCCTAACTGCATGTCTTGATGAGTGGTACTCTTTCTATCAGTGGCTTTGCCGGGTCTCCCCGGTGTATAAGATTGATGATTCTTCAAGATATTGTAAAGCACTTTGAAATGTGAGGTACTTCAGTATACACATATTATTCGCAATGGTGCATGTCATTACTTTCATAATCCATTTTGTGAATGTAATTCTTGATAAAGACATGTGATTCCATTTATGTACTTGTAATGTGAGACACTATGTTATGATTTCCTGATTCTGTGTCATACTATGCTGATAGATACAAGCATTGGAATCTTGGGTACTGTGTAAATGATATGTCAGACGTAATCATGATTATCGTTCATGGTAACGATTGCTCAATTTTGAATGCAATGTGATATTTATTTTCTTAAATACGTGTTTTCATGTACCTTCAATTACACATCCTGGCACTCGAAATGTGAGACCTAGATATCTATGTGCCACACTCTTAGGACATGCCTGCAGAATTTTAGAAACAATGACCTCATTCTTTTCGGAATATTCACGAAGCAAACGGCCGGTAGGGACTCCAAGTACCAGCATTCTCTGAAAATCCCTGGTGTCCTTTCTCGGTTTCCGTGGTTTCACTCACCTGTTCATTAGTCGACTTCTATCGACCCCGCGCTAATGACGATCCGTACGCCTCCAGACTCTGCTCCGATTCACTCGGCATTGTTTATGTAAGTTTATCCCCTTACTCTGAGTCACTTGCATTCGTGATAGATTTACGCGGATTGGGGCAAGTTTATTTATGTCGTTTCTGCCTCCCGCAGTGGCTTTGTGTGGCAGACTAAACCCTCGCCTCACCGGGAAAAGAAAACCCATTCCAACTGTACACAGCCGATTCCTTTTACTCACGGCGTGCAGGTAGGAGAGGCCTCATGTACATTAACCGCCCTAGCGTGCGTGTACCCCGTGGGTTTTCACTACCTCATGTGGGACATTATTATTTTCTTTTTTTGCAGTGTGTCCAAAGAATGTGAATTTTGTGACTCGTCTACAGCGCACCGCTCGGCGGGCGCCCAGTGCTAGTTGACACCTTCACCAACACAATCAGGTACTTTCCTGCCTTACAAAACGCGAGAACACAAATGCCTGGTGAGTGTGTTTCTCTCTGTTTAAAGCCATCGCACTGAGTGCAACTCCATTCCTCTTTCAGATTAGACAGCCCTGCTTCACAGTTTACCACTTCTGCAATTCCTGTTGCCCGTGGTGCAGGTAATTTGCCCCATTTTGGTATTTATGGAAATTCAGAGAGGACTCCCCAAATTGTGACACTAATATCCTGACACCCCCTCCTTTTTTCTAATTCTTTCACAGTAAAAATTGTACCCAGTCCCCGTCCTCAGGAGAACCTATAATCGTTTCAGGTCCGAAACGCGTTGACCCCCAGCCTGTGACAACAAAGAAGTGTGCAGCCAGGGACCAATTCATCCCACTGGTGTGGGCCCTTGCGTGCAACCAGACTAAAACATTCAGTCACAGGTTCTGTGTGACAGGCAGGCAATTGTTTTCCACCTCTAATTCCGCCTGGCCACTGGTATTTCAGCTAAAGGACTGGTCTTTTTCCTTTATGTTGTATATGTTTTTTGAATGTAATTTATTTAGGTTTTATGCACTGTATTCTGAATTGTACTTTGGTGTCTTGTGAATGTTTGAGTATTCAGTATTCATTTTTGTATTTAGTGAATTTTTTGTGCACACAATTGCTTGTTTTTGTTTGTGTCTTGACTGCTTTTTGACTGTGGTTTCTTTTTGATGCCATGCGTACATGAGTTTGCAACTTGTTTTATGAATTAAAATAAATGTTTTGCTAAATAAATGGTGTTGTCATGCAGTACTCAAGGACTGTGTGAGTCCCAAGTCGAAATTGAAATATCCAGGCTAGCCACTGTGTTCTGTTTTGCAATTGTTGAGGTCCAGGCTGGCCTGTTTGGTTGGACCCAAAGCCTTTTTGTATACATGCAGTTTCTGAATAGGTATCTCTGATTTCAGAAAATAAGGATAGTCTTTGATCTGCATGTCTGATAGTGCTGCGTAAGACCTTGCAGTTTTGTGGGTAAGTGCCTGGGAATAGAGTATTCCTTTGCCAAAGTCAGAATGGTATATTTAGATGTCTGTCTGTCCTATCCTTCTCCTCCACTTATTCCTAACTTTCCTGTATTTTCCTATCTTAGATCTTCTATTCCAAAAAAAAAAAAACTATAGCCAGGAAAGGGAGACCCGATCAAAATGTACTGTTTTTATACTCTCTATTACCAGCGGCGGTAAACCCATAGAACAAATGTTTTGTAGTATGTATATAAAATCACAAAAAAAACAATAATGAAAAGAGATACGCTGCATGAATGCTGCTATGCAGTGCGATTTCGGCTGGTAGGATGTTTCTCTGTGTGGAAATTGACTCCTGGATGCAGTTTTGTAATTTTCGAACTTTTGCTACTCTTGTTTTCTTACTTGCATTTTTGATTACGCTTATGGAGCACTTCACCATTTTTAATAAATGGCTTGGCTATGCTGGCAGCACAGTTTTACATGCAAGGAAGATTTCCTTTCCACATCTCCAACATTCTGCACCTTAATATAATGAAGACATTAAAACATGAAAACTCTCTTATGAATCTATTTCTACGATGATTTAGTCCATCAAATCAGGCTGTCCCCTTCACGGCATGGGTATATTTCCCTTCTTCCTTTTAATGTGAAAGTCATTGAAACCTTTCAAAGACTCAATTAACTTCCTTCTTGTAATTCCTTACTTGACTCTGCCCTAGATGGCTTTCTACCAACCATGGTGCAAATTATTCTTGCTCCTAAAGACCTGCAAGCTATGTTGAACTATTCTGGGTCTGCAGCACTTATTTCACTTGACCCCTTGGCAGCCTTTGATACTATCTCCCATCCACTACTTGTCACCAGACTTGAAGATCTTGAGGTGGGAGGCCCAGATGTTGGCTGAATTGCATCTTTTCTATCTGACTGGGCTGGGTATAGACTGCCTCCCTTTATCCATTTTGTTTCTTTTCCATGAACTACCATGTAAGGCCTTCTCATAGCTGTGCTCTGATCCGTACAATATTCAACCAGGTATGACTCTTCTAGCGCGTCTTATCTTGGTCTTACGTTTCACTGCTAGGCTGATATCCCCTGTGAGAGTTGATCCTTCGGCTCAGCAACATTTTTCAAACTGTATTCTTGCTAACTCAGAATGGAAATTGGACAGTACCTAAAGTGAAATACTGATAACACTGAGTTACTGAGCTTTGGCAGGGTTTTTTGGTTCAGAATTAGTGGCCTCCCCTACTAGCCATGTCACTCAAGCAATAAGCCATGTTCGTTTTGACACTGAGTTATCATTTAAGACTCTTTTTGCTTTCTTGTCCTCAGACCTTAGTGTTAAAGGCTGCCTCTACTCCCATCCTCCTTCATAATAACATCACTATCCGACCCATTGTGTCTT
This sequence comes from Lissotriton vulgaris, assembly GCF_964263255.1. Taxonomy (NCBI): domain Eukaryota; kingdom Metazoa; phylum Chordata; class Amphibia; order Caudata; family Salamandridae; genus Lissotriton; species Lissotriton vulgaris. Next base: position 480,929,293 of record NC_141691.1, on the reverse strand, counting down.
CTAGGGTATAGCATACCAACCTGATCTGGGCTTGCCTCACTAGTCTCCTCATAAGCTACACCTTCTTCAAATCCTGACAACCTGCCATGTCCTCCGCCTCTCTCACAGATAACATATCACTCTCCATGTCATTAACCTTCATTGCTGCCTGTTCCTATGAGGGTTTTGTGTAAACCCCTCCGTATTTTTCATGAATACTATACAGTTTGGGCCCAATGTTTCTCCAACTTGTTTAGGATGTTGGACGGTTTCTGGTCACCTTAGATCTTCTGCTCTCATGTGGGTGGCTCTTCGATTTTCAGCCCTATACCGGCAGACATCTTTCTCTGACCTTTTACCCAAGCTTTGGACTAACCTACCTTTTTAACTGAAAGACATCCATCAAAGCTTTAAAAACCTGCGATTTGAGGAGTCTTTTCCATTGGCACTGATTGTATAGAATAGCCCCTGAATCTTCAAACTTTGCACACATAAAAGAATACTACAAGTTCGTGACCTCCAGGCTCGGTACTCCCTACATCACTCACAGTTTTTTCGATATCTACAGCTGCATCATGCACTTCAAATACACCTTACAACCGGTACGAGACTCCCCGATCACAGCCCTCCAGAGGCACAAATTATGCTGGGGGATTTGGGGAAGGGGGCATCTCACGCATTTGTCAGACACTCATTAACCACATCCCAACATCACTTGCGCGACTGAGGACACAGTGGGAGGGATGGGTGGTATCCTTGGAAGAGGAGGCTTGGCATGATGCGCTTATGGCCCCCAGGACAGTCACTGCCTCCGCCAGATTGTGCATGGTACAGCTCTACTTCCTACATGCCGCTTATCTGACACCAGCACGTCTGTACAGCACGGGTCTCCAACCGACAGCCTGCGCCAGGTGTGGCCACGAGCCGGCCGACTTCTTTCACATGGTGTGGCAATGCTCGCGCTGGGCTCGATTCTGGGGGGACATAGAGGAGGAACTCACTGAGGTATTGGGGTGGGAGATCCAGCACAACCCGAAACACGCACTTCTAGGTATCACGGATGGGCTGGATGGATCCAGAAATGAAAAGCTATTCTATACTATGGCAATGGTGGTGGCCAAGAGAGACATAGCATCTGCTTGAAAGTGCGCTGACCCCCCCCCTCCCCCCCCCCCCCTTCCCAACATTGGGAAATGGCGGGTGGGAGTTGATTGGTGTGCCTCCCAGGAGAAGGCAATGTACGCAGCCCATGGCTGCCCCAAGAAGTTCCGTAGGGTCTGGGGGAAGTGGCTGGGGGGATGGTTTAATTTCGCCGAGGATGTTCAGTTATGTCTTTTTTTTGATTCTGTATGCTCATGACATTTGCGCTTTCCTGATTATTGTCTAAATCTATTTGTCATTCTGGACTCCTGATGTTTCTCTGGTGCTCTGTGTGAAATCAATAAAAATGTGTTTATCAAAAAAAAAAAAAGAATACTACAAGAGCACTTCTTTACGTATTCCAAAACGCATTTGTGACATGGCCACAATGTCCTTTTCTTTAAACATATTATTCACTTATGTATAGGGCCAAGGATGTTATTATTAGGATGTGTTGTGTGTTCTTTGACAGGTGTCATAGGGAAGCTGCTGCACGTTTCAGTCACTCCATGCCCACTTGAGGATTGCTCTGTTCAAGGACCTGCCTCACTTCCCTGAAGGCACAAATTACATATTTTTATGTCACCTGAAGCCATTTCTCCGGACCTCAATCCCAATGGGTCGAAACTGCTCGAAGGCTTCTCCTGTTTTGCTCCAATCCTAAATTAACCCCACTACTGCACACAAAATTGGAAGAAAAAAAACTACCCATCTCTGCTTAAGGCAGCAAAATTCTAATTGGCAGTCGCCAGAGGCAATGAGGACAGTGCAAAATAAACAGGATAGAGCAGGTAATTAAACGTCACTGCCCAGAAAGGGAATATTACTCTTAGCAAACCCCGCCACAAGCTTTTCAACAGTGTGTTATAAATTGAGACAGGCAGGCTCTTTATAACTGAGATTATTAAATGACAAACTGATCTGACTGACTATCTTCAGATCACATTCGTTTTAATATGTTTCTAAATCGCTGTAAGAAGTTGCTCAGCTCTGGATAGATGAGATTGAACGTCATTTTGAACAATGCATGCCAAACTATTTGCTAAACGTTTTACCAACAAAAACACCTGAAAATTGATAAATCCAGACATCATGCTGTGCAGTCACGGGGTAGGACTGAATGTAGAGCAGTCACAGCAGACACTGTCCATGCAGCGTGCCCAGTCCTGCCCAGTGTAATGGCCACCAGGCAGCGGGAGCTTGCAGGCATGTCTAAGCAGACCTAGTTTATTTTTGTAATGTATTTCATCTGTTATGTTAATGAGGGTTTAACTTTCAAGAATCCAAATCTTTCAAATACGTAGTATTGTTTCCCTTTTTTATGTTATTTTTTTGTTTTTTATGCTATGTTATTAAGGCATATTCTGCTAAAATACCCTGGTACCTCCATTTCATCCCAGGGCTTGTCTACTTTGACTACAGTACGTATAGTTTAATGCTTACATTTATCCCCGCCTACATTTCGTTATCTGTTTGACTACCTAGTCTAAGGCTTTGGCCGCACTTCCACTGAGTCTATTTTCTGGGCAAGTGGTGTCTGTACGATTAGTTTCAAAATCAACACAGCAGCTTGCCTGTTGTTTTATGCATGCCTATTCTAGCACTGCCTTTCTTCTGTAAGCTCAAGTCTACTCTGGTGTAAAGTGCTGTGACGTCGATATGATGCGCCCCAACCAACAATATACGTTGACAAAGGAGTACAATTCTAGTGTGTCTGTGATTCCTAACATTTATTTATTTCTATTTTTGAATTTATAGCATTATTTCTGAACTGTAGACATTTTAGCATTTTAGTATCAAATTCTTTTTTTCATCTAAACATCAGAGCCAACACATGCTTCGTTCTTGGACAGATTTTCTCAGGACAGGCTCAGAGTCGGAAGAACCTGTGGATCCCCCTGTGTGCATCCGCTCAGGTTAAAGAACTCATAGCCGGGGAATTCAAGTACAGTCTGTGGAATGCCTCTGCTTGGTGTAGCAATAAGCATGCATCTTATTTCTCCAAAATGCTCCATCCTATGGTAACATAACAGAATCCTGGTCCATTAAGGGTAGGTGCAGTTCCAAAGTGTACACTTTGAACAAAAGGCCGTCAGGATCCTTCTGAATGGCGGAATGCCACCTCCCGTGTCAGTGTTTCATTTTCAACGTGGTTCAGTGATGACATCTTTTACAATTGCATTATTTTGCTTTGAAAGACAGTTTTTTAAAAATTCAAATTAAATAAATCGTTTATTGCTTTAGTTGATTAAAACCATGGCACGTAAAATCTACTCTAAAGTTTTTAGTATAAAACTTCACAGGGTCCTTTCTTCCAGAAACTAAAATCACAGTTTATCATATGGCCAGAAGCTTAGAATTAGTAATATTAAATACATATATATTTTAGCAACACTTCTGTAAATCAGCGAACATCTAATAGATTGCAAATAAGCTCATTTTAAGGCATGGCAGGAGATATTCCACACATTCCACTAAACAACGTATTAGTTGGGGTTCTTAATCTTTTAGGCACAGCCATACAATGTTCTTACAGCTGCTAAGACAATGCTGATTAGACAGGGATACTAACAACCACTTCTGCACAGTCAGTAATGTAGGATATAGACATCATTAGTGCTCAAAAGACTCATATTTGTAAACACATATTATGAACCTAGTTTAATTGCCTGCTATTTTATTCTTCCAACTATGGCGGTAATCTGTCTGTGATAATAAGTAAACCCTAAACCTGATAAACTTGCGCTTTGTTAAGTGTGACAAAGGCATACTCAACTATTTTTCAACGAGGTCCACCAAAATGATTTTTAACATTCCATTGGAAAATATATATATTTTAAAAGAGGGCCACTTTACCTGAGCAGCTGCCAGACTTATAGACTGTCCATAAGGACTCTTCTTCCCTGACAAGATTTTTAAATTAGAGCTATATAGAGCTGCACCTAGGTATAAGAACCACTGGTGGATTTAAAGACATCTAAATTAATTTCCTTCCAAATTAAACTCTTTAAAGTACCCTAGGGGCGATTCAGGATTTTAACACAGTGCATGTTTTGTCAGTCAGAATTCTACATGAATTACTGCCTGTATAGTTGCATATCTGGGACCAGAAATACATCTAGGGCCCGATTCCGATCCGGTAAAATTACCGTCCGTACGATTCGTACACACGCCGTACGACCCGACGAGTACAATCCAGACCGGGGTATCAGGACGCGAGTCATACGGTCCACGTCAGGTAAGGGCGATTCGTACGGAAAAGCGCACAATCACATACACACCGTATGGCGCGTACCCCCCATGATCACAGGGGTATGGCGCATACCCCTGCGATCATGGGGGGTACGCGCCGTACACCCAGCGTACATGGGGTAGGCGCCGTACACCCTGCGTGCATGGGGTACGTTACATACCCCATGTACGCTGGGTATACGGCGCATACCCCCCATGATTGCAGGAGTATGTGCCGTACCCCTGCAATCATGGGGGGTACGCGCCGTACACGGGGGGGCTGTACCGTAACTGTTTGGGGGCGAACTCTGCTTTTACGACTGTTTTCAGCTCCCGTAGAAAAAGGGTCGTACGATGCGTACCCGACTCAAATCGTACTTGCCGGGTCGTATAAACCAGCCGCAAACCGTACAGAAGTCGCGTACAGCGGGTTCCGAGTGAGAGTCGTACGGGGATTTGATTAGTACGGTCTCTGTACGATTCGTACGGAGTCCAGCTCCTGGTACAAATCGTACTTCGTCGTACCTACGGGGGACGTTGCAGGGTATGATTCGTACGGGAAAAACGCTCCGAACGGCTATTCGGAGCGCTTTTTACCGGATCGGAATCGGGCCCCTAATGTTACAGCATTGGACAGCATCAGCCATCCGAGATAGGTTTCCAGAGAAAGCCAAAAATCATAGAAGGTATTAACTTTGCTGAAATAACTCATAAAATTGGTCATAGCGATGGATTAAATAAATTCTTAAGCAGGTGTAAGAAACCTGAGATTAGATTGTAATGTTTGAATTAAGTAAGGGTAAATATTTACAGTTACTTCCTCTTTCTTCTAGTCAAATGCCCAGATATTTATAGACAGGTACCCTCTCCGTCTGGCTCCATCCAAGTGCCATATACCCAACTTTGCTCCTAAAATGATGTCCTTACTTTTTCAATGCTGATTATGAATTAGTTTCTCAAACTATTTTTATTTAATGATATTAAATAGCTTCGAAGTACAATAACTATTTTATCTAATAATACAGAATCATCATCATAGTACAGAAATGGTAAAAGATTACCACCAGATTTGGAAGGAAATGTTTGGGTTCTGATAAGGGTCTACTTGATATCTGTAACATAGCAGGTAAAAAGCTGGGGTGTAATAATGCACCCCTCCTGTAATACTCTATTCATATACTGTTTTTTACACTAACAATGGTCCTAGTTTAACTTTGTCCCAGGTTCTGAATACACAGAATTAATTGAGTTAAGCAAGGTACAAGGGATGACTCACACAGCCAATTTCCTGATAACCCGGTTTAACTAGTCGGAAAATTAACATAGGCAGCATACAGTTTTGCACCCTTAATACTTATAGTCCCATGGATAAGCATTCAAAAGCGATGTTAAATTGTGCCTAGTCCCACAGTATTCCTGAATCCGGTTTGATAATAGGGGATAATTTTGTTATGCTTAGCACAATGCTCCAGTTCCTGCAATAGGACTTTTGTAGAGCATTTACCACCACTGTCAAGAAGGACCATTAGTCCATAGATTAAAAAACATTGATAACTCCCTTACTTTTAAATAGTGAATAAAGGAGGCCCTCTCTGGCTGTCAACTAGGTGTGCAAGATACAAACAATTATACAGCCGAGTAATCAGCTCAACTGCTGGTTGTTCTTAAATATTGAGACAGGGATACCATTTGGCCCACGTGCACCATCTGGTTTAAATCTCTTTTATTTTGTTTTAAGTATGTCTCTATTTACTGTCCCATGGAAACCATCATGCCTGATTTCAGAATTTTTGTGTTCACTGTCCATGACATACAGCTTCTCAGCTTCTCAGCATCTCACAAATATGTGGTATCAAGCAGGAGGATGTCAAAGAAACATGTACTGGGAAGGTGTTAAAGAGTCAAATCGTATCTAGGTATAGAAGGTGATTGGTTGGATACAATTTTTTGGTGTACTGTCTCTTGAAATCGACTGAAATTGCCATTGGTGAATATAATGATGCTGAAGAGCACTAAATATGACCTCAAGTGGGTAAACAGTAAGTATGTATGTGTTTCGATCATCCATCATGACAGGCAATGGCATTATTGCATTTTCCGGCATGCACGTCTTTAGGAAGTGACATCACTGGTTTCCTGCCAAATCCATTTTTAAAAGAAGAAGTCAGATACATGGTCTTCTTTCTACATCATCCACCTCTACAGGAAGTGACATCACTGTATATCCCAGCATCTACCTTTTCAGGAAGTGACATCATTGATTTCAAGCCAAAAACAACTTTAAAAGAAGAATCCAGACAAGCAGACTTCATTTCCACACCCTTCTCCACAGGAAGCAACATAATTTAATTTCCCAGAATGCACTTTTACAGGAAATGACATCACTGTTTGTAACAGCTGCCTCCCATAAAGGAATATGCATCACTTCCTGCATTCACTGTACCTCTATAAACTCCTCAGGGTGTCCCAAAGCCTGTGGATCCCAGCAAAGCGTGGACACACTCATGGGCACTACCTATTTGAGCCCATTAGGGCCAGGAAGGGCTTTAGGCAAGAACCCCTTTTCCTGTACAACATAAGATATGATAATGTGTCTCACCCAGCAACCTTCCCTGCCCACCATGACAATCACACCCATACTTTTTTTAACTGCATTTAATTAGTTTTATTAAAACAAGAAACACAAAGAAACATACAGTGCAAGAGTGCAGTTTCACTCATAGTATCTCAGCAATTCCAAAGTAAAAATAAAGGGGGTAACAGACATAATCTCGCTTCATTCACCTTGTGCAATAGCTTCAGGGCGGTACATGTAATCACACCCATACTTAGATCAAGCAAACCCTCTCATAGCATATTCATGACATATGGATCTGACCTCATACACACCCCACTAACCACCACACACCATTAAACTACCAAACACACATTTCAGCTCATTCTCATTAATGCATGCTGTGCAGTACTCCATACTTCAGACATTGCAGACCTTATTACCTATAACAAGCTTGATGCAACCCTCACCGCAGAAACATGGTCCACATCCACATCCTTGCAAATACTCGATTTCATTGTTGTCACAGGCTAACATGTTCATCATGCGGACAGCGCACACAAAACGGGATGAAGCTTTTCCGCCATAAGCAAGTCCTCCACGTCCTACACCACAGGCAAGCAAATGGGACTGAACTCCACGGAGCTCATCCCCACTTTTTGCAGCTCTGTCACTTTCCATCAGAGGATCAGCTGGGAAAATGGGGAAAATCAGCATCCGAGAGGAGGTGGTGGGGGTCAAGGTTGAAGCAGAGAAGCTTGGGAAGGTTGAGTGCAGGTTGAAAAATAAAATGGAAATAATGCTGGGTGGGAGCAGTGGGGGAAACAACAGATAAACTGGTGGGAGATAACCCACAGAGAGCTCACTGAGAGGGGCTTAGAGGAGGGAAGCAGTAGAGAGTAAGGAGAGAGGAAGAAAAAAAATGCACTCCATTGCAAAGTTAAAACCAAAAATAGTAGTTCCTTGAATAGGAGCAGTGGAAAGATACTAGCTGTCCAATCAAAAGGATGGCATTCTCCAGAGTCGGAGCTTACAAAGAAGAGGAAGGAAGGAAATTGAATAAAAAGTACACAAAGAGGAGTAGGAAGTCAACAATGCTAACCAACAGGCTGACTCTACATCCACTACAAGTGTTGGTATTGTCCACAATAGGTGTTGGTAAGACATACAATGTGTACTACTGATACGTCAAAAAAAGTGACATGAAAGCCACATATATAGGATTACTGTTGCTAATTGAGTGTGCATATTTTTGCTTGTGTTTGTGCGCCTGAAAGTTTTTGCATCTCTGTGCCTAGGTGTTTGTGTTGGTGTGTCTATCAATGTATGGTTGTATGTGTGTGTGTTTGTTAATGTGTCAATTATTGCTTAACATACAATTACAAACAAGTATTTGCAATGTAATCGGTCTCGCCTTTGGGACCTTATATGTATTTAGCTATGCAGCACATTAGCCTGGTTGCTGAAACATCTACTGTTCTTTAACATGGAGGGAAAGTAAGCACCAAACTGTGTGACATGCCAGGAATGGGAGCACATGGAGAGAAATATTGCCTTTCAGCAGGAAATGTTATAGTCCAAAGTTCTGTTTTTAATATAAAATCTGGTCCTTCTGTGGTCATATCACTGAAAATACAAGATTTGAAAAGAATATTATTGTCTACGGGTGATCGTCGAAGATAATTTCTATGGACTGGAATCTAGAGAATGTGGTATTTTACTGACTTCTCCTGGTCAGTCAGTCAAAAATACTTTATTCGGTTCAATACATAAACCATAAAAGTATACAAAAACATGCAAAAAAGGTCCAAAGGCAATAATATACACAGTTACATATAAAAAACCTCGGTTTAGGGTGTAGACAAAACCCAAAACCTTATTAAGAGATTACAATAAATATACAATTACATCCTATCCAGTTTAAAAATACATATTAAAAATAGTCCATGGTTAAAAATGACGATCCAAACATAATAAGTAGTCTTTTATGAAAAAATAACGGGTATTAAAATATGTCTATGACCAGTTAATCTTTTTACTTAATCTCATTGCAGTGGTTAAGAATTTGGCAACATTACAAATTTCCCAGGTGCTTGGCAATAATTGAAGATACATTAAGGCAGGCTTCACTTGGTTGAACCCTTTCCCCTTTAATAAGGGTACAATAAACTTTCTCCTAATATTAGTGAAATGACCACAAAAGAACATAAAGTGGGCGGTATCCATAAGAGAACACCCATCACAATTGCACAGCCCTAAGTCAACAGGTTTCGTCCAACCGGGACGACCACAAATCAATAGGTGGATTTTATTTAAGCGAAACTTGGTTAACAAATATCTATGGTTTGAGATGTTTACCACTTTTAGATAAAGTTCCAGTTGACACCCGGAAGATACAATCAATTGATGCATTCTCACTGTGGGCTTTGCCAGTTCCAGGCCTTCTCTATCCATCCCTCTAATTTTCAAAAAGGTACTTTTCACCCACTTTAGGTCACCCTTTACCAGTTGAGAAGGCATATTAAACAGTTCTGGCCGACCCAACTTTTTAGATATGAGTTGAACGTATTTCAACCACAGAATGTGGTCCCAATGGTCAAGTGCAAGACAGTCATTTAAAACTAAATGGTTCACCTTCAATTCAGAGTTCAACCAGACTGAGATCCACTTCAGTAGCGGGGCCATCGCAATTCGGTCCTCCAAGTAATCTATGCCACATTCCTGATGTACTATATAACTGGCCGTAGATCTTGGCAAGGATAGAATTGTTTTAAGGAAGTTGTCCTCAGCTACCTGGAGAATCTTAACTGGTCTGAGGCCCCACAGATCTGCACCATACATCGCAATAGAGATACATTTTGCGGTGTAAACCCTCAATACCGCCTCTAAAGGTTTCACCCCTAATTTGCGAGAAAAACCCAGGACTGCAGAGATTGAACGGGCGAAAGCATTTTTTTTCTCCAGCATTTGGGGGTTCCAGGTAGAATATTCATCAAAAACAACCCCCAGGTAGGGAAATCTAGATACTCTTGACAGTTTATGGCCATTGCAATGTAAAACCAACGCCTTTTTCTGGGGCCTGCTTTTACTACCCACAACCATTACATGAGATTTGCCATAATTGACACTAAGGTCAAGAGATGACATAAAAACATAAAATGAATTTAATAGGCATTGGAGACCCACTGCAGTTCGGGCTAACAGGGCAGCATCGTCGGCATATAATAATGCCGGTACTTGAAGATTCCCTGCCCTGGGTATGTCCTTGCAAGATTTTTCTAAAACCGCTCCCAAATCATTGATATACAAAGTGAATAGCAAGGGTGCTAAAATGCATCCTTGCCTTACGCCATTGGAGATACTTATCTTCCCTGTGCTATTACCTTTGCGGTCGTACCTCACAGACACTGTTAGATCCCTGTGGAGGTCTGCCAAGAAGTACACTATATCAGGGTCTATACCAACTCTTAATAGCAGGTCCCATAACTTGGACCTATTTACTCGGTCGAACGCCGAAGATAGGTCCATAAATGCGATGTACAGGGTTCCTTGCTTTGCTAATGTATACTTCCCTATAAGCAGTTGTAGATTTAGGCTCTGGTCTATTGTACCACGCCCTTTTCTAAAGCCATACTGAAGGGCGGAGAGGGTGTCAGTTTCTTCCAGCCAATCAGTAAGCTTGCACAACACCACTCTCCCTAGGACCTTTACAGCTGAATCAATGAGGGAGATTGGGCGGTAATTGCCCGGGTCGCCTCTATCACCTTTTTTGTGAATCGGGACAATCACCGACTGGGACCATGTCTCCGGAATGCCTATACTAGATATTCTGTTAAAAACATTAGTTAAGATTTTGGACCAAAATGCTATATTAGATTTAAAAAGGTCGGATGGAACACCATCCGGTCCAGGGGCCTTGTTACTTGTCATTTTACCAATTGCATCGGCCACCTCACCTTCATATACTAATAACGTGTAAGGGAGCCTCGCAAAGGTGGTCGATGCCTGTGCCCCAGGATTCTCAACCTCATAGACTGACTTGAAATGCTGCAGCCACCTATCTTCTTGTATTCCGCAATCAAGTTCATTATTACCAGAATCAACGAAATAAGATTGATTGACCACAGCCCAGAACTTGGCGCTATTTTTCAGCACGTCAATTGAAGTTAACTCTGCCCAGGCGTCCTCTCTAATCTCCTGTCGCCTCTTTTCCACTACAGCCTTATAATCTTTCCTAAGCATGGCTACAAGCTGCCTATTCACCGGTTTACATTTAAGTGTCAGTTTTAATTTTTTATTGGCCATGGTACACTTTTTGTCGAACCAGCCTACCCACCCGCAGGATTTACCTTTGTCATATTGTGTCAGATTGGCGGCAATTTCATAACAAACTTTTTGGTACGCCTCCAACATATCTTTATCCCCGGCGTCGGGGTTCATGCAGATGTCCAGCTCCGCCCGACTGCTATTGTAGAGGTTAGAGAGAAACTCGCTCGGGACTATCTTACTCCACCTGATTCTGCGTGCTTGGTCAGTAAGCCGTATATCGCCCTTGTTCACCATGTTCGGCTTACTCTTGGTTATTACTATAACCTTTCTCAACCTTAGCAGGACTGGGTTATGATCACTAAAGTGTGACCTCACCACGGAATAACTGATTATGTGACTGCGGCTAATACTGCTTAAAAAAATAAAATCTATCGTAGACCCGCTGCCTTGTCCTGTGAATGTGGGAATATCTTCTCCTTCCCTGCTAGGTAACATCAGCCCGTTTTCGGCCAAAATGGCTTCCAACAGGACACCCTGATCTGAGTGCTCAAAATGTATGCCAACCTGATCCGGCGACCCCAAAAAAACATCTGGTGGGCATTTGTCCGGGCACTCATGGATGTTAAAATCCCCTAGCAAAAGAATAGTACACTCAGCCTCAGTTGATTCTTTGAAGCTTATAAGAAATGAGTTTAGCATTCTTAAATTCCTGGTGGACTCAATCCTATCAAAGGAGTTATAAAAATTTACCACAAGGACATTGTGGCGACCCTTACATGAAATGTGTACTGCCAAGCAATACGGGCAACCAGTGGCAATTTCTTTGTAAGTGCCGGGGATTTTTGCGGAGATCAGTGTTATCAAGCCACCCCATACCCGCCCCCGGGTGGAGGGAACTGCTGAGAGATGGAAGGTAGTGAACCCATCTAGTGTTAAAGCATTTTGTGTGTCCCATGTTTCCTGCATGCCGATGATGTCCATGGTACCTAGAAAATCCCTCCAAATAGGGTCATCAATTTTGTTTCTAAGACCAGCAATATTCCATGTGGCCATTACACACTCCCCCATCCCTCTTACTTCCTGTTTCCCAATTGTTAAATCATATTTGGCCCCATCCGTGCACAAATCACTGACTACAGGTGATGGGCTTGTATCTGCAATCAACACCCCGGAATTTATAACATTGCTTGCCTGGTGTAGAGGGGTTTGTTTAGTGATAACTAACTCCTTAGCCAACGATCCCTGTATTTGTCAGTCTACCCAGCCCAAATTAGAAAGACAATCATAACGATTAGCCATAGGGATGTGAAACAATTGATCTTGGTGGTTGTTAAAATGAGAATAGCTGTTACAGTTGCCATTTAGTAACTCGGTCCCAAATCCACCGTGCATAGGTCTACCCCCTCTGCCATGAACCATGCTCCAGCCCCCCTCTCCTCCATCTCCCCATCCCTGAATGTTTGTGTTCCAAGGAAAAACAGTCCTAGTCATACCCTTTTGTTCATTTGGAGCTCTCAACCAACTCCATCTCTTGTCCACCTGTTCAGGTTGTTGATAAAAGTAGGAAAGTGGTCTAGCAGTGACTAGGCTGGCTTGATGGCGTGGGGGCCTGTTACAAATATATTCCACCACCTGCGGATTTTCAAAAGTTACCACTATACAATCACCTGTTAATCTTTTCCTATTGCCACCCACCCAAGGGGCTCTCTCCACCATCAAGATGTTACTGGGGGTGTTCACTGGAAGGGGGTAATTGCTTGATAGCCAGTGGCATACCTTGTTCTTTAAAGCTTGAAAAGATTCCACATGGGGTGGTGATAGTTCTGTGACCCCGGTCAATACCACAACATAGGGGCTGGCATCTAAGGGGAGATGAATATTTCTGCGGTGCTCAGCCTTTTCTATTGGGGCCGAGTCCAATGTCGGGGTCAGAGGGGTCTGTGATGTCTGGGGTGTCTGATCCTTAAATTTAACCTGAGGAGTAGACTTGGGTTTAGCAGTGACAGGCGTGGGGGTTTTATTAGGGGCAGATGTATTAGCATTAACATTAGAGCCTGCCAGAGTTGAGGTGTTACTAGGTTTCTTTAGCGTTGGTTTTTAACCCACCGCCACATTACTACTAGCTACAGGATGCGACTGATTGCTATTGGTCGTAGTGGATGCCCGATTCCCAATTGGGCCAGGAGTGCTTATTTCAATGTGGATATTTTTTAATACATGCTCAATGCGACATAGCCTTGCCTCCAAAGGTGCTAGTAGGGTTTTCAAGGCCTCGATGAAATTCGGGGTTACTTCTCCTCTTCCTTGATCTAAGTCCCCCGGGTTAACATTTCCCCCACTTAATTCTAGTATGTCATCCATGCTGTCGTCTGCAAGCGTGTCATCAAGCAAACTCAATGACAGGCCCCCAGCCGCTGGCTGTACAACCCCAAGGTCATTAACTCCTGCGGCCATTGTCCCACTAACAACCGTCATTACTTTGCCACCTGTTGTCTGATTGGAGGTGGATTCCACCTTCCTCGTTATATTAACTGGTAAAGTAGTGGGTCTATTCTTAGGGATCGCCCCCTCTTTCAAGCCCCTCACATTTATATCAGTGATATCAGTGATAATAGATTGATTATTCACAAGCGGAGTACCAGGATCATTGCCCATATTAAGGTCTAACACAGAATTAGGGTCAAGTAGTGCCCCAGGGTTTTGAAGGGGGCTGGGCCTTTCAGGAAGTGTACCACATGCTAAAGTATCCGGGGACCGAGCCTGTGCAATATGGCCTAGAGAGGATCTTTTCGCTAATGCCAGATCTTGAGACACCCTTCTACCCATCAAGACTATCCCTTCATCTATGAGTGAGTTGGTGCAAACTATGAAGTCATCAAGGGTGCCAGTCAACTTTTTGGCCCCTGCTGTCCTACTTCGTGTCTCTCGGCACTCCATTTTAACTCTTATCGTTATATTGGTATAAGTCTTGTGGCAGCAAAAAACAAATTCTTAGCAATTTACACCCCCTTATAACTTTCTGTAGAAATAAAGTCAAAAGAGAGCTCCAATGCTTACAGTTCAGATGTGCATGCGTTGGAGGTTGGATGCAAAAGGTCCAGGATCCGGGGCCCAGGCCAGGCTCCTCAGGCCTCTGAGGGCCACAGAGGGCCCGCCCTTTGCCCGGGCTTAGCCCCACGCTGTGTCCCGCACGCGTCCCGCTATGCGGAGGGGGTGTTGGGGTTTTAAGCGCCTCCGGGCACCAGTTCCTGCGTCACTTGCAGCGCCCCCGCAAAGGCTCCTGGGGGTTGAAGTCCCCCCGCTCTGAGGCCGCTTCAGGTATCGAACGCGGCGGCAGGGGGGACTCTGCTCCGGCGACTCTCCTCCTTTCCCCCTGCTCCACTGGGCAGAACAACGATCAGCACGGTAGTCCGGGATATGGTTCAGGTAAGGTGTGGTATTTTACTGACTTCTGCTGGTCGTTTTCTATTAAGAAAGTTAAATAGAGGCAGTTGCCAGAAAAATGGAAAAAAAAGAACGACCCTCATTAGAAAGCAATTCTGGAATTTTACTGCCCTCTGCTGATCGTTTTCTATCAAGACAGTTAAATAGAGGCAGTTGAGCAGAAAGAAAAGTCCCTAAGCGGAAGCAGACAAGCCTAGGACTGGTCTCCAGAGCCCACAAAGTACATACACATATAAGTATATAATAATAAGGGGCAGATTTACAAGCCCCTTACGCCTCTTTTACGCCGCCGTTGCGTCACTTTTGTGACGCAGCGGTGGCGCAAAAGATGCGCCATGGTGCCGGGTATTTGCAACGTGACGCATCTCCCAGATGTGTCACGTTGTAAAGCCCTGCACCACATGTAGGCGTTCCATCGCAGTGGGGGGGGAGGGGGCGTTCCGGCGCAGGAACGCCTCCCAAAAGTGGCTGAGTGAAATCTACAAGATTTCACTCAGTCACTTTTGGGACCATGCTGCGTCAAAACCCTGCGCCTGCTTGAAGCAGGCGTAAGGATTGACGCAGGATTGTGGAGATAGAGCCCCCCAAGCCTTGCTGGAGCTGCGTCGCGCTTGCGACGCAACTCCAGCAATGTGCCACTTTTACGGCACACGTTTTTGCCCCATGGTGCGCCGCATTGTAAATGCGGCACATCCAGGGTGGCGGAGCTACGGCGCACAATTACTGGTGCATCCCTGCTGATATGTAGGGATGCGCCAGTAATTGTAAATCTACCCCTAAGTATCTACTAAAGTCTATACAAGAGGTCTCGAATGCTCGACCTAAAAACTGACAAAGCATAAGGGTCTGGCCCTTGCAAGATGGGAATATTTTTCACATTTCTTTCCAAACATATGCAATAGACATAAAAAGTAAGAAAAGTAAAAATGCCACATTTCAAAAGTAATACGCAAATGTGTGCAAGAAAACAAGTACAAAATCTATCAAATAATTAATGAACAAAAATATGAACTAATAGCAGAAATGAATGAAGGGATTGGCTCACCAGCCTTGTACTGAAATGGAGTGTTTTTAGGTGCATCTTCACGTGCAAGAGCTAAATGCCATGACTCACAGTGAAAAGAGCGAATGACTGAAATGAACTGATTGATTGCCCTATGCTGTTGTCTGTGGTGGGCAGAGATAAAATGTGAATGACACTTGAACAGATTAATTAGTAAAGATGGCTGATCGTTTCGTACACACACACATAAGTATAATCTGAATTTCTCTGAAACCATGAGGCTAGCGAGCCAATTTAAGGTGTCTCTTGGGTAGGCCTACAAACAGCCTGATCTATTGACTTTGTCAAATGTTATTACTTTAAGTCCTGAGTTCTTGATTTGAGCAGGTGTTATTGAAACTGCGATTTAACTGTAAATTTCCGATACTTTGTTTCAGAGGGAAATTATATTTTATATATCTTACTCAGCTGCTTTCTTCATGCATTGTTCCTCTGGAATGTTTAAGTATAAGTGGTATGTAATTTGCAGGCTATTGTGTGGATATGATTTTGGTTGTCAGAGCAACAGTAGCATTGGCTGACAGGCTCGTAACTGTAATCCTTAAAATTTAGATCTACATTAGTTTGTTAGCTCTGTTTAGTGTTGACCCACGTAAAATATAGAAGGCACGATTCATCCCTCTAATTCACAATGTGCATTCGCCTCCACTCACACTACATGGAAGGCATGCAGTGAGCAAATTAGTGAGCACAAAATAAAATGGGCGAATCTGGAGACAACGTCTTTCATCATATCCAAAAAATAGCCTGGATTAACGCATTCGTTTTGAAACATGCAAATTGATATATGTTTAAAAGGATAGTTTTTTTCATAGAAAAGGATCAATTTGCAAAAACAATAAATGAGTTTGTAACTCAAACCGCAATCCTCTAAAACAACCCTCGTTGATTGTAGGTGCGGCGGATTTGCAGTTCACCCCCATACATCAGGCAAAATGATATTGACAAGACCTGAAAGCACCTTTATCTTTGTTTAAATGTTCTACTAGAGACCTCTGCTGATGCATGGTCTTTTCTGCATTAATAAAACTTAGATAAAGAACACCACATAGACAACCACACAGAGAATGTTAGTTATTGGATTTCAAATATTTTTTAGCTTGAGATGGTCTTTACCTAAATTAATATTGTTCTTTTATGCAGGATTTGTTTTATAATATCTATACAGAGGTTATTGATAACCAGTTATGGGTAATGATTTCAACTTCGTGGTCAATCATTCAGTTTCAGAACATACTTGATTCTGTGAATTAAGCATTTGTGACTATGCTTCCGTCTATATAACCGTGACGACGCAGGGGCAGTTGATATTACTTGCTGTGGCTATAGCATTGTACTTACCAGGGAGGAAGGGTTGGGTGGGGGGGGGGGGAATTTTGCGGATGAAGACAAGGGGAAATTAATTATTTATTAATAGTCATCGTCTGTCGAAATCCTCCTCCCCCGGCTGCCCCCCCACTCTTACCTGCAAGGGCCACATCTGGACACAAGTGAACCTTTCTAATAGATCCCTGGGGGATAACTTAAACTTTAGAACTTGTTGAATAGATAAACAATGCATTGTGCAACACCTTTTCTAAGTTTAAGCGATTTGTTCTAAAGACAATCATGAAGGAGAGGTTATGGAATAGGTAGGTAATTCAAAGACCCAAGAGGGTTACAGATATTGTATTATTTAATTTGAAGAACACACAGAGGTCCTTATTACTATGACCGTGTAATTCTGATGGGGGCTGTGACAGCAGTTAGCAGTTCCATCAGAACTATATGATTTTTACTTCCACACAGAGATTTTGGCTGCTGGAAGCAGTTGAGATCTCTGTGTGGGGAGCAACTGTAAATGAAGCATAACAAGGCAAACTGGATCCAAAATGACCAGTTCCTCTGGCAATTTATTATTTCTTAGAGGGACCTCAGCGTCCAACTCATGATGGGCTGGATTTTCTCTACCCACGTAGTCACTGATAGTCATAGGTACCAGTAACTCTGGGGGAGGGGAAAATTCGGCCCATTTTCTGGGCTACTTGTGAAGAGGCCCTAAAAGTAACCTAATTGTCAAATATTGTTTGATAAATCCAATCAAACCTTTTTATTCATTTTACCTTCCACTTTAATCAATACTCTCCTTCACAATCATCTGACCACATCTCATTTGATCATCTTTTACTGTACTTCCTGGTTTGCAGAGTTTTAATCTTGGCACATTACCTCTGACTTGCAGGGACATTTTCTTTACTGGAGAGTATGTCAGTGTTACTATAGATTAGGGGGTCATTTAGTGTTTGGTGAATATGGCAAAAAAGCAGATGCCCACACTGCCAAACTCATGGTTTGCCCATCCCATTTAGATGTGGGGGAGGTTCCAGGTTTACGTTGGTGCATCCTCAGCTGGATCATCTGGTGGAATCCTTTGACGAATAACTCATCTGTTGGCAGGGTATGCCCAGACGTGGGTCCCTTGCTCACTTTGCCACTCGTCTCAAGCTAGCCTGGCTGATGAGGGGTGTTACCCAGAAACCGGCCCCAGGATGCTTGTTTACATTTCAGGGAAGACCTGGCATGGCAGTTCGGGCTGGACTGTTCCTGGCTCAATGTCCATTCCACCCCCATTCTTGACATTCTCACCCCTCCAGAGTACAACATCAACAGACAACAAGACAGGCCGATCATAACTGGGGTGGGACTAGCCATCATTCTCAAAGCTGGAATACAGATTAACAAACTTAAACCTGCAGAATACCTATTGTTTGAATACCTGGATGTCGAACTCACTGCCAAGGGCACATCACCCATCAAATTCCACACCGTCTCTCATCCTCCTGGAGAGCATACTCTTTTACCCGGAGAACTAACAGACCTAATAACACTTTTCTCCATGACAGACACAAAAGACGTGTTCCTGGGTGACCTCAATATCCACTGGAACGACCCAGAAGACTCCGCTGTCCAGAACCTGTCCAACCTACTTGAAATATACAACCTCAAACAACTCTGCAATAAACCAACTCACATCAAAGGTGCAACACTGGATGAGATCATTACCAACAATGAACTGGTCTCTCTGAGAGCGATTTCTCCCATTGACTTGTTCGACCACCACCTCATTCTGTTCAGGATTGAAGCACTTGTCAGCCATCAACCTATTTGTGATATCAAACCTAAGTACTGGACCAAAAACATCAAAGAAGTCCCTTTACCCGAACTTGAATCCAGGATTCATGCCCATCTACAACTCTAATCCTCATCATGGACGGCCGATGACCTCACTATGCACTTTAACTAAAAAATGACAGAGTTTTTAGACCAAGTAGCTCCACTCAAACTCAAACAAATGAGGCAAACCAAATTTAAACCCTGGTTCAACGTGGATCTGAATAATGGAAGGCGTCAACTCAGACAAACTGAAAGGTCTTGGAGACTAAACCCCTCCACCTTGCACCTAGCACAACTTAAATCTGCTTGTCAGGCATACAAAAAACATATTTTCAGTGAACAGGAGTCTTCCTTCCGCAGTCAACTAGATCTGGCAAAAAACAGACCGAGAGAACTCTTCAACATTGTCAAAGCCAAACAAACTGCACTCCCTCTAGGAAAATGAAAGCCACCAAAGAGCGATGTGAAGAAATTGCCACTTTTTCACTAATAAAGTCTAAAAAATTGATCAATCCTTCATCCAAACTGCAAACCTTCCTTCTGTCTTAACCTGCCCCCCTTTAACCACCCTTGACCAATCAGAAACAGTTCTTACCAAGGACAATCAGGTCAGCCTCCATCTAAACAACAATGCGCATTGGTCCAACTTTGAGCTAAGGTCGGAAAACGAGGTCTTCAGTATAATTTCTAACCTAAAACCTTCCGCCCACACTATTGACCCCCTCCCATCCACAATTATAAAAGAACTCAACCACACCATTTCCCCTTTCTGGACAAAAATCATCAACGCCTCTCTTATCTCAGGCTGTGTCCCAGACTCCCTTCAACTAGGACAAATCACACCTATTCTCAAGAAACCAGAGGCCAACCCTAATGATCCTAACAATCTCAGACCTGTCTCCAACCTCCCGTTCCTTGCAAAAACATTGGAGAAATGCATTCTCCACCAACTCAACAAACACATTGATGAGTTCAACCTCCTCAACACCTTTTAATCAGGATTCAGGAAAGGCTGTAGCACTGCGACAGCTATGCTCAACATCTCTGACGATATCCACAAGGCTTTAGATGAAGGTGATGTCTACCTACTCATCCTTATTGACCTATCTTCGGCATGCGATACAGTAAATCATCCAACTCTTCTGGAGACCTTGTTGAAGCGCTCCGGTATTAATTGCACAGTACAAAAATGGTTCACCTCCTTCCTTCAACACCGCTTGCAACAAATTAAAATCAACTCCTGTCTCTCGAAGCCAACAAAAGTCACACTTGGGGTCACGCAAGGCTCAATCCTGCCACCGTCTCTCTCCAATTTCTTCATGGAGCCCCTCACAATCATCTTGAAAAAAGCTGGAGTGAATTACCACCTTTACGCTGATGACACCCAAATCAATTTCAAAATCAAGTCTCCCAGCGACATCCGACATCCCAATGTCACTCTAACCGAGATCCAAACTTGGTTCAACGCTAACCACTTAAAGCGGTATGTAACTGTTACCACGCATCTTTTACCACGCATACCAATACCACGCATACTTTTACAACGCAGGTCATTTTACAACGAATACCTTTACAACGTAAGTATAAGTATAGGTAAGTTTATCTTTTTTTAAAAACATTTATTAGGGGTATTGGGTTATGGGGTACAGGGGTCTTTTTAGGTTTCAGGGTTGGGATTGGGTTTTGGGGTACAGGGGTATTTTTAGGTTTCAGGGCTGGGTTTGGGTTTTGGGGTACAGGGGTATTTGTAGGTTTCAGGGTTGGGTTTGGGTTTTGGGGTACAGGGGTATTTTTAAGTTTTAGGGTTGGGTTTGGGTTTTGGGGTACAGGGGTATTTTTAGGTTTTAGGGTTGGGTTTGGGTTTTGGGGTACAGGGGTATTTTTAGGTTTCAGGGTTGGGTTTGGGTTTTGGGGTACAGGGGTATTTTTAGGTTTTAGGGTTGGGTTTGGGTTTTGGGGTACAGGGGTATTTTTAGGTTTCAGGGCTGGGTTTGGGTTTTGGGGTACAGGGGTATTTTTAGGTTTTAGGGTTGGGTTTGGGTTTTGAGGTACAGGGGTATTTGTAGGTTTTAGGGTTGGGTTTGGGTTTTGGGGTACAGGGGTATTTTTAGGTTTTAGGGTTGGGTTTGGGTTTTGGGGTACAGGGGTATTTTTAAGTTTTAGGGTTGGGTTTGGGTTTTGGGGTACAGGGGTATTTTTAGGTTTCAGGGTTGGGTTTGGGTTTTAGGGTACAGGGGTATTTTTAGGTTTTAGGGTTGGGTTTGGGTTTTGGGGTACAGGGGTATTTTTAGGTTTCAGGGCTGGGTTCGGGTTTTGGGGTACAGGGGTATTTTTAGGTTTTAGGGTTGGGTTTGGATTTTTGGGGTACAGGGGTATTTTTAGGTTTTAGAGTTTGGTTTGGGTTTTGGGGTACATGGGTATTTTTAGGTTTTAGGGTTGGGTTTGGGTTTTGGGGTACAGGGGTATTTTTAGGTTTTAGGGTTGGGTTTGGGTTTTGGGGTACATGGGTATTTTTAACATATATATTTACAAATAATAAAATTAAAATTAATATTATTAATTAAATTATTTAATAAAATAATAAATAATCAAATAAAATATTTTAAAAAATATTATTTACATTATATATTAATATTATATACTTACCTATACTTACGTTGTAATGGTATGCGTTGTAATAGTATCTGCGTTGTAGTGTAATGCGTTGTAAAGGTATTCGTTGTAAAATGACCTGCGTTGTAAAAAATGTGTGGTAATGGTATGCGTACTAAAAGTATGCGTGCTAACATCATATATCCACTTAAAGCACAACCCAGATAAAATGGAACTAATCCAGTTCTCTCCAAAAAGCAACCATCGACTAATCCAAGAGTGGCTCAAGAATCTGGTTGCCCTAAACTGCCACCTCGTCCTATCCGACTCAGTTAAGTCTCTAGGCATCACTTTTGACAAGAACTTATCAATGGAGGCCCACAACTAAAACTCTGCAAAAGGTGCTTTTTTCTCACTGAAGAAATTGAAACCTTTTCTTCTCCATGATGGCTTCAAGACAGTAGTTCAATCCCTAGTTCTCTCTAAAATCGACTACAGGAACGCCATCCTAACAGGGAATCCAGAAGCTCACGTAGCCCCACTAAGGGCAGTGCTGAACGTGGCCGCTCGACTCATATCTGGAGTAAAAAGATTTGAACACATCACTCCAGCTCTCAACTCCCTCAACTGGCTTCCCATGGAAGGGAGGTGTATTTACAAGCTGGCCTGCATCACACACAAAACCCTTCTCTTTCCGGCCCCAACTACCTGAACAACAAACTGGTAAGAGCAGGTCAATCCAGAACGCTGAAAAGCTCCAACTCACTCCTTCTTATCTCTCCGAAACTCAAAAAGGAAACCACCCAATACCGATCGTTTTCTGGCAATGCTCCCAATATGTGGAACGCTCTCCATAGAGTCCTCAGACACAACCCCTCCTTCTCCTGTTTCAAAAGGGACCTGAAACTCCATCTCCTTAACAAATACTTTCCTGACCAACGTCAACTAACGTAGACTTCAATATCCGAGTTGACTCCTCTCTCTCTTGACATTCATGGATAGTTGGTGACCGGACTGGGTTAACCACCTTTGTTTGTTTTTCTCCCTCCCCTGCACTGTTTACCTATTTGTCATGTTGTATTTTTTATCTCTGTTTTTTTTCCTTTCTGCCTTCCTACTATGCAATCCAATTTCCTTATGTTTTTACAGTGTGTATGTAAAGCGCTCAGATGCCAACGGGTCAAGCTAGCGCTATATAAAACTTTTAAAATAAAAACTAGGCACAGGGTCAAGACTGATTTGCATATAGCTGCGTCCGAACTGAGGTGGCGAAGTGAGCTAAAGAATGATGATGGATTCAACCCAGTTCTGTGACTGGGGGTGAGTGTCTGAAAAGTTTCAGTGGTCCTTCCATCACCTCCTTGTGTTTGCTTTGCTCACCGTTAGTTGGCAGGGTATGACCAGACCTGTGTCCCTTGCTCATTTTGCCACTGGATTCAAGCTAGCCTGGCTGAAGAAGGGTGTTACCTCGAAACCAGTCCCAGGATACTTGTTTCCGGTTCAGGGAAGACCTGGCTTGGCAGTTCGGCAGGACTGTTCCCATGAGGCACAGGGTCAAGACTGATTTGCATATAGCTGGGTCTGAACTGAGGTGGCAAAGTGAGCTAAAGAATGATGATGGATTCAACCCAGATCTGTGACTGGCGGTAAATGTCTGAAAAGTTTCAGCGCTCCAGTCATCATCTCCTTGTGTTTCCAATGACTTATCGGCCCAAGATCCATCTATAGCCCAACCATATGATCTATTTAAGGGTGGCCATTTTGAAGTACATTTTCCAGTTCAAACTGCCAGAGAAAGGTGACATGGATAGGACAGTATAGAGACTACCCCGCATCTACGATCTCCTCTGCAGGACAAATTTAGATACTGAATCCAAGCTGTGTTGAAGAAACCCACAAGTGCATTAATAATTTACATTTCTTTATTTAGCACTAACCAGACCGCCCACAGTAGGTGCAGGCGATTACAGTGAAGATTAGAAACACATTAGCACGAGTGAATATTAAAAATGTAAGACATAGAAGATACCTAATGTTTTATTAAAACCTTAAAAGAGCATGTGTTTGAATTTCTGATGATTTCCTGAAAATGCAACTCTCTAATGCAGTCTTACATAGCCTGAGACCAGCAATGGCAAGTGCACCCTTCGACGATCCAGATACAGAGTTCATGGGCAGGGAGCTCGGTTAAGTGGAATAATGTCACCTGGAATCCCAAAAATCCCCTTTCAGGGACCAAACCCTGTAGTTTTCATAAACAACTTTCTTTTGTGGGACTAAAACCTGTAATTTTTGTAGATGATTTCACTCCAAAAAATATACAGTCTTTCCTACTTTTCGCAAAAGACATCTGGCCACAAGTTGAGAATCTATCCGTTCTTGGGGTAATGAGAATGAGAATTCACCAACAATGAATGTGAACAGACTCAACTGCAGGCTTGAATATAACTTTGCTTAAGGTGTGCAGTAATAACCATTAATAAAGTTATCTTCTACTCTTCTATTGTGTATGCAAGCAAATCAAAATCCTCATGGCTCAAATGAAAGCTTTCATATTTACTAAGGTCCAGATGTATGACCATTTTTGGCTGTTTGACACCGCTAAAAATGGTTGTGGCAAGTACAGACCTTATTTTGCAAGTTGATAACCTATTACCGACTCGCAGAACAGGGTTTGCGAGTCACCATTAAAAAGCGGTGCGCCAGGGGCGTCCCTTCCTAATAGCCAGTTGCAGGGGGGTGTATGATTGTTT
This sequence comes from Lissotriton vulgaris, assembly GCF_964263255.1. NCBI lineage: Eukaryota > Metazoa > Chordata > Amphibia > Caudata > Salamandridae > Lissotriton > Lissotriton vulgaris. The sequence goes on along the minus strand of NC_141691.1, from coordinate 480,905,115 downwards.
TGCGACCACAAATGTGGTCGCAAAAATATCATAGTTACCACCAATTTCAAATTGGTGGTAAGCCAGTCGCAAACAGGAAGAGGTCCCTTGGGACCCCTTCACCTTTGTGTTCGGTAGCAAAAATATTTTTAAACAGCAATCAGTGGTCCTACGGATCAGTGCCTTAAAAAAAAAGAAAATAAATCTTTTTTTTTATTTTTTTTTTTTAAACGCATCCCATTTTCCTTTTAAGGAAAACGAACTACATGTAAAATAATAAACGTTGCTTTATTTAAAAAGCAAACACAGACATGGTGGTCTGTTGTCCCCAACAGGCCACCATCCCAATGATTGTACCCTATACCCAATGGGTCGCAGATTGCGACACGCAAAACTGAATGGTTGTACATCTGGCCCATTAAACCTATTTGTTTTTACCCCACCAGAGATCACAGGTAATAGGCTATGATTGGCAATCAATGGTGATAGTCTCAACAGGGCGTTTTCAGGCCAGACACATAGTTAGGAAAACATACAAGGTTCCTCACACAGAAATATGCTTGCATGATTGTGATTATCTCCTGTGTCCCTTGTCACCACTGAATCACCATATTTCTTGTGTTGTAGAAAAGGGGAGCAAATCGCCAGGGTACATTTGTAGGGTAGAGGCATTCTTGACCCAAATAAGATAAGGATACATAGAATGCCAGTAAGGAGATGGGGAAGGTTACTATGACCCGATATCCCTCAGATTGTTGGCTTCTGATAGGAGTACTGTATGTTAAAGAGTCCTGGCTATTCCGAATGCCAAGGTCCGCCCTTTTCTGTAGAAATAAGGATTTTTCCATAAGCTAGTTAAATGATATATGCTAGGCCCTCTTTGCATCAGTAATTACAGATTGCTAATAAAACCTTCAGATTGGAACTCAGGATGTTGTGTGTGAGTGTGTAGTTAGCAACTCACTTAAAAGCTCCAGGTCCTAATGAACAAGGATAAGGCAGAAATATATATTTTATGGTCATTGTAATGTTTTTAGGCCTGCACGTTGTGCTTATTTAACGTGTATGAGCTCTTGCCACCTCTCAGAATACAAAGCCTTAGGCATATAGCTCCATTTCTGTTTTGGTTACACAGCAAAGGTCAGTGATAATAACATCAGTGCACACCTCCATGTTAGCATGTCTGATGATTGATTAAGAGCATACATTTCTAATAAGACTTCCTGGATTTACTGAACAGTATTAGACTGCTGTAAAAGTACTTGTGATTTCACAATGACTATGGGGTGCCATACTTCCCACCTCCCCATGTGGCACCATCACCACCCTTGCCATCTGTGACACCAGGAAGTCAGTCACCAAGCCAGGCTCTAGGGCAAACGTGCCTCCTTACATGATTGATACATTGGATTCCAGTAGGTGAACAATGTGAACCGCCTATTCAGGGGTTTGAGGAGTTTAGAGGGAAACAGCCAGTCCTTTGTGCTGGACTGTCACAAGCTGAGTATTAATGAGAGTCTGAACCCCTTCTGTTAAGCACTTTAACTATGCATTCTCATCTGGTTCTCTGCAGCTGTGCAAACCCTTAGTGTACTTGTGTGCATTTATTGTATGTGGTTTCTGGTAAGATTAAGGTGTTGCTTGCCCTTCTTTTCAATTGAGTGCCCTCTTTTTTAAGCATCAATTCAGTTTAAAAATTATTTATTGTACTTTTCCCCCTGCTTACAACCACTTACATCAAAATAAAACAATCGGAAGTACTATTTTTAGATCAAGGCTGCCAGATAATGAACCTGTCTGGATGTCAAAGACATATTGTGGACTTATCAAGAACATGCAGGGGCTTGAAGCCAGTCCATATTAATGATGTTAGTAAAAGCAAGATATCATCAAAAAATAATGTACTTTTCTGATTGACAGTGGAGAGAGGGAGCAACCATGGCATGTACTCGTCCTAAAAGAAATGCTTCCTATGGGTTGGTTTTCCTGTCACTCATTTGCCTCCTTCTTGTTGTGTCCCAGCTTGTCAATCTTGTGTTTGTCCCTCCTATGGACCATGGCCTCTTTACTTTCTCTTTTGATTGGCTGACTTCTATGCTACCACTGTTTGCTATTCAAGCACTACTTTTTGGTTAAACAATGTTTGAAAGTTCATGTACTTTCCAGCTGTTTACCTTGTGTACTTTACTCCCCCTACACTGCGATTTAGCCTCTGTCACTGCTGTGCTTCCCCACAATTCTCTCTATGTTGTGCTCACTCTCAGGTGCTCCCCCATTGCTTTCTTGCCCATATGCTTCTCCCCATCCTCTCCACATTGCTCTCTTGGCAGTTGCTTATCCTCTGTACCCCGCCATTCATGCTGTTTCCATTCACCACCCTATATGTTACTTCCCATCATAGGCTTTTTTTTCTTACTTTACCATGTTGGACAGCATAGCGGATGCTGTACAACATGACTAAAAACTATTGGCAAAGCTAAAGGGTTGCAAAGGCAAGACCTATTTGCTTTGCAAGTGCTTGCTACTTTTTCCAGCCAATGGGTACAAAAGCACTGACTAAATAATCATTTTTAACCTTATTTTATGCACAGTTTAGGTGCCAATAAAAAACATTGTACATGCTTGGTCTATTATAACTGTTATGTTTGCATTTGTATATGATGCATCTAGTTTGGCCTACTACTTATGCTCTCTTCAATCCACACAAAAACCTGGCTTCCTACTGCCCTGCCTGTCCTTCCATGGCAACACCCTCCTTCAATCTGACAAAATTACTGTCCTGCCTCCATCCTAACCCACCATCTGAGCATTTCCCTCCCATCCCAAAGTTCTTTCTCTGCTCACACAAGAGCGGTGAGCAGTGCTTAATTTGAGCCAGTGGTTTCCAATGCTTGGCACGGACACTTAATTTTCAGCACTGGGTCTTATGACAGTCTGCCACATGGTGGCACTGTTTCATCTAATTTGCAGCTGAGCACATCAGCAGTTGTTTATTAATTCAACATACACAAAAAATGAGTAATGCCTGACTCCCAAGACATTCTTAAAACTTGAGGGACTTGGAATAGTCTGAATTGTCACACTTGTAGGAATGTGATTGTTAGTAGTTGTGCCATTCACAACACTAGTAGGGGCAATGGGTGATGCAACCTGCAGTGGCCTCCTGATGAGAGTCTTCTCTCTCTCGCTCTCTCTCTCTCTCCCCACCTCCCTCCCTCCCTCTTAAAGACTTCTGGGTCTGGCTCTCCTCTGCTATGTCATAGAAAATAACAAAACTCGCCAGAGCTTATTTTTGGTGGGTCATTAAAGTCTGGGCAATAAATAAAGAGGTCTTTAAATTCTGTGTTTAGCTTGTCACATTTGACAGCGATTCGAGGACAAATGTCAGGCTGCTTTATTCTTTTATCATGGGGATTGGTGTTCACTTTTCTTTCTTTGACTGCAAAGTGAGAGGAGTTTTTAAAGTGAGTTATGTAACATCGTCGGTTGTTGCCAGACATAACTTTAAAATTCCAACTTGTTTGAAAGGAAGAACCAGCAACATACGTGGGACTGCTGTTGATTTGCCATTTCCATACCCCATTGTATAGCCAATAATCCTTACAATGGCCTCTTTGTGGCTCATGCTCCTTTAAGTTCCCTCTTTTATGGTGCATGGCAGTTTAAATCTTCTTGTATATGATTGATGCCTCTTTAAAGCCTCTGCTTCCTACCATTCTTCTGTGTATAGATGATATTTTTTTTACATCTTGTTGGCAATGCCTTTTCTCTCTACTCTTCTGTGGACTAAATCACGTTTCAAATGGTATGGTGCCAGAATATCTTAATCAAAATATCATCTGGCAGTATTGTGTCCTAACTATCATTTTCAAAACAATAACCCCCCACACCCCGAAGAAATTGATTATTAAATATATGTACCCAATAGAAAAATATTTTTGTATACTGTATTTAGGGAGAATATTTCTGTCAGGCGGTATTCTCACCAATTGAAATGCTGTCATGCAACCCTTTCAAACACCTCTTGGATAATGATATATCTCACAGAGTACTTTTATGTGGCTGATACATACTGTCAGGGGCATACTTCTTTGCCCTGTTGGACGTAAAGGCCCCTTCATTCTTCATTGTTTTTCTGAGTCTACCTTTTACTATTTCCTTTAGCAGTTTGTTGTTCTAACAGAATTGTAATGGGTAGAACTGAGACCTTTCTGCCTTCTCTTCTCTCTTTCTCCCTCTTTCCCCCTCACTCTCATTCTCAATTTCCCTCTATCTCTTTCTTTGCAATTCATGGCATGATTCTTCCTCTGATCTCTTTTGTGGTCTTTCTCTATGCATTACATAATATAGCTGACTTTCTTATCATGATTGCCACTCTGTTGAAATATACATATATTGCTCCCTCTCTGTGTCAGCCCCACACAAAAATATGGTTTAAAGGTAAATAGAAGACTGACAGCTGATGCAAACCGCCGCATACTGTCCACTTCATTACACTGCGCTTTATCATTACAGAGCCAGTAGCCGCCTTCAATGCCGTGGCCTTCACAGATCAGAGAGAAGCAAGGGAACAGCAGCTATTACTTTCAGCACCTCCTCATCCTTCCACAGGGAAAGTACTTAAGGTTTTGCAAAAATAATCTATAAAGGTACATGATATCAATATTTTAACTTCTATGCAACTGGAAGTGACATTAAAATATAGAAAGCAAAGTTTGCAGATCCATTACACCATGAAAGCTGAAAAAAGTTTAGAAATGTGATAATCATACCCCTCTCAATCATTAACACTCTTATAATAATAATACTTTGTTTTAATATAAAACGCAAATTGTACTTCTGCTGCCTCCAATATTTGTAAATAACTGATGGTACTCTTAGCCAATTTAATTACACTCAATGTATTTAATTCAGAAGGATGGAAATCTAAGTTGGCCTTGGAGGAGTTTAAATTCATGATGACCTACAGATCACAGTAGAACTCAATAGTACGCGGTTATGTTATGTTATATGCTATGTTATGTTATTTTATGTGATGTTATGTTTAGATTTGTAGAGCACACTATCACCTAGGAGGGTATCCTGGAGCTGAGCAGATGAAAGTCTAGATAAATCTATGGCCTAGCGTGACTACTCAAAAAGCCAGGTCTTCAGCTTCTTGCAGAATTCAAAAAGTGAGGAGGATGCTCTTATGTGTAGTGGCAGGAGCGATGTAGAAGAAGGATTGACCACCAGATGTGGTTCTCCATATTCGTGGGATATGTGAAAGTAGCAGTCTAGACATGCAGAGGTGTCTGGAAGGCTTCCTGAGCTCTCTATGTTTGGCAATTAGCCACACAAGTGTATAATTTTATAACCCTCTCAACTGCAACACATAGGTCCTGCCCTACTCTCCAAAGCAGCCATATATGTCCTTTATTTGAAGAGCCAGTAAATGGCCTCAGGTACCACATTCCCCTGGATCTGAGGCCATTTAGATTTGACTATGGGAAGAGGCCTTGCAACCCACCTCCCGGAGCTATTTCATGGACCATGGGATCCCATCCCCGAGGGCCCAAAGTCTTATTTGGAGGGGAAGGAATGGGGCCACCCTCTCGAGCTATAGTGAGGTCCCAGGTACCCAAACCCCATGAGGTCCGAAGTTAGCCATGTCCTGGGGACCTTGGCCGGCAGAGTGTAAACAGAGAATACAAATCTAATTTACTCACTGCCCGCACTCTCATGGGCAGGTAAGATGGGAGCAGAAGCAAAAGCTCCTCCCTCTGGATATGAGTAAAGCAAGGGAACTGGCTCCCTCCGGCACTCGGGATGGATGCTGGCACGAGAGTTGGCAAGCCTGCAGGGGCCATGGGCCTGCCCCCTTGGCCAAAACAATAGTGTATATTGTGGGTGGTCCCGGAGGGACCAAAGCAAAAACTAAAAATGAAAAAAAATAAAATGTCATTAAATGTGGGCTCCCTGTGTCATTTAAAAAAAATCAAGGATTGACTGAATGTGCGCTGCATAGGACTAGGGCACCCAATAATATATATTAAAAAAGCAGCCTTACCACTTCACTATTGAAATGGTGAGGCTGCTCATAAAATATTGACTGGTCAGATTCCCAAATAGAGGCAGGGGCACCACCAACAATTTAGAAATGTCAGTCAGAAAGCATTCTGACCGACTCCTTGTCGGAATAGGTTTTGACTGACTTGAGTTCGGCGAGTCCGACCGACCGATTACAATGTTTCTGAACACAGTTCGTTTGGACTCCCATTGACTTCCATGGGAGCCTGTGATCTGACCGACAACACAGGCTCCCATTGAAAAATGGGGTGGTTGGGAAAACCTTACACCCTGTCACCAGAACTCCTTGGTGCCTGCCACACTGTGCATGGTTGTAAAGAGAGGTCTCATGGGTACTCCCATGGGCCCAAACCAAAGGCCTCAGGATGAAGCAGGCCAGCTACGGGCCCCCAAAGTCAGTTTCCAGCAAGCCTTTTTGTATCGGTCAGGCCAAATCGGACAGACTGTCCGAATCCAACATCTTAATACCTCAGTCGAAAACGCGCCCCATAGACCTGTACGATATGGCTTCAACCGACTGGGAGTTTCCAAATGCCTGTCGGGACCAAGTCGGAAAGACGGAACGATTATTTTCTATCATAATCGGTTGGTTGGAAATGTTTCCGAGTTGGTTGGAAACATGGGTTCCGACAAGGTTCAGGAGAATCCGAATTCTGTTCGGAGCATTTTCAACCGACATCGTAATGAGGCCCTAAGTCTTCTTGATCATTGAATGCATTAGAGCTTACTGGTATTTTTTAGCACTCTGAGCTGGAGTAATATGCTTTATAGCTGGAGAACGATGGCCTCTTGTGGTTGGTTCGATAGCTGCATTTTGTGCCTTGAAGAGTGTATAGTGAAAGACTCAAACACATATTTATAGTTGTTTGGATAAAAAAAAAATATTTTAATTATTTGGGTGACAATAAGTACTAGGCCTGGCCATGTGTGTTTATATAAGGATTATTTTGAATATGTTTAGTGATAAATTATAGTGATCATATTTTGACAAAGCCAATAGTCCTGCTTTATATAGGTTGATATGCTGATTTCTTGTTAAAGCCAATAGGTCATCCTTTTATATTTTGATGTGCTGACTCTTTGACAAAGTCATAGGTCTGCCTTATCCAAAATCAGAAAAAATAAAGGGGCACCCTGTACTCCCAAAGAACTGGGGTAATGAAGTCCATAAGTGCAAAAATGTCCCAAACTGTGGTGGCCGCCATAAACATAGGGTGGTGGGGTGGGTTGCGTCGCATGGGGGGGCACAATATATAAATATATATATTTTTAAATTACCTTTTGTGACCGGCCGCTCCAGAGTTGCATTTCTTTGTGCTGCCTCTCCTCTTCCTGCCTGCTGGTCCCAGCAACCTCTGTGACAGACTCCCTGTCCAATCTCCGTGCTGCAAAGCAGTGCGGTGATTGGTCTGAGCAAGCAGGAAAGATGAGATATTCTGTGGGGTTTCTCCAGCCCGGCTGCTCAATGCACGTAGCACTCATCCTCCCCCTCCCATGCCTAAGCCCTGCTCCGCCCTTCCCAATATCGCTGACTCAGAGCGTGCAAATGTAAAATAAAATGATGCAAGAGCATCGTTTTATTTACATTTGCTGGCTCTGAGCCAGGCAGTGAGACAATGCTCCTCCACTCTTGCGGAGGAGCCACCGCTGGTCCAAAAGAGCTCACTCAAGAGTTGCGGTGGTCCCGCTGTGCCCATTAGGATGCGACCGCATATTTATCATTGTGACGGGCGGTGCTTTGTGCAGCAACTGCCACAATGTAAAATATGCATGTTGTGCATGTTGTGCATTGGCAAGCACAACATGACAGGCACCGCGCAGTGCCTGCCACCTTGTGCATGCCAATGTAGAGGGGGGCCATAGGTACCCCTGAAAAACACCCCCCAACACCCCGGGGGCCTGCAACATGCCCCCAAAGCTAAAAACCGCATGCCTTATCATGGCGGCATCGCCCGCCATGGAAAGGCCAAAATCCGCAGACATAATATGGTGGGCAGTGCCTGCTAGGCACCGCCACCATATTATGGCCCAGGACCGCACGGCAGGCAATCGTAACAATTGCCTGCCGGCAGAAAAGCGGCGGGCGGTCTTTCCGTCTGCTGCCTTGCCCCCGCCATTGTACTAGAGAGGGGGCAAATGGTGTGCGGGTGGGGAAAGATGTCAGGCGGATCGTCACCGCCAGTCGGGCGGTGGCGATCCTCCTAACATCATAATGGCCCCTAAGTGAGCAATGTGAAATAGCAAACATGGTGTGCATAATTACAAAGACGTCTTAACCATTGCATCAACAATTAAAAATAGAACCTCTTAAAAAATAAATTGAAAAGGCTTCACAAAGTCCGCCAATTGATGCAAAAGTGGTTGGACTGAAAAGTCGACATTTTGACCCCTTCTAGACATTTATTAGAATCGACCTCAGGACAAGCTAGTAGCTACCTGGAAGAAGATATAGGAATCGTCAGAATACCAAAGCAATATAGAACAAATAGGGAAAAGAAACACACTTCAGGTGAAAGATATTGTTATACTACTCACGTTGTCCCATCAAGGAACATGTGTTAATGCAATGTAAAGACAACAAATAGGGGTGATCATTGCCCTGCAAATGGACATAAATGACTTATGAAAAGAAAAACTGGAGTTTCAAGGCAAAAACCGTGCAAACCTCTTCAAGCTAGAAAAATCTTGGTGTTGTGTGTGAAAACTATGAAAAAGTGAGTCCGAACACACCTAGTGGATAACACCAATGCTGTGCACAGGAAGGCTAAATGTATCAAGGAAGGAGCCAAACATGCACACAGCTACGCTAAGAAGAATAGTCCATAATCCCATACATCAGGGAAAAAGTACTAAGCGTCAGCAACCCTATGAGGTACAGTACACCATCTAGCTATAACATATCCCAACCCACCTCAAAGCACAAGACCTAGGTGCAATAAAAAGTGGGGAGGTCACAAAATGTAGCAAAAAGACATAGCAGCAGTGTCCAAAATACCACCAGCTGAAATCCCTAAGGGCCATAAATTACAGCAAAGAAAACCATGGTCAAATACCACAAATAGTCAGCCTTAGTATAAAAAAAAGAAAGCCTTTGTGTCAAAAAGGGAAGAAATAAGCACAAACATTCCACAGCGTGTCACATACCTTTATATTGTTACTTCATGTTAAAAACACTCAGAAATTGAATGAAAAAAAGCTTAAAGTGACATTATAGTTAGGTCACCATTCACCAGTTATAGTTAGCATGGGTTATTGTCACTTCAGCTAACTATAACAGGTGAATTTCAGTGTTTTTTTTTAGTTTAAAACGTTGGTTTTTTACTGACATTATGCCCTAACTATAACACCACTTTAAACTAAGCTTTTTACAATGAAAAAAATGTATATATGTGTGTGTTTGTGTCAGTGCATTCATGTGTGTTTGTGTGTGTGCGCTTGTTTAGGACTATACCAATTACTAATACTGCTACTATGGTTGGTAATAATACTATGGTTCTTACTTCCGTTGCTACTCCTGGTACTTATTATACTGCTTCTGTTACTATTATATTACTATTATGGTACTACTACACTACTATCTATTATATGTGCTGCCTCTGCTATTAAGTATAGTAGTGCGAGTAGTAATGGTCTCTGTTGTGCTGTTAGTAATTGTACATCTACTGCTACCAGCATTGCTGATTTTAATGTTAATGCTACAATAATACTGCCACTATTGGAAATACAAACACACCAATTAGCGGTAATACTACAAACTCTACAACTGAAAACTGCTATGACTAACAGTGGTAACGGTAATAACACAAAGACTGCTACTTCCTCCGCCAAACTTTTTGTGGCAGTTTATTATTAGTGGTAGGAGCGCTATTACTACTGTGTCTAATAGTAGGCCGAATAGCAGTAGTGCCAGTATTTCACAGTACAGCCACAAGTATTAAATAGTGGTAGTAAAAAAAGCATTAGTATGTCAGTGATAGCATTAGTACTAGTAGGGCAAGCAGTAGTATTACTTGAAATACTGATAGCCTTAGTGCCAGCAGTTTTAGTAGTGGTAGCCCTAATAGTAAAGGTATTCATAACTGTAATATATTGGTAGTAACTGGATAGGTTACAATACTAGTAGCGATAGTGAAATGAAGTATAATGGTAGTCATGAGGTAGATCCAAGTAGAGATTTATTATGTAGTTACAGGATGAAGGATGTTGGTTACAGGATCACTCAAGATGGTACAAAGTTAATCCAAGCTAGTACATGGCCCCACCAGGAGCTGATCTTCATAGCTCAACCCACTCATTCCAACTGTCACTCCTCCAGTCCCACAGGCATACCAACATTCCACGCTGACATCATGCACTCCAAGGTTCCATACACACAGACACATGCACACTAGCTAAGCTGCTGTAAATGTAGTCACAACAGATAGCAGTGACAGAGCATGGTAACATGCTCACTAGGAGCCCACCTACTGTGTCGTGACCAGGATTACCACGTGTTTGTATGCATTTTGTATGGTTTATAAGGCACAGTGTGGGTTGGAAGGGCCAGGATTGACAGGAACAGTAACCTATTCAGTGTGAGCAACAGACTTTACAAGCTGGCGAAATAGCTCAGCAAGTTGAGTAATCAGGCTTGCAATCTGTGTGATCGGAAGGGCACAGGTTCCAATCCTGGCAAAATTGCCCTGGGATTCATTATTCTCAGCTCAGTAGAACGAATGCCCTTTTGATTTGGAAATAATTATTGTATCATAAATATCTTCTATTGATAAAAGTGATATATAATCAATGTAATATTCATTATAGCACAATGTTTATGATTGAAGCAAGATGTATTGATGGAGTATAGAGGAAATTGGAACATCTTTCTTTGCCTCGTAGCTGCTGTTCTGTACATGTGACTGGGCTTCGTTGCCTCCACAGATTATCACTTTCTCTTTTATGGATTGAAGGCAGTTCTTACAAGAAAGGACACTATATTTCTTGCAAAAAGATAGTAGGGAATATGTTTTAAGAAGGAAACCTAACATATGTGAAAAGATTGAAAGTAAGGACCATCATATTGTTCCACCATGCTATTCGCCACATTTCAGTGGTTCCCTTGGGTTTCTGGAGATCTAGGGGAGGCGGAACACCAGTCAGATGTCCATTAAACATCTTCTCTTCAATGTGGTGGTTCACTAACGCGACATCACAGCAGTGAATTACTCTAATATAATTAGAGTGTTGGAGATTGTGAAAATGTATGGGAGTCCCAGGGGAGAATAATGTGCCACTTCCGCGTGCCAATGACAACACAAGCGTTTCTCTCATTGCCTACGATGTCACTTGGAACCTCTCGTTGGCAACCAGACTTGTTCTTGGCAATGCTATTTGTAACCCGCCAGAATGTTTTTATTTTTAGGTCGAGCCTTTACCATTCCGCAGGAATGGGAAATGGGGAGAATTCAAGTCGGCTATTTTCTCTTCAAACCAAAGGGCTTTCAGCCCGCGGTTTTCATGCAGTGCCCGTCAACATGCACGCGCATCGCATGCAAGCCCAGCCCAGTCCTCCCCTCATTCACGCCCACCCACCAGGCTTTCCCGCCCCCATCAGGCTTCTCTCCCAATCCGCATGCAAGCCCAGCCCAGTCCTCCCCTCATTCACGCCCACCCACCAGGCTCTCCCGCCCCCATCAGGCTTCTCTCCCAATCCGCATGCAAGCCCAGCCCAGTCCTCCCCTCCTTCACGCCCACCCACCAGGCTCTCCCGCCCCCATCAGGCTTCTCGCCCAATCCGCCTGCCTCCCCTCGCGCATTCACGCCTCCCACCAGGCTTTCCCGCCCCCATCCGGCGTTTCATTTTGTTTCTGGTGTGCCTTCGCCACAATTATACTTCTGTGCGACCGTCACTTATCTACGCATATATTTGAATGCACTCGAGTGACACATATCAGGTAATCAGCCTCCCTCCCACAGCTCGTGCGTGCGCTCTCACTCTCTAGCTCCGCTTTAGATTTCCCATTTACTTTCGCTTTCCTTGTTTCAGGAGCATCTTCCCATTAACTCTTCAACTTGTTAAAACATGGCACGATGCTTCTCCCTTAGTGTTTCACGTGATTATGTTGGTTGTTACCTCTTAAACATAAGTGCCTTATTGACCGACCTATAGCTTGGCTCTTTTCCCTTCCTTCTCTTAATAGTGTGCCTTCACCACAATTATATACTTCTGTGCAACCGTCACTTATCTACGCATATATTTGAATGCACTCGAGTGACACATATCAGGTAATCAGCCTCCCTCTCACAGGCAGCGCGTGCGTGCGCTCACTCTCCAGCTCCGCTTTAGATTTCTCATTTACTTTCGCTTTCCTTGTTTCAGGAGCATCTTCCCATTAACTCTTCAACTTGTTAAAACATGGCACGATGCTTCTCCCTTAGTGTTTCACGTGATTATGTTGGTTGTTACCTCTTAAACATAAGTGCCTTATTGACCGACCTATAGCTTGGCTCTTTTCCCTTCCTTCTCTTAATAGTGTGCCTTCACCACAATTATATACTTCTGTGCAACCGTCACTTATCTACGCATATATTTGAATGCACTCGAGTGACACATATCAGGTAATCAGCCTCCCTCTCACAGGCAGCGCGTGCGTGCGCTCACTCTCCAGCTCCGCTTTAGATTTCTCATTTACTTTCGCTTTCCTTGTTTCAGGAGCATCTTCCCATTAACTCTTCAACTTGTTAAAACATGGCACGATGCTTCTCCCTTAGTGTTTCACGTGATTATGTTGGTTGTTACCTCTTAAACATAAGTGCCTTATTGACCGACCTATAGCTTGGCTCTTTTCCCTTCCTTCTCTTAATAGTGTGCCTTCACCACAATTATATACTTCTGTGCAACCGTCACTTATCTACGCATATATTTGAATGCACTCGAGTGACACATATCAGGTAATCAGCCTCCCTCTCACAGGCAGCTCGTGCGTGCGCTCACTCTCCAGCTCCGCTTTAGATTTCCCATTTACTTTCGCTTTCCTTGTTTCAGGAGCATCTTCCCATTAACTCTTCAACTTGTTCTTGTTGCTTACATGTTTTGTGTGTTAATGACGCTCGCTCGCCAATGTCCCTTCCACCCTTCCTTTGATCTCGCTTTTCTTTGAACTTTCAGGCTCCTCTCCGCCCCCTTCCTTTAATGGCCCTCTCCCTCCCCCAGCAGAGAGCGCGCATCGCTTGTTAAACCCTGCCCTTGTAACTACGTTTGTGTTCTCGCACACTGCCCCTGCCATTCCAATTGAGGAACTATAAGCAAGCTAACGGTCCGATATCACTTCCTTGGATTCATAAAGCATCTAACATGCCTTTCTCTTGTGGAATGACCTCTATCACTGTCAGTCATCGGTTACCCTATCCCAACAGCACGTACTGCTTGTGTGCTTCTCGGCACTTTTGGCTCCCTGCCTCCCTCCCACAGCTTCCCACAGCTTCCCCCAGCTCCCTTCTCCTCCCCCCTAATTGTTTGTTTTTTTCACGGTCGCCAGGCCGTGAGCTGCTTCAAAGTGATCCGCTCCGCCCCCTGCTGCACCCAGCGCTGGCCTCACTTCTCCCCCCCTAATTGCTAACCAGCCATGTCACACACCACCATTTGCTGTGCCTCGCATCAGCATCAGACCTTCTCTTTCCCCTCATTAACAGGCTTATCTCGCCTGCTTTCCTTGATTTGACCTCTGAAGTCCGTCCTCACTTGTCAAGGCTACGTGCCGATCCCCCATTCACGCAGACAGCTGCTGATAAAAAATGATGCACTAAAATTCATAAACAACACACTTTTCAGTCTTGGCAGTTCTAACACCCCAACGTTTGATCCAGTTTCGGCTGATGTTCATAAGGGCAACTGAAACTACAAGTTCCAGCATGCTTTGTGCAGTTGCCTGACAGACATGAGCTGGGTGAAAAAAAAATCCCCCTCGTGATTCATAGTGTTGTCAGCTATATCACTACAGAAAAAGTGAATTATTATCCCAGAGGCTTAGCTGGTAACAGTGCAGCAGGTGCAGCGGCACCGGACCTAGTGACCTTATGTTTAAAGCCATATGAGTTTTCCAAGGATGCTGAAGGGCAATGCTACCGGCTCTCACTGTACAGGGGCACCCGCCCCTTTAAGAGCGCAGGCCGTAGCAGCAGAGCGCATTGAAACTGATGAGACAAAGCTATGGCAACTCGGAGCCCAGCTCTCTCGTTAACAGCTGCAATCATTATATCATTTCAGGATAAAACCTCAACAACAAAAAAAACACAGTTTCTCTTTCTGTCTGCAGCAGCATCTGCTTTGCTTTGACCCCACCACTCCTGCTCCGTATTTCCCTTCTGTAGTAGGGTGTGTAAAAGGGCGTGTAAGCAGGCATGGGTGTCAGCATACTAGGTGAAAAAAAATTCTGAGGAGCAAAGGCTGCTAAACTGAGTTTTCTCTGCCCATCAAGCTCCCTCCCGTCCAGCATGTCCCCTTCACGAGCTGAGCTGAGATGAGCTGATGGACGGCCTGTTACTCAAACCAAGCAGCAACAAACCCCTCTGCTCACCCGGCTCCACAACCGGTGCACACTTCTGGGAACCCCTGCATCACTCAGCACAACCCCTGCATCAATCTCTGCAACCAATTAACAACAACTGGTTCAAATATGTTCTCTCAATGTTTCAAGCTTTATTACAAATGTCACAAAAAAAGTTAATATTTCATTTCTGTTCTTGGATTTTCATCACAATAAAATACACTGAACATAATCTTCACAAAAGTTATTTACAGAAGTTTAAGCTATTGCCATTATAAATTACAATCACTTTTATTTAAGTATTAATTATTTTAAAAAATTAAAAGCCATTGTAATTTGTAATATCAATACGTCCAAGTCACGTAAATACAAAACATGTTGCATTACAAATGCTATAGGTATCCCATTTGCGAACGTTATAACTATTGGCATTGAAAATGACAAAGCTATTAATTTAGCTATTTTCAAAACCAACACATAAATAAAAAAAAATGTCATTTACAAGACCAATAGCTCAAACTTTCCTACTGCGAGACCTATTGGCAACGCCAGTGCTTGTTATTATGCAGCTTCACTCCCAAATGGTACATAATCATAGTGAGAAAGATTTACAGTACAGTGCTTGTTATGCGACTAGTTGTGCTTTATTCCTGACTATGGGCTTCATTTATATTTCGCCGGGTGCGATACGTGATTGATATCCCGTTTTACAAGTGCAATAAATCCTATGCCACTTGTAATATGGCAGATGTGATGTCTGTCACGTTTGTGACGAAGTATCCCATCCACAGAAATATAAATCAGGGCCAGTGGCATAGCAAGAGCTTTGCCGCCAAGGGCGGTCCCTGAGCTTGCTGCCCAGTGACGGCAGCTGCAGGTGAGAGCGGAGTAGGAGAGGAGTCGACAGACGACGACAAGGGAAAATAAAAAAAGAAACCCACTTACCTTGCGCTTTCCGAAATTGCTCATCTCATGTGAAGTGCCACCATCCCAAACAAAACTGATGTATGGGGTGGACCACCCAACCCCTTAGCTACGCCACTGATCAGGCCCTTAGATATGATTTTTCAGGATAACAGCATATTTGCTCATGATAAAAAGCTTTGTCAGTCTGAAACTGTCCCTCTGATGCCCCATGGTGCTCAATAGCATGTCCAGCTCACCCAAAGCACTAACCGACCAGTCTCAATCAACTTCAACATCTACTTCATCATAGTTAAGATGTACAGACAAAGAAAAAAATTCATGTGTAAATGTTTTTGATGATTATGTCATTGGAAGGAACAAAAACAATTAGGTGATCCATGTTATATTTAATTCAAAACCACCTTTTACCTCTTAAACCTAGAACAAGCGCCAATACCTAAATGTTTTATGTTAAATGTTGCAAGTCAGAGAGGCAAGGAAGCTCAGGCACATGAACCCTTCGAAAGATCTATAAAACCAGCAGCCAAACCTCATAGGCTGGGGTCCTTGCAAGAGCAAACACAACAAAGTTTACATGTTAAATGTCATATGTTGCAAATGTGAACAATACCAATAAAAATGTATTATATAAAAAAAGAGATTATTCATATGGCCATGCATAGGTTAGATTATATACACCATGACATACAAAGAATAGGAATACACATAACACAGAATGCTTACGTACACGAGAAACATTTGCAAAAAAAAACATAGTGATAAAAAAAGCAAACTGTATATATAAAAAAAGATATGTGCCAACACCTTCTTTTGTCATAATTTGTCAAAATGGACAATCAGATGAATGTCTTTAATGTATCCTTTTTGATCAATCTAAGTCCCAGGACATAATGTATAGGAAGGGACTGGGGGCGGATTATTTGAAGGAATTGCCCGTATGTCCTTTAAGATATGGGATGAATCAGGAGTAAATAGCTGTGTAATTCTGGAGAACACATGGGTGTCCCATCTGCCTTTGCCTAATCGCGCCCTATCGTTGCTTATTATCTTGTATTGCCTCTGGTAGAAGTGTCAACATGTTTAGGGTCTCATCAGGGCAATGAACTGGACTGACCTTGCTAGTGGAAAAAAGCATATAGCTCCTCAATGAATGGAAATCTTTGGTTATGTTGGAACAGCTAGGGGGCATCAGATGCCACAGGGATTATGCTCCTTGTTCCAAAAGTGGCTTAAAAAGATTCTTCCTTGATTCAAAGTCTGTAACAATATTTAAACACTTCGCATGTCAGTCAGCTCGGTGTTGGTTGTTTGGTTGGTTGGCAGATGCCCCCGAATTGCTCCAACATACCTTTGCACTTTCATTCAGAGAGGAGCTGGATGCTTTTGTCCTATTCTGCATATGTTGTGGTGTATGGAACCTATGCATAACCATATTAATAATATCTAAAATACTGTTTTGAATGAAATATCACAAGGATCAACTCATTGTTTTGTTCCTTTCAATGATATAATCATCAAAAAATATTTGTATATGAGGTTTTTCTTTGTATTTACAATTCATAGTCGTCCAACCTCTCATGATTTATGGACCCACCCCTGGTTCCCCTTGTCTGTGAATATTGTTTCTTATACAAGTTTACTTTTATTTAGCAGAGTTACTTAAAACCATTGCTACAAACAGATCAATGCAAGTTCAAAAGTTAAAATCGATTGTTTCTTATACGTAAAATGGTCACTTCCAACACATAACCATACCTAGATGACAAAGTCAAACTCACCGTCAGTGGTGAATGCAACACGAACAGCCAGGGTATTGCCAGACTTGGAACAAACAAACACAAGATGGCAAACGCCACCAGAGGAACCTTCTTTTCCTATGGTCTGACGTTCCATACCAACAAAGCTCTGATAAACCTCTTCTCTTGTAAACTTCAGGAGGAATATGAGCATGCCCATCGTCAAGGAAAACATCTCCCAGAAGCACCTACTTCAATTGTTTGTCCCACAGTTCTGATTGTGTTATAAAAAACTGTACATTTATGAATACATCTTTTTAGTGTTTCACTGTAAAATTAACTCTAACAGCTATAATTCTTGACAACCTGCCTCTGCCCGCCCACCTCAAGTGGAAGCAAACGTTTATTGTTAATTTCACCTGGTTCCTCCAAATCCTTTTACAGCAATAGTACCACTCACAACAGCGACATTCCGATAATCATGCTGTAAATCTAGTGCACTCGAGTACAAATACGCTTGCACGTTTCCCCATTCAGGGACCATTGCTATTAGCAAGAATAAATTCCTGACTAGTGATGGATCTTGTCTTTCCCTGCCTGTCTAGATCTGGGGCTTCACAGGCTCTTACCTGAGGCAGCTTTTGCGTGGAGTTGCTGGTGGAGAGCTGAGATGCTTCTACTGCCTGCCATTCATGATCTTGTAAGAGGGTGCAGGCTCCTCCCTGCATGACCATTGGATGCATAAGAACGGAGGATCATGGAGACGGACACGAGGATGGATAAAGGCACCTGGAAGAGAACACAGCAGCTTTAGCAATGCTACATGCTTACAGCTCATCTGCAGGCAGGGTATGAGAGATAGTGAGACATATACATTTCACTTCACATGGCCCTCATTTTGGTTTTACAAAAGGACAATTGTTAATTGAAATAATTCTATTAGAAACTGTTGCAAAGTCATCCTGTCTGCCCTGTGCCCTCATTATATTATATTATTATGCACTATATATTAGGGTACACTTATAATTGGCATAACCTACCCTATAAGTCCCTAGTACATAATAGGGCAAGGGGATTAAACTACATTTAAGTCCCTAGTATATAATATGGCATGGCAGTTTTGAGGGCAGCAGCCCTTTCTGCACTTGCATGTTTGCACTGCTGAGAGGCGGAGGTCATTTTAAAAACATCCCTGTGCTGCAACACTGCTTTCAAATGTAAATTGTGCCCAAACACGACTTTCGGGGTGGAGTCACTTAAAAAAATGATTAACTAAAATATTTTGGCCCTTATAAAATAGGTTTAATTTGCCCTGGAGATAGGGAAATTGCACATTTCACTTCCCCCATTGTGGTAAAGTGCTTCCCGAAATCGACTTTTATGCTAAGAGCACTTTTGAGTGGAGATCTACACTATTTTTGCATATTCAGGACCCCTAAAGTCTCCCCTAGGTTTCCCAGGGGTGGAGGGGTCATGTAGCTATAATCGGAATCCTTATGAAAGATATTTTATATGCCCTGGTGTTGGAGAAATTGCACATTTCATTTTCCCCATTGTAGATCCCCAGTCACATAGGATAACATCGCAATAGTTTATTAATGCATAACTATCGTTAGAACTTAACAAAATATCATTCAATGACTATGGAGAATGGTATTGATAAACCCAACAATATGCTATTGTTGAATTTATCCTAAAGTATACAGAAAAGGCGTTATAAGACTTTCTTATCTGTAAGCCAAATTTCAGCCTTCCTACCTTTTTCCCTGACTGGTCAGAGTTAACAGGATTAGCCTGGCTGCTTTTATAAAGTGATAAGTGGCTCACCCAGAGAGAGGCTATCTGGTAGAGCTTGGCTGCCCAGGAATGCCAGAGCAAGGGGGGAGGGTCATAAAGCATGAGCTTTAAAGGAGGAAAAGGACAGGCAGTGAATGCCAGGTATATCTACCCACTAGCCCTCTGACCCAGCCAGATGGGCGGCTTAAGACAGGAATCTGCAGATGGTAGAGGGGGAAAGCTAGGGAATTTGTTCTTGATCTGCTGGGATTTCAGCCATACTGAATTTTGGAGGAATAGTGCTTTCTGGGAGAACATTATGCCCCACATTGAAGGAAGTGGCCATGCTCTGGGGTGTTGCCTTGCACCTCATTGGACAGGAGTGCTCTCCTGCTTGACCCCAGAGAACACTGAAATAATATGTGAGAGGTGCAGCTCTCAGTTCTACTGCTTGAAACTAATAGAAGAAGAAGGCCTGCCAAGTTTGAAACTTGATTTGCACCATCAGGCCCTGCATTCGGACTGACTGTGCCTGCTGCAATAGCTGGAACTACAGTCTTTTGGATGTACCTTGATTCAAGAACAATACAGTGTTTACTCCCTGCAAGCTACATGTTAACAGAGCTCACCTGGACCATCACCACCGAGAATCCCTTGCCTGGAGTGCATCCAGTGGATTTGCAAGGGTTTTGTCCAGGTGCATTGTGGGAATTGTGGTCCCAAACTTCCAGGGACCACCATGGAGATTCCAGACCCTTGGAGTGTGGTTTGAACACTATGAACCCTCAAGAGGAACTTCAGGAAGAAGTTTCAAAAGTTTGGAGCAACTGTGCAAAAAATCTACATAAGAGGACCGACTCAACCGCGAGAGCCAAGCCACCCACCTTCAACCGTGAGCCGGCCCGGCCTGCTGGTTCATCCCACTTAAAAGCTCTGGAGGTCCGACTTCTAGAGTTTGACCTAGAGCTCTCTGGAAATCAAACCAGTGAACCCTCACCAAACCCGGTCTGGTGAAAAGCATCAAGGGACACTGGATTAAAAAAATTTGTAAAATCAGAAGGTAAAATCCAGACCAAGGCCTACCTTGATGGGTATCTTCAGGGCTCCATCACAGTTGGCCTGAAACTTTGACTTTGTCCCAGTCAAGTGTGACCAAATGTCAGAGGCTGGCACTATAGGTTTCTACATGCTATATAGTTGTATATCTTTAAAAAATGATATCCCTGGTTCCCTACATTGAAGTTTTGTCATTTTGGTGTCTTTTTAAAAATAACACTGGGGCATATTACCAAGGGCCATTATCGCCGCTTTAGCTGGACTTTTTCCCGCTAAAGCGGGGATAATTTTATCGCCCTATTGCCAAGCTGTCGCTAACACCAGTTAGCGACAGCTTGTAGGCGATAGCGGGCATTTTGGGGTCCGCTTTGCATGTCAGCAATAATTATCGCTAATGACATACAAAGTGGGCGTGCCAAAATTTCAGCGACTGAAAACAGTCGCTGCAATCGCTATCGCCTATTATCAACACAGGCGTATTTTTGGAAATATTCGCGCTAAGCGCGAATATCTCCAAAAGCTAACGCCTGCCCTGACCAGTTCTTAGCCACGTTATCCCCATTGGATAACATGGCTAAGAGCACTGTCACGGTAATGCCTGGATATCACTGTATTGACAGCAATATTCACACATTTCGCCCGTTTTTTATCGCTTCTGAGATAAACCTTGATAATAGCAAGGTATCTCAGCAATACAAACAGGTGAAGGGCGGCGATAGGAATATTCCTGCTAAGCCAACATAGCGATAATTATCGCTAGTTGTTGGTAATATGCCCCACTATTTCTTATTTTTCTAAATTGATGTGGGATTTTTATTGCGTTTTTTTGTCTCAATTGTTCACTGAATTGGTGTTTTTAAATGCTTTACATACCTGACTCCTAAGTTAAGCATGCCTGCTCACAGCCAAACTACCAAGGTTTGAGCATTGGGATAATTTATTCAGACCAATTTTGAGCCCTAGACTGTGTTAGTGGCAATAATGTCAGTGGCAAATGCCTATTTACCCCTATTAATCCACTTTCCAACCAAAATTGTGCAGGGTCTCCCCTAATTACCATATTCCGCGGAAATTCAGCAGCTCTAAGAGCTGTAATTGCAATACTGCCATGAGAAACCCCGTTTTCCGGCCTCTTGCTATGCTGCAGATGCACAAGCTGCATTTCTACATGAAAGGGTTGTCCAACAAGGGTGGAAAAATACAATTGAAGCCTTTTCTAGATTTATGAGGAAGCATCTCCTAGTGGGGAAAGGCTAGTCCTCACTCTGCACTTAATTTTGCCCCAGCACTACCTTCCTATATTTTCATCAAAACTCAATATGGTATGTTATTTTGTGAGCATTAGTACTAAACCTACATGTTCATGCTAAATTGCATATTGCTAAATATTGTTCCAATGACCCATGGGGCTGGTTAATTAAGTTTTTGCTGCAGTAGTTGTGATTTCTCCAAACTTGGGAGTGACTTACTTAGGAATTTCCATGTTCTTTCAAAGCCCACACAGACCAGAGGTTGTCTGGGGTTATTTGTGTTCTGACTCAGAGGGGACCCGGCCTGGCAGTTCAGGCTATACTGTTCTTATTAAGTAGGTATCAAGGCAGATTTGCTTATGAATGGTTCTGTCTGAAGTGGCATTGTGGGGAAAGAAACGATGGACTGGACTGTGGGCAGCACAATTACCAGTGCCTGAGATTAATTCAAACAATGCACCCATCGTTATTCTGTTTTCCTCACCATTTACGTCAGAGATTACCATATATAACAAGAAGTTTTATAACAACTGAAATTGTTTATCAGCTGAAGACAGAAAAGCTGGATGAAAAAGATGAGATAATCAGTACACATGTAGAGCACCATTCACTCAAAAGTGATGTTCATTCTTTTTAAGTCCCCCGCTTGACTATGGTGGGACAATGAAGATCACGAGGCAGGTCTAGAGGCAGCATCACCTCTGTACTAATATCTGGAAAAGATGATAGAAGAACAGAAAGACTCTCTAGAAGCATAACATTCACAACAAAAAATATCATGTAGAGGAAAAGGCAGAGATGGACGATAGGCAGAAGTGTGACATGCATGTGTGCACGGTGGGCAGTTTGTCGTTTCATAGAAAGCAGACCTGGTATGCCAAATGATGCAGAAGTAGGAGCACGAGGAGTTGCTCAATGGTGTTGTCCTTGCATGTGAATGAAATACTCCGATCACTAACCAGGCACTTGGTAGCCTGCGATGGGCTCTTTAAAGAGTAGAGAGTAAGGGAAACAAGGTGCTGCAACCTGTATTGACAAGGTTGTGGTGGGACAAAGAAATAGAAAGAGGAGGGCAGTGGGGTTCCAGTCCATTACATTTTACAAAATCCCTTGATGCAGGTCTGCTAGGCCAAATGTTTTGGGCAAGGAATCCATTCAGGTCAACTGGAGTATTCTTTACAGGCTGCACAGACCCTCACCCACCGAGGAAGGCTTCATCATTTGGTCGTGCTCCTCCATGGGTGGGCACTGCAATGAACAACAGGCCTCGCAAGGGGGCTCCTTGTCAGAGGTATTACTCTGCCTGGTGGTAGGAAAATGAACATACAACAGGCGAAAGCCCCTTAGTACTATGGGGGGCATTCAAAGTAGCAGATTGTACAAAGAAATGGAGAACTAAAAGTAATTAAGGGCACCTAAAGCTACTTTATTCTTTTTGGCTGCCACTGTAAAAGTTTAAAAGCAGGAGAAGCATATGCAGTTATATTGGTGCCAAAGTCGTTCTAATGGTCAACATGTTTCGTACCTCAAGTGCCCTAAGAATAGGTTAACGGTGGTGCTTCAGGATCGGAAAAGGAGAGTTCAATCTACTTAGGAGGGTAGCCCAGATGTGTATCATTGGTGCCCAGCAGGGGTGACTCAAGTGAAAATATTTCTGCAAAAATCCTTTATGCGGATGCAGCCAGGGACCAACCTCAGCTGGCAGTCCAGAGGTTCAAACATACAAACTAGTGAGGCAGAAGCTTCGTAAACATCATGGCGAAGGAATGGAATTATTTACCATCCCACATCAGATCTACACATAACCTACTATTGTTCAGAAGAGCATTGAAACCTGGCTTTTCCCCAAGTAAGGACCACACCGGGCTCATGACTTTTCCTTTTCCACGGTGCTAGCGCCTTGACACCTCCCGGTAATTCTTTACGCTCTATAAGCTCAAAAAATATATATATTTCTGTCAACCCTATTTTCCTGTTTTGGAGCTCGCTCTCTGTAAAATGTTTGCCCTGAATCCCTAGTCAGTTGGGTCCCTTGGCCAAGAGATCTTGCCTAGCGGACCTGAATCACAGAACTTGCATACCTTTTTTGGAAATTATTGTGTGAGGAAGTCACATGATTGCTGCAGATTAGAAATAATGGAGTAACAGATGCACTTACACAAAGGTTTATGGACAATACAAATATACTTATTCTAAGGAACCAATACTTAAAATCTTGAATACAGAGGGAACACATGCTCCAAACTCAACGCCTATCCTTTATTTGTAGAGCAAACTCCTGTGGAAATCTCTTGGTCCTTGCATCAAGCACCTGCAGAAGAGAAGCTAATGATGCAGTGCATTGAATATACTTAAAAGCTCCTAATTCATTCCTAGAAAACTAACATTGAAAGTCTTCTCAAACCCCTGCAACTTGACTATAGAGCTTATGAGTCTTTGCTTGCATCAGAGCTTGAACAAGATGAATTTCTAGTTTGGTAAATATATAGGAGCAACTCCATGAATCCACAGCACCCACCAACCTAAAGCATTCTGCGACTTAATTATAACCATCATGTTTAACCAGCTAACGCTTACTACCCGTATAGACTTTATCACTAAATTTGACAGAAGTTGCTTATTTATACTAAACTTCTCCTCATGAACCTGGAAAGAGTGTAGCTATATCAGTACATATGTGGGTCTACCCATTAACCTAGACATACGTTTGACTGCAGTTTCGTAGACCGTTGGAAAATAGCCATCTTGACCATTTAACCACTTCCTTGGGGTGACTGCTGCTACATCCCATTCTTCATCACTTTTCTGGCTTAGCACAAATCAACACAAATTATAATTTCTGGTACTCGGGATTGCACCTCGAAGAAAGCAACACTTTCAGTCTTGGATTAGATCATCTGACCTGCCTTTCCTTCGCTAGACACACCTATTTAATAAGAGCTATATTATACAGCACACATAAACCATTTGCATAGTATGGCAGCAGTTGATAATTACTACCCACCTCAATGTACATATGCTATTGGCATCAAAAGGATGAAAAGCTCAGTGTACACTCTAGAATTTGAAGATGTGACCTTCAGATAACACACAGATATCTCAAACGGATGCATGATTCCAGTGAACTATTTTAGAAGCTCTCCCATTGCCTGGCAACTGTCATCTCTGGAACTAATTTAGTGTTCAGAGTACGGGCCGTCATTCCTCCGCCTTGGAGGAACTGATCTGTCCATCAAGCTGACGCTGTACTGTTCGTCATATTTAAAGAATGCAGTCTGTCATGATGTAATAGGGTCTGTCAGTCAATACTTAGTGTTCAGTCTTTGGTAGCCTAGTCCACCATCAACAAATATGTGTCTGCCATATTTAGAGTTCCCTGCAGTCAGAGTGGGGCATGGACAGGGAAGGTTCCTCCATTAGGGCTCTGGGGCTACACCCCACTGAAATTCCTGAACATTCATGCACAAATATTAAGCATATTGATGTATTTAGAGCTATGATTAAATCTCTAAACAAATCATATTTAAGTCTGGACTGTCTGTCTCAGGCTGCCTGCCCCACCTCACTCTGAAGCAGGAGACAGAAGCCAGGCAGTAAATCAACTTTCTGAACTGTGATGCACGACGCTGGGCTTACCATTCTAAAGCCCTTCATTGCCGTTGCAGTCTATTGTAGTATTCACTATAGGCCAGTGCCGCTTTCAGCATTACAGTTTCGGGTGTTGGAGGCTCTGTCCCTGTGAGGGCAGCTGTTCATCATTCACAGACATAGATCCTGCCCTTTCCCATTCGTCACACACAGGAGTGGGTGCAAGCACATGTGACTAGGTACCTTGTCAACGTTAGTGGTAAGTGTTATAATGATAAGCTTGTGCTATGCATATTGTGCTGAGACTCCTCATCACACTAACCTCCCCCACTGTGACACGGCAGGCCCTAGCTTGAGGTCACCGGCCCATTTTGACATAGAACTGTTGTACTTGTTCCCGTGCAAAATTGATCCAAAAGACAAGCAGGGTTTTTGTTCCCTTCCAAAATTGATCCACATATCCGAGTCAAGTGCAAATCAGTGGAATCATGAACCCTTCACTTTTGCAGCATAAGGGAGGGGGGTGTTGACTCTCACAGCTATTTATGAGCCTTTCTTGTCGGCAGCTCTTAAAAATACTGGAAACAGATAACAAGGGTCAAGCAAGGAAAGTTAATTACAAAAAATAAATGAAGAGGAAAAGTAAGATAGAGAGGGTTGGAAGGAAGAGTGAAATTAAGGACATATGAATGTAAGGGATAAACTGTGATGAGAAGGAAGGGTAAAAGGGATGAAAGGATGGATGCAAGGGCAAATGGATTGATTGATGTAAGAATAAAACAATATTTGCATGAGTGAGGGAAAGAAAGTGGCAGGTATGATAAACGTCTGGATGAATGGGTGAATGGATAAATGATCGCCAGGATGGAGGTGTGGAAGGATGGTTGCTAGATTGATAAAAGGAAGGTGAATTGGTGGATGGAGGAAGAAATATGGATGGATGAATGGATGGGTAAAAGGATGTATGAATGTTTGAAAGTGTGAGCGGACAGATGGATGGATGGAAAACTAATAAGGAAAGGGTGGATGGATGGAATAGTGCAAGGATGGATGAAAGTATGAAACGATGGATAGATGGATGTATACATGAAAGGCTTAAAGATGAACGAAAGGGTTATTAAAGGACCTCATTTAGAGTCAGTAGGGTTTATTCGCTTCGCTCACCCAATGGCATGCGAGGTATACATCAAAGTGGGCAGTATTTTTATTTGCTGGCTACTCCCTTAGCACAAAGGGAGAAGTATTTGCACATAGTAAAGACAGTTATCTGCTGTATGGCTAAAAACTGACCCTATCTTCAACCCCCTTAACATTAAAGGTAAAAATCATGGATTGATTTACGAGCAATGAATGCAAAAAACTTTGAGGCAATGCATGTCAGCGATGTAGTTCCTCTCTTATTTCACATGTTTTACTTAATCTTGCATTCACCAAGAGTGTTAGCTATTTTATCATGTTGTGTTTCTGTATTAGTTTCTGTACAGCTTATTACTCTGGCATAGTGAATACTTTGAGCTGTGCCAGGTGTTTATGAGGGACTTTGATTGAGAGCTCTGATGCTGAGGCTGAAGCCAAAGCAAAGGGCGTGTTAGTAGGTTGGCCTCTCTTCAGAGCACATAGAACAATGGTCATATATCCCAGTTGAAATTGAAATTCTGTGGAAATGTGTGTAAAAGGGTTATATGGATGTCAAAATATTTACAAGGAAAAAACAGAATGAAATATATTGCTTAAATGTGAGTGAGTGTACTGTATGTTTAGAAGTGGTGAAGTGAGGGAGGTGTGAGGAAGTGCATTCAGGGAGGCGTGAAAAGAGGGTGCTGAAGAGAAAATAGAGGTGGTTGAAGATGTGCCAATAGACGAGATATCCAGGAAAATTGGCATACATATCTTACATAAAGCAATCATAACAGAAGGCTAAAGCTCCTTCCAAAGACATCAATACTATTTAATTCATAGACTCTCAATTTCAGAATTGAAGCATTTCCAATGTTAATTATTTATAACAAATCATTATTATTACTCATTTATTTTAAACAGCTAACAACCATTGACAGAGCCAATTGTACCGACAGGTTTTAGGTGTATGTCAGTTGTTGTGTTATGATGATGCAGTGCATTGAATATACTTAAAAGCTCCTAATTCATTCCTAGAAAACTAACATTGAAAGTCTTCTCAAACCCCTGCAACTTGACTATAGAGCTTATGAGTCTTTGCTTGCATCAGAGCTTGAACAAGATGAATTTCTAGTTTGGTAAACATATAGGAGCAACTCCATGAATCCACAGCACCCACCAACCTAAAGCATTCTGCGACTTAATTATAACCATCATGTTTAACCAGCTAACGCTTACTACCCGTATAGACTTTATCACTAAATTTGACAGAAGTTGCTTATTTATACTAAACTTCTCCTCATGAACCTGGAAAGAGTGTAGCTATATCAGTACATATGTGGGTCTACCCATTAACCTAGACATACGTTTGACTGCAGTTTCGTAGACCGTTGGAAAATAGCCATCTTGACCATTTAACCACTTCCTTGGGGTGACTGCTGCTACATCCCATTCTTCATCACTTTTCTGGCTTAGCACAAATCAACACAAATTATAATTTCTGGTACTCGGGATTGCACCTCGAAGAAAGCAACACTTTCAGTCTTGGATTAGATCATCTGACCTGCCTTTCCTTCGCTAGACACACCTATTTAATAAGAGCTATATTATACAGCACACATAAACCATTTGCATAGTATGGCAGCAGTTGATAATTACTACCCACCTCAATGTACATATGCTATTGGCATCAAAAGGATGAAAAGCTCAGTGTACACTCTAGAATTTGAAGATGTGACCTTCAGATAACACACAGATATCTCAAACGGATGCATGATTCCAGTGAACTATTTTAGAAGCTCTCCCATTGCCTGGCAACTGTCATCTCTGGAACTAATTTAGTGTTCAGAGTACGGGCCGTCATTCCTCCGCCTTGGAGGAACTGATCTGTCCATCAAGCTGACGCTGTACTGTTCGTCATATTTAAAGAATGCAGTCTGTCATGATGTAATAGGGTCTGTCAGTCAATACTTAGTGTTCAGTCTTTGGTAGCCTAGTCCACCATCAACAAATATGTGCCTGCCATATTTAGAGTTCCCTGCAGTCAGAGTGGGGCATGGACAGGGAAGGTTCCTCCATTAGGGCTCTGGGGCTACACCCCACTGAAATTCCTGAACATTCATGCACAAATATTAAGCATATTGATGTATTTAGAGCTATGATTAAATCTCTAAACAAATCATATTTAAGTCTGGACTGTCTGTCTCAGGCTGCCTGCCCCACCTCACTCTGAAGCAGGAGACAGAAGCCAGGCAGTAAATCGACTTTCTGAACTGTGATGCACGACGCTGGGCTTACCATTCTAAAGCCCTTCATTGCCGTTGCAGTCTATTGTAGTATTCACTATAGGCCAGTGCCGCTTTCAGCATTACAGTTTCGGGTGTTGGAGGCTCTGTCCCTGTGAGGGCAGCTGTTCATCATTCACAGACATAGATCCTGCCCTTTCCCATTCGTCACACACAGGAGTGGGTGCAAGCACATGTGACTAGGTACCTTGTCAACGTTAGTGGTAAGTGTTATAATGATAAGCTTGTGCTATGCATATTGTGCTGAGACTCCTCATCACACTAACCTCCCCCACTGTGACACGGCAGGCCCTAGCTTGAGGTCACCGGCCCATTTTGACATAGAACTGTTGTACTTGTTCCTGTGCAAAATTGATCCAAAAGACAAGCAGGGTTTTTGTTCCCTTCCAAAATTGATCCACATATCCGAGTCAAGTGCAAATCAGTGGAATCATGAACCCTTCACTTTTGCAGCATAAGGGAGGGGGGTGTTGACTCTCACAGCTATTTATGAGCCTTTCTTGTCGGCAGCTCTTAAAAATACTGGAAACAGATAACAAGGGTCAAGCAAGGAAAGTTAATTACAAAAAATAAATGAAGAGGAAAAGTAAGATAGAGAGGGTTGGAAGGAAGAGTGAAATTAAGGACATATGAATGTAAGGGATAAACTGAGATGAGAAGGAAGGGTAAAAGGGATGAAAGGATGGATGCAAGGGCAAATGGATTGATTGATGTAAGAATAAAACAATATTTGCATGAGTGAGGGAAAGAAAGTGGCAGGTATGATAAACGTCTGGATGAATGGGTGAATGGATAAATGATCGCCAGGATGGAGGTGTGGAAGGATGGTTGCTAGATTGATAAAAGGAAGGTGAATTGGTGGATGGAGGAAGAAATATGGATGGATGAATGGATGGGTAAAAGGATGTATGAATGTTTGAAAGTGTGAGCGGACAGATGGATGGATGGAAAACTAATAAGGAAAGGGTGGATGGATGGAATAGTGCAAGGATGGATGAAAGTATGAAACGATGGATAGATGGATGTATACATGAAAGGCTTAAAGATGAACGAAAGGGTTATTAAAGGACCTCATTTAGAGTCAGTAGGGTTTATTCGCTTCGCTCACCCAATGGCATGCGAGGTATACATCAAAGTGGGCAGTATTTTTATTTGCTGGCTACTCCCTTAGCACAAAGGGAGAAGTATTTGCACATAGTAAAGACAGTTATCTGCTGTATGGCTAAAAACTGACCCTATCTTCAACCCCCTTAACATTAAAGGAAAAAATCATGGATTGATTTACGAGCAATGAATGCAAAAAACTTTGAGGCAATGCATGTCAGCGATGTAGTTCCTCTCTTATTTCACATGTTTTACTTAATCTTGCATTCACCAAGAGTGTTAGCTATTTTATCATGTTGTGTTTCTGTATTAGTTTCTGTACAGCTTATTACTCTGGCATAGTGAATACTTTGAGCTGTGCCAGGTGTTTATGAGGGACTTTGATTGAGAGCTCTGATGCTGAGGCTGAAGCCAAAGCAAAGGGCGTGTTAGTAGGTTGGCCTCTCTTCAGAGCACATAGAACAATGGTCATATATCCCAGTTGAAATTGAAATTCTGTGGAAATGTGTGTAAAAGGGTTATATGGATGTCAAAATATTTACAAGGAAAAAACAGAATGAAATATATTGCTTAAATGTGAGTGAGTGTACTGTATGTTTAGAAGTGGTGAAGTGAGGGAGGTGTGAGGAAGTGCATTCAGGGAGGCGTGAAAAGAGGGTGCTGAAGAGAAAATAGAGGTGGTTGAAGATGTGCCAATAGACGAGATATCCAGGAAAATTGGCATACATATCTTACATAAAGCAATCATAACAGAAGGCTAAAGCTCCTTCCAAAGACATCAATACTATTTAATTCATAGACTCTCAATTTCAGAATTGAAGCATTTCCAATGTTAATTATTTATAACAAATCATTATTATTACTCATTTATTTTAAACAGCTAACAACCATTGACAGAGCCAATTGTACCGACAGGTTTTAGGTGTATGTCAGTTGTTGTGTTATGTATCTGGATGAAATAATATCTCAGAGAGAAGCCAAAATACCAGTCAGGCGGCACACTCTAGGAATCACAGAAATGTATTTTACATGTTCCCTTTTAGAGAACCCCCACTCTTGACATCCTACTTAAAGACCTATCTGCACATATTTCTATATGACTGATGGCAGCCAGCAGCTGTGGGTGCTTCCTAAAACCCGGTTAGAGCATTTATTTTCCAAAGTTGATGCCGCTTGCAGTGCAAGACACTGGGCAAGCACACACTTTAAAGAGCTGAAGCTGTCACACTGTACAATTTGCATATTAGAGTAACCATTGAACATATTAATGCAGTAAGATATGAGGCAGTTTTTAATGTGTTTAATATTTCAAGACTATAGGTTCCCACTGCTTTATAAACGTTGTGTTATCACTAAATTCATATGCTTTAAAACGTGCCATTTGCCAATCTTTAAAAAAATAAAAATCTTGGGAGATGGACCCACCTTGGACCCCACATTTGTACATTCAGCTTGCTTGTGTCACTAGCTGCATAAAAGTTATACCCAACTTTTATGCGTCACGACTTTCAAATGTCAGCAGCCGACACTGGACCGGAGAAAAACACAACAGAATACTGCAATGTTGGATGTGTTTTCAGACAAAGCTGCTACATCAGCTTATCAATCACACCTGCACCTCACACTACAAAAGCTACTACTCTAACCACACAAAGCATGTATAACTATCACCTCACATCAGCAGCAGCAGCACACCCAGTTCATTAGTTTTTCTTTGTGTTTGACCAAAATGTCTATAGAAGAGGCCACTGAAAATGAGTTAACAGTTACAGCGGATGAGATAGCTAAGGTTGAGCTACAGTTGTTTGAATCCCTGGTCCTGACAGCAACCATTCGCCAAGGAAGGCAAATGTGGGACAGAATAGTGGACACAATGAAAGTTGTCTCCAAAACCTGGCGCACCCAGGATTAATTCCCCTTTCAGAGGGATGGTCTGCATTGTCTTCAACCCAGTCCCGCAACCAATCTGACAGGCATTCCCTTTGAATGTGTTTCCTTCACGAAGAAAGTAGAGACTGCTTGCCTGACCCCACCGGCTGCTCTTATGTCTCAGTGCCAGAAACACAAGATTCTGCATTTGTGACTGCATAGTTTTGAAACCACCTGGATAAATATTGGCTGCCTTCTCATTGCAAAGATGTTCAGCATTTCCTGTGACACTCAATCTTGAACCTTCGGGCTAGCTTGATTATTCTATATAGTTTTCCCACTCTTGTGACAAGTCACGTTCTACAACTCAACATTTGTACACTATTTACACTGACCATTAACACATAGGGCCATATGTATGAACCAAAGGGGCCATATGTATGAACACATTTTCCCATAGGCACAGAACGGGTAAAAACCTTTCATACATCTGGCCCAAATCCTACTTTGTATGTGTGCTGCACTGTGCAGCACGCATATAAAGTCAGAAAGAGAGGAGAAATAAAAACATTTCTCCTTTTAACGTCTCCTTTCAAATGGTGTTAACTTTTGGCACTAATCCCTGTCTACTATTGTATTTAGATAGGGTTTTGAACTAAAAGGCATGGGTGGTTGCAAGGGAACACCCACGTACAACCCATGTAACTTTAGGGTACTTTCCAGTGCAAAACATGTTTTGCCCTGGAAATTGAATCAGGAAATGAATATTTTGTTCTGGTTAGCGTCACTTTTGTAATGCTAACTCAGTGCAAAATGTTTTAGATTCTCCCCCATAGTCTTTACTGGCTGGTTGCTGTTTCAAACCCAGAGAGTACATTTTCATTCTTTCCATATTGCTCTCACTTAGTGCTTCAGCTTTTCAGCAATTTCCGATATCCTGCTAATGAGCTCTGAAGTCACCCTTACCAACTCCTTAGGCTCTAATAGCATTTTGCTTTGCGACCAATTCAGTAATTTTGTTCTTTGCACTTTTAGTTTTTTTCAAGGACCACATATCTGAGCAATTGTTTGCTTGACTGACTCCGAGTACCTGTCAATAATTTTGATATAGCCAAGTGTATTCGTTATTTTTGTATTTTTCTAATATCAGATTGGTATAAATCCCCTATCAAGCTGTCGGTCCTGATAAGACCTCAACAATTCAAATAAGGTTGAAACGCCGTCAATAAATACTATACAGAAACTTTCCAAACTAATAACCAGGCTCCAAGCATATTCAAGTACAAGAAAAATATTAGTTTGCAGTTGTGTGTTTATTTGCTTACATGCACACTACACATTCTTTGTGCATATTCTCTTTTCTTTTGTATGTGAATAATGCAAGCCGAAAACACTTATGATTGTTCTTGTCACTTTTTGTGCCAAATATGAAATGATTTGTGTGAGACTAAAACCCTTTTGTGGTTTATGAAAAATAAATGTCTTATCATTGTTTGTGTCTTCAAATCAGATCTAACCCTGGACATAGTTTGCGTAGTAGTGCTACGCATAGCTACGCGAAGTGCACTTCGCACTACACGAGCTACGCGTACTGCGTAGTGCACTGTGCAAAATGCTGTCGCACTGATTGCACAGTGCCGGATGTTTGTCCGCACTGTGCAATCAGTGCAAACCGCATCTTGCACAGTGCAAGCAGTCGTTTTCTGCCACTCTAGTAGATTTCGACTCGAGCAGCAGCTTTCTCAACGCGGACTTGTAGTTTCTCATCGGGAGAAGTCGCGAGCATAAGCGACCACTCACAATGAGAAGCCTGACCTCCCCGCTTTGAGAATCTCTCCGGGAGGTTTATTTTTAACGCTCGCGATCGGCAACTTGATGTTGCTGATCGCGAACGAGGAAAAAGTCTAGCAGGGATGTCATTTTGCTCGCTCGCGGTCGCCAACTTGACGTTGAGGACAGCAAGCAAGCAAAAAATTACCACTACGCTACGAGTATTTGCACTGTGCTACGTGCAGTTCGCGTAGTGCAAAGTAGCGCAAACTACGCAAGCGTAGCATAGTACTTTGCCCAGGGTTAATCAGATTGCCATATTTGTACTTTGGGGGGGAACCAATCAGACAGCAATTTGTGCCCTGGGGGAAACAATCAGGAAACAGCTCTATAACCGAGTGGGCGGAGCTGCTAGAGCTCTCAGCCATGAATGATGAAAACAGCGTGGACACGCAGTAAAACGAGATAGGTGAAAGCTGGTCTGATTGAAATTACTGATTTTGCACCTTAAATAGCCTTTGCACTTTAGCAGCCTTTTAAAATTCTTTGTTTGATTTTAAAATTGCTGGTGTCACCGAATTGGGTCGCCACATTTGCACTTTGGGGGGAACCAATTAGAAAGCAGTTTGTGCCCTGGGGGAACCAATAAGGAAACAGCACTGTAACTGAGTGGGCGGAGCTACTGGTGCTCTCGGCCACAAATGATCAAAGCAGCAAGCGTGCCGCTGGCGCGCTGAAGGCAAGCGTGTTTGCAACTGTTCATGTACATACGGGTCCAGGGGTTAGTCACAATGCCCAAACCTTCACTTACTATCCTAATGAAATCAAAATCCTCCACTCAACAAGCTAGACCCCCTTCTCCTGCAAAAACTCCACAATGTAGGACTATCAAACACCAACACCGCCACACTTAATTTTGCTGAAACAAAGGGCCCATCTTCCCTCAACAAATCTACCCACATCAGCCACACCATGCACAGCCCCAATCCTGACAAGTTAACAATTGTCTATTGAAATTTCCGCTGCATGGTGAAACACCAAACAGGGATCTTTAACTTACTAGACTCTGAATCACCAGACATTCTATAAATGACTGAAACATGGCTCACTTATGAGCACTTGCCTTATATTCATGCCGCCCTGCCCGATAACTACTATATTTTTCAAACTAATGGCCCAGCCGGCAAAATAGGAGGTGGTGTAGCTGCGGTAATAAAGAAACAGCTCAGGTTCTTCAAACTAACTTTCTTTAAACATCCTGGCAGTAGACAGTCTTACAATTAAGATGGAATCTCCTACTTCTCTCTTCATATGCTTACTCATATATGGACCTCCATACTACATACAGCACTTCCCACTGCTATTTTATGAGTTAAATGTCCCCCTTCTGCATCAACCAGATTGCAATTACTGGGCAAATAATGACAAGGGAGGACAATTTTCCATGGATTTCTCTGATCACCTTAGCAGCTTAAACCTCGAACAACATTGTGTTCTCCCTATGCACATCAAAGGCCACACATTAAACCAAGTTTTGACTGCACATTTAATCCTGTCCAACCTCACGGTATCCCCATACATGTGGCCTGACCACAATCTAATGATTTTTTCACTAACTGAACTATTCCAACAAATACCACCACCACACCCGGGAATCTTCTCCAAGAGCTGGTCACCAGTTCACCTGACTTTCTTTTGTGACTCTCTGGCAACTACCATACCTGATCCAAATAACAATATTGACCTGTGTGAAAAAGCGATCTCTGACTGGCTAACAACAGCCAGCGATATCCATGCACCCTATGTTTATCAAAATAGGGTAGATGACACGATGCCTCCAAATAGTTCACAGACGTCCTAACACATGCCAAGCTCGAATCACATTGTTATGAACATAAATGGTAGAAAAACTATTCCTCTGAGGCAAAGTAAATCAAGGTAAAAAAACTTCACAGAATACAAAATCCATATCCTGCAATTCAAATGTGCCTTTTTCACAAATAAAAATCTCTCATCCATAAATAAATCTAAGGAGATTGTCAGATTTGTTCCGAACTCTCAAATCCCAATGGGGTCACACTACCCATTGCTCTTTCTCGGACTCTCTGCGACACACTCAATACTTTCTTCATTGGCAAAATCAAGATCAACAAAGAAAGCATCCCTACAATCTCTCTCACAAATAAGATCACCCTAGAAGATATGAACCATGTTACCCTATCTTCATTCCCTGATATTAGCAAGGATGGCCACAAGGACCTGCTGATTAAAATAAAATCAGGCTCTCCAAACAATACCTGCACCCCTAAGATTCTAAAAACTGTACTCTCCAATTTTCCTGACCTGGCCCTGTTTTTCCTTAACCTCTCCATTAGCCTAGGGAAGATACCCAGTATATTCAAGAACGCTATAGTGGTTCCCCTCCAGAGGAAAGTAGGCAACGACCCGCTTACATTGAAAAACTACCGTCCCATATCCGTGTTACCTTTTTTGGCTACGGTACTAAAAGCACATGTGGCACGCAACCTCTGTGCTTTCTTCGAGGAGTCCATATTCTTGGACCTGTGTCAGAAAGGTTTCCGCCCAGTCCACTCCACAGAAGCAGTCAATTCGATATGCTTTATTCGATTTTTGTATAAAATCATGAAAGCGTACAGTTACAAAATACAATCATAGTTAAAAAATACATACATGTGAAGCACAGATTATCTACAGGTTAAAAAACAAACATTTGCTCACCCTGTGAATGTAACTTTCCTGATAATAACATACTTTACAGGGTTCATGATGACAGTTCTTCCGTTTCATCAAAAGGGAATGTTCAAGGGGTTGCAGTGGTTAAAAAATGTTATACCATATTTCAAATCTGTTTGGGGCGGGAATACTACAATAAAGCGGTAACCAAACTCCTCTACCCAGCCTGGTGCAATCCTCAGTCATTGGCCTGGAGGCAGGGATATATGATGTGCTTGGATAGAAGTCATGTAGATCCCAGATGGATATGGGGCCATCGCCTTCTTTAGGTTGCCAAGTTCGGAGGTATGGGACAATGTTTCTACTCCCGAATCTTATTAGTATCAAGTCACCAATAATGTCTTTCGGAAGGGGGCCCAGCCAACCCACTCTCCTCATGCTCACAATCCCGCTGTCAAGATCATGGGGCAGGGGTCTATTTTTAGACAGCCAAAACTGGACCCTATTTAACATGTCTCTCTGGTTTTCCCTTTTTCAGTTGCGGGACTCCCGAGAGGACGCATACA
This sequence comes from Lissotriton vulgaris, assembly GCF_964263255.1. Taxonomy (NCBI): domain Eukaryota; kingdom Metazoa; phylum Chordata; class Amphibia; order Caudata; family Salamandridae; genus Lissotriton; species Lissotriton vulgaris. Next base: position 480,868,784 of record NC_141691.1, on the reverse strand, counting down.
AATGGGGCTGCCTCTGGAGGTAGATGAATTCTAGAAACCCTGTTGCGCTCTACTCTGGAGACAAAATTTTTCGGTGTAGTGGGTTTAGGAGAGGCTTTAGAAATATTTGAGGGCAGAATGGTGGGAACTGGTGCTCGAGTTTGGGCAACTTTATTTTGAATGGCAGGTTTAGGCTTATTTGGAGTAGCAATTGACAAGGGATGGGTAGGTATAGAAGCGTGGGTAGAGGTTAACAAATTAAAATTGATTTTTTCCTCAATCCCTGTCAATCTATCCCCCAAGATGTCGATTTTGTCAATTTGGGGGTGTATAATGGATTTGATCAGTTGTTCGATCATTGACAAAAGGGCCATCTGGGAAGAAGGAGCTAGGTCATCTAATTTTTCAGCCACCTCTGCAGTTAGGGGAAAGTTGGTAGGGGGTGGAGTTAAGATTGGGGATTTATTTTGTATTTTTTGTACTTTGGATTTGCTCTCTTTAAATTTTCCCCGTCATGCTTCCTTTTGTTAGGTGTGGCCCGGACGGATACTATACATTGTGTGTTTGTTTTTGTAAATATAGAAAAGGGTTCCAGCACTCTCTAATTTGTAGTTAACGAATTAATGTTATTTGGTGGGGATGGTGATCCTGCAGGGGCATAGCTAGTCTTATACAGACTGTTTAATTCATCCAACAGTGAGAGTCTACACACTGTATTGTTTGTTTGAGGAGAGGAATGATTACAAGGTGGACTGACTACAGGCTAATGGCAATTATTTTTATCAGCGTCTGTACGCAAAGGTAACAGTGTGTTATTTATGTGCTTATCTTGCAGCCTCAAACAAGTATCTGACCGAAGCGCTAGTTTTGTAACAACCCCTTTCTGGGTCATGATATGACTTGGATGTGAATGAAGTGATAGAGTTTATTGGTCAAATACTCCTGTCCAGTACAGAATGTCAATTAGTGGCTTTACCTCCTCAAGGAAAACCAAGTGGTGGGGCCCGTCCCATCCTCCTTAGGCCTCTGAGGGACACAGAGGGACCGCCCTTTGCCCGGGCTTAGCCCGGCGTCACCCGCGCGCGTCCTGCGACGCGGAAGGGGCTCTGTCTTTTTCTGCGCCTTCCGGGCGCGTCAGAGGGCGGGAGGGGGCGGAGCAAAAGCAGCAAAGGTTTGTGGGGGTTGTGGTCCCCCCGCTCGGCGCCACGTGGAGTTCCGGTCGTGGCGGCAGGGGGGACCAGCTGCCAGCAAGGATGTTTGCGCCGACTGTGCCCTGCGCGATCAAATCCACAGTTCCCCCGGTGAGTTCTCTTCCAGATAGTCGCCCCCTCCCCAGATGGGGCTCTGTCTTTTTCTGCGCCTTCCGGGCGCGTCAGTGGGCGGAAGGGGGCGGAGCAAAAGCAGCAAAGGTTTGTGGGGGTTGTGGTCCCCCCGCTCGGCAGCCGCGTGGATTTCCGGTCACGGCGGCAGGGGGGACCAGCTGCCAGCAAGGATGTTTGCGCCGACTGTGCCCTGCGCGATCAAATCCCCAGTTCCCCCGGTGAGTTCTCTTCCAGATAGTCGCCCCACAGAAGCAGTCATTCTCTCAGTGATGGATGACATGCGTAAAGAATGTAATGAAGGCTTCACCTGGGCACTGGTCCTCCTCGACCTGACGGTGGCGTTCGACATGGTGGAACACAATATTTCGGTTGACCATGCCGAGGCCTCTGGGCTACAAGTCCCAGCACTTGACTGGATCATATCCTTTATAAAAGACCATTTTCAGTTGGTCCACATGGCCCCATGCAACTCAACTAAAGTCCATCTAGATTGTGAAGTCCCACAGAACTCGTCCCTTCCCCACTTCTCTTCAATCTATACATCTGCACTCTAGTCAAACACTCAAAAACAGAAATTGCAAGGTCTATAATTATGCGGACGATATGCAATTACTCTTCAGTATTGACAACTTTCAAGAATTTAAGGAGAACTTTCAAACCACAATGTTGCTCATCCGAAACTGGATCTACAGCAACCATCTGAAATTGAATTTGATCAAACCGATCGGCATCACTAAAAGCAAAATTAAGTACTGGACTTCATCATTCTGCCTCCTCAAGATGGGAGCCCCCCCTAACACACAAGAATGCAGTAAAGAGTGATGGAGTGATTACTGATGCTGATCTCCTCATCTTTCGTAATGCTCTGCAGAATTAGGGAAATAGCGTAATTCCTTACCCCGGATTCTGTCCGAGCTGCCATCACCCTAGTAATATTTAGGATAGATTATGCTAATTCCCTTTATGTGGGCCTACCTAAATACCGCATCAAAAGGCTTCAAATCATCCAGAACCAGGCAGCCCAAATAATATATCGACAACCTAAAAGGTATCACATCACCCCCTTGATGAAAGACCTTCATTGACTGCCTGAAGAACAATTTTTAAAACTGGCTACATCATCTTTAAAAAACGTAATAACAAGAGTCCTGCATTCATCACTTCCCGAATCCAGAAGTATACTTCAAAACACACATTTCATTGCTCCGTTATGAACTTCCTGTCAGCTCCTAAATTAAAGAAAAAGTGAATGGGTGGCACCAGTATCTCAGTCACTGCACCCAATATCTGGAACTGCTTCCGACCAGAGATCAGATCGGCCTCATGTTACCTACAATTCAGGAAACTGCTAAAAACCAGGCTATTCGGACAAGTATATAACTAATACCTAGCCATCAGCAATTCAACTTCACCGTCTCCTCCTCAGCGCCATGAAACCACTCGGTGTACGCGCTATCAAAAAATACCGTTAACATAGCATAAAATAACATAACATAACATTGAGGGTTCAAGGTTAGATTATATTATTGCTCAAACTGATTGTGGTCAGTGATTGATTAAACTGTTAAAGGCTATTGTGCTTTAAATCCCATGTGAGCCATTATTTTATTACATATGCTTATACCCGAGTTCCCACTGGCATATGGGCTACTTTGGTTTGCTTTAATGTTGCAGTTCCTCTGAGTGGCCTTACGTGGTGCTTGGCTTACTCCAAAGCTGGCCAGGAGTACATTTACACCTGCTTTAACACCTTTTGGCGAGTAGCGATTAAGTTTAGGTTTATGTGTAGTTTGTTAATAGCCGCAGGCCATGATTTAACCCCTTGCGTGCGGTGGGAATTCCCCGCCCATGCTGACTCCGCCTTGCGCGGGCGGAGTCATGACGGAACGGTTCCGTCATCAGCACAGCTCAGCCGTCGCTGATGACGGAACCGTTCTGTCATCAGCATGCAAGGGGTTAAATGTTTGTGGAGAGGGAACTCCACCACAACGGTGATGGAGTTCACTCCCCACCAACATAATGGTCCCCCCCCCCAATTTAGAGTCAGGCAGACAATAGATTTGATGACTGGAGAGACTACTCCATCTCCACCATGGTCAAACCCCTCTGATTACAGTCGATTTTCAAATCCTGTCACCGCCAGTAAAATCCTGGCAGTAAGGGGCATTAAAGAGTGCTCAATGCTCCCCTTGCCATGGGAGGAAACTCCCAGGGTGAGGAGGGCATTATTTTTGGAGGATTTTTTGCAAAAAGAAAATCAAGCTCTGGGACTTTCTTTTTGAAAATAAAAAAGTTGTAAGCTTGACTGACGGCTCCATTATGTTGTCGGAACCATCCGTCAACCTTACAATGTAATTCCAGGAACTTCCATCACAGTGCTTCCTGAAAATGCAAGAAAAGTCCGCAGGCCAATCAGACATCTCTAATTATGGTGGGTGGAGTACCCCCACCAAGTCGGAAGTAAAGTACTCCGCTATGGTGATGATAATTACTCTGTCTGCCCCATTATAAATCAGACCCTTGGCCTGGGTCTTTTGTGAGTGTGTGTTTATATTAGCATGTCCCTCTCTAAACGCCTTCTTAAATTACCATTTACTAGTAAGTGTCCCCATTTTCCTGCCACTCCCTCTTCTTTCTCCCAAATTTACTGCTGAGACTTACATCTATGTGTACAGAGCTCTCCGCATAGAAAAGAAAGGAGATGCAGAGGTGGAAGTATTGAGTTGGTGGTTTGTGAAAAGCATTTTGCAGTACATGAATAGCACTACTGTAGTACTACTTCACGTACTACACAATGCAGTTTTTTATAGGCCCAATATATATTTCCTCCTACACCTTGGTGTAACTCTTCACTTTGTTGCTATTCACTAATACACAGTATACATTTACACCAAAATGTACACTTACACGTATCAGCATCCTCAAATCAGGGCATTGCATTTCAAACAAGATCTATGGATATCTCCAGTTATAGATTAGTGAACAGCATTTTGAAGTACTTAAGTAGTACTACTGTAGCACTACTCTACGTAAAACACAATGCAGTTTGTGACTAGGCCTATGTGGTGGGACACTAGCAATAGTTGCAGGTTACACAAATGTCACTTAATAATACCAACAATGGCAATACGCAAGCACTGATTAAGGTACACAACTTAGACACTGTGGCTCAGATTTACTAAGATGTTGCCTCAGGGTTGTGTCACTTTTGTGGTACAGCCTCAAAGCAAAATCTATTGTGGGATTTACCAAGTCACACAAATCAAGATTTGCATGGCTTTGTTTGGGATTTTACCTCAAAAGTAACGCAAGGCAGCACACAGAGCTGACGTTAATTTGCACCTAGGAGGCCTTTCATGGTTGTAGGATGGGCATGTTCATGCCCCTATCCATATGTTTGACATCAATCCATATTTACTAAAGTCAGTAAAAATGGGCCTGTGCCATAATGGTGCCCTTACGTGAGGGTGGCGTAATGAGGAGTAATATCTTTATTTCTCATAGTTTTTTCCTCTGTGCATGTGTGCCGCATTCTGCAGCACACGTACAAAGAGGAAATAGCCCCCAAAGATAGTTTGTGTGCAGGAACGTACGCCTTCCTCCACTAAAACTATCCCTAACTCAAAGCAGGCACCACTGTGACATTGCCCTCTTATTGTTGTCATTATTTTTTGTGCTGCTCTTGTATTGGTAGCTTTTGGTTTTTCTTCCACTAATTTGCCTCTATCTGCTAATACTGCCTCTAGTTCCTCCTGCATGTGAGGCCTATCCCTCTTCTCACAGGGGTATGAATTGCCCAGTACCATAGTTTTCAGAGCTTCCCATAGTGTCTCCATTTTATTTTAAAGTGTGTCAATATGATTGAGGTACTCTGCTATGGTTTGTGATATTACTGTTCTATTCCCTGCATCCTGTACTAGGTGTCTCCCCATTCACCCTCATTTCCCTTTACGGGCTGTGTCTATCCTAAAAATAGAAATTAAAACAATCTCTACTGCACGCAAAAATGTTACCAATGCCTTGGTGAAAAAAGATTGACTGTATTCTGGATTATGTTGGTGGGCAGAGGAGAATAATATATAGTCCTTTTCTCAGGCTTTAGCAGGCACCCGTGTGTCACTACCCCAGAGTCCGCTAGTATCTCCATGGTGCCCCTACATATATGACTCACTTGTCTACTGTGTCTATGTAACCTAGTTCTGACTAAGTCTGAGTTTATCCCTTGATTGAAGTTCCCCCATAACAATGTCTCCTTCCATGAATCCCGCAATCTTTCTAAGGATCCGTAGAATACATTTATCTCATCCTAGCTTTGGGGCATATGTCAAAACAATGGTCACTCCCTCCAATCCCACCCAACATTCATTCCCATCTTGTCCACTAATGTCTCTATCACTGTCGCCAGTTGGGGCAGAAAACAGGTGCACACTCCTGTTGCACCCCCGGGGCACTGTATGTAAGATGGTCACAGTTGTGCTCACTATCCCCCCTGCCAAGCACATATGACCCAGAGCATCCTAAGGTCCACATACGGGCTGTCTGAGAACAACCTACGGGGAACTCCTCCGTAGGCCAAAATCAAAAGTTTGGGCTTCCAGACGGATAGTTAGCTCACCATTGAGGTCCAAGTTAGGAAACTGGCAGCCACTTGCTTCGGCCTTTGAGATAGCTTTCTCTTGCTACAAGAAGAACCGCGGTCCAAGGTCTCATCTTTTCACGCCTTGACTAGGGTAATTCAGTCTATCTAGGGAGTCCTCAGTATGTGATCAAGATTCTGCAGTTAGTTCAGAATGCTGCCGCGTGCACATTGCTGACGATTCCAAAACACCATTAAAGTCCCTCTGTCTGGCCCATAAAATGATGTATAACAAAAGCCCTCCCCTAATCCAGAAGCTGCTGACTCCTTACATCCCCAACAGACCTCTGCGCTCGGAGATTCAGAAGCTCTTTGTAGTTCCTTTCCTACAGTCAAGAGAGCCAGAGGCGGGGGACGTTCTTTTGCCTATTTGGCAGCTAAACTGGAACCCCCTACCTCTTTATCTCAGACTGACCAAGAAAAATATCAGATTTAGGAAGCTCCTTAAAAGCTCCCTCTTCTGAAGAGCTCCTCCAGAGTAAGCTAGGATGGACATGACTTCAGCACTGGAAACCCGTCGGGTAGCCACGCGCTTTATAAATGTCTAATATAGTATAGTATAGAACTTCTTCTGATGGTCTCTGTAGTTTTTTTGATAATGATGACATCTATCCAGCTCAAACAATTCAGGTGCATATTTAGCTGCTTTGACCGTATTTTCTTGGATGAGAATACTCCTAAAACCCACCAGAAGGAAATCGGGCCTACTTGCCCAGTACGTTTCAGGGCTACCATTTAGGCCCCGCCACTTTCAACCACCACCTAGGAGAAAGAACCTTTTATCAGCACAACGAAGAATGACGTGCCCGCAGTGCATTCAACATCTTGCTGGTACTGTGCACGTGCTGGTGGCGACTCGCGCTTTTAAAGTGACCAAGAAGTGGCAAATAAACCTAGAAAATATTTTAAATGTTCTTCCATTTGGATAAGTCGTCAAGGAAAAAATGTTGGCTAGCGCTCGGCAGCTCCTTGTTAAGATGTAAGCGCTATACCAGTGCTCGTTGACGGATACATGATTTGATCTCAGGTCATGAAAGGGGGTGTCTGTGTGTACGCCGCCTCTCTGTGCGCAGCACATAATGAACCAACCGCTGACAGCCCAGGCAGGGGCGCGCGAGGCGGACTTTAGATGCTAAATGCTTCCCGTTCTTCGAGGACGCTGAAGGTTACATTGCCTCGCTCGATAGAAATCAAAAGTCGACCCATTTCCTCAGTAGGTTATATATGAAGCTACTCTGGGATTTTATCTTTAATGTGTTAATGATCTGTTTCAAAGAGAGGCGGTGCGGGGAAAAGAACGCCGCGATAACAATAGCATCCTCGCTGCCTCTTCAAGGACGAGGAGTTGTCAGATGTCGAGTTCTGAAAGGCAGATAAACATTTTGAACTAGTTGCAGCCGACTTTCCGGGGAAACTCAGGCGACATACTGCAGAGTAAAGCTCAAGGGCAGCATGGCCAAGCAAAACCAGCCGGCTGAAATGGTATTCATTTAGCCCCTTGACCTCCCTCCAATTCCTTTTCATGTTCCTTCTCCCAAGCTTTCTCACTCGTGTATTCTCATACCCTTAGTAGAAATTTGGAAGGTCAATGGCCACCAGTAACAACATGCAAGAATGGCAAAGCCAATGGGTGTGGGGTTAACATCTTAACTTGCGCAGCTTTAGCACATTAGAGTGAATCGCAGGGGAGGGAGACAGGTGGAGTGGACAGAGAAGGCAATAGTTGTAAAGTAGTCCCTAAAGTAGTTCAATGCAACTCACCGGAGGGCAGAAGGATATATTCAAGCACCCAATAGTATTAGGTCATTGATGAATACTCCACTGGGCTTAGTCAAGATGGATTGATAAAGTCTCCAGCCAATGGCTGAAAGAGGCTGGTAGACAAAAGCCATTGGTTAAAAGTGGGGGCTACAAAGACCACTGTATGTCACAACCCAGACCTAATAAAGATATTCACAGGTGTAGAAGATAATTTCCCCTGCCTTTCTTGGGTGGAAGTGTTCACACCTCCCCCGGTTCTGGTAGAGCCATCCGTGGTGGTGAGCTTCAAATGCCTTGATGCCTTTGTAATGCAACCAAAATCTCTCCTGTTAGAGGGAGCAGGCCTCCTTTCTGTCTTCTCCCCCTTTTTGGCAGGAGGACAGGTGGGAAAACATAGAAAGAATAGGAGGTGTTCCTCCTATGCCAATTTTACCCCTCAGGTGCTGGAGTTGGGGTGAAGTCCACTTTTCATTGCCCACCATCTTGAAGATAGGAGGACCCCTCCAATCAGGTTCAGAGATATGCCCACCCCCCACATGGGGTGAGCATTTAGAGGGTGTAGTCACCCTTTAGGTAAGTAGCCATTGGCTACTACCTGGCACTCCCTTTAAACGCCTCTAATTGCAGTATTTAGATGGCTCTCTAAGCCCAGAAATTCAGTTCCTGATGACCTACGAAGAGCTAGACACTACAGAGTCGCACCAGCAGAGAAGACTGAAGATGCCATCTGACTTGTTCCCAGCCCTGCCAGCCTGTCTGCAGCCCTTGACGATCCTGTGCCAAAAGATGACCTGTCCTGCCGCCCAGTGACCTCCAAAGTATTGGACAGACTGCCTGCCTTTGACAAGGATCAAGACTTCTGAGAACAGCAGACCTGTTCATCAAGTAACCATCTGCCAAGTAAGGACTCTGTGATCTGAAGAACCACAAAGCCTACCCCTGGTTCCAACTCTGCACCTGACGCCGACAGCCCGAGTCCAGGGGGCCCACTGGTTCAAGGAAGGTTCCCTGGCACTCCAGAGTCAGTGTCCACCATGAGCTGACCTCTCCTGGACTCCTCGACATCGCCTGCAGCCTTTGCATGGAGATCCACCCAACTACGACCTGCTCCGGTAAGCCATTTCCAATCCCAAAAGTCACTCCTGCACCCATCTGCCCTGGGCCTTTGTGAAGAGGACTAAAGGTAACACTACGTCGCTGACCATCGCAACTTACCTGCCCAGGTTTGGTTTCCTTCGGTCAGCCTACTGGCCTGAGACTGCAGCCTGTTTCTGATTTTGGCTGTCTCCATTGCGTTGCATTGGACCCCTGGTACTGTGTTGGCACCCTGCACCCGGCCGCCCAGTGCCGCTGGTGGTGTAGTGTTGGTGCTGCCTTGGGCCCCAAGCAAGTTGCTTTAACCCCTGGAGACTGGCCCCCCAAGCCACTGCTACTTACCTGTAAGCAGACTCTGACCGATTGCCCCCAATCCTCCTTGCTTAACATTGGGCGCCCAACCTCAAAATTGCACTCTACACCGGCCCCTCCTGTACCGCCGGTGGTGCACTGTTGGTGCTGAACTGAACCTTGCCCAACAGCGACCTTAACTTCCAAAGACTGGTCCTGTAAGTCGATGTTATCCCTATGTATGCTGAATGTTTTCTTTCCCTATTGCTTAACATTGCAAAGTCTGAAAATAGCAATATGTCCATTTTTTAAACTGAAAAGTATTTTTATTGAAAAACTTATGAGGGATGGAACGTGCTGAGCGATAGGAATTTACAGACGCTCCACCAATATTATGGATTAACATTATTGGATTTAATAACTGACGACTTGTTAGGCGTTTCCCACTCATATCTTTGCGAGGTGGCAAAAAAAGGTTGAAAACTATATATATCTCTTGAAGGGGGTCCGGTTTGAATCATTCCTTGGATCTCTGACATCTAACAACTTATGAGAATACTGAGAATCTACAAATTCATGATAGTGCTAAAGGCAAGTCTTAGAAATCTGCTACGCTCGAGCCACCGGGCACTCGTTTTGTTCTACTTGTATTACACCGCATGCCTTGACAAAGTCTATGAGTAGACGAAACACGTGTTGGCAGTTTTGTCTGAATTGAAAGTTTTGTCTGGATTGAATATCACAAGAGAAAAGAAAAAAGAATAATCAAAGAAAAACGCCATTTGCAGATATTCATTGATGTGGACTCTGCTTTTTTGTTTGAACGTACTTGATCATTAGAAAGAAAAATTGGTGTGAAATGAGATGAGTACACGAAAAACTGTTTTCATGGGTCTAAGGACTCTACATTGTCCCTTTCTGTAAATATAAGGATGTGCTGCGCATATCTTCCTAATTGTCTTAAATTTGTGTATACAACTTTATTGTTGCAACCATTGGTACTCTTTGGGTAGTGGGTACAGGGAGGATTACAATAGCACCCTGACAACAGTGATTAATCTCGTATTGATAATAACCTAATTTTCTTGCTTCTTTTTCGTCAGCTGGTGTGTGCTTTACCTTCTCTTCGTGCAGTTGTCCCTTCCTTGGAGCATGGACATATTATTAGTATCCATCCAATGCTCGTTTTTCAGACATTACTTTTTTCTTTTCATTTAAGCACGCCACAAGGGTGCATGTGTTTTCCAGCTGTTGCCCTCACGTACTTCCCCATCCACTATGCTTGTGTTGCTCTTTTCCTGCCTGTGTGCTCTACTCTCCATGATGCTTTCTCAACCATGGGCTTCTCCCCCAGTGCCACATTGTACCATCTCTCGTCAATTTACGTTCCCCACTCCATTTTCTTCTCTCCTTGCCTGATTCCCTCCCCATACCCTCTGTGTCAGTGACCTCCTTATTGCTTCCGACTTACCCCCATGTTGCTTCCCCACCGCCCTCCTGTTTATTCCCATCCCCACCTTCTGTAATTCTGCCCCTACCCACCTCCTCCCACCCCCTGTTTTGCTTCTACACCTGAGAATCTTCCCCTCCTGCTCACACTTGTGTCTATTTGTAGGCACACACATGCTCCATTGGTAAAGCCAAAAGGTCCAAAAAGGTGAAAGCTATTTACTTTGCCAAGGCTTGTTAAATCTGACAAGACGCAGATTTAAAGTACAGAGGATGTAAGAGGAGTTTGCCCCGATAGACACGTGGATGCCCACATCATACTCGAAAGCCGGAAGCACTCAGGGACTGTTCAAAAGAAGTCCCTCTTGGCATGTTAGGGGTAGGCAGTGAGACCTTTGGCCTGTCAGGGGCATTTGCTCCATTTCTTTTCCCAATCACAAGAGTAGTAGCAGGCATGCCAGCTGCCCTGTCCTTGAAACAGATCCCTCAGGCCAACATTTCTCAGCAGCTGTACAGCTACGTGGTACTATTGTTAGGAGATTTTCCATCAATCAATCAATGCAGGAATTAGTGGCCTTGGCCAACACATGATAGAATTGCCCAGTCACATGTACAAGAGGATTTTCAGCTTCTTTCCCATTAAACATTTACAAAATAGTGCAAAATCGTCAATAATAACTCATTTTGTGCTGCTAATAATATCTAAAATCGAATAAACCTTTTAAAGACTGCTGTTCCTTCTTCTGCCTCTCCAGTCTCAGGTTTCTCTTCGACCTTCTACACCCCTTTTCTCCTTCCTAATTTCCATTCCTCATAATCGCTCTCCCCTCTGCATCTTTCACCTTTACCTGGCCAACTTCCTCAGTGACCGGTTCTCAACAATTGTTCAGTGCCCTGTTGTTTCCTAGTGAGGATCACGCTATAAAAATCTATGCCATCCAGATGTGCCTTGACTCTACTCTTCCTGTTATATTTGTCATGTTCTCCCCCTCTTGCTCTTCCCTATTACATCCTTCTCTCTCTCACTCCATTTCTTTATATTTTCCCATCTCCCTTTACTCTCTTCTTTTGAATCCTCCACTGCCTTTCTTTCTTTGCCATGTTTTATCTCTCATTGATGCCTCTTTTTGGTAAGCTAGCAGAAAAGCACGTAAATGGACAACTGCTTGCCTCCGAGTCTGCAGGGCAGATTACAAATGAGGACAACACCTCGGCTATGCTTATGCTCGACTTCAGTGCTGCGTTTGTTACTGTATCGCACAATATTTTGATCAAGCAGCTGTGGACAAAGCACCACATTGGTTGGCTTCATTTCTGCAGGGACGTACCTTTCAGGTTTCACGAAAACCATTTCAATTGTCGCTTCACTCTGCAGCAAGGAGTGCCACGGGGCTCCTCATTGAGTCCAGCTCTTTTTAACAATTATGTCAACCCTCTTGGCTGAGGTCATTACGCAGTATGGTTTTACTAATATTTCATATGCTGATGACACACAGCTCGTCATCACCCTGTCCCACAATAGTGAGTTCAAGGCCTCTTCTCTTTGTGCGTGTCTGTCAGTTGTCCTCACTAGGATGGACCTTAACTATTTGAAGTTGAATGCCGGGAAGACTGAGGTGCTGGTATTGGGCCAAAGCTTGATGGGCAGATAGTCTTGGTCCTTTAACAACTTCCGAGCCCAAGGTTAAAAACCTGGGCATCAGGTTCGATGAGAAGTGTTGGCCCTGAACCTTTTTGCAGGGCTCTCCCCAAACTTTTTGTCTTTCTCCTGTATTTTTTTTACCCTCTTTTTGTTGGCTTTGGGACTCTGGGCTCTTTACCACTGCTAACCAGTGCTAAAGTGCATTTGTTCTCTCCTCTAAAATATGGTATCTTTGGTTTCTCCATGATTGGCACAATCAGTTTACTAGTAAGTCCCAACTACTCTACACTGCGTGTGTCCAGGGCCTATAAATCAAATACTACCAGTGGGCCTGCAGCACTGATTGTGTCACCCACATGAGTAGCCTTGCAAACGTCTCAGAGCTGTCCTTGCAGAGTCTGTGTGTGCAGATTTAAACAGCCATTTCTTCTTGGCAAGTGCACCCACTTGCCAGTCCCAAACCTTTCCTTTTCTTACATGTAAGGCACCCCTAAAATAGGCCGAAGGTAGCCCCCTGGGCAGGGTGTAGCATATTTAAAAGGTAGGACATATACTGTTGTGTTTTACAGGTTTTGGTAGTGAAATACTGCTCATTTCCCTTTCACTACAGCAAGGCCTATGTCTCCCATAGGTTAGAATTGGAGCTGCCTTGTAACATCTTACAAGTGTATCTTCCAATTGGGAGGTGATAAAAAATTGGAGTTTGGTGTCTCTGGACTCACAATTTAGAAATACATATCCTAGTAAATGTGGTTTTTAAATTGCAGGTCTGAAAATGGCACTTTGAGAAAATTGGCATTTTCTTACTTTAACCACTCGGTGCTTCTACCTGCCTCTGAATACACATCTGGATTAGGATGGCAGCTGGGTTGGTTATGCATTCACTCTAGACAGTCACACAAAGGGAGCTGAGGTGTGCCGTGCATATCCTGATGGCCTACCACCAGGCTGATGAGCTTCCTGAGATAAAGTGGTGGGAGGAGTTGAAATTGATACCTGAATAAGGCTGTGCTTGTCCTCACAAAAAGAATTCTCCACCCCCTTTAGTGTTTCTGGAGCCAGGCAGGGTCTTGTGTACTATAAAGACCTTTCTTTGAAGTTTGCCTACGTCAAACGCTGAAATGGGTATAAGTACTGGACCTTCTGGGTTGAGGGCATTCTGCCAGGAAGAAGGGCTGGATAGCTGTCAGGAGGGGCTGCCACTTTCCTTTTGCTTTGCTCTGTTGGCCTGCTGCTTCCTGTTTCTGGGAGTCAAAGGACTGGACCTTGCTTTCTGCATCCTGCTTCCAAGGTTCTCCAAGGGCTTGAGTTGAGCTTGCCTCCTGTTACGAAGTCTCAGGGTCATCAAAGACTTGACCTGAAACCCCTGGGCCTCTCTGCTGAGGAGTTCTAATTGCCAAGTGGTGCCAATTCCTGTACCTGGGCCCCTTGAAGTAAGTTTGGGGTGCTACTAAGAAGAAACCAAGGCATCGGCGCCGATCGACTTCGGAACAGGCGCCATTCTGCAACTCTTGACACAGTGCCCCTGCCAGCACCGGAGCTGTGGTCCCGCTCAATGCACTGACCGCGAGTTGCATCACAGGCTCAGGTGAAGTAACAGTGTTTCCAAAGCACCTCTGCTATATGAATCTCGAGCACCGCACCACCGAAGTCAGTGGCGCACTGCCCTGGCTCCGACGCCTGTGGCCGGGACTTACTTGACTCTCGACATCTCATTGTTGCCGCTCCACAGTAATGAACCAATGTACCAAAGCGGCAACCGCAGTGTCACCCTCCCTGCAGCAGTAAGGAACTAACGCGCCATCACCCCTGCCTGGCAGTAAAGAACCGACGCATCACCTCCCCAGCAACAGTAAGGAACTGGCGCCACACCAGCCGCCACAACACCTCACCTCCTCTGTGTTTTGCATTGTCTTTATTTTTCACAACACTTCCAAGGCACTGTACTTGGGTCTGCCCGACTTCGTAACTGGTTCTCCCTACATTGGGACCGGACTGGCTTTTTGGAGTCGCCGATGTCGACCATGGCCACCTATACCCGGTTGGAGCTATTTTTGATTCCTAAGAGCTATACTTGATTTCATCTTTAAAAAGTGATATCTTGATTTGTGTATGCTGGATTTTTGGCCATTTGGTCTTGTTTTATGCAGATAAATATTGGCTGTTTTTTGTTAAACTGATGTGCAGTCCTTTTGTAGTTTTTTCACTGTGTTACTGTGTGTGTGTTTGTGTGTGCGTGTGTGTGTGTGTGTGTGTGTGTGTGTGTGTGTGTGTATGTGTGTGTACTAATACTTTATACAGCGCCTCTGGGATAAGCCTGACTGCTCTGTGCCAAGCTATCAAGTGGGAGAGAAGGGGTTATCTTAGGTGTGTAACTTACTTACACTGACTAGGGTTGAGGGTTCTGCCAGGCTTAGGTGCATACCCTCGCCAACCAGAAACCTCATTTCTAACATGAAGCTTTCCTTCAATGCACAGATCAATGCCTTTGCAGGAAAGTGTTTGGGATTTTGGGATCCTTGAAAAAAAATGATTCACCTTATCCCTGATTTCACCCAGATAACAGTATTCCAGACTCTGGTTATAACCAGAGTGGACTACTGTAATGTTCTCTACCTGGGTGTTACACAATCATGATTGAATGGGCTCCAGTGGGTGCAAAAGGTGGCAGCTCGGATGCTGCTTTAGCTCCCTAGACGAACCTCTATCAGCGCCACATTGTAGAATTGGCACTGGCTTCCGGTGAAACAGAGAATTACCTTTAAGGTTCTCTGTTACTGCTACAAGGTTCTCTCATGCCAAGGCCTGGCCTATTTGCAATCTATGATTACCCCTTATGCCCCAGCTAGAAATCTTAGGTTGGCTGCTTCCAAGCTGGTCTTTGTTCCTAGATTTTAAAAAGAAGCCAGAATTGGTGGCTATGTTTTTAGTCAACTGACTCCGAAAATATGGAACTCTTTAACCTCGGAACTTCGGATAGTGCCCTCCAAAATGATTTTCGAAATACAATTGAAAACGTTGCTTTTTAGACTTGCTTAAACTTCCCAGTCTATGAGAGACTCTTTTTCCGCTATCAGCATCCAAGCGCTGGGACACTTCGTTAGAAGTAGCCATGCGCTCTAAGGGGCACATGCGTCAAAGCCTTTTGCGATCGCTAACGGTGCGATTCGCAAAAATCGGCCGTTTGCGATCGCAAAATTTGCTTGTGGGATGCATCAAGGGTCAAGGCCCTCGCAATTTGAGAATTCGCAATTAATTGTGAGTTCTCAAATTGAGATTGCATTTAAGGAATCGCATTTTGCGATTCCTTAAACGCAATGCATGAAAGTTAAAAAATCTGCGATTTCGCAAATAGGGGGAGCAAATTACCATGAAGTTCAACTTCATGGTAATTTGGAAAAACTTTGAAAAATGCACTTTTGTGCATTTTTCAAAGTTTCATGTTGCGCACACACGTGCCATAAGGGCATGTATGCGCGCAACTTATGTGCACATATCAATTTCAGGGGTGCAACAGGGTGTCCTTTGGACACCCCTGCACCCCTGAAATTGCATTCTCAATTTGCGATTCGCTAATTGTGAATCGCAAATTGAGAATGTTTTTCCATTCATTCCTATGGGCCTCGCAATTAAGGAATATTTAGAAATCGCTATTTGTTTTGCGATTTTTTCATGCATAGGCTTTTGCGATTCCTTAATTGCGATTCCTTAAAAATCGCAATTAAGGAATCACAAAAGCCAACATCGATGTATGTGCCTGTATGTTTCTCTTCCTCTTATTGTCACCCTCGCCGACGTTCCCTTCTTCACATTATGTCGTGTTTTTCTCTCTATAAATAATCACATTTTATCGTCTAGCTGAAGACTGCTCTAGCTCCATGAGGCCAGACTGAATTGCTTAAAGAAGTATCAAGAGGAAATGTTTGGAAACACAATAA
The DNA here is from genome assembly GCF_964263255.1 of Lissotriton vulgaris. Classification (NCBI taxonomy): domain Eukaryota; kingdom Metazoa; phylum Chordata; class Amphibia; order Caudata; family Salamandridae; genus Lissotriton; species Lissotriton vulgaris. Next base: position 480,852,671 of record NC_141691.1, on the reverse strand, counting down.
CTAGTAGCAGTTACCACCAATATGTCACCTTCAGGGAACTACTCGTTGCTGCATAAATTACCGTCAAAAGACATGTCCTGCTCCTGAACTACCCTTTTAACTAGTAAACTTTCAGAGGGCGTTGTGGGAATAAAATCTATGGAGGAAGACAGAAACCTTAATGGAGATACATTAATTAGTACCCTTTTTGTGATTTAAGAGTACTGGCTCATGACACCAGAATTACACCAGCCTGTTGTCCTATTAGAGGTTCAGCAGGCCTACAGAGAAGTTACACTACTCAGTCATTTAATGTATGGAGCCCCTGCTGAGACTTGGTGGTACAGTTCCAATACAAGCATAGCAGTCCTGGGGGGAGGTAGATTGTAAACCACCAAGCTTTATTCCCCAGCAGACCAGCACCTCTGGACAAGCCTGTAGGGACATAGTAGTGTTAGTCAAATATAAGATGCCCCAAAGTAGGGGTTGACTCTCCCTTAGTAAGGAATATCCTATATGAAATACAGCAGACTGCTGCGTAGAGAGGGGAAAATGCATAGTTGGCCCGGTTGGGCAGGGTCAGACACTTGGTAGCGTATGACAAGAGTAACAACAAGCATTGATAAATGCATTAGGTTTCACCCATGTAATTAATAATACGCTGTCTTTTGTTGTAATTTGTAGCTTGCTGAGTAGTTGTACAATATAAGTTACAGAAAGTCTGTTAGAGTGTTATGACTTGTTTATGTGCAAAAGAGCAATATATTCTGCTGTTACTAGTGGTATAGTGTGGGTAAGTAATAACAACATTTGTAAAAATTAAATGAAAGTGGTAAATAATAAAATTAATTGATGTAATAGCAATACTTGGTGCTTAGTGGAGCTATGACAACCATTCAAAAAATTACCCTTTTGCTTGTGAGCTAACTGCACTTGTGACTGCCTGTTTAGTAGTAAAATATGACAATATTTGGTATTTAGAGGGGTTCCTAGAGCTGTGTGCCCCAGTGTCCCTGTACCTGCTGCACCATTGAAATTATGACTCTAGTGCCTGCAAGGTGACTACACTTGTGATTGCTTATTTAGTAGTAAAATATAGCAATATTTGGTGCACCTACAGCACCATTGAAATCGTGGCCCTATTGCCTACTAGATAATTGCACTTGTGACTGCCTATTTAGTAGGAATGTTTAGCAATATTCTGCATTTAGTGGGGTCCCTGGAGCTTTTGGCCAGTGCACCTGCACCTGCAGTACCATTCAAATCAAGTTCCTGCTTCTTTAGGTAACTTCAATTGTGACTGTCTGTTTAGCTGTCAAATATAGCAATAGTATGTGTTTAGAGTTCTGACTGCACCGGCTGCACCATTCAAATGATGATTCTGTTGTTTGCACGTTAACTGCATTTGCGGATATCTGTTTAGTAGTAAAATATTGCATAGCTCTTGTATATTAACTTTATTTTTAATGTGCAATGTTTATTACAACATTTAAGAATATGATCATAATTACCTGATAGATTAAGTTGAAAAAATCAATCCGATTATGCCTACAGAGTGCAAAGAAAGGTACTGAGGCATGAATAAGAAATGCCACAAACGTTCTAAGGCTAAAACATATGCTTTACACAACTAAGTAATAAAAAACAAGCATTCCAGCTACTATTAGAAGCTGTGTGCCTTTTCTGTGGGAGAAGATCTTATCTTGACAATGAATGGGCCTTAAATAGGGTAACAGCTTTATTAGAAGTATCGTCAATGCGTGAAGTCAGGGGAAGTTAACAAAAAAAAAGTTCCACATAAAAGCGAATGAAAGCAGTATTTTGGCAATGGGCACTGATAGGGACCCCTTTTAAGATATATTAAATGCAGGAGATTTCACAAGCACAGCAAAATCGATGTGCAGGCAACACCTAAAACGCCACTGGAAAGATGGCACCATGATAGAAGGTCCAGCATAGCAGTAACAGCTTTTGACACTGATGTCTGTTTACATCAGAGTTGATATGCATCATGAGACACACATTCAGACTATGCACATTTAGTCCTTGCTAATCCACAGGCAAGCGCCAAAAAGTGTTGACACTGTCAATAAGCGTATACCAATCCTGCTTCAGTTTAATGCACTGGAATGGATGCATTAACAGTACACCAGTTCTGCTTCACTGGTTATGCACAGGAATGGATGCACTATTTGGTATGCTTTTAATGCAAAGGAGAGGCTGCATTAAATGTACAGCAGCCCAGCTCCACTTTCAATGCATAGACAAGGATGCTGCACTTTCAATGCATAGGAAAGGAGGCATTGAAAGCACAACAGTCCTGCTCCACTTTCAATGCACAGATGAAGATGATGCACTTTTAATGCATAGGGAGGGGACGCATTGAAAGTACAGCGGTCCTGCTCCACTTTCAATGCATAGACAAGGATGCTGCACTTTTAATGCATAGTAGAGGAAGCATTGAAAGCACAGCAGTCCTGCTCCACTTTCAATGCACAGATGAAGATGATGCACTTTTAATGCATAGGGAGGGGACGCATTGAAAGTACAGCGGTCCTGCTCCACTTTCAATGCATAGACAAGGATGCTGCACTTTCAATGCATAGTAGAGCAAGCATTGAAAGCACAGCAGTCCTGCTCCACTTTTAATGCACAGACAAAGCTGCTGCACTTTTAATGCATAGGGAGGGGATGCATTGAAAGCACAGCAGTCCTGCTCCACTTTTAATGCATAGACGAGGATGCTGCACCTTTAATGCATAGGGAGGGGATGCATTGAAAGTACATCAGTTCTGCTTCACTTTCAATGCATAGACAAGGATGCTGCACTTTTAGGGCTTCATTTTCATGAAACTGATGCATTAGCATTGACGGGTCAGTTTCCTAGTGACTGTACCAAATGTCCTTGCGACCCCATGGATGCGCTGTATTTACAATACAGGGCTTCATGGCACAAGGATTTAGCAGATGCATCAGAAATTCTGACTTATTTGTTGGTGCAAAAGTGACGCATTGCTGGAGTGGGCGGTAAAACTGGCACAACTCCAGCAATTTGTCAGAGCACATAGGAGAGTCCCTTTCTAACAGCCCTGCATTAATCATTATGCGTAGACTGAGCAGGCGCAAGGATTTTGACACATTCAAGTCATAGAGTGACGCAGAGAAATGTACATTTCTCTGCACAACTTCTACATGGCTTTTTTGCGTGGGAACACCTACCTTGCATACATTATATCTGATGCAGGTATAATGTGACCCAGGGCTCTACAAACGGACGCATTGGACCTAATACGTTAGTTTGTAGATATGGAGCAGTGTAGTGCACCCCTTAATGCATAGTAGGGGAGCATTGAAAGCGTAGTAGACCTGCAAAAGAGAACTCGTGATTTTTATTACAAGTATTGCGATCCTGCAGAAATGCAGTTTTATCCCTAAATCCATACAGTGTGCATTGTACCTGTTCAAGAAGATGAGGGGAGGGATTGACTCTTTGACCTATCAGTGTTTCTCCTCAGATATGGGATGGCAACAAGAAACTCAACACCCAAATTTAAATGTCAAGTTACTCATAAAATGTAATGTCAGCCAGTTCCAATCACCTCCACTTGTAGCAGAGGTGCGGACTAATTGAGGGACAAGAAGCTTAAGTAATCTATCTAGGATCACACAGACCCAGGAAAGGAGAAGCACATATTACAATCCATTTTCGAGCACATAACCATATAAATCAATATGCACAAAGCACCTTCTTACTTGCACCCAAAAGTGTCCTAAGTCTCACTAAAAAGAAAACAAGGCAGACAGGCTACTTGGCTGTACCAATGCTTGTTTACCTTGTCTTTTCTGACTCATCTGTAAGTTCTTCTCTGTTTGCTCTTCCCAGTTCCATCTTCGGTCAGAGTTACATGTCTGAGGTCAGAACTCGTAAACCAGCCTCCTCCACTTCGGTATACAGTCAAAATATCGAGTTAAAAATATAGAATAGCAGTAATACTGAATAAAAAATATAGAATGGACAAAATATTGAATGGACAGAATATAGTCAACAAAAATATCGAATAGAATTGCAGTAATATCGAATTCAAAATATAGAATGGACAAAATATCGAATGGACAGAATATAGTCAACAAAAATATCGAATTTGAGGTAAGTGTTTTTTATGTTAATATATGTGTGAAAAGTGTATATCTATTTTATAATTTATTTTAAGTAACTCATTTTATGGTATTTAATTTTTGTGTAATATAATTCTATAGTGGGTTGTGGGTTTATGGGGAATAAGGGTGGGAAGTAATTTAATTATAAATAATTAAATATTTTAATGTATTTATTGGTATTTATTTAGAATTAATTCTTAATACATTGTTAATTGGTAATTAATTAAAATATAATAGGTAATTAATTTTTATCAGCTGATTAATTGATAATTATGTTATATTTATTAATTTATTTTCTGTTGTGGGTTGTGGGTTTATAGAGGAATAGGGTGGGAAGTAATTTCATTCTAATTAATTACATGTTTTAATGTATTTATTGGTATTTATTTTGAATTAATTGTTAATTAATTTTTAATTGGTAATTAATTTAATTATAATTGGTAATTAATTTGTATTAATTGATTGATTGATAATTGTTAATGTTAATTTATTTTCTGTTGCGGGTTGTGGGTTTATAGGGGAATAGGGTGGAAAGTAATTTAATTGTAATTCATTAAATGTTTTAATTTATTTATTGGTATTTATTTTGAATTAATTTTGAATAATTTTTTAATTGTTAATTAATTAATTGTTAATTGGTAATTAATTTGAATTATTAGGTAAATATTTTTAATAATTAATTTTTATTTGCATTTTTTATTGATAAAATATTATATTATATTAAATTGGTAATTACTTTTAATTAATTTGTAATTATTATTAATATTTAATTTATTTTTATTCATATATGAAGTATTTACTTTCCCTACTGTTGCACTCACTTGAATGGGAATAGTAATTATTACTCCTACGCTATCCAACGCTTTCCCTACTGTTGCACTCCCTGGAGTGGGTATAGTCAATTTTTACCCCTACGCTATCCAACGCTTTCTCTACTGTTGCACTCACTGGAGTGGGAATAGTAATTTTTAATCCTACGCTATCCAACGCTTTCCCTACTGTTGCACTCACTGGAGTGGGAATAGTAATTTTTACCCCTATGCCATCCAACGCTTTCCCTACTGTTGCACTCTCTGGAGTGGGAATAGTAATTTTTACTCCTATGCTATCCAACGCTTTCCCTACTGTTGCACTCTCTGGAGTGGGAATAGTAATTTTTACCCTCCCGCTATCCAACGCTACTGTTGTACTCACTGGAGTGGGAATAGTAATTTTTACCCCTACGCTATCCAACGCTTTCCCTACTGTTGCACTCACTGGAGTGGGAATAGTAATATTACCCCTACGCTATCCAACGCTTTCCCTACTGTTGCACTCACTGGAGTGGGAATAGTAATTTTTACCCTTATGCTATCCAACGCTTTCCCTACTGTTGCACTCACTGAAGTGGGAATAGTAATTTTTACACTCCCGCTATCCAACGCTTTCCCTACTGTTACACTCTCTGGAGTGGGAATAGTAATTTTTACCCCTACGCTATCCAACACTTTCCCTACTGTTGCACTCACTGGAGTGGGAGTAATAATTTTTACCCCTACGCTATCCAACGCTTTCCCTACTGTTGCACTCTCTGGAGTGGGAATAGTAATTTTTACCCTCCCGCTATCCAACGCTTTCCCTACTGTTGCACTCACTGGAGTGGGAATAGTAATTTTTACCCCTACGCTATCCAACGCTTTCTCTTCTGTTGTACTCACTGGAGTGGTAATAGTAAATGTTACCCTCCCACTATCCTACGGTAAAAATATTGTATATTTTTTATTAATATTATGTTCATATATATATATATACATATATGTATTAAAACATTAAATTGTATGTTTTTTTAACTTACATTAATTATTTAATAATTTTAAGGTTATTTAAGTATTTTAAGTATGTTTAAGTTAATTATATTTATTATTTCATTAATTTTCAATTACTTTTAAGACATTAAAAAAAATCGACATTTTGACTAACTATATTTTTTACAACCATATTTTTGATTCGATATTTTTGTACCTACCTGTTTGGAGATAGGGAGTCGATATTTTTGCATGCTATATTTTTTCCTCGAAATTTTGGTAAGTCTATATTTGTGTCATCGATATTATTTCAGTAATCCTCAACTTCTACGCACTGATATGAAGTCCATACAGTAGAATTGAAATACTAATGGTCTATCGTTCAAGTCTAAAAAAAAACAAGTGGTAAATATTCTGCTAGCGGAACGAAATCTAAGCAGAAGGCACTGCAATGTCATCTCTGCACTTAGTTATGCTTCAAAGTACAAATTCCTGCTCTTTATTTCCACACTCGAGCCTTATTTACAAGAAACTGACGCATCCGCATCGATGCGTCAGTTTCCTTGTGCCTGTGATAAATGTCCTTGAAACACCATAGATGCGCTGTATTTACAATACAGGGCTCCATGGTGCAAGGATTTAACGGCTGTGTCAGAAATTCTGACACACCTGTTTGCGCAAAAGTAGTCCATTGCTGGAGTTGGATGTAAAACTGAAGCAACTCAATGCATCAGAACAGAAAGGCGAGTCCCATTGTAATATCCCTGCGTCAATCCTTACACCTGGCCTGGGCAAGCAAAAGGACTTTGACGCAGTAAAGTTGTAAAGTGACAACGAGAAATTTAAATATTACTGCACCACTTCTACATGGCTTTTTTACGTGGGAACGTCTACCCTGCATACATTATAATTGGCGGAAGTATAATGTGCCGCATGGCTCTACAAGTGACTCATTGGACCCAATGGATCAATTCACAGATATGGAGCAGTGTGATTTACTGATTGCACCGCCGCTGTGTCAAAAAAAAGTAAATAAGCCCCTACATATTTACCACAAATGTACTTATCAACTATCAACCCTGCCCTCTATGAGGGACATCAAACATCAGCAATAGTGGATAGTCAAACGCAGAAAAGGCTCCTTCGCAGCCCCACACTTGGCCCTATACGACTCGGTTTATCGCCCAAATTCCCAATGCTGGGAAATACAACTTCACAAATTGGTGTAGGCTTTTATCATGCCCTGGCAGGCTGTGATTGAGGAAACTTGGCCCCCTCCCCAGACTCATTGCTTCTTGGCATCCCAATTTTCACTGGGTAAATCGATAGTTTAATGGGGCATTATAAATGCATGCTTTTCCAGTCTGTAAAAATGCCAGGCTTTGTAATGGATTCGAGAGAATGCCAACAATTTAACAGCCGGCCATGCTGTACGACCTGTATTTTTACTCCTACGCTATCCAACGCTTTCCCTACTGTTGCATTCACTGGAGTGGGATAATAATTTGTACCCCTACGCTATCCAACGCTTTCCCTACTGTTGCACTCACTGGAGTGGGAATAGTAATTTTTACACCTATGCTATCCAACGCTTTCCCTACTGTTGCACTCTCTGGAGTGAGAATAATAATGTTTACTCCTATGCTATCCAACGCTTTCCCTACTGTTGCACTCTCTGGAGTGGGAATAGTAATTTTTACCCTCCCGCTATCCAACGCTTTCCCTACTGTTGCACTCACTGGAGTGGGAATAGTAATTTTTACCCCTACGCTATCCAACGCTTTCCCTACTGTTGCACTTCATAGGAAGGGAGGCATGAATATCCCTCGAGTCACCAAAATGTCATGGGTACTGGAAGTAGCATTCTTTGCCGTTTGACCCTGGAAAACTTCATAAAGCTGAACCCTTGTTCCAGCCTTTATCCCTCAACAGCCTCACATTTGGTGCTGCAAGGGAAGAGGAAAGGCAAAGATTGGAAAGTACAGAAATGAGCCTGGTTTAGTTTCTGCTACTGCCACTGCCTTCATGACCCCTGAGATCAGAGTTAGCATGGGCAATGCCAATGGTACCATGGGCAAGATGAACTAGCCACTAGCTACTCCTAATTGAGTTAGACAAAGAGAGGTGCATTTACACCGTGAATAAGCAAATTAATCCCCAATGACTGGGTCATCGGTTCTCAACACTGTTTTAGGGATCTGGGGAGGTATAATGAAGCCCTGCAGGCAGCAAAGCAATAAGGGGTTTGAAGGCATGGTCAGAAATACTGAGTACAGTGAACGTATAAAAGGCGGGCAGTGAGTCAGCGAAGTCTGAGCCCTCCCTGCCAGCAAAGTCGCAGAGATAGCACCATTGACTCAGTCACTCTTTGCTAGTGCGCTCGGACAAGGTAGTCTGGAAAAGGCTGTGGCTACTCCATCCTGGAGCACACGTGCACTCGTAGAGCCAAGGAGTGGGGGAGTCAGTAAGGGATGCAGCTTGGCAGCCCTTGGTAGTGGTGGCAGCAGCAGCACTTGGCTGCATCAGATAAGCTGAGGAGCATTTAGGAAGCTGAGGAAGGTTTGTCTTTAAGCTCCCACCAATGGGCATCTTTGGAGTCATGAAAGGACAGGGATCCAGTTCAAAGCAGTCAAGAAGGGACAGTGGGTGCTGCTGAGGGTGCTGCTAACGGTGACTTCTGCAGCGGGACCGAACGATGTCAGGTAAGCTATGAAATTTTTATTTATTTATTTATTATTACATTTCTTAAGCGCACAGCTACCCGTAGGTTTCCCGGCGCTGGGAATGACCCTGTGGCTGAGATCAGAAGATCAGAAGATCTTAAGATGCATTTCTAGAGCAAGCCCTCTAGGTTTCCCTGTATGCTGGTGGCCCAGAGGAGCCTGTAGGTGGTAGCAGAACTGACACAATCAGGTAAGAGTGTAACTATTTTTACCTGTCCTATGGAGCTAATGTGTCTATCACTGTGGATACAGAAAATACATATGCCCATGTATTGCCATGGTGATACGCATAATCGACACATCCTTACACTCTTCCCTTTTTAAATTCTTCCTCAACCCAGAGGATAATGAAGAGACATAACAGTTCTATATTACCAGTATGAATATGTATAATAACAAATAATAAGAGCTAGAAGTAACCTTCAAAGTGTTCTAGCCACACTAGCATATCATCACTGAACAAATGCAAGGCATCTGCTTCTGAGTCTGACTCTGATGATGTTATTTGTTTGGGGTGCTGTGGTCTCTAGATTTGAGTTCTTCACTTAGCCCCAAGGACCTGGCTATTAGGCATGTTTGGTATCTTCAAATTCTAGATCCAGGAATGTGGAAGGCAGGCTTTGGAAAGTTAGGACTTAAATGTAGGCAGTTGGAGTTAGCTGCTGATGGATGAGGTTGCCCCCTATTTTAGAGTTGAACTAGTACTAAATAAAGCCTCTATTTAGTTCATCTGCACCTTCTTTATTAGTGACTCGCAGCCCGTCCCGACGTTGTCCTGGTATGAAATGTTATGTGTGTAATGTTTTGTAACGTCTTTGTCCGGTTGTGCATGCACTGTTAGTAACAGCGTTCTTCACTTGTGCCTCCTTAGCTGTCCCGTATTTGCATGTCCTTTGTTATGTGTGCGTCCTCAGCTTTAGGTTTGCAGCTTTTGTGTGTTGTGGAGTGTGTTGGTTATATAATTCCCAAGCGGGTTGTCTTTGACGTGTACGCTGACAGTGCCCGGCGTGATCCTGTGCTTGCGAGGGCTGGTTTGAGGCCGCGCCTGAGCCCCGGACTAAATTTTAATTGTGAAGTGGCTTTGATCGTGTGGTACGCTGCCTGCCTTCAGTGTCCCCTGCCGCTGTTGCAGCGTGAATGCCGCGGTGAGTGAATGGCGCGCTAGTGCGTCCCTTTTTTTTTTCCTGCAGCCACTTCTGACAAATCTTACGTCCATAAAGGAGTAAAGTTTTGTTTTGTTAGTGAAATTTTGTAAGCAGTATGGCAAGGTCCGTCAATGCGGCGCCCGTTGGTGTTTTGAGACGCCCGTGTGAGAAGTGATCAGAACACCAAGGCGGAACGTGAATGTGCGCGCACATTGGTGGCGAAAGCCGCACCCCTTTTTTTTGTTAATTTTAGTGCAGCCCCCTCTGACAACGCTGACACCCACAAAGTTTGCGCCGCACTATATATATCATTAATGTTGAGTCATCAGAACGCCAAGGTGGAGTGTGAATGTGCGCCCACATTGTTGGCGAAAGGCACGCCCTTTTTTATTTTTATTTTGGTGCAGCCCCCTCTGACAACACTGACGCCCACAAAGGTTGTGCCGCACTATATATGATTAATGGCGCCTAAATTGCAATGGGCTTGAATGCGGCGCAGCTTGGTGTTTGTAGACGGACGTGTGAGACGTGAAGGTGGAGCGTGAATGGGCGCGCACATTGGTTCTGAAAGGCGCGCAACTGAAGTACGCGGCCATTTTTTGTTTTACTTGTGGCACGCCCCTCTGATGCTGTTGTATCATGCCCCTCTGACAACGCTGCACGCCCACAAAGGAATAATGTAGTGTAGTTTGACACGCCCACGCCAACGCCCAAGTGTACTTTGACACGCCCACAGCAACGCCCACAAGGGACTACTTTACCCCTAAGGTTGTTTGACATTTGTAATGTATATGGTGGCCAGCTGTATAGGCTGTGTCCGGATCACTGACATAATATAGAATGACAAAATATAGACTTACCAAAATATAGTCACCAAAATATAGAATGCCAAAATATCGAATTCCTATCTACAAACAGGTAAGTACAAAAATATTGAATCCAAAATATAGTCTGTAACAAATATAGTCAGTCAAAATATCGAATTTTTTTAATTAATGAAATAATAAATATAATTAACTAAAACATACTTAAAAATACTCAAATAACCTTAAAATTAAGATATAATTAATTTAAGTTATTAATAAAAAATTTACAATATTTTACCGTAGGATAGCAGGAGGGTAACATTTAATATTACCACTCCAGTGAGTGCAACAATAGGGAAAGCGTTGGATAGCGTAGGGGTAAAAAATACTATTCCCACTCCAGTGAGTGCAACAGTAGGGAAAGCGTTGGATAGCGTAGGGGTAAAAAATACTATTCCCACTCCAGAGAGTGCAACAGTAGGGAAAGCGTTGGATAGCGTAGGGGAAAAAATGACTATTCCCACTCAACAGAGTGCAACAGTAGGGAAAGCGTTGGATAGCATAGGGGTAAAAAATACTATTCCCACTCCAGTGAGTGCAACAGTAGGGAAAGCGTTGGATAGCGTAAGGGTAAAAATTACTATTCCCACTCCAGAGAGTGCAACAGTAGAGAAAGCGTTGGATAGCGTAGAGGTAAAAAATACTATTCCCACTCTAGTGAGTGCAACAGTAGGGAAAGCGTTGGATATCATAAGGGTAAAAATTACTATTCCCACTCCAGAGAGTGCAACAGTAGGGAAAGCATTGGATAGCGGGAGGGTAAAAATTACTATTCCAACTCCTGAGCGTGCAACAGTAGGGAAAGCGTTGGATAGCGTAGGGTAAAAATTACTATTTCCACTCCAGAGAGTACAACAGTAGGGAAAGCATTGGATAGAGTAGGGGCAAAAATTACTATTCCCACTCCAGAGAGTGCAACAGTAGGGAAAGCGTTGGATAGCGTAGGGGTAAAAAATACTATTCCCACTCCAGAGAGTGCAGCAGTAGGGAAAGCGTTGGATACCGGGAGTGTGAAAATTACTATTCTCACTCCATATAGTGCAACAGTAGGGAAAGCGTTGGATAGCGTAGGGATGAAAAATACTATTCCCACTCCAGAAAGTGCACCAGTAGGGAAAGTGTTGGATAGCGGGAGGGTGAAAATTACTATTCCCACTCCAGTGAGTTTAACAGTAGGGAAAGTAATGATTTAATATATTATTAAAAATAAATTAAATATCAATCCCAATAAAACATTCATTGAAATTAATAACCAATTTAATAATTTGTAATAATTAATTAGAAATACAACTACATATTAGTTATTAAAAATTAATAACCTATTCAAAATTATTTAACAACTAATTAATTTTCAATAACAAACACTAATTAATAATACAAATTAATATCAATTAAAAATTAACAGTAAATTAATTATCAAAAAGTATTTTTAACATGTAATTAATTACAATTACATTACTTCCCACCCTATTCCGCTATAAACCCACATCCCACTACAGAAAATACATTAATACAATTATCATAATTATCAAATATTTAATTAATACAAAATAATTACCAAATAATAAAAATTAATTGCCAATTAATAGAATTTAATTACCAATTAAATATTAATTAACAATAAATTTAAAATCAATACCAATGAATGAAAAAAAATATTTACTTAATTACAATTAAATTACTTCCCACCCTATTCCCCTATAAACCCACAACCCGCTACAGAAAATAAATTTAGAAAATTAACATAATTAACAATTAATCAATTAATACAAATTAATTGGCAATTAATAAACATTAATTACCAATTGAAAAATAACAATTAATTCAAATGAATACCAATAAATAAATAAAAATATTTAATTAATTACAATTAAATTACTTTCCACCCTATTCCCCTATAAACCCACAACCCGCTACAGAACTAAAAAGCAAAATGTATTTAAAAATTAATAATATTTGCTAAAAATTAATATTTAATTTAATATAATTAAATTACTTCCCACCCTATTCCCCTATAAACCTAGAACCCGCTACAGAATTAAACTACGCAAAAATTAAATAACATAAAATTCATTACTTAAAATACATTAAACATACATTACAAAAATTAATATACACTTTTCACACATATACTAACATACAAAGCACTTTAAAAAAATTGATAATATTAAAACATCGATATATTTAATGCCTATATTGTATACTTCGATATTTTGACTTCTATATTTTGAAAATCAATATTACTTACCTTAAATTCGATATTTTTAACCACTATATTGTGTCCATTCGATATTTTGTCCATTCTATATTTTTACTTCGATATTATGTCCGTTCTATATTTTGGAATCGATATTATGACTGTTTACCCCTATGTCCATCTGCTGCATCTCCCCTTTACAATGCTGTATAGGGTGTTGTGATTGGTGCTGTACTTCTTGAGTTTACCCGCCTCAAAGGTTTCAGCTCTCTCTTTATAATAGTTGTATAGATGAGGATGGGATCAGTGTACATTGGAAGTGGATACTAAACATTAACAATATGAGGAATTATCAGCGTCTGTGAAGCAGAAGATTTAGTATCAAAGATGAGAATTTCTACTCATGTTGCAGTGACTGGTGCAACAGCCAAGGCGACAATGCTGCAAGTTTGAGGACAAGATATGGCATTACATGTGTTTCTTACCTTCATATTTTTGAGCTCTGGTACTATAACAGCAGACACCCTTCCCTGGGGGCATGTAAAGAGTGGGACCTTGTGCTCTGACTTGACAGAGAGTGTGCAGCTCCTGCTCTTCCCCAAGGGCATTGTCAGAGATGTCATCTGTCCTATTATCGCATACGCTGGTGTCAAGCATTCAATCTGTTATCACCATTAGATAAGTACTCTCATTGGAGGCATTGCTGTGTTGTTCAGTCGGATGAGTGGATATAACCATAACGTAAGTACACCTACACATCATAGCATGTCATTCTGTGTAGCTAAGTATAAGACCTGACAGCCTTCGGGTGGTATTCCCCAAACCTTTTGCCTGCTTACCTCTTCTTTTTTCTGCATTCTCTTTGCTGGTCCTAGGACTCTGAGCACTTTACAACTACTGACTAGTGCTAAAGTGCCTGTGCTTCTCCCCTTAACTGGTAATATTGACTTATCCGCAATTGGTATAATTAATTTACCTGTAAGTCCTTTGTAGAGTGCACTCACTACCTGTAGCCAGGGTCTGTAAATTAAATGCAATTAGTGGGCCTGCAGCACTGATTGTGCCACACACACAAGTAGCCCTTTGAACATGTCTCGGGTTTGCCACTGCAGAGCTTGTGTGTGCAGTTGAACTGCCATGTTGACTTAACATTTAAAACCCTTTGCAAAGCCTTAACCTTCTCCTTTAATACATATTAGTCACACCTAAGGTAAGCCCCAGGTAGCCCACAAGGCAGTGTGCTGTGTATGTAATAGGTAAGACATGTACCTTTACGTTTTGCATGTCCTGGTAGTGAAATGCACCTAAATTCGTTTTTCACTGCTGTGAGACCTATTCCTCTCATAGGTTTTCATTGGGAATCCCTTATTACACTTCTAAGCTGTAATTCCTAAGTGAGAAGGAGTACCTCTGTTGTGTTTTGTATTATTGAACCGCTATTGATAAATCCTTTTTGCTGGAAAAGTTGGATTTAGGAATTACTATTTTAGACATGGCACTTTTGGAAAGATGGAATTTCTCTGCTCTTAAAGCTATGTTTGCCTGCAGCCTGCCTCCAATAAACGTCTGAGTGGGTGGCAGATGGACCTTGTGCATTCCCTCTGGACAGCCACACACAAAGGAAGGGTAGGAGTTACTAAGAGCCCATCTGCATCCTGATAGCTCATCCTGTTCAGGATGGGCAGGAGGAGCTGACACTTATGCCTGAATGGGCACTGTCCTGTCCGCCCCCCCCCCCACACACACACACAAAGGGTTGATTACACCCATAGTACGTCTGGAATCAGGGCTGGGTAGGGAGGATATCTGTGCACTTCAAAGTTCCTCTTTCAAGTTACCTCCACTTCAAAGGCACAACTGTACTGGGTCTCTAACCCCGCCATATCAGATACTTCTGGACCTGTATAGAAACTCTGCCATGAAGAAGGACTGCTGTGCTGCTAGGACTGCCACTCTGTTTGACTGTGGCTCTTGAAGAACTGCTTTTCTGGTGTGCTGCCCCACTGCCTAGAACCCTCTGCCTCTGATGAGGAAAACTGGACTCTTGCTTAAACTCATAGTGATCTTCAAGGGGATGCTGGCTTACCTCCTGATGTGAGACTCAGGGATAAGTCTCCCCTCCTGTACCTGGTCAATTGGAAGTGGATCCAGGTGCTTGCTCCAGTGAAACCAATGTATTCTCTGCTGCGTGAAGCAGAATCGCCACATCGCCGCTGTTGTGGGAGCAGAACCGGTGCACCGTACTAGGAACCAGTGCATCACCTCCAGAGCTGACGCATAGGAACCGCTGCATCGCCGCTTCTGCAGTGTCAGAACATTGATGCATCCCTTCGGCTGCGTGGAGAAACCCGGCACATTGGCATCCAAACCAAAGCATCTCGGCTTCGCAGCTTTGTCTTCGAAACCAGCGCATCACCATTGTTACCTCAGAGAAAATCGATGCATCACCTCAAATGCAGGATTGACACCAATGCATCTCTCCGCTGCATTGTGAATCTTGCTGTTAAGAACAGGATTAAGGTACTTTGTTCAGCGGGCCATGCGTGGCTCCTGTACCCGGCCCGTGCTCCATCGTGGTCATTTTGAACTTTTGACTTTGCCCCGGTCCAGCACAACCAGATAACCCCCATAGGCGTTTATTGCTTCTGAGCGCTATTTTTACATTTAATCATATCTCAACTTCTACTTATTGGATTTTTGTCATTTTGGTCTTGTTATATTTATAAAATCATAATCAATTTTTCTAAAGTGGCGTGGAGTCTTTTGTGGTGTTTTCCCTGTGTTACTGTTGGAAGTGTAAACACAACAGGTGATGGACCGAATGTGAATCAATGTCACACACTCAACCCAGTCCAAGGATCTGGGCCCAAATCCATCGTTATTTTGCACTCCACACCACCCTGGTTTAGACAATGGCGATATGCAAATCAGCTCTGACCCTGTGCCCCATGGGAACAGTCCAGTCCGAACTACAAAAGCCATGTCCTTCCCAGAACAGAATCAAGCATCCGAGGACCAGACCGGTTTCGAGGTAACACCTCTCATCAGCCCGGCTAGCTTGACTCCAGTGGTGTGGAGTGCCTGGGACCCACGTCTGGGCATCCCCAGCGCACTTAGGGCGGAATATGCAAACACAACAGGTGATGGACCGAATGTGGATCAATGTCACACACTCAACCCAGTCCAAGGATCTGGGCCCAAATCCATCGTTATTTTGCACTCCACACCACCCTGGTTTAGATAATGGCGATATGCAAATCAGCTCTGACCCTGTGCCCCATGGGAACAGTCGAGTCCGAACTACAAAAGCCATGTCCTTCCCAGAACGGAATCAAGCATCCGAGGACCGGACCGGTTTCGAGGTAACACCTCTCATCAGCCCGGCTAGCTTGACTCCAGTGGTGTGGAGTGCCTGGGACCCACGTCTGGGCATCCCCAGCGCACTTAGGGCGGAATATGCAAACACAACAGGTGATGGACCGAATGTGGATCAATGTCACACACTCAACCCAGTCCAAGGATCTGGGCCCAAATCCATCGTTATTTTGCACTCCACACCACCCTGGTTTAGACAATGGCGATATGCAAATCAGCTCTGACCCTGTGCCCCATGGGAACAGTCCAGTCCGAACTACAAAAGCCATGTCCTTCCCAGAACGGAATCAAGCATCCGAGGACCGGACCGGTTTCCGAGGTAACACCTCTCATCAGCCCGGCTAGCTTGACTCCAGTGGTGTGGAGTGCCTGGGACCCACGTCTGGGCATCCCCAGCGCACTTAGGGCGGAATATGCAAACACAACAGGTGATGGACCGAATGTGGATCAATGTCACACTCTCAACCCAGTCCAAGGATCTGGGCCCAAATCCATCGTTATTTTGCACTCCACACCACCCTGGTTTAGACAATGGCGATATGCAAATCAGCTCTGACCCTGTGCCCCATGGGAACAGTCCAGTCCGAACTACAAAAGCCATGTCCTTCCCAGAACGGAATCAAGCATCCGAGGACCGGACCGGTTTCGAGGTAACACCTCTCATCAGCCCGGCTAGCTTGATTCCAGTGGTGTGGAGTGCCTGGGACCCACGTCTGGGCATCCCCAGCGCACTTAGGGCGGAATATGCAAACACAACAGGTGATGGACCGAATGTGGATCAATGTCACACACTCAACCCAGTCCAAGGATCTGGGCCCAAATCCATAGTTATTTTGCACTCCACACCACCCTGGTTTAGACAATGGGGATAGGCAAATCAGCTCTGACCCTGTGCCCCATGGGAACAGTCCAGTCCGAACTACAAAAGCCATGTCCTTCCCAGAACGGAATCAAGCATCCGAGGACTGGACCGGTTTCGAGGTAACACCTCTCATCAGCCCGGCTAGCTTGACTCCAGTGGTGTGGAGTGCCTGGGACCCACGTCTGGGCATCCCCAGCGCACTTAGGGCGGAATATGCAAACACAACAGGTGATGGACCGAATGTGGATCAATGTCACACACTCAACCCAGTCCAAGGATCTGGGCCCAAATCCATCGTTATTTTGCACTCCACACCACCCTGGTTTAGACAATGGCGATATGCAAATCAGCTCTGACCCTGTGCCCCATGGGAACAGTCCAGTCCGAACTACAAAAGCCATGTCCTTCCCAGAACGGAATCAAGCATCCGAGGACCGGACCGGTTTCGAGGTAACACCTCTCATCAGCCCGGCTAGCTTGACTCCAGTGGTGTGGAAGTGTTGCACAAATACTTTACACATTGCCTCTTAAATTAAGCCTGCCCGCTCTGTGCCAAACTACCAGAGGGTGAGCACAGGTTAATTTATGGTGTGTATCTGACTTACCCTGACTAGGATGTGGTTCCTGCTTAGACAGGGTGCATACCTCTGCCAATCAGAAACCCAATTTCTAACACTAAGGAAGGTAGGTTTGCTTTCAAAATAAAGATAAATGCAACCATTGATGATTAACAAAACGTTTAATTCCAAAGAGGTGATATTGTAAACAGGTTAGATATGCTTTCAATTGAACTTAATTATTTGGAGAATACTTTGGGATTTTTACAAATACATTTGTTGACTGCAATTATTCAAGAGTTCAGTACCATGTTAGTGCATCAGATTTATCGGTCAAACTTTAAACAAGAAGTTATAACAATCTAAAATATATCTAATAAGAAAGGGGAATTACTTAGTTCGGAGGCACAAGTGATCATCCTAAAGATAAATACCTTAAAAAAAACTGTATCTTGATAATAGTTACAGTGCAGTTTGCCACACCACCTCCCATTTGTCAAACATCTCCCAGATAGTAAAAAATGTATGTTGGAACAAATGGAAAAAAGTGTTTAATCGCTACGCCAAAGTGTGTAGTCCTACTTTGTCTGCCGAAAGGAAAGTGTCATTATTAACGCACTGCTTAGGGCCAGACGACCAAGATGTATTTGACAATATACTGGATTTAGTGTCAGAGAAAGCCATAGGACTCCTTGAATTTGAAATATGTGTATTTAGGCTTGACCGACATTATCTCCCTAAAGTGTGCACTGTTTTAGAAGAACATAATTTTGGAATGAGATCACAAAAGGAAAACGAGAAAATGGAAGAATATATAACAGCTTTGAAAAAACTAGCTTCAACTTGCAACTTTGGAGCAACAACTGAAGAGAGAATTAAGGACCACTGTATGTTGAAATGCAAGAGTGACAAAGTTCGAGAAGAACTAAGGTTAAAAGAATATCCTTCCCTGAGTGAAGTTTTGGTAGTATCAAAACATATAGCACATTCCCTGGTGTGCATTGAAGCAATTAGAAAAGACAAAAGTGAAACTGGTAAATTGATCTTGTTCAACTTGTACAAAGAGAGAGAAAACAGGGCAGAGTGCTGCTTCTAATGAAACAGAGTCATATTATAATTTTAATGGAACCTGTTACAGATATGGAGAGAAAGAACATACACCCAATTGGAAAGATTCTCCTAATCTAAAGCAATTTGCCACATATGTAAAAAGAAGGGTCACTTTCTAAACTTTTGTCAAAGGAAAACTTATGAGCAGGGTGTGAATGAGGTTTTAGATGTGAGTGAGGAATGTGTGCTCCAAGTAGATGGTGTTAAATGCGGAAAACCAAAAGATAAGGTGGAGATCGGTGAGACTGAATGGAAATGGTGTTTGATTCAGAATCATGGTTAACATTGCTACCATAAACATTTTTTATTGGGAAGTTTAACAATGTAACATTGACACATTATTAAGAGTAAACCTCAATACTAATGCTGATCCTCAAGTACAACTCAATTAAGGGGCATGTAAAGAGATTGACTTATAGAAGAATTTTAAAAATATTTATAGAGGAATTAGGATGTTTGGAATGATTTGTTCAAAGAATAAGATTGAAAAATGGAGCCAGACCAATTGTCAGCAAAGTAAGGAGTACACATTTAAGTATAACGGAGAAGGTGAAATTGGACTGGATGTATTATTTACGTCTGGTATAATCGGGCAGGTTGAAGCAGCTGAATGGCTTGCTCCCATGCCGGTGGCCAACAAACCTGGGATTGAAATTTAACTGTGCATAGACCTAAGGAATCTCAACAGGAAATGGTCTCTTTGTTGATAAATGGCAAGGTATTAAGTACACTCAACCTAACATCGGCGTACTATCAAATACAATTGCATCAGGATTAGAAAGATTTGACTGCTTTTGTCTTGCCTTTTGTCACATTCAGATTTGTTAGGATGCCTTTGGGCTTGGCTAAAGCTGCTTCGGTATTCTAGAGAGTTGTGGGCAGGTTGTTGGGGAGCTAAGAGGGAGTAAAGTTTTTTTAGGATGATGTATTGGTGGTAGGAAAAATGTACATGAACACAATATGAGCATGAAAGTAGTACTGGACATATTTCAGAGGAGCGGACTTACATTAAAAACAGATGCTGGTCTGGTAACAAAGGTTGAGGAGCAGTTTTGATGAAAGGAAATTGCACCTTTGCATTTGAATCAAGAGCATTAAGAGACACCCCAAAAAAAATGTCTGTGACAGAAAAGGAAGCTGTTGCAGTTATGTGGGAATTGGGAAGATCAAGGCTATTTTTTGTTTACTGGGGGGCTGGGGGTAGATTCATAGTACAGACAGATCATAAACCCTTTAAGGAAATTGTTAATAAAAAAAGTTTTGATAATATATCTACTAGAATTTTTAGGTGGATGGTGTCCCTACAAGAATATGAATTTGATGTCTTATACTTGTGTAGACTACGGGATCATGTAAAGGACCCATAGGAGATTTCAGATTGGTGGTGGAAAGTAAAAATTAGTGAAATAACATGATGTATCTCACAAGAGGAATGGTTATCTGAAATGAAAGAAGATAAATATTTAAAGAAAGCGATAGAGCGTATTGATAAAGAGTGACCAAACAAGAGAGAAGCCAAGAAAGAAATGCTAGCTTATTGATATACAATCAGCCGGTTGGAATTGAAACCGACAATGGGGGTCGGAAAGCCTCCGGAGGCTTTCCGACCTCCATCATAATAGGCCCCAAAATGACTGTTGCAGGTGCACTACTCTTTAGGGGTATCAGTTTGTTTCCTTCACACAAAATGAGAGTAAAATTGGTAAAAATAACTCATGAGGGATAAGTAAGGTGAAAGAAAGGTTAAAGTCTGAATTTGGTGGCCAGGACTAGATTTAATTGTGGAAAGAACTATGAGAAATTGTATTGAGTCAAATCTATACTATACTATACTATTATAAAGAGAGAGCTGAAACCTTTGAGGTGGGTAAACTCAAGAAGTACAGCACCAATCACAACACCCAATACAGCATTGTAAAGGGGAGATGCAGCAGATGGACATAGGCTATACAGCTGGCCACCATATACATTACAAAGGTCAAACAACCTTAGGGGTAAAGTAGTCCCTTGTGGGCGTTGCTGTGGGCGTGTCAAAGTACACTTGGGCCTTGGCGTGGGCGTGTCAAACTGCACTACATTATTCCTTTGTGGGCGTGCAGCGTTGTCAGAGGGGCGTGGCACAACAGCGTTGTCAGAGGGGCGTGCCACAAAAAAAACAAAAAACGGCCACGTACTTCAGTAGCACGCCTTTCAGAACCAATGTGCGCGCACATTCACGCTCCACCTTCACGTCTCACACGTCCGTCTACAAACACCAAGCTGTGCCGCATTCACGCCCATTGCCATTCAGGCACCATTAATCATATATAGTGCGGCGCAACCTTTGTGGGCGTCAGCGTTGTCAGAGGGGGCTGCACCAAAATTAAAATAAAAAGGGGGCGCTTTTCGCCAGCAATGTGGGCCCACATTCACGCTCCACCTTGGTGTTCTGATGACGCAACATTAATGATATATAGTGCGGTGCAAACTTTGTGGGTGTCAGCGTTGTCAGAGGGGGCTGCACTAAAATTAACAAATAAAAGGGGCGCGGCTTTCGCCACCAATGTGCGCGCACATTCATGTTCCGCCTTGGCGTTCTGATCACTTTTCACACGCCGTCTCAAAACACCAATGGGCGCCGCATTGACGGACCATGCCATACTGCCTACAAAATTTCACTAACAAAACAAAACTTTACTCCTTTATGCACGTAAGATTTGTCAGAAGTGGCTGCAGGAAAAAAAAAGGGGCGCACATGCGCGCCATTCACTCACCGCGACATTCACGCTCCAACGGCTCCAGCGGACACTGAAGGCAGGCAGCGTACCACACGATCAAAGCCACTTCACAATTAAAATTTAGTCCGAGGCTCAGGCGGGGCCTCAAACCAGCCCTCGCAAGCACG
The DNA here is from genome assembly GCF_964263255.1 of Lissotriton vulgaris. Taxonomy (NCBI): domain Eukaryota; kingdom Metazoa; phylum Chordata; class Amphibia; order Caudata; family Salamandridae; genus Lissotriton; species Lissotriton vulgaris. The sequence continues at coordinate 480,831,031 of NC_141691.1, read as the reverse complement.
GGATCACGCCGGGCACTGTCAGCATGCACACATTAACGTCAAAGACAACCCGCTTAGGAATTATATAACCAACACACTCCACAACACACAAAAGTTGCAAAACTTAAAGCTGAGGACGCACACATATTGAAGGACATGCAAATACGGGACAGCTAAGGAGGCACATATGAAGAACACTGTTACTAACAGTGCATGCACAACCGGACAAAGACGTTCCAAAACATTACACACATAACATTTCATACCCCGAAAACGTTGGGACAGGCTGCTAGTCAGTGATAAAGTAAGAAACGTTAGAGCACAGCCTATGAGGATTAAGGAATGTGCTTCTGAACCTTGGGAAGAGGTTAATTTAAATATACAAGGCCCCATAGAAGGAAGAAAAGATCATAAACTATGTGATGGTACTGATGGATCTATTTACATGATGGCCCGAGTTATAAATATTTTCTGAGGTGAATAAGAGAAGAGTGATGAAATTTGTATACCTGTTGTTCATAAGGGAAGGTTTTACAAATGCAACCCTCACTGACAGTGGGGTGCAGTTAACCTCTACAGAAATGGAGGAGTTTTTAACAAGGAGGAACATACATTTTTTTTACATTTAAGTATATCTCTTTCATCAAGAAAACAAATGTGGAGGTAGACCGCACACTAAAGGAAACAATTCAGTTAATTATGTGCAATAATATGTGTTGGAGAAAAAAAATATTCAATAAATAGTGGGCCTTTAGATTAACTTCACACTGCGTGACTGGTACCTCTCCCTTTGACTTGTTTTGTTTTGTTTTGACTTGTTTTGGAGGAGGAAATCCAAAATGTTTTTGTCACTAAGCTGGATGTTTTGAAGCAAAGGCAAGTGTGATGAAGGATTCCAGGCTCACAATTCTTGCCTGTATCACCAACCTATTCTAGGTTCTCAGATTATATGGATTTCAGGGAGGGCCCAATTCTCTGATTTCATAGATTGACCATCTTCTTTGCATTCAGCACCAGTGAAGTCTGGGATCCCTCAGATGGAATACTCATGCTTCCTATCTTCATAAATGGAATGGGGACATAAGTTCAAAATTGAAGAAATTACATGTTGTCATTTTATGTGGGCTGCAGCCTCAGGCTTCTCTGGGCCTCAGGGCGGTCACCCACATCATCTTTACCTGTTTATTTAGCATTGCAGCCTCGTGCTGTAGCCCCTTTGTTGCCCTGGTATAGTCCAAACTCCTGCTAAAGTGGTGCAGACGCTACACCTTCTTGAGCAAAGCATTAAGCTCCCCCGCAGCTCAAGCCTTCTTCCTAACTTTTTCAAACTGTTCTCTGATGCCCAAGTACACACGGGTGGGTTCCAAGCTTCTTTTCCAAAGCTAGCAGTTTTTGGCAGAAGGCATGTTCTCCTTGCTTGAAATAGAAGGGTTTAAAAACCTAACACCTGGGCAAAAACCAGTCATAAAGAAATAGTGACGCCTTTTGGAAACAATACTGCATATTCACTATATCACGATGTCACCACTTTTAAGAAGTACCAATACAATCCTAATACAAAATGGAGAAACACCACTTCTGTATCATCTTATGCTAATGTGTTAAAGAGGTGTCCTACACTGTGCGCAGATGGCAAATGCTGAATCTTTCATCAAAGTCCCTTCTTCCAAAGCTCCTCAATACTGGTGTTGACTTAAGCGGATAGGGCTTGTAGGGAGGGACTGTGAAGGTAAAGACAGGAATAGTTGCAAGTCTGTTGCTTAATCTGAACGATTGTCCACAATTGTGAATCCATGTTGAGATCAAAAGGACTTTCCGCTTTATAATAGGGCAGCCTAGATAACTCTGCATTCAGTGTTGCTTTCTGTGCTGGAGGATATCATTTTGTGAGTTTGTTGAAAAGCTTGCTCACAAAATACAGTTATTAGTTTTAGACCCCCAAGATGCTTTGCTGCTGTGATGGGCCGAGGCCAGGTGCTCCACCTTCACTGGGTCTATTGCTGTTGCTTGCTCATCGTCAGTGTGACTAAAATACACTTGACAATGGAGCAGAAGACCAGGTACACTTGTCAAGGAACAGCTTTAGGCTCTGCTCCAACTTGAAACTGGGAACTTTCAGAAACCATTGCTTGTGTTAATCCAGTTTCTTTAAAAAGATTATGATGTCATCAAAGTATGAATAAACTGAAGAAAGTGAATGTATTTTTTCTGTGTTCTTCGTGGGCCTAATTGGCTCCTGAGAGGTCTTAGGGTCTCCCTCTTACATGTTAGAAGTGTAGTGTACAGCTGAACACCATCATCACTTGATTCTGTTTCTCCATGGGTATCTGGCAGTATCCTGTCCTCTGTTCCACATTTCAGAAGCAGTGTCTTTCTGAGAGGCTTTTAAGAGCATTGATGATGATTGTGAACCAGTCTGAGAAGATCCTGTTGTTTAAAGTATGGTCATCTTACCACATTCTTACTTTATCATTTTTCTTTCTGTTTTCTACAACAGGCATGGCATAGGATAGCAAGACTTATTGGTGATTCTTGCGACTCTGAGATCTACAGATGTTTACACATTCTCAACATCTGTGGTTGTTAGGCACCTCAACCTGTCTGTGAATGGGATGGCACTCTCCAGGTAGTCATATTATTCACACCCTGTGTCTCTTCAACTCCCAACTCATGTGGAGAAAACATGGGACTGCTGGGAGCACTGCCACCGGATATGGCATTGCGGTGTTCCCTAAAGTTCAGCAGTTTCAGAGTAAACGTCGGCTCTTCTCAAAGTTAGACTCTTTAAGTGACTTGCAGATACACCTGTAATAACTATGTCATGCCAGGAACAGTGGTGGGATACTTTGTGACATTGGTAACTGGCAATGTAATGGTGGGTGATGGCCTGACCTCCAGGAGAACCAGGCACCTCTTAACCAAGATGCCGCTCAAAAAGGATTCCCATCCAGTGCTCCCCTCCAGATTGTTCTCCTGCTGATGATCTCTGGCTCTCAGACATTTCCGTTCACCATCTGCACCATCTAGTGAGTAATTTGATAGGCAGGCCTATCCATATTTTGAAACCGGTTGCAGAGCATGGCAAGCGGGCTGAGTTGGTCCCTACAATGCACTTTAATTTATCTTCTAGGGAAGTGAACAGAAATAGTTTAATTAGTTGTAGTATCCAAGCAAACTTCATGTAACTCCATGTTTCAGAGATAATCATAGGCAAATTAGGACCAGGAAACCTCTACCATGTAATAGAGAATGAGCCCTAGCAGTGCTTTTGGAAAAAGATGTCCGAAGTATTTTGTATGAAGTGACTCACAGATAATGGTGACAAAGAAGCAGCTTTCAATGGTTCTACCTTCAAATGAAATATCAAATGTAGGGCCTTTTATGCCATTAGGTAAAAAGTGATACACCTAATTTTTGGGAATAAGCTTGGAGACTTCACCAGTGAGCTTCTTTTCAACTTACCCCTACAGTTTTCTTCCTGGCCTTGTTGCACTGTCCTATTCAGATTTCCAGAGCAATCCCTTCCCTGATCTCCTGCAGACATTGGCATAGGATTCCTCCTCAGTCAAATCACTAGGGATCTCCATTGACAATCTCCTTACACTCAAGACGCACATCAACAACTCTGCCAAAGGAGCCCTCTTCACTCTCCGCCACCTTAAGAAAATCAAGCCTTTCATCCCGATCGATGATTTCAAACTAGCAGTCCAATCCCTTGTTCTTTCTCGCATCGACTATGGCAATGCCATTCTCACCGGAATTCCCAAGATCCACCTAGCACCTCTCAAATCTGTTCTTCACCTTGCAGCTAGACTTACCACTGACTGCAAGCGATTCGACCACATCTCCCCTGCCCTTAAAACCCTTAAATGGCTCCCCATTGAAGGTAGGTCCACTTACAAAACAGCCTGCATTACACATAAAATTCTCCATCAAAGCACACCGACCTACCTCGCTAACAAACTCACTAAAGGTGGTTGCTCCCGTTCCCTGATAAGCACTAACACCTTCCTTCTTATCCCCCCCCCCTTTTAAAAAAGAAAACCACCCAGTCACGTTCCTTTTCCGGCAACGCTCCTTGCATTTGGAATGCCCTTCCAACTGACCTTCGCTGCAACCCTTCCTACTCTAGCTTCAGAAAAGAACTCAAACTACATCTTCTCAATAAATACTGGGGACCCTAATCCCTATCTGTTCTCTTCCACTGGCCATTCCTGTCCTGCCCTATTTGCATCCGCCCTCTCTCTATCATCCTTACTCGCCCTTCCTTCTCGTCACTTCCCCTCAAACCCCCCCACCCTACTTCTCCCCCTCCCTCTCTCTTCCTATTTGTGCCTTATCATATTTTCGATTATCACTTCTTCCACATTCTGATATGCTTACTTCCCATATTTATCGTTTTGTAATCTGTTAGGCCGAGACTTATATGTTATATATGTACATTGATGCTTTGTATATTCTCTGTCTTATTGACCCTCCTGTCTCAAAAATGTAAAGCGCTCTGATACCCCTGGGTCCAGCTAGCGCTATAAAAAACCTCTAAAATAAAATAAATAAATAAAATAAATCTTTATAGAATGCAACAGCTGATCTGCAGCTCCTCCTTTGTGTGCCTGCACTAGGGAGAAGAGGAGCTCTCTGGAAAAGGATGAGACCCTTTCCTCCCAGTGTAGTAAGATGGATACTAAACACTGGGGCCCCAAAACCAAGTGGGAGTCATGAGAGAGTTGTAGGCAGATGGATTGGCAGGGAAAATGGCAAGTACCACCACAGGATTCCAGGGGGAACACTATTACAAATGTGTGGGGGTATTTTATCATTTGTGTCTTTGGCAAATTAATTGCACTGGACTTTTAATGGGATGTCTAGTGCAATTAATTTGCCAAAGACACTAATGAAAAAGTATAAACCCCCAGGCCCAGATTTGGTGCCTACCGATCTCTTTCAAGAAGATCCACATGTGTGGGCTATACTCCTCACTAAGGTGTTTAATACCGCATTAGCCAATATCAATATCCCCTAATCATGGCAATCTGCAGTATGTGTACCTATTCACAATTACCTATTATAGCTCCCTCTTAGATGGTGCAGGTAACATTCTTGGTAAAGTAATATTAAATCGACTACAAGGATGGATGGATAAAGAAAAACTTCCTAAAAGAGATAAACACTAACTTCAGGTCTAGGATGGGAACAATATTCAAATTGTGCGGCTATACATGATCTATCATAAATATGTTGAAATTAAAAAAAACATCACTATATTTAAAAACAATTGCCCTGAAGTCAGCAATTGAACTTGTTGATCAGAGAAGGTAATGGGAAACATTGGTTATGCATGGAGTAGACGGTTCAATACTATGCACAATAGTGGTCCTGCATGCCGACAACACGTCTAAAGTTAGGTATGGCTCAGCTGGTGAAAGCACCAAAACGTTCCAGGTAGAAAAAGGCGTTCAACAGAGATGTGTGCTAATACTACTACTTTCAGTCTTTTCCTAAATGATGTTGACCACCTATTAGAGAATCCTACTGATGTTCCTATGATAGCTGGCCAGAAAGTTCTGATCTTCCTATTTGCAGATGGTGCGGTCCTAATGGCCCAAACGGAGAGCTTAATATATAGGTTGGTGAAATGTTTTTTTGATTAATGCAATAAGATGGCTCTTACCATCAATTGCAGTAAGACTAATGTAATGATATTAGGACCATGCCAGGAGCTAAAGAGGAAGCTAATGTTAAACGACAATCTGGCACATGCATCAACCAAAATAGCTGCCGGTAAAATAGCAAATCGGTAAAACAGGCCGTTACCGAACACAAAACCTGAAATCCCAATGCAGCAACCCCAATACCGAATACCCCAAATAAAGAATCGTAAAAAAAAAAAACGCGGTAAATTACCGAATCGCAAAATAGAGAATCGGTAATACCGAGAAAAACATCAGCCCCCGGAAATACCGAATCGCTATTAAAAACTCTCAACGAAATGCATCAAAAATTGCAAATACCGAAAATTCACCTAATCGCTATTTAGCATGAGAGAAATAAGGGGAATCTCAACCAGGAGGTAAAGTTAGTTGTAGGAAAAAAAATAAATCCTACAGGTGGATACAATCAGAAACCCTTCAAATATGCCTCTGGAGACCCTGTATGTCTTCCAAAATGGCTGCCCTCTACGTGCTTGCTAGGAGGATGAGAATCAATGCTGCAGCACAGCGCAGGAGGAGGATCCAGGAGAGAGTATTCAGGGTGCGCATCACATTGCTGGGCCAGACTGAGGAACTAATCTATGACAAGTACAGGCTGAATCGTGCCATGATCATGCGCCTCATTGCTGACCTGGAACCACTACTGCAGCACCAGACCCGTAGGACCAATGCCATCCCTGCCAACGTCCAGGTCTATGCAGCCTGCACCTGCTGGCGTCTGGAAGTTTCCAGGGGGTTGTAGCGTTTGCCTGAGGCGTATCGCAAAGCGCACTTTCACGCTTCTTCTGCAAATTCCTAGATGCCATGCTGACAATGATACATACCCACAACACCTTCGCCACAACCCCACAGCAGTTGAACCGCACCAAACAGGTCACATCTTTTATTCATGCCGCTAACCCTTTGCTCCCCACCATGCAGGTGACAGCGCATACACCTTGCTTGAATATCTCCTCACTCCCTACCTCAACCCAGCAACCTACAACGCAGCACACATCAGTACCAGGAATGTGGTAGAGCAAACCTTTGGCATTCTCAAGAGTTGCTTCCGGATCCTACACAAGACAGGAGGTGCATTGCGGTATGACCCTGTAACCTGCTGCCGGATAATAGCAGTGTTTGCCATGCTGCACAACATTTCCACAAGAAGGGGGATACCAATAGAGGTGAACGGAGATTACAACTTTTGTGCACAGCAACCCCCCCCCCCCACAACACCGACAGACACACGTGCCTAACACAGCTGAAGGTCAAAGGAGGCGGACATACATCACACAACATCACTTCAGAGACAGGTAAGAATGAGCCATCACTACATGATCTGGTGTGCAAATGTTTAATACACATGTGCAATTGTAAAATTAATATGAATGATACGTCTACATGACGCAGACTCAAAACATTGTTAGTGATACATATCCGTTGGCATCACGGCAGTATCGTAGGTGGCCCATGGTTATATCACCATGGACAAATAGTTGGTAGTACATGGCTATTTGCGCCTTCCACGTATCCCCAGCCTCCTGCTGCGTGACTCTTCCACATCACCACAATGTGTGTCAGTGGCTGTGGAGCTGCGCGAACTGCGCCTCCTATCGCTGGTCTCCGGCACAGAGACACTGCTGACGCTTGATGCCGCCTCACTCCCCTCCTCCACTCCCAAATTGCTGGCACTAAATGTCCCAGACTGCAGATGCTCCACTGCAGTGGTCACTTGGCCCAAGGCCTTGGCCACATCACCACAGTAATGGCCTAGGTCGACCTGCAGTGACACAGATCTTCGTGAAAGTACAGCTGTGCTGTTGCAGAGCTTTGTGATGGCCCTAATGGATGCATTGGAATGAAGCATGTTCTGGTGCTGCCTCCTGCGCTCGCTGTGTTGCCCTGCTAGGACGGCACGGGTTAGCTCCTGTAGGCACAGTTTGATGTCTTTATTCCCCTCAGCAATGGCTGTGGCCATTTCACGCACAGCATCTGTCATTGTGCCAATTTTGCTAGCCAATTTAGCTATGTTAATGTTCATTACTCCCATGTGTCTCCCCTGCAGGCGCTGAACACGCAGCATCTGTGATTCAACCACACCGTAGCTGTGTGCAGGCTCTTCAGATCCCTCTGCAAGTCTTCACAGGGGCCTGCGCCACTGTCTGACTAGGACGCGTGCTGGTGTTGGAGCTGGCGGAGTGACAAGTGACTGTTGTGAAACATTTGTGGCTGCTGGCCTCTACTCCATTTCCATCACCTGCAGGGAGGGGACAATTGCCCTGCGTCTTTTTGGTGTTGTCCGTGGTGGTGGTGATGTTGTTGGTGGTGGTGGTGGTGTTGTGGAATGACGTCCCTACGGAGTCTCTCCATCGGTCCCTGCCGGGGTTTCTGATAGGATGAGGAGTCCGCTGTCATCAGAGTCCAGGGGTGATGCATCTGTGTGTAAAACAGTGCATTCTTATAATTTGTATTAGCTGTATATGTTAATCATTTTGCATACTTTTTACTTCATAAATTACATCTTTGGACAGACTGTTGGCCCTGTGCTGCTGGTCTCATTTCTTTTACATCTGGGATCATACATGCACACTTGGATGACATGACTACAACTCCCATGATGCAATACTTCTGTGAGGGTATATGTGTTAGGCACTCCTACCAGTGCACTGTGATTGGTCTGGGGGGATGGGCATGGGTATACAACACGCTGCTTATCCGCACAGGCATGCATCTTACCTTGTTCTCCAGTCGCAGCGCCGAAAGTGTCCAATTGGGTGACTCCCACGACTGCCTCAGGCTCAATGGTACCCTCGACGAGGTCCTCCAGGGCTGTGTTGGGAGTGACATTGGATGTCCCCTCTCCTGTGGCAGCTGCGTCCTTCACCCTTTCAGCAATCTTCTCCTTCGCCCTTTTTCTGAGGTCATACCACCTCTTCTTCAGGTCGTCTATGCTGCGGTGCGTGACTCCAACCGCATTCACCCTCTCCTTGATGTGCAGCCAGATCTTGCGCTTCCCTGCCTTAGGCACCTTCAGTGACAGCTTACCAAACAGCTTGTCATGCTTGCTGCTCACCCCCTCAATCAGGAGTTCCATTTCTTTGTCTGAAAATGTCCTCTTCCTCTTTCTGGGCGTGTCTGTGTGTTGGGGTGCATCATTGTCCATTATGGATTGCAGTGGTGTTACTGGTTTGTTGGATTAGAGTTTCTCTGCGCAGTTCCTGTGCTCTGCCTCCTCCTCTGAGCTCCTCAGGGCACTGAATGAAGCATGAGCTGGATGACTTCCTGGTTGTGATGTCATCAACCTGCTTCCAATGCGACTCTTTTTTTGCGAATTCGCTAATACCGAACTTGCAAATACCGATTTGGTATTTGCTAATTCGGTATTAGCTAATCTTTATCTTGCACTATCGCTATCGTGGTTTTGGTATATTTTAACGATTTTTAGCGATTCGGTAATAAATACCGAATCTTTCGATGCATCGCGGAAAGCAATTTCTTATTTGCGATTCCTTATTTATCGCAAATAAGGACTTGTTTTACCGATTTTTGATGCATGTGCCCAAATATCACTAAGCATGTAAGGTTCTACGATTATCTCGGGATACGGTTTACTGAGAAACTCAGCTGAAAGGCTCAAATGACGAACACCAGAATGATGTAATAGTTTTTTATATGTGAATGTATTTATAAAGAAACCAGAAAGAAAACTCAAAGTATAAAAACAGTAAAGTATAGCTGTAATAAGTCTATTGTTGCGAACATACAATAATCAGCAAGGGAAAATTGTACATCAGAAGGATCATTTCACGGGAAACAACTATTCTGAGTAGAACAACCAGACTCCCCATATCCTATCATACTTTTTCAGGCATCCCCTGGATTTGTAAACATATTTCTCTACCATGGCAGCAAAGTCCATCCTCCTTCTCCATTCAAGAAAGGGCAGAGCTTGTTGATATTGCCAGTGCAGAGCAATGTCCCTTGTATCAATAATGAATCCCACACCAACCAGCAGCCAAGTGCCGCGGCTCCCCAGCCCAAAGGTGTCTAAGAGGCCCAATAGAAAAAGCGTTGGGTCCAAGGGAACTTTTCTCTGTATGACATGGGGGAGGGTAGCGCAAATGTATGACCAGTATTTTTAGATAACAGGACAGTCCCAAACCATACTGAAAAAGAAGCACCGCCAACAGTAGTGATATCCTCCTACACCTTCCGGTGTATTCGTGAGGGGCTGTAGTAGATGCGGTGCAAATATTTTATTTGGATGAGGCAGAGCCTCTTCGATATTGCCAGGGATCTGGGGGCCACTTTTGCCTCATCTCAGTCTCCGTCATCTACAGGGCCCAGGTGTCCCTCCCAGCGCTCCCTGAGGGTAGTCACGGGATCTGGAGCATTCTTCATCAATGCGCAATTGAGACGGGACACGCCCTTCTCAACAAGGTTTGAGTCAATCAGATGTCCTTCAAGGGGATCAAATTGAGGGAGGGGCTCTAAGAAGTCTAGAGAGGCCTCGAGGGCATGTCACAACTGCAGAAAGTGGTAGAATTGTGATTTGTGTCTGTGCTGAAAAATGCACATGGTCATGCCCTGCCACACATCACCCAGCATTGTAATGCAAATAGAGTCCCATGCTTAGGGGCCAGGGGGCTCACAATGAACGGTAACATATGATGTTTTTCCATTGGTAAATCGAGGACCGAGTGTCATGAAGGGGGGCCCCAAGTCAGCACAGGATGGCAATAGGAGTCCTCAGTGCCACCGCAAGTGTCTGCAGCCAGGAGCAAGTGGAGTCAGACCGGGAGGGTTGCCTCCAAGTGTATCCAATGGTCCCCTGCGGGGTGTTTCCCCTCAAGGTAGTAGTTATAGGCTCTTCCTTTGTTTGCCAGCAAGCAGGATCCATGGGCCTCCAGAAGCTGCGCAAGGTGTGCGTCGCTGTGTAGGGGTTCGAGACAGGAGTTGTCACTCAAGATGCAGCAGACCCCAGCCATAACGTCCAGGTGACCGCCACCAGGAAGTTTCAAGCAGGGGGGGAGACGGGCCACAGCTTGGTTTGCGTAAATATATATGTGCATATGAAACACCAGCTTGACCCACTCAGAGGGGCCCTAGACTGCTTTCCGTCCCCTAAGGGAAAGGTATGGTAGCTGCCCGTGTGCTAGGAAGGGCCCGTGCTTTGAACAATACGCGGGGGTCCTTGGAGACAAATCAAGTCTCTTAGGAGCCCCTTGTTCCTCCAGACATGTGCTCTGTCTAAGGGTTCACGGTGCCTAACATGATTCTCCCTGGGGTTTCCACCTCAGCGATTGCAGTTCCAAGTTGTATTAGGAAGATCCTGTCCTCTGAATCATGAGCCAGGACCTCGTACACTCCACAGGCCAGGCGCGAATGTGAGGGCCGGGATTGGCAGGTAATTATCCCCCTCAGAGTGCTTTGGTCACCCCAGGCATGCACTCAGTCCAGGGGCAAAGCAGCGCCTCACGTGATTCCCCATGGGGCCCGCCATCTCAAAGAAAATAGGACTGTGGTTGTGGACCTTGGCTGAAGTGGTCCTGCCCTCCGATGCAGGAGCTGGAAGCCGTGGCACGGCCGAGCTCACCGAGTGTCATGGCAGCCAGCGGGGGTCCAGATCACCCCTTCTGGGGGTGCTGGTGCAGATGGATGCCCTCCTGGGTGCTGCCATCACCAAGGATTATGTTATGTTATGTTGTGTTAAAGGCGGATTTATAGAGCGCACAGCTACTCAAAGAGTGTCCCGGCGCTGAGACAAAAGAAAGCTGCATAGACACAGTCCGTGAAAGAGAGAGGGGGCCCTACGAGTGAGGTGATCAGCCTGCTTGTTGAAACAGCCAGGTTTTCAGTTGCTTTCTAAAAACTAGAATATTAGTTGTTTGCCTAAGCGGTAAAGGGAGCCTATTCCAGGACCTGGCCACCAGAACCTGAAAGGAGCGACCCCCACAACACATTTAGGAGTTACCACCAGATGTTGAGAAGCAGACCTAAGAGGTCTGCCGGGGGTATAGAATGAAATTCTTTTACGTGTGTAAAGTGCCCCCATACCATACAGGGCTTTGAAGGCCAGAACCAAGGCTTTGCCAGAGCGGTTTGGCTGGGAGCTCAGGTAAGAGTGTCCACTATCTTGATCCAGGTGGCCACGCCCCCCAGAACAACCTTATAACAGTCTTTTGGGGAGGAATTACAATTTTGGAAAAAAGCGTGCACATAGTATTAGCACCATACTCCACATACATACATTCAAAGTATAAGGAGCAGCAATCTATGGGGCTGAGCTCTGAGGTTATGGTAATCTTAATTAATTGCAAGAGGTAGCAAATACCTTTTTGAGGGCTCTGTTAAAGTTGGGATTAAGTACTCCCTTGCTAGCACTCTTTATGGAACTTGGGTCTGGATCTGGCAGTAATAAAACCGGTACTGTACTGGGTTGTGCTGGTAAGGAATCATAAGGTCACCATATACTTGCAGCCCCTGGAGGATGTTTCTAGATGTGGTGGTCCCAGTCAAAGAAAATGGTTGGTGCGCATAAGGAATTTTTTTATAGAAATGCAACCTGGGAGCCCAAGGGCAAATTTGAGTAAGATTGGACAAGATACCACTGAGCTTGTGAAAGACCGATAGAAACTAAGGGGCAGGTCTACAAGCCTCAGCGCGGCACCGCAAGCCCTTTGGCTGTACCACGCTGAGGCACTTTCAGAGCACAGAAATGCAACATATCTATAATGATATGTCGCATTCCTGTACTTTCCCCTGCGCTGGCGCACAAACAGCTGCCTGCATCATGGGGAGATTGTTTTTGTGCAATAAACGGCACCTTCCTGCACAAAAAAATCACTATTCAAAAAAGACAGCTACTTTTGACAATGGTCTAATAAATTCCTATGCACACTTGGTTAATATAGACAATCACACCATAATACATCACCAGTCTAGAAAAGGAAAAAACTGGAATTTGTATATAAAATAATTGTTTTTAATTAATTAAAATATAATCAGAATGTACATCACATAATTATTTACAATAGTAAAAAATAAATGATATGTCAAACAACAATACAAAATGTAATAAAGGACATCCAAAGAGAGATAAAAATACGGACATACAAATTGGTCATCAACATTGGTTAGTCCAAAAGAATCAATAACAGTATTGGCAAATGGAATGTGTACCGTGGCAATATTTGTGAACCTCCTGCTCTCTCCTCCCTTGATGAACCATTATCACCTTGACTCTCACATTCTTCCTAGACATATCTCTGCTGTGTGTATAGTACTATCAAATGTTTTTTTAATCTATTAACAAAATTGTACGATGGTGACAAATCTTTATCTGTACTGTGGTGACCTGAAATTCCCTTGTTATTAAAAACAGAGTTATAAAAATAAAATAAAAAAATAACAATATTGGAAACATTTAATTTTTTACTATCAATACTTTTTGTTCCTTGGATGTAACCCCACAAGGATAAGCGTTGACGCGTTTCTGTGGTACCAAAGTAGAATAAAACCACCTTCTTCAGGACAATGTGTATATTACCCCTCTGTCTTCCGAACAACCTCTAGTTTTAAGGTGACAGTCACTTAAAGACTCTGATTGTGTTAGGGTACTTGACGAATCAGTCAAATGGATAAAATGGCACCCTTAATGGTGTACAGTCACCACAGATTCATTATTTCTCCTTCTCGAGTAATGGATTAATCAGCAGTATACATCTAGTAAGGAACTTGTGTTTTCATTAAGGTCCGGATATCTTAATTATTGCCCAGCTCCACCCAAAACGACATGAGTGAAAAGGATAAAATCAAAGAGGTACCGCTAGTCAGTCGGTCCTGTAGATAGTTGTAACCTTTTATTAGGTGAAGGAATGCCGAGGTTCAATTTTAATTGGCAGTTATAAAAACATTTCCTCATTGGACCGGCGTTCAAAGTGTCCCCGTATACTTGGTAATTCAATATGACAACTCGGTTTTAATATGGCATTCGTAGGAACATTTCCTCATGATACCGAAACTACGGTGCGTCCCCGTAATCCACCTTTAGATTGTAGCAATAATCTCTGCGTCCAATCAGCGCTGGAAGATTCAGGACAATCACTACAGGTATTTTCCTCTTTCAATGCGTGCTGTAGAATGCAGCACGCATTGAAAGAGGAAAAAACGAGGAGAAGTGGAAACATTTCTCCTCGCTGTGCATGGCTATGCCATCCCTAGGGTGGCGTAGCAAAATGACGTATTTCCAGGTTTACGATTTCTTTTAAATCTGGAAATCTGTCTGGTTCCATGGGTGTTGCGTGGGAACACCCACAGCAACACCCATCTTTCACGCAATGTGCTGCGTGTGAACGGGCAATATTTGCAAGGACAGGAAAAGCCACGCAGGATGGCTTTTCCTGTCCTTGTAAATATGGGGGAAAGAAATGCGCTGCCAGTGCGTCACAAATAGTGACGTACTGGCAGCGCAAGGGGCTTATAAATCTGCCCCTTAGTTGGGAATCAAAGGTAGCTATGCTAAAATCAGTCAGCATATTGAGTGATTACTTTGGGAGTAGAGTGGACTCTGGTTGGAAGTCCTATCTGGACCAAACCTACCCAGAATTGAAGTGTACATTGTATATTAAATACAGATCAGGAATGTTTCCTTCCAGGGATTACCTTGCTAGAAGTGCCAGACTTCAGAGAAGAAACAAATTGTGTGACTTTGTGCACAAGGGGAAAGATAACGTTTGGCACCTTTTGCCTTTTTGCACAAAATGTATCACTCCTCACAAAAGATGGTTGATGCCCAAGTTTAGATGTTATGATGTTGGCTCCACTTACTCTGCCCAAGCTTTCTGCTTTAGGACCGATCATGAAATTCGTTTTTAACCAGTAGCTTCATATCTCTGGGCAGCTTGGCCTCATGTACGAGAGGTTTTAACTAGCCTCACATTAATGTATAGTCCCTCTGGAGTCGAGAGATGAATTGAGAGGCATGTGACTTATAGAATATACATTTGATGGGTGGGTGGGGTTTTATATATTGTATTTGAGTCTGCACTTCAATACCCTCGTGTCCATAGGATTGGTTTATTACAGCTAAATATAGCAATCCTGCTAACAATTTAAACTATTGTCATCGTCACTATGACTCAAACTGCGCTTTATTTGACATATGCACTTTAGGGTATCAGCACTTGGATTTTCATGTTTCAAAGTACATAGGATTTGTGTACTATAGTCAAAGACTGCATTGTCGATAAAACTTTTAGATTACTATTAACACTACACGGATTAGAGCTATATGAGATTCAACATATCAGGGGCGGCTCTAGGCTCATGGCGGCCTTGGGCAGGGAGCATAGGTAGGGTGCCCCGGAAGAGGGGGTCCGGGCGGGGAGGAGCGCGGAGGCCAGTGAAGAGGGGGTGGAGGGGGGGTCAGGGTGTTTGGAAGTGGAACAGAGCCGGAGGCCGCCAAATCCCTGCCATGGGCCTCCACTCAAATATGTATCCATCCTCAAAGGATTAATATATTAAGGATATATACTGGGGTTTGGCGGCCCTGTGCAGGTCCACAGCTTGCACATGCCTAAGGCCGCCCCTGGACATATGCTCTTTATGGAATTTTGGGCCAGATGTACGACGCTTTCTTGTGGTTGCAAAGTGACAATTTGCCCGTTTGCGGACGCAAAAAACAGATGCACAATGTACTAACCCTATTTTGCGAGTTGCTAATCTATTAGCAACTCACAAAATAGGGTCCCTTCCTAGTAGCGAGTGCAAATGCCATGTATCAGTGTTTTGCTCGCAGTTTACCCCCTACTTCAAGTAGGTGGTAAACCATTTGTAAATGGGAAGGGTTCCCCAGGGAACCCCTTCCCCTATGTGAATGGATGCACAAATATTTTTCAAGGCCAGGCAGTGGTCACAGGGACCACTGCCTGCCCTTAAAAAATTAAACTGAAAAGGAAAACGGGCTGCATTTAAAAAACAAAACTGCAATATTGGCAAAGCAGTCCCAGACATGTAGGTCTGCTGACCCCAGCAGGCCACCATACCTGGGAGTGCCAGCCATTCCCAATGGGGTCGCAAATTGCGACAGCCTCCTTATTATGCATGAGGCATGCAATTTGCGACCCCATTGGGAATCGCAAACAGTGTCTGAGACACTGTTGTACATTGAATTTTGCGACTCGCAATTTTGTCGCTATTTGCGAGGCACAAAATTCAATGATCGTACATCTGGTCCAAAATTTGTAATTGATCATTTGCATGTACTCTAACCAGGGTAAAAGGGTACATGCTGCTAGAGTGAACGGTCAAAATTAAATTGGTCGAGGAAAGTTAAGTAGTAGAATGCGATAATGCAAATCATGTATATAGAGGGAGGATGTTGTTACTTTTAAATGTTTTTAGTTTGAACTGTATAGATTTAATCAGCTTAGCTTTTAACTGCAGCTTGCAAATAATGGTATGTTATTATTGATGAACTCATTTTTAATGCGTAAACTTTTAAGTGTGATTGAATGGCTTAATGCCTAAACAATAAATAATTGATTGATTAATGGGATGTATTCCCTTTGGCTACAAATGTTGCACGTTTATAGACTTTAGCTAGGATAGTTGTTTTTTTTAAGTAGGTGCACTTGGTTAATTGCTTTAATATTCATCTCAATATTTTACAGGAATATGGTGGGCAGTCTTGCTGGTCTGCGCCCCCGCGCCCAGACTAATCACAAGACAGAGGAGCTGTTAATTGTTTTCCTTGGGCTGTGTCTCTCATGAATTGCTGCCGTCAGCCGCGCGCTGCAGTTGAAGTCTATTTTTAGAAGCACCTTGGAGCCGCACAGCAGATGGAAGTCCAGTTGGGTTAGGGACTCAGAGTGGTCCTGGACATGTCACATCCTGTGACAGAATCTGGGCCCTGTGCCATTGAACATAAGCAACGCGAAGCTTCAGGAACTACACTTCTACACAGATTAGTAAAGAAAAGAGTTCCATTGAGTCAGAGGCTGGAACTTGATTAAAAAAATAAAAGAAAGTGCAGAATGGGCCTCTTTAACCATCACCTAAACATAACTGTGCATATGTGAGGTGAAGCGATACTTTGTAAGGTTTTCAGAGTTCGACAATGGCTGCAAGAGTTGTACATTTAGGAATCAGAGGATATGAAGGCATAATAATTGCTTTTGAGTAAAACATGTCAAATGTTCTACGGAGTGCATGGTAGCAAAGTCTGAGGTAGTTATCCTATTCATAGAAAGATATGTTCATGAAAATATGAGATGCTCGTCTCTGGTATGTTTAGTTTTAGGAATTACGAGTTCTACATCCGAGGATAGACAGTTAGTTACCCAGCAATAACACTAGGGCATTTCTATAAATTGTTGCAGTTTAAGGCAGGACTGCTATGGCCAGATGCTAAAGATTAAGTATGGGCGAATTTTGCGAATCTCGCGTTCGCGAATTTTGCGGATTTGCGAACTCGCAATCCGCAAAATCCGCGAATTCTTGCGAATTTGCGGATTTTTTTTTTTTTGTGTTCGCAAGGATTTCTGCCAGTTCGCGAGGGTTTCGTACCAGTTCGCAATTGCGAACTTACATTTCGTCGCGCAACGGTCGCGAATTATGTTGTTTCTACGTCTGGTTCATCGTCACAGGTTCCCAGCACCCTCTGTTTCACCACTGCAACCCTCTGTTACATCAATGCCACCCTCTGGTTCATCATTACTGTAGATTATGGGGGGGGGAAGCAAGCACACCAGCCCTGCTTCAACTGAGATGAATTAATTTGGGGTTAGTTTATTAATGTGTCACTGTTTTAAAATTCCAGTCTGGCACCTGCTTCCTTATCTGTAATTTTGCTTTCTGTTGCAGTGCATTTTTTTTCCCCAGGAGTCAGGACCTTCTTTGTGGCCTACTTGTAGCTATTGTATGAGCCTGCTGTGAGGGTCAGAGCAGGGTCATACAATTGTTGCAACTAGCAACTGAATTCTGGAGGGGCCCCAGTCAGGAAGCACTACCGGGAATTGTTACTAATGATGAGTTTGAACTCTTGCCCCTGCCGAGTGCTTTCAGTTTTGAAAAACTCGTTTTTCTGCAATTTCGCGGGGTTCGCGGGGTGCGAACACGCGCGAGATCGGATTCGGAAGCCGCAAATTCGTGCGAATATGCAATTTGTTTTTTTTGCGGCGTGTTAGTTGGCAAGGTTTTGTGCGTTTTTGCGAGCCGCTCGTAGCGCAAGACGCGAAGTTACCCTCGCGGTCGTTCAAGGGCGCAGCCATCTTGTTTGCCTGACGTATTTCCGTTTCCGGGCGCGACGTGTAATCTCGCATAGTCCGCGGCTTGCCAGTACAGTCTTGCGCGTGTTCGCAAGGAAAATCTCGCGCGAACTTACCCGCGCGGTCGTGAACGGGCGCGGCCATCTTGTTTCTCATTCATTGCTATGGTTCTGGGCATGGTCTTTCTATCCTCTGTCAATCTCTGCCATCCTTTGCTTGTTTGAAGTTTTTTTTTATCTATTTTACTTATTATCTATCCCTCTATTTTTCTAGCCCTATATTTTTGTGTTTACTGCTACTTTTGGTTAATTTTAAACTACTTTTGTAAACTCTTTTCTTTTCTTCTCTTCCCTATTCTATTTTCTTTATTCCTTTCCGCCCAGACCATGGTGAAGGGAGCCGGGAAGCATCCCGAGAAGGGGAAGGGTCCCGCACCCCGTGTCCGGCTCCCGTGCGGGCGTTTGAGGGGGGAGCTAGTGATGCCACGGGAGATCTTTACCCTGGAGGAGGTGGCCCAACTCATTTTTTATGTTCAGCGCCGCCTCCCCAGGACCATCATGGGAGGCGGCAGGATCAGTGCCGGGTACGGGGCCCGGGAGCGCCGGAAGCGGTGGGAGAAGGTGTGCCAGGCCATTTACCACCACTCTCGGGTCTGGCGCACCTACAACCAGGCCACCCACCGCTGGACGGATGTCCTGACCCGTGAGCGAGATCTGCTCGACCTCCTTGGCCTTGAGATCCCCGGGCTTGGTGAGTAGTAGTAGCTATGTCTTTACTACTATGTTTTCTCCTGCTGTGTTATTATATTGCAAATTTTTGTTTTTTACCAAGAGCAATAATGCTGCTCATTACATTGTAGGTAAATTTTATTTCAAAATCTTCTGTGCATTTCAGGTACACTGCTCTCCTTCTTCTCAGTAGTGTTGCTACTATGCTTATTTGTTTTAGATTTTGTGTTCATTTCATTGGCCTGTGAAATTATGTATGAGTGTAGTTGAAAGAACTGCGTAATGCTACACACTAAGGTTCAGATTTTTAATTACCGGCGCATCCCTGCAAAGTTGCAGGGATGCGCCAGTAATTGTGCGTCACGCCACCATCACCCATGGTGCGCCGTATTTACAATGCGGCGCGCCATGGGCCCAAAACGTCACCAAAGCGTTACGCATCTGTGCCGTAAAGGCGGCGCATTGCTGGAGTTGCGTCGCAACGATGGGGCAGCTCCATCAATGCTCTGGGGTGCCCTATCTCCCCAATGCTGCGTCAAGCCGTACGTCTGCTTCAAGCAGGCGCAGGGTTTGAGTCACGCATCATTGTCCTCAAAGTGACTGATTAAAATCTTGTAGATTTCCCTCAGCCACTTTTAGGATGCGTTCCTGCGCAGGAACGCCCTCCCTTGCGCCGGAACACCCCTATTGGTGCAGGGCTTTACAACGTGATGCATCTCCCAGATGCGTCACGTTGTTAATATACGCCGCACCATTGCGCCTCTTTTGTGCTGTCGCTGCGTCACAAAAGTCACGCAACAATGGAGCAAAAGAGCCGCAAGGGCCTTCTAAATCAGCCCCTACAGACTCAAGTCCAGTCCTTCCTTTGTACACATGGCGATAAGAAGAAATAGTGGTGGTGGATTAATAGTTTGAGTATTTTAATGACTGGTGAATGTAGTAGGAAACTTTAGTGTTGTCGCTGATCTTCAATCACGATGGACTTTGGCTGTCACTTTGCGTGCTGCGGACTGCTGCCTGCCAATCCTAGGCAAACCTTTTTAGTACTTTGTTTAGTGAGTTACATAGGGTAGTTTCCAATTCGACGGTCCGCAAATCAAGCAATACTAAAGTAATGACGTAGTCGACCACATGAGATTGGTCAATAATATATCCCGTGGAGTCGTTCCCTATTTGCTATTTCGCAAAAATATTTTGTTACTTTGTTAGTTCTTTTTTAAATGTTTGATTTGGTTGAGAAATATCATCCATGTTTTCTGTTTTTCTTTCTTTCATGTTGTACATCAGCTTCCCCCAGGGGCAAGAGGAGGACACAGGAGGAGGAGGAGGAGGGTGCTGTTGTCGATGCAGGCCAGGACCGGGCAGTCGAGGGCTCCTTTGCTGGCCCCAGTAAGTTTTAATTTTAATATAGAGTACTTATTTTTTCCTAGCGTTCCTCATTCGATTTTTTCTAAATCGTCTTTGATCTTCTTGTAGACAGGATCTAAATTCTTATCCTGCCTCGACTATGACTCCGTGTGGTATTACTAGATTATTCTTATTAGTCTGTCTGTGTAGCTAACTAAGATTGCACATTTGGCATTTCCATTGGACTCCCATTCTAGTCAGCAATAGCTGTATGCACTGAGTGTAGTCCTCTGGGATTGTCCATAATGTCTTTTCAAGTATTCTAAATGTTTATGCTTTGACCATTGCCAACAATAAAAAGGTGAATGACCACCACCAAGAAATAATAAGATACTACTTTACTTTTGGTTTGGATAGGAGGACAATCCATTCTACTACTGTTGCAGGGACAAATCTGCACAAACAGAACTATGGACACTAAATAATGCATCGCTTAGCTTATCAATTATAATAGGTGCTGTAACTGTTAGACTTTCCACATACCTCAGTGATAACAGACTTTGTAGTTGAACCCCCAATCTCCTTACTGACTAGATAGTGTGGCAGAGTCATTTAGCTCCCAAAGTCACCGATGGCAGAGGCACGGACTCATGCTTGCAAAAATTCGAAAACCTTTAGCTCATCCACTCTAGTCTGGAGGACCAAAAACCACAGAGTCTACTTAAGTTTAAAAGCTTTATTAAAAGTAAACACATTTATTAAATTCAGGTTTGTCATGAAAGTGAACGTGTAACTGAAAATGGAAAAGTGCTTTGTGCTGACGATTAATTGGACACATTTCTTGTGGTCGAGCCGAGCTCTCACCTGGTTTGAACTTGATCCTGCTCGTGTTCTTAGAAGTCAAGGTTCTGTCTGTTAGGAGAAAAAGTGGTGCGTGTTAAAAAGTAAAAAGCAAACATTCATCAGTTGTGCCAAAAAGTGCAGCAAGACAACAGCCTTCCCTGGAAAAAGGGACATTTTTACTCTAGAGTACACAGTCAAAAATTATTAAATTGTACACTTTTTTTCACATTTCTTTCTTCCTCCTAGACCAAATATTATATAGTAGTGAGTGGTGTATTCTAACATTATTAAATGTACTTTGTAGGTGGAACATCTGGAGACGGGGCCAGCGCGGAGGTGGTGGTGGCATTGGACGAGGAGGACAACTCTGGGGAGGAGGCGGTGCAAGTGCCGGACAAGGACATGCCTGTGAGGGTTCACACGGTGGTGGCGGGCAGAGGTAAGCTATACATTCCTTTGTCATTGAGATTGAAGACTGCAGAGTGTGCTTTCTGCACGGGTGTATTATAAAAAAAAGCAGGTAGTAGCCTCCTCTAAATGTACTTCGACTTAGCTGTGAAGTTTTTGGCGAGAAGAATCCCAATCAGATCTGAGGTGAACTTGATGGATGGGATGAACGAAAAGCGAAAGAAGGGTGTAAGTAAGTGTGGAAGCACGAGAAATGTAATGATGACTGGCAAAGAAGAATGATATGTGTTTGCTTGGTCCCCGAGGTGGCTGGGAAGGTAAGAAAATGGTATGGTGCATGGCTGGGTGAATGATGAAGCAAGGATGGGTGGAAGGAGAACAGCCTGGGTGGGTGAGACAGAAACTGTATGTGTGCAATATACTTTGAATGGATGGATGCCTGGATCATTCATGGTACTATCTGACTCTTAGATAGCATATGTGAATCTAGAGAGAGTAGACGGTCACTGGATGAACTAAGTGTTACTTTGAAGAGCATGTAACACCGCACCCGCACGTCCGTTCCAGTGTAGGAAAGGCAAGGAAAAGAAGTTGTAACGTTGTCCAAAGACTACCATGAATAGTAGCAGTAGTTTGTATTGCAACTGCAAGCACAGCATATATCCAGTTATTACGGTGGACACTCCCTACCTCCCTTAATAACTTTAGTTTAGTAGTAGTACGTCATTCATGTGTGGGGGTATCACTGTTCACTCAATAATAAGCAAAGCACCTAAAGTCATCCCATATGTCATCAAATACATCCCATGTGAAGTGATAGATAATCAGATAATTTAGCTTCTTCATTTTCCTTTTCTAATACTCATTTGCACTGTAGGGTGAAAGCTAAATTAATTAAGCAGTAGCCCTTTTAACAGAGTATTCTCAGTGCCACCCGTAATAGAAAAGTAAGAGCTTCACCACCTGCATGTACTGGACCGGTACAGTAACGCAAGTCTGTCTCACTCACCATGGTGTGCGTCTGTTTTTCTCGGGTGCAAGTTCACTGCGCTGGCATTATGGCGGCTTGCATAAGATAACGTACCAATTTTCCTAAACAAGAGAGAAGAAGAAGAATAAGAGTGGTGTACTGTCATAGTCGACTGTAATAGAAGTCCATAGTGCTCGTAGAATTTGTTCCTTAAACTCCCACTAATGTTAGAGCAAGGATGAAGAAGTCGGAGGTTACATAGATACTGTCCTCAATAGTTATGCACTGTGCTTTCAATATGCTACTTGTACTGTGACAACTTTCTGCTCAATCATTTTGTGTTAATCTTAAGGAGCATTGGTTACAGACTATGTCTTTCTTTTTTCATGTAGTTGCTCCTTCCAAATCCAAGACACCATCAAGGAGGAAGGAGCTGGCTCGAATGGCCCGGCAACGGAGGCTGGATGCCACTGTTGCTGAATATCGGCGGCTGGTGGCCCTGGAGGAGGAGGAGACGCAGTCTGGTACAACAACAACGTCCACTGGGACAGCTGCATCCTCCTCCGTGCGTGCTGCCAGCCAGCGCAGTGCTCCAGCGGTACGGAGCCGGGCTACCAAAGCCAAACGCCACCGCCCAGCAGCAAAGAAAGCAGCTGCCCCTCACAGGATTTGCAAGGCACACCGGCGCCGCTTATCCCTCAGACTGTCCTACCTGGAGCAGGAGGTCCATAATTATAAGAACGTGGTGGAGGGCCTCTGCTTCGTACTTGCCACCCTCCGCAAGGAGCATGATGCCCTGGCTGCTAATTCCAACAGCACCCTGCCATAGTGTCCCTTGCCCCTTTTTTAGAGACTTTTGGGGGGTGGGAATTGGGAGTTGTGATTTTTGGGGACTTTTGAAGGACAATCGTTGGGGTTAGGGAGGGTCTTGCGGGAGATTCTTTTGTTAGGGCTATAAAAATATACTTTTTGAAACTTTATCTGACCATACCTGTTTTTTACTGCTTTTGAGTCTGGTGGGTGGGGGTTTAACATAACAGTAAGTTTGTTTTCCTGAATAGTCCTAGGACTTTAGTAGTACTACCGTCAATCAAATCTCTCGTCTCTCCTAATACTCCATTATACTACCTCCAACCAAACGCCTATCTTACCTGTAATTTCTGTTTGCAAGTAGGGCTAGGCCCAGGGCTGGCTCCACGGGAAACAGCAAATAAGGTTGGCAATCCTGGGCGGATAAAATTTCCTCATAGCGGTGGTACTAGTGGTGTGACACAGTGGCAGTTGCTTGCCTATGAAAAAAAAGAAAATGAAATCTGGTTTGTCCTCCTGAGCAATACAAAGGTACAATACAGAATATATCAGGTGACAGAAGTACACTAGAACAGTGCCACATTGTAGCCTAACAAATGTTAAAGTATAACTAATTCGGTTGAAGTTCTTTGACATTAGCCATGGGTCTTTGTCAAGCAGAGTAAGAATATATCCTCGGATTTCTTCACCAGCCTGTTGCTAACACCTTATCCTCCCCAGCAAGTGTGTGGATTTATTGCTGTAATTTAGTCACACATCAATCAAAACCACACAGCCCGGGGGAAGAGGGTTAGGGTTTGAAAAATGGATGGGTACGGGGGTTTTTGGGAAAGGTTTTGGGAGACAAGAAAAAGTAGCACAGCATGGACACACAATTGTGAACATAAACAAATCTTTGGGTACAAACCTATCCATCAATCTTTGAAAGTGCATACACTACTGCATGCATGTCAGTTAAAAGTAAGTAGTACTTTCGACAACTGTGGAAGAAAGAATGCGACAGTACAGGGCGTGGGTGGAAATATTGATAACTATATTCAACATAAGGTCTCTGTAGCCAGATACCTGAGAGCCTTGCTGGTCACTATAAATCCATTCACAACAACACTCAATGGGGTTGGTCTGGAAGGTATAGTAGATAGAAAAGGAGAAATTGCTTTTTTTCTAGGTGTCCCCTCACTCACCAGGGTTGCCCCTTGGTGACATGCTTCATCATTGGGGCCATCCCAGTCCTCTACGGGCTGGGGCGTGCTGCGACTTGCGAATTACGTAGGAGCACTTACAAATGACTATGTGTGGTGCAGATGTGATAGTGGAGTGGACTAAGTGATGTGTTACTGTTAAGGGATCAATTTAGAAGCCGAGAGAGATCCAAGAAATGCAGTCACACTCAGAGAAAAAGGCAAGGGATACTGTATCTATGTGGTTGTAGTGGTCCTGTTGGAAGTGGTAAGTAAGTTGCCTGCAGAAAAAAAATCCTCCTTTTAGCGGCACTCCTCCATTGCAGCCGACGCTTCGTCCATCGATGTTGGTCACCAGAAGACACCCTGTAAAAAAAAGGACAGCATAGACAAACAATGGAACATAAACAATTCTTTGGGTACAAACCTATCCATCAATCTTTGAAAGTGCAGGAACTACTGCATGCATGTCAGTGAAAAGTAAGTAGTACATTCGACAACTGTGGAAGAAAGAATGCGACAGTACAGGGCCTGTGTGGAATTATTGATAACGATATTCAACATAAGGTCTCTGTACTTAGCCAGATACCCGAGAGCCTTGCTGGTCACTATAAATCCATTCACAACAACACTCAATGGGGTTGGTCTGGAAGGTATAGTAGATAGAAAAGGAGAAATTGCTTTTTTTCTAGGTGTCCCCTCACTCACCAGGGTTGCCCCTTGGTGACATGCTTCATCATTGGGGCCATCCCAGTCCTCTACGGGCTGGGGCGTGCTGCGACTTGCGAATTACATAGGAGCACTTACAAATGACTATGTGTGGTGCAGATGTGATAGTGGAGTGGACTAAGTGATGTGTTAAGGGATCAATTTAGAAGCCGAGAGAGATCCAAGAAATGCAGTCACACTCAGAGAAAAAGGCAAGGGATACTGTATCTATGTGGTTGTAGTGGTCCTGTTGGAAGTGGTAAGTAAGTTGCATGCAGAAAAAAAATCCTCCTTTTAGCGGCACTCCTCCATTGCAGCCGACGCTTCGTCCATCGATGTTGGTCACCAGAAGACACCCTGTAAAAAAAAGCACAGCATAGACAAACAATGGAACATAAACAATTCTTTGGGTACAAACCTATCCATCAATCTTTGAAAGTGCAGGAACTACTGCATGCATGTCAGTGAAAAGTAAGTAGTACATTCGACAACTGTGGAAGAAAGAATGCGACAGTACAGGGCCTGTGTGGAATTATTGATAACGATATTCAACATAAGGTCTCTGTACTTAGCCAGATACCCGAGAGCCTTGCTGGTCACTATAAATCCATTCACAACAACACTCAGTGGGGTTGGTCTGGAAGGTATAGTAGATAGAAAAGGAGAAATTGCTTGTTTTCTAGGTGTCCCCTCACTCACCAGGGTTGCCCCTTGGTGACATGCTTCATCATTGGGGCCATCCCAGTCCTCTACGGGCTGGGGCGTGCTGCAACTTGCGAATTACGTAGGAGCACTTACAAATGACTATGTGTGGTGCAGATGTGATAGTGGAGTGGACTAAGTGATGTGTTAAGGGATCAATTTAGAAGCCGAGAGAGAGCCAAGAAATGCAGTCACAGTCAGAGAAAAAGGCAAGGGATACTGTATCTATGTGGTTGTAGTGGTCCTGTTGGAAGTGGTAAGTAAGTTGCCTGCAGAAAAAAAATCCTCCTATTAGCGGCACTCCTCCATTGCAGCCGACGCTTCGTCCATCGATGTTGGTCACCAGAAGACACCCTGTCCACTGCCTGCCTGATGCTGAATTGTGGCTCGCTACTGTGAAGCCTGACTCCATCCTTTTTTCCCCATTGCAGAGACTGAAACCCGGCCTGTAATTATTCAACGAAAAACAGGAAGTGATATAATATTACAACACCACTGATAAATAAATATAAGGTATGTAGGCTGTGGAGTGCAAAAAGTCACAATTTGATTTTCCTAGTAGACAGTACAATATTTTTGAAAGTGCATAGTCCGAGTCACCTTTTGAAGGATAAATAAGTATGGGCAAATTAATGTAGCGGATCTTGCCCCTCAAGCTAGGTGTACTGTAAACTGTGTTTTAGAACAAAATTAGATCTTCCTAGCAGTGCTCCCACCCAGACCCTTACTAAAGCCAGTCGCAAAAATGTAGAAGACCCCCAATCAAATCTCAAAAAACGAGGCCTAGCAGAAAACTGGTGACAAAACTTACTTTGAAAGTAAAAGTAGGCCGAAGTACCCCCTTCCTAATTACCCATTACCCACCGTGGATTGCATTGAAACCACTTGCAAGCAACCAAGCAAAAGTAGCCATAGCCAGCATCGCTCCAAGTCTCGAAATCCCCCCCACTCAAACACATGCAATAGAAATACTGCTAACCCTAACGAACCCTAAGTTAAGAATAGTGGCAAAGGCTTTCTTTAACTATGCCAAATCCCTCCTTTCCCACCTTGGATTTTCTTCAAATGACTTGCAACCAAAATTACACATTCTCACGAGTGCTCTAAAACCCCAGAACTCAGTTGGAATAATCTAGAACACCCCGAAACACATGCAATCCTGCTGCTAGGGCTAACCCTAACGAACCCTAAGTTACAAAAAGTGCCATAAGGCTTTTCCGCGAGGATTTTGTCCCAACCACTTCTACCCGGTATTAGACCTTCCCAGGAATGCCCCAAGACCCGCCAACCCACCCGCCAAGAAGCATAACACCCCCAAACAGGCCAAAAGCAAAATCTCATACTTGCAATATTTCTGGGCCTTCGGTCCAAACGCGCTGCGTAGCTAGGCCATAAGTCGGGGTTGGCAAAACGGATTTCCTGAAAAGCAAATGCAATCAAGATTAGAGTGTCCCAGCAATGCTCCCAGACCACGAAACTCACCCACAAACAGACGGAACCCCCCCTAAGAGCACCTCAAAGGCAAGCAAGTCATCAAAAACACAAAGAAATTTCCGCCTGGGATTTGGTCCAAAACACTTTTATCCGGTATTAGAGCTTCCCAGCAATGGCCCCAGAGCCGTCAACCCAGGAGAAAACGAGTAGAAGACCCCCAAACAGCCAAAGAGCAAAAGTACAAAAATGGGGACTTAGTCAATTTTTCACAAATTTCCCAAATCACTCCGCGCGCGCTCTGCAGCTAGGCCCTAACTCCCCTCTGCCACCATGGATTTGCTTCAAACCTCTTGCAAAGTAAAGTATATATAGCCAGCAGTGCTCCCAGACCACGAAACTCACCCACAAACACCAGGAAGCCCCCCAAACAGGCCCCCGAAAACGCTACATAGAGCAAAATGTCAGAAATAGCCAAAAAAAAATCGGCCTGGATTTTGTCCCAACCACTTCTACCCGGTATTAGACCTTCCCAGGAATGCCCTAAGACCCGCCAACCCACCCGCCAAGAAGCATAACACCCCCAAACAGGCCAAAAGCAAAATCTCATACTTGCAATATTTCTGGGCCTTCGGTCCAAACGCGCTGCGTAGCTAGGCCATAAGTCGGGGTTGGCACGACGGATTTCCTGAAAAGCAAATGCAATCAAGATTAGAGTGTCCCAGCAATGCTCCCAGACCACGAAACTCACCCACAAACAGACGGAACCCCCCCTAAGAGCACCTCAAAGGCAAGCAAGTCATCAAAAACACAAAAAATGTTCCGCCTCGGATTTGGTCCAAGCCACTTTTAGTGCCTCCCAGCAATGGCCCCAGACCCGTCAACTCACCTGCAAAGAGGTAGAACAACACCCCCACAAGTGCTGAGTCTTTCTTCATTGGGCGTAAACCAGCCCTCTGCTTTGATGGAAATAGGAGTCTGGAGGAGGAGGATAGAGGAGCATGTTCTTCTGAACTTGTGAACCTGAGGAATGCAGACTGCGGCACCTTCAAATCAATTAGCAAACAAGTGAAGGCAGTTCTGCTGATGGGCTTGTTTTTGTGATTATCTGATTAAAGTTTGAATTATATTAACTGTGCACAAAAAAGAAAGACAGACACACAGGAATAAAAGTGAATAAGGATGAAAAAGAAAGTTATTGATTCGTTGTCTCATTTTCAGGGCTCGGTATCACGGTCCAGGAATAAGAATAAGGCTTCGTCATCATACTCTGCGAATTCGGGCAGGGTGAGCTCAGTGTCACCTGACAGAGTAGAAATTCCCTCATCTATGTTGCTGGCCACCTCCTCTTCATCCGGCACGCTCTCTCGTACTCTGAAATCTGGTGGTATGAGGTGCTGATTCATCTTGATCATTGTTAACCTCTCCACATTTTTGGGCGAGAGGCGGCTCCGTTTGGGAGTTACAATCCCACCAGCCGCACTGAAAACCCGTTCAGTAGACACGCTTGCGAGTGGGCAAGACAAGTAGTTTAAAGCCAGGTTGGTGAGCTGTGGCCACAATTCTTTTTTTCCATGCCAATACGCCAATGGGTCAGAATTAACATAGACCTCTGTTGAGTCATTCAGATAGTCCTTCACCATCGACTCAAGGTCCTCATCCAAGGTTCCTCCACTTTGCTTAGCTCTTGCTCTGCCTCTGACCTTTTGAGAACCAAACCCACGCAGAGCTAGCCAATCCTCTTCAGCCTCCAATGTTTCTGTTGTCTTTCGTGCAGATGATCCGGTTGCCGGTGTCTTTAACGGCTGAGAGGTCACTTGTGCCACAGCCACAGGTGCAGAAGTGGATTGTTTTGACTGGGGATGGCCTGCTGATGTACTGCCATTTCCTTCAATTTCCAGCCGTTCTGTTTCAAACCTCTTGGCTGACAAGGCTAGCCAACGTTTGTACTTTGGAACATGTTCATCATCAAAAGGAAAGAATGCTTGGCCTGCCAGCGCCTTTTTGTAGCGTGGATCCAGAATAGTAGCACAAATGTAATGCTGTTCTGAGTGGATCTTTTTAAGACGTTCATCACCTTGTAGGAGCTCTAATAATTGCTCAGCCAGAAGCAAAGAGTCTTGGTTTTTGTCATCTTTTCCAAACACAGAACACACCTCCTTCAGTTGGTCCTCCAGCATGTACAACAATGGGATAGCTTTTCCCAAATTAGAGTCCTCCTTGCTGACTGCACGCGTGAAGAACTCAAAAGGACGAAGCATGCGTGTCAGGCTTTCAACTATGTTCCATTGCGGCCCACCCATCCTCAGCTCCTCTGTACCCTCTTTAAGGAAATATTGATCGAGTTCCGTATACTGCTCATACAGACGCTCAAGCATGTAGAAGGTTGAGTTCCAACGTGTTACCACCTCCTGGATGAGTGCTTTCACTGGCATTTGACGTTGATATAGCAGGCTCCTCAGCTGCTTCCGGGCCTTAAAAGAATGCCTGAAATGCTTGCACATTTTTCGGCAGGTCTCCAATACACTGTACGCTGCACTGCCTTTATTACCCAAGAATTTTTGGACAACCAGGTTTATACAGTGCGCCAAACACGGCACTCTGAAATAGTAACCGTCCCTCATGGCCTTAACTATATTGGCGCCATTGTCCGTGGAAACATAACCAACCTTGCGTTTTAGTGGGGACAGCCAGTTAAGGACCTTTGTGTTAAAGACATCCAAAATGTTTTCTGCTGTGTGACGTTTCTCCAAACCAAACATGGCTAGTGTTGCATGTTTCCGAGCACCTTTAAAAACAATGTTCGTGTCAACACCTGCGTTTAGCTTTGCTTTAGCCCCTGAAAAAGAGACCCAGTGTGCAGTGATGCACATGTAATCAGCGCCTGCGCCACTGGTCCACATGTCTGTTGTCAGATGTATAGTGTGAACAGCACTCTTCTGCAAAGCTGCCCCAATCACCTTCAGAACATCTTCATGTAGTGCTGGAACCGCAACTCGGGCAAAATAGAACCGGCTAGGAACCTTCCATTTAGGGCAGAGCGCTGTCACTAATTCTAGAAAACCAACCCCTTCTACAAAAGAAAAAGGGAGAAGGTCCAGAGCTAGCATTTTAGCCAGCTTAGTGTTATACAGACGGGTCATTGGGTGGTTGCGTTCATATTGCGCTTCTGTAAACAACATCTTTTTAATGTTCCCCTGGACCAAGGATTTACGGGATGATGATGATCTCTTCGACCCAGTTACGCTCGCTGATGAACTTTTCCGCATTGATGTCTCACTCTCTCCCACACTCTTAGTGTGGCTCCCATGGGGTGTGCTGCTGACAGGGGAACTGGGTGTAAGTGAAGTGTTTGAATCGTCTTCTTCCTCCTCGTCATCATCAGATGAAAAATCAACGTTTTCATTGCGTGCAATTCGGGCTTCCTTGATCGCGTGTAGGTGCGCAAACCATTGGACATCGTGCGTTCTCCTAAGATGACCTCTCTGGCCTCCGGTACCATAGTTGGAACCCAACTTACCACGACTAACTCGAAGCTTACAAATGCTACAAATGGCTACGTTTTCCTTTTTTGGGCAAACACTAAAGAAGTCCCAAACTGGAGACTTGAAATGTCTTCGGGGGCCGGAGGAGGCGGCGATACTGGTGGTGGTGGTCCTGCTGCTAATGCCAGATGAAGTGGAGGATGTGGATTGCCGAACTTCAGTACGTTTTGCACTTTCACCACCACGAATTGAGGTCGAGGACGAGGTGGGTACCTTCTTGCGAGGAAGAAATATGGAAGCGGTAGGTTTTGGTGTACTACTTAACTCCAAATCTAATGATTCCATTTCCATTGCCTCCTCGCCGACATCATCATCACGCTCAGCAGCTTCTCGGGATAGGGTCAAAATGTCTCTTTGCTGCATGCCCGGTGGGGCTGCAGTGACCTTTGTGATGACTGGCTCGTCGTCATCGTGAGAGGCTTCATCACCAGCAGTATCTGTCACTTCTTGTTGAGCCTCATCACACTCCATAGGTTTGAGTTTTTGGACGACCTTCCTTTTACGCTTAGGTACCGGTGTCAGATCATGGTGTGCCTCACTGTCAGACCGCAGTTGTGGTTCCCAAGCTGGATCTGTATCATCAGAAGGAGGTGGGCTTGAAGAAGATGTAGACACCCCCCTTGATCTTTTCCTTGCTAGGGATGTGGAAGACAATGAATGATCATCAGGAGGAGTGGCTTCCAATGATACCTCGGCTTCATTGTCGATT
Source organism: Lissotriton vulgaris (assembly GCF_964263255.1). Taxonomy (NCBI): domain Eukaryota; kingdom Metazoa; phylum Chordata; class Amphibia; order Caudata; family Salamandridae; genus Lissotriton; species Lissotriton vulgaris. The sequence continues at coordinate 480,799,708 of NC_141691.1, read as the reverse complement.
TCCTGATGTGCCCCTACTTCGGGAGGAACAACTATTGTGGGCACTTGTGAACCTCCATGCACCTTTGCTTGCGCATCTCCTTTTGCTGCCTCTCCTTCCACATGTACTTGGGCGTGTACTTGCACATGGTGTTGTTGTTGCGGCTGTGGTTGTTCAACACTTGTCAGATGAGTTACAACAACCTGTGTTGATTCAGGGACATTGCTGCTACTTTCTTGCGATGAGCCAACATCACTGGTCGATGGTGATTGGAGAAGTACACTGACTGCCTCTGAAGCACTCAAGGGCTTTGACTTAAGTTGGCGTGGTGGTGGAGGCACTGAACCCAATGGAGCAGGGGTGCTGCTCCCAGCTTGGTCCCCAGCAGATCCTGCTGCTGCAGGCGTACTTTTTTTTTTTCTCCCAAAAAACGTGGCGGGTGGCACACCAGCCTCCTTGGTAACTTGCTTCTTCTGCTCCTTACTAGCAACTTTCTTGCTAGAGGAGCTACGGAGAACTTTCTTTGGGGCCATCTTCTTCAGAGCAGGTCAGACAGCAGGCAGCAGTTGCACGAATTGTAGAGTTGTCTGAGGCCAGACGTGACGTCGCGTGACGTTATGCTGCACACACACACCGCTGCAGGACTTCTTCCTGGCACTGGTGGTTCTCTTGAGTCTTGTGCACCTAAAAAAAATGGAAGACAGAGGAACATCAGTTCAGTTATAGAGCACAAAAAAATCGAAAAACACTGCAAAATAAGCACAATCCCAATCCATCCATGCCCTCCATAATGTTTAAATTCAAGACAACCCACAGAAAGACTAGGCCCATGCAAGACTCACTACCCCTGGGCATAAATAAAGGTTGAAAAGTAGGCAAAATGGTTGGAGGCCTAACAACAAAGCCTGCATTCAAAATGGCCACTTGCCTCCTAGCACATGGCCAGGGCCTGCCTGTACCAGCACTCAAAATGGCCCCCACCCACATGGCCTGTCCCCATGAACACCCCCAAAAATCGAAAAACACTGCAAAATCAGATTAATCCCATTCCATCCATGCCGTCCATGATGTTTAAATTCAAGACACCCCACAGAAAGACTAGGCCCATGCACCACTCACTACCCCTGGTCAAGGCCCCAACAACAGGTCAAAAATCGAAAAACACAGAAAAATCAGCACAATCCCATTCCATCCATGCCCTCCATGATGTTTAAGTTCAAGACAGCCCACAGAAAGACTAGGCCCATGCTAGACTCAAATACCCCTGGTGAAAAGGCCACAAGTACAGGCCCAAAAAACGAAAATCACTGAAAAATCTGCACAATCCCATTCCATCCAGGGCCTCCATGATGTTTAAATTCAAGACAACCCACAGAAAGACTAGGCCCATGCAAGACTCACTACCCCTGGGCATAAATAATGGTTGAAAAGTAGGCAAAATGGTTGGAGGCCTAACAACAAAGCCTGCATTCAAAATGGCCACTTGCCTGCCAGCACATGGCCAGTGCCTGTAGCTGCACTCAAAATGGCCACCAGCCACATGGCATGTCCCTCCCCATGAACACCCCCAAAAATCGAAAAACACTGCAAAATCAGCACAATCCCATTCCATCCATGGCCTCCATGATGTTTAAATTCAAGACAACCCACAAAAAGACTAGGCCCATGCAAGACTCACTACCCCTGGGCATAAATAAAGGTTGAAAAGTAGGCAAAATGGTTGGAGGCCTAACAACAAAGCCTGCATTCAAAATGGCCACTTGCCTCCTAGCACATGGCCAGGGCCTGCCTGTACCAGCACTCAAAATGGCCCCCACCCACATGGCCTGTCCCCATGAACACCCCCAAAAATCGAAAAACACTGCAAAATCAGCACAATCCCATTCCATCCATGCCCTCCATGATGTTTAAATTCAAGACACCCCACAGAAAGACTAGGCCCATGCACCACTCACTACCCCTGGTCAAGGCCCCAACAACAGGTCAAAAATCGAAAAACACAGAAAAATCAGCACAATCCCATTCCATCCATGCCCTCCATGATGTTTAAGTTCAAGACAGCCCACAGAAAGACTAGGCCCATGCTAGACTCAAATACCCCTGGTGAAAAGGCCACAAGTACAGGCCCAAAAAAAGAAAATCACTGAAAAATCTGCACAATCCCATTCCATCCATGGCCTCCATGATGTTTAAATTCAAGACAACCCACAGAAAGACTAGGCCCATGCAAGACTCACTACCCCTGGGCATAAATAAAGGTTGAAAAGTAGGCAAAATGGTTGGAGGCCTAACAACAAAGCCTGCATTCAAAATGGCCACTTGCCTCCTAGCACATGGCCAGGGCCTGCCTGTACCAGCACTCAAAATGGCCCCCACCCACATGGCCTGTCCCCATGAACACCCCCAAAAATCGAAAAACACTGCAAAATCAGCACAATCCCATTCCATCCATGCCCTCCATGATGTTTAAATTCAAGACACCCCACAGAAAGACTAGGCCCATGCACCACTCACTACCCCTGGTCAAGGCCCCAACAACAGGTCAAAAATCGAAAAACACAGAAAAATCAGCACAATCCCATTCCATCCATGCCCTCCATGATGTTTAAGTTCAAGACAGCCCACAGAAAGACTAGGCCCATGCACCACTCACTACCCCTGGTCAAGGCCCCAACAACAGGTCAAAAATCGAAAAACACAGAAAAATCAGCACAATCCCAATTCATCCATGGCCTCCATGATGTTTAAGTTCAAGACAACCCACAGAAAGACTCAGTCCACCCACCACTGAGTACCCCTGGGCAAAAGGCCCCAAAACAGCCCAAAAATCGAAAATTCCAAAATTTTAATTGCAGCAACTGTAATGCCCCAAACAAACTTACTTGTAAAATTTCTAATCCAACAGTGATCCAAAGAAAGTCAAAAAGGCCTCAAATCCAAATATCCAGCAGCATCCACAAAAAGTAATCCTTCCAGCTCCAGACCCAAATGAAAAGTGACCAGGAGATGGACAAAGCAGTGGGAGGAGCCTGCTGAACAGGAACAGGAAGTTGAAGACTGTGGGGCACTTCCTTCCTCCCACCCCCCTGCCCCCCTCCCCAAAATGGACTCCTCGCTAAAAAAGTGCAGGCAAATGTCAAACTAAGGAGTTATTCAGATAAAAATCATCATTTCTAGAAGGTTTATGCTGCTTGCTGGTGGATTTCTTGTGCAGAATTGCAAATTTATATTTTCGCTCGCCGCATCTCAAATCTCGCAATTGCGAAGTACCGCGAGACGTGATCTCGCCGTACTCGCGTTGACAAACTATCGCTGGCAAGCCGCGATGACGTAATCGCGCTCGCCAATTCCCGCGGGATCACACAGCAAGATCCAAAATGGTGCAGCACTCGCAAACTATCGAAAAAAACAACTCGGCAAACGATGATAAACGCCGCGCGCCGCAAAAATTGTATCACCAACGCCGCGCGCCGCCAAAAAAATCCGCTGCGTGCGAATTTGCGGATTTTGCGGGAAATTCGCAAATCTCGCGGATTGCGAATTTCCCAAAAATCCGCAAAATCCGCGAGCATAACGGATTTTCCGCCCATGCTTACTAAAGATATCTCTTGCTACCTTAGAATAACCCATTATGCCTTGCAGCCCTTAGTGCCCAGGGAAGTGACGAGTCTGAGTGATGGAGTCCAGTGTCCTTTACATCGCATGCCATTACAACGCATGGCATTACATAGCAGATGCTATTACAACGCATGGCATTACATCGTAAGTATAGGTAAGTATACCTTTTTTAAAAAAATGTAATTAAGTTAATTTAATTAATTTAATTTAATTAAAATACATTTTAAAATAGTAATTAATTTAATGTAATAAATTAAAATCTATTTATTTAATTTAATTTTAATAAAAATTGTAATTAATTTTATTTAAATAATATAATGAAAATAATTTAATTTAAATATTTTTTAAATTGTAATTAAATTAATTAAAATAATGTATTTAATTTAATTAATTTAATTAAAAAATGTAATTAATATAATATAATTAATTTAATTTAATAAATATATTTTAATTAATTTATAAATGGTAAATATAATTTAATTAGCCCTAAACACAAACCTACCCCTGAACCCTAAAATACCCCTGTACCCCAAAACCCAAACCCTGCCCTGAAACCTAAAAACACCCCTGTACCCCAAAACCCAAACCCTGCCCTAAAACCTAAAAACACCCCTGTACCCCAAAACCCAAACCCTGCCCTGAAACCTAAAAACACCCCTGTACCCCAAAACCCAAACCCTGCCCTAAAACCTAAAAACACCCCTGTACCCCAAAACCCAAACCCTGCCCTAAAACCTAAAAACACCCCTGTACCCCAAAACCCAAACCCTGCCCTGAAACCTAAAAATACCCCTGTACCCCAAAACCCAAACCCTGCCCTAAAACCTAAAAATACCCCTGTACCCCAAAACCCAAACCCTGCCCTGAAACCTAAAAACACCCATGTACCCCAATACCCAAACCCTGCCCTAAAACCTAAAAACACCCCTGTACCCCAAAACCCAAACCCTGCCCTGAAACCTAAAAACACCCCTGTACCCCAAAACCCAAACCCTGCCCTAAAACCTAAAACTCCCCCTGTACCCCAAAACCCAAACCCTGCCCTGAAACCTAAAAACACCCCGGTACCCCAAAACCCAAACCCTGCCCTAAAACCTAAAAACACCCCTGTACCCCAAAACCCAAACCCTGCCCTGAAACCTAAAAATACCCCTGTACCCCAAAACCCAAACCCTGCCCTAAAACCTAAAAATACCCCTGTACCCCAAAACCCAAACCCAGCCCTAAAACCTAAAAATACCCCTGTACCCCAAAACCCAAACCCAGCCCTAAAACCTAAAAATACCCCTGTACCCCCAAACCCAAACCCTGCCCTAAAACCTAAAAATAACCAAACACCCCAAAACATATACCTCAGTACCCCAAAACATATACTCCTATACTCATACTTATTATAAAAATTACTTAAATTAATATATTTAATTTATAATATTAAAAAACATAAATACATATATTTATTTATAATTAATAATAATTAAATTAATTATATATTATTAAATAAAATAAAAATAAATTATATACTTACCAATACTTACGATGTAATGGTATGCGTTGTAATAGCATCTGCTATGTAATATCCTGCGTTGTAATAGCATCCGATGTAATGGAACCAGCGTTGTAAAAGCTGCGTTGTAACAGCATTACGATGTAAAAAATGCGATGTAACAGTAACATGCCATACCTTGCAGTCTGCATGCAGCTCTTTGATAGCAGCTAATAGCTCACTGTTCTATATTAAGATTTTAACTTATTGACTGCGGGTAACAAAAAGGATCTCTCTGACAAAAGCAGTAACCCACTGACCTATTCACAATATATGTAAACAACAAGAGAGTTAGGGTTCCCAATTGGTCACTCGTCAACCCCTCAGAATTAAATTACAACAACTAAAGAGTGATAATTAATGTGAAACACATACTATGTGTGAAAACCCCTGTCGCGTTAGCCCATGTAGCCCGAAAATGTTAAAGCTACGATTGTGGGCCCTGGTGAATTTCTGGTGCAGCCCCCACGGTAATTCCGTGAGTTATAACATTTTTAACACAAATCCTCACGGTAGGGTGCGTCTTAGCGCACGCATACCACCGGAGGAATCACACGCTTTGGTCCTGAAGAATGCTGAGGGAAATTCACTCCTAAGAGCAGAAACATGTTGACCTTTTACACTGGACAAGGAGTTTTTTTAATTATTTTCACTCCTATTTTTAACGAAGCAGTTTGGCCCTTTATTAAAGTTTATAGCGGGCACACGCTGTTTCTTTTAATTCACATACACTTTCACTAGCACCACTGTTGTTTTTCACATAAAAAACAAAAAACCAGCTCCGCTGTAACACAGGCGTTGTAGCACACTGGGGGGACATTCGGTCTCCCCAGTGGAGACCCTATGATGAAGCATGTCACCACTAGGTGGTGAGTGAGGGTCCTTCTTCAAAAGAAAAATTTCTTCTGTCTTTTTGCTTTCGTCTTTTTGCTCTCCCCTTTTTTCCTTAGAATTCTTGAATTTGAGTTTTCTAATTAATTTCTTAATTTTTCACACATACTATTCACAATATATGCACTTTGTGATCTGCATGGCACACGTCTTTGCAGCAGGCATATTAACCCTCTGCTCTACCTTATGATGAGTAAAAACTTCCACTGACCAGACAAAACTCTGATTTCTCTCCAGGAAGAACATTAATCACCAGAGTTATCTTGACATTTTTATTGTTGCCTGAAAATTGCTGAAGGCAAGGAATAGGACAGCAAGTGCTTTTGAAACCATAATATCGTAGCAAACAGGCACCCTACCTGAAGTCATCGCTCGGTGCAGTGGCACCGTTCGCACCGCCTTAGAGCCGGCCCTGGGTGATGGGTTAACACAACAAATGCATGGCGAATCAGAGCTACATAGATACAATAAAAATATGAACACTGTCTGCTTGTACTGATGTCTTTGCTAGTACTGTGTAAACATGTGGATGTACAAACTGGCATAACTAATGTTTCATAGAGTTTGGATATAGGATGTATTTTTGTTTATGGTCTGCAGCCCTAACACCAGTACATACCATGGATTGGGCTGGTAAAAGATAGCAAGTACTTTAAAGGTGAACCAATCTAAAAGTGGAATCTTCATTGAAGCCTGAGCGACAGGTAAACATGAACAATGGGTGAGATAGAGCCTTTGCAGGTGTGGTTAGAGTCATGCATGTTGGACGGGAGCGGACACAATACATATGGAAAAAATATTAAACGAAAGCTGACCCCTTTCATTAGCGGGTGGTTCTCATTCATGGTTCCTGCTTGGAACTGGGGAGAACCAATCTAAGAGTGCCTGATCCTGTGTTCCTGGGCAAATCACTTGATTCTCACACAAGCGCGTTGAACCAATCTAAGAGTGGAAACTTTATTGCACGCCTGAGCGACAAGTGAACATGAATAACGGGTGGAACAGAGTGTTTGCAGGTGCGGTGAGCGTTATCTATGTGGGATGGGAACAACATAATGCCCATGGAAAAAATATTAAAATAAAGCTGGCCCTTTTAATTTTCGGGGGGTGGTTCTCATTCCTGCCTCCTACGTTGAACTGGGGAAGCAGGTTTGATTCTCGGCATCGGCGCAACATCCTGTGATCCTGGGCAAATCACCAAATCACTTAATCTCCTCCCACCCCTACCACCCCTCCCCAGTGTAATAGCAAAATAACACACAAAATGAAATTGTCTATGTGTAATGTAACTGGGGCTCCTTTAAAGCACTTCAATACCTTTGGGGACACGAGTGAGGGTGTGGGGGGAGGCTGAAACAGAGGGAAGGGCAAAACAACAGAGAGCAGGGAGTAGGGCGTGGTGGGTGAAAACACGGGTGTTCGTTAAAAACAACGGTCAGGTTGGTGGGTTAACCCACGGGGGAGGAAAGAAGACGGCCTGCAGATGCACTCGTATGGCGTTCTCAATAAAGAAAAAAGTACCTTCAGAGTGCGTAGCCAGTGGAAGGATACTGGACACTAGCCAATGGCTAGTGACCGGATGCTGTACTTGGGCTAAAGTCAACGCCACTGCATGGACAGGCAACGCAGAGCAAGAGGACATGCAGAGTACGTGCTGACCAATCTGAACCATATAAATTATAGCAATCAATGGTAAGTAAAAGGTAAGTATTGGACAGGACGTAAGGCCCAAAAAGCCTGCATTTAATTTGGAAAATTTAGAGGCAAATCTAATCTTGAACACTTGAAATGAATAGAATAACAAGCATTGGAAATGCAATAGGTCTCGCATTAGGAAAGTTTGAGCTATTGGTATTGTAAATGACACTTTTTTTATTTATGTGTTGGTTTTGAAAGTAGCAAAATTAATAGCTTTGTCAGTTACAATGTCAATAGTTTTAACTTTTGCAAATGTGACACCTATAGCATTTGTAATGCAATGTGTGTTGTATTTACGTGACTTAGATGTATTGATATTACAAATAACAATGGCTTTTAATTTTGTAAATAATTAATACTTAAATAAAAGTTATTGTAATTTATAATGGCAATAGCTTAAACGTTTGTAAATAACTTTTGTGAAGATTATGTTCAGTGTATTTTATTGTGATGAAAATCCAAGAACATTGCATTTGCACCTAAACACACACAGAGCCACACACATATAGATGTGGTGGTGGATGTGGTGGTGGTGGGGATGGTGGATGTGGATGTGTATGTGGTGGTGGTGGAGGTGGTGGATGTGGTGGTGATGTGGTGGATGTGGTGGTGGTGGATGTGGTGATGGTTGTGGATGTGGTGAAAGTGGTGATGGATGTGGTGGTGGTGGTTGTGGATGCGGTGAAAGTGGTGGTGGATGTGGTGGTGGAAGTGATGGTGGTGGGTATGGTGGATGTGGTGGTGGTGGATGCGGTGGTGGATGAGGTGGTGGATGAGGTGGTGGATGAGGTGGTGGATGTGGTGGTGGATGTGGTGGTGGTGGTGGATGTGGTGGTGGTGGATGCGGTGGAAGTGGTGGATGTGGTGGTGGTGGATGCGGTGGAAGTGGTGGATGCGGTGGAAGTGGTGGATGTGGATGCGGTGGTGGATGCGGTGGTGGTGGATGTGGTGGTGGATGTGGCGGTGGTGGATGTGGTGGTGGTGGATGTGGTGGTGGATGTGGCGGTGGATGTCATGGTGGATGTGGAGGTGATGGTGGATGTGGAGGTGATGGTGGATGTGGAGGTGATGGTGGATGTGGAGGTGGATGTGGTGGTGGTGGTGGATGTGATGGTGGATATGATGGTGGACGTGGTGGTGATGGTGGATGTGGTGGTGGATGCGGTGGATGTGGTGGTGGTGGATGCGGTGGATGTGGTGGATGCGGAGGTGGTAGTGGATACGGTGGTGGTGTTAGTGGTGGATGGGGTGGTGGTTGTATTGGATGTGGTGGTGGATGTAGTGGTGGTGGTGGTGGATGCGGTGGTGGTGGATGCGGTGGTGGTGGATGTGGTGGTGGTGGATGTCATGGTGGATGTGGAGGTGATGGTGGATTTAGTGGTGGTGGTGGGGGTGGAAGTGATGGTGGTGGGTATGGTGGATGTGGTGGTGGTGGATGCGGTGGTGGTGGATGTGGTGATGTGGTGGTGGTTGTGGATGTGGTGAAAGTGGTGGTGGATGTGGTGGTGGTGGTTGTGGATGTGGTGAAAGTGGTGGTGGATGTGGTGGTGGAAGTGATGGTGGTGGGTATGGTGGATGTGGTGGTGGTGGATGCGGTGGTGGATGAGGTGGTGGATGAGGTGGTGGATGTGGTGGTGGATGTGGTGGTGGATGTGGTGGTGGTGGTGGATGTGGTGGTGGTGGATGCTATGCAAGTGGTGGATGTGGTGGTGGTGGATGCGGTGGAAGTGGTGGATGCGGTGGAAGTGGTGGATGTGGATGTGGTGGTGGATGCGGTGGATGTGGTGGTGGTGGATGCGGTGGTGGTGGAAGTGGTGGTGGATGTGGTGGTGGTGGATGCGGTGGTGGTGGAAGTGGTGGTGGATGTGGTGGTGGTGGATGTGGTGGATGTGGTGGTGGTGGATGTGGTGGTGGATGTGGCGGTGGATGTCATGGTGGATGTGGAGGTGATGGTGGATGTGGAGGTGATGGTGGATGTGGAGGTGATGGTGGATGTGGAGGTGGATGTGGTGGTGGTGGTGGATGTGATGGTGGATGTGATGGTAGATGTGGTGGGGATGGTGGATGAGGTGATGGATGTGGTGGTGGATGTGGTGGTGGATGCGGTGGATGTGGTGGTGGTGGATGCGGTGTATGTGGTGGATGCGGGGGTGGTGGTGTTAGTGGTGGATGGAGTGGTGGTTGTATTGGATGTGGTGGTGGATGTAGTGGTGGTGGTGGATGCAGTGGTGGTGGATGTGGTGGTGGTGGATGTCATGGTGGATGTGGAGGTGATGGTGGATGTGGTGGTGGTGGTGGAGGTGATGGTGGATGTGGTGGTGGTGGTGGTGGTGGATGTGATGGTGGATGTGGTGGTGATGGTGGATGTGGTGGTGGATGCGGTGGTGGTGGTGGATGGGGTGGTGGTGGTGGATGGGGTGGTGGTTGTGGTGAATGTGGTGGTGGATGTAGTGGTGGTGGTGGTGGTGGTGGTGGAAGTGGTGGTGGATGTGGTGGTGGTGGTGGATGTGGCGGTGGTGGATGTGGTGGTGGTAGATGTGGTGAATGTGGTGGTGGATGTGGCGGTGGATGTCATGGTGGATGTGGAGGTGATGGTGGATGTGGTGGTGGATGTGGTGGTGGTGGTGGATGGGGTGGTGGTTGTGGTGGATGTGGTGGTGGATGTAGTGGTGCTGGGAGTGGTGGTGGTGATGGATGCGATGGTGGTGATGGATGCGGTGGTGTTGGATGTGGTGGTGGTGGATGTGGCGGTGGATGTCATGGTGGATGTGGGGGTGATGGTGGATGTGGTGGTGGTGGTGAATGTGGTGGTGATGGTGGATGTGGTGGTGGTGTTGGATGTGGTGATGGTGGATGCGGTGGTGGTGGTGGATGCGGTGGTGGTGGTGGATGCGGTGGTGGTGGTGGTGGTGGATGGGGTGGTGGTGGATGGGGTGGTGGATGTAGTGGTGGTGGATGTGGTGGTGGTGGATGCGGTGGTGGTGGAAGTGGTGGTGGTGGAAGTGGTGGTGGATGTGGTGGTGGTGAATGCGGTGGTGGTGGAAGTGGTGGTGGATGTGGTGGTGCTGGTGGATGTGATGGTGGTGGATGTGGCGGTGGATGTCATGGTGGATGTGGAGGTGATGGTGGATGTGGTGGTGGATGTGATGGTGGTGGTGGTGGATGTGATGGTGGATGTGGTGGTGATGGTGGATGTGGTGGTGATGGTGGATGCGGTGGATGTGGTGGTGGATGCGGTGGATGTGTTGGATGCGGTGGTGGATACGGTGGTGGTGGTAGTGGTGGATGGGGTGGTGGTTGTAGTGGATGTGGTGGTGGATGTAGTGGTGGTGGGTGTAGTGGTGGTGGTGGATGCGGTGGAAGTGGTGGATGTGGTGGAAGTGGTGGATGTGGATGCGGTGGTGGATGCGGTGGATGTGGTGGATGTGGTGGTGGTGGATGCGTGGTGGTGGATGTGGTGGTGGAAGTGGTGGTGGATGTGGTGGTGGTGGATGTGGTGGTGGATGTGGCGGTGGTGGATGTGGTGGTGGTGGAAGTGGTGGTGGATGTGGCGGTGGATGTCATGGTGGATGTGGAGGTGATGGTGGATGTGGAGGTGATGGTGGATGTGGAGGTGATGGTGGATGTGGAGGTGGATGTGGTGGTGGTGGTGGATGTGATGGTGGATGTGATGGTGGACGTGGTGGTGATGGTGGATGTGGTGGTGGATGCGGTGGATGTGGTGGTGGTGGATGCGGTGGATGTGGTGGATGCGGAGGTGGTGGTGGATGCGGTGGTGGTGTTAGTGGTGGATGGGGTGGTGGTTGTATTGGATGTGGTGGTGGATGTAGTGGTGGTGGATGCGGTGGTGGTGGATGCGGTGGTGGTGGATGTGGTGGATGTGGTGATGGTGGATGTCATGGTGAATGTGGAGGTGATGGTGGATTTAGTGGTGGTGGTGGTGGTGGAAGTGATGGTGGTGGGTATGGTGGATGTGGTGGTGGTGGATGCGGTGGTGGTGGATGTGGTGATGTGGTGGTGGTTGTGGATGTGGTGAAAGTGGTGGTGGATGTGGTGGTGGTGGTTGTGGATGTGGTGAAAGTGGTGGTGGATGTGGTGGTGGAAGTGATGGTGGTGGGTATGGTGGATGTGGTGGTGGTGGATGCGGTGGTGGATGAGGTGGTGGATGAGGTGGTGGATGAGGTGGTGGATGTGGTGGTGGATGTGGTGGTGGTGGTGGATGTGGTGGTGGTGGATGCTGTGGAAGTGGTGGATGTGGTGGTGGTGGATGCGGTGGAAGTGGTGGATGCGGTGGAAGTGGTGGATGTGGATGTGGTGGTGGATGCGGTGGATGTGGTGGTGAAGCATGCGGTGGTGGTGGAAGTGGTGGTGGATGTGGTGGTGGTGGATGCGGTGGTGGTGGAAGTGGTGGTGGATGTGGTGGTGGTGGATGTGGTGGTGGTGGTGGATGTGGTGGTGGTGGATGTGGTGGTGGATGTGGCGGTGGATGTCATGGTGGATGTGGAGGTGATGGTGGTGGTGGATGTGGTGGTGGTGGATGTGGTGGTGGATGTGGCGGTGGATGTCATGGTGGATGTGGAGGTGATGGTGGATGTGGAGGTGATGGTGGATGTGGAGGTGATGGTGGATGTGGAGGTGGATGTGGTGGTGGATGTGACGGTGGATGTGATGGTAGACGTGGTGGTGGTGGATGAGGTGGTGGATGAGGTGGTGGATGAGGTGGTGGATGAGGTGGTGGATGTGGTGGTGGATTTGGTGGTGGTGGTTGATGTGGTGGTGGTGGATGCTGTGGAAGTGGTGGATGTGGTGGTAGTGGATGCGGTGGAAGTGGTGGATGCGGTGGAAGTGGTGGATGTGGATGTGGTGGTGGATGCGGTGGATGTGGTGGTGGTGGATGCGGTGGTGGTGGAAGTGGTGGTGGATGTGGTGGTGGTGGATGCGGTGGTGGTGGAAGTGGTGGTGGATGTGGTGGTGGTGGATGTGGTGGTGGTGGTGGATGTGGTGGTGGTGGATGTGGTGGTGGATGTGGCGGTGGATGTCATGGTGGATGTGGAGGTGATGGTGGATGTGGAGGTGATGGTGGATGTGGAGGTGGATGTGGTGGTGGTGGTGGATGTGATGGTGGATGTGATGGTGGACGTGGTGGGGATGGTGGATGAGGTGATGGATGTGGTGGTGGATGTGGTGGTGGATGCGGTGGATGTGGTGGTGGTGGATGTGGTGGATGTGGTGGTGGTGGATGTCATGGTGGATGTGGAGGTGATGGTGGATGTGGTGGTGGTGGTGGAGGTGATGGTGGATGTGGTGGTGGTGGTGGTGGTGGATGTGATGGTGGATGTGGTGGTGATGGTGGATGTGGTGGTGGATGCGGTGGTGGTGGTGGATGCGGTGGTGGTGGTGGATGGGGTGGTGGTTGTGGTGGTTGTGGTGGTGGATGTAGTGGTGGTGGTGGTGGTGGTGGTGGTGGTGGATGCGGTGGTGATGGTGGATGCGGTGGTGGTGGAAGTGGTGTTTGATGTGGCGGTGGTGGATGTGATGGTGGTAGATGTGGTGAATGTGGTGGTGGATGTGGCGGTGGATGTCATGGTGGATGTGGAGGTGATGGTGGATGTGGTGGTGGATGTGGTGGTGGTGGTGGATGTGGTGGTGGTTGTGGTGGATGTGGTGGTGGATGTAGTGGTGCTGGGAGTGGTGGTGGTGATGGATGCGATGGTGGTGATGGATGCGGTGGTGTTGGATGTGGTGGTGGTGCATGTGGCGGTGGTGGTGGATGCGGTGGTGGTGGATGCGGTGGTGGTGGTGGTGGTGGATGGGGTGGTGGTGGATGGGGTGGTGGATGTAGTGGTGGTGGTGGTGGATGTGGTGGTGGTGGATGCGGTGGTGGTGGAAGTGGTGGTGGATGTGGTGGTGGTGGATGCGGTGGTGGTGGAAGTGGTGGTGGATGTGGTGGTGCTAGTGGATGTGATGGTGGTGGATGTGGCGGTGGATGTCATGGTGGATGTGGAGGTGATGGTGGATGTGGTAGTGGATGTGATGGTGGTGGTGGTGGATGTGATGGTGGATGTGGTGGTGATGGTGGATGTGGTGGTGATGGTGGATGTGGTGGTGGATGCGGTGGATGTGGTGGTGGATGCGGTGGATGTGGTGGATGCAGTGGTGGATACGGTGGTGGTGGTAGTGGTGGATGGGGTGGTGGTTGTAGTGGATGTGGTGGTGGATGTAGTGGTGGTGGGTGTGGTGGTGGTGGTGGATGCGGTGGTGGTGGATGTGGTGGATGTCATGGTGGATGTGGAGGTGATGGTGGATGTGGTGGTGGATGTAGTGGTGGTGGTGGTGGATGTGGTGGTGGTGGATGCGGTGGTGGTGGAAGTGGTGGTGGATGTGGTGGTGGTGGATGCGGTGGTGGTGGAAGTGGTGGTGGATGTGGTGGTGGATGTAGTGGTGCTGGGAGTGGTGGTGGTGATGGATGCGATGGTGGTGATGGATGTGGTGATGGTGGATGCGGTGGTGGTGGTGGATGCGGTGGTGGTGGATGCGGTGGTGGTGGATGCGGTGGTGGTGGTGGTGGTGGATGGGGTGGTGGTGGATGGGGTGGTGGATGTAGTGGTGGTGGATGTGGTGGTGGTGGATGCGGTGGTGGTGGAAGTGGTGGTGGATGTGGTGGTGGTGGATGCGGTGGTGGTGGAAGTGGTGGTGGATGTGGTGGTGCTAGTGGATGTGATGGTGGTGGATGTGGCGGTGGATGTCATGGTGGATGTGGAGGTGATGGTGGATGTGGTAGTGGATGTGATGGTGGTGGTGGTGGATGTGATGGTGGATGTGGTGGTGATGGTGGATGTGGTGGTGATGGTGGATGTGGTGGTGGATGCGGTGGATGTGGTGGTGGATGCGGTGGATGTGGTGGATGCGGTGGTGGTGGAAGTGGTGGTGGATGTGGTGGTGGATGTAGTGGTGCTGGGAGTGGTGGTGGTGAGGGATGCGATGGTGGTGATGGATGTGGTGATGGTGGATGCGGTGGTGGTGGTGGATGCGGTGGTGGTGGATGCGGTGGTGGTGGATGCGGTGGTGGTGGTGGTGGTGGATGGGGTGGTGGTGGATGGGGTGGTGGATGTAGTGGTGGTGGTGGTGGATGTGGTGGTGGTGGATGCGGTGGTGGTGGAAGTGGTGGTGGATGTGGTGGTGGTGGATGCGGTGGTGGTGGAAGTGGTGGTGGATGTGGTGGTGCTAGTGGATGTGATGGTGGTGGATGTGGCGGTGGATGTCATGGTGGATGTGGAGGTGATGGTGGATGTGGTAGTGGATGTGATGGTGGTGGTGGTGGATGTGATGGTGGATGTGGTGGTGATGGTGGATGTGGTGGTGATGGTGGATGTGGTGGTGGATGCGGTGGATGTGGTGGTGGATGCGGTGGATGTGGTGGATGCAGTGGTGGATACGGTGGTGGTGGTAGTGGTGGATGGGGTGGTGATTGTAGTGGATGTGGTGGTGGATGTAGTGGTGGTGGGTGTGGTGGTGGTGGTGGATGCGGTGGTGGTGGATGTGGTGGATGTCATGGTGGATGTGGAGGTGATGGTGGATGTGGTGGTGGATGTAGTGGTGGTGGTGGTGGATGTGGTGGTGGTGGATGCGGTGGTGGTGGAAGTGGTGGTGGATGTGGTGGTGGTGGATGCGGTGGTGGTGGAAGTGGTGGTGGATGTGGTGGTGCTAGTGGATGTGATGGTGGTGGATGTGGCAGTGGATGTCATGGTGGATGTGGAGGTGATGGTGGATGTGGTGGTGGATGTGATGGTGGTGGTGGTGGATGTGATGGTGGATGTGGTGGTGATGGTGGATGTGGTGGTGGATGCGGTGGATGTGGTGGTGGATGCGGTGGATGTGGTGGATGCGGTGGTGGTGGAAGTGGTGGTGGATGTGGTGGTGGATGTAGTGGTGCTGGGAGTGGTGGTGGTGAGGGATGCGATGGTGGTGATGGATGTGGTGATGGTGGATGCGGTGGTGGTGGTGGATGCGGTGGTGGTGGATGCGGTGGTGGTGGATGCGGTGGTGGTGGTGGTGGTGGATGGGGTGGTGGTGGATGGGGTGGTGGATGTAGTGGTGGTGGTGGTGGATGTGGTGGTGGTGGATGCGGTGGTGGTGGAAGTGGTGGTGGATGTGGTGGTGGTGGATGCGGTGGTGGTGGAAGTGGTGGTGGATGTGGTGGTGCTAGTGGATGTGATGGTGGTGGATGTGGCGGTGGATGTCATGGTGGATGTGGAGGTGATGGTGGATGTGGTAGTGGATGTGATGGTGGTGGTGGTGGATGTGATGGTGGATGTGGTGGTGATGGTGGATGTGGTGGTGATGGTGGATGTGGTGGTGGATGCGGTGGATGTGGTGGTGGATGCGGTGGATGTGGTGGATGCAGTGGTGGATACGGTGGTGGTGGTAGTGGTGGATGGGGTGGTGATTGTAGTGGATGTGGTGGTGGATGTAGTGGTGGTGGGTGTGGTGGTGGTGGTGGATGCGGTGGTGGTGGATGTGGTGGATGTCATGGTGGATGTGGAGGTGATGGTGGATGTGGTGGTGGATGTAGTGGTGGTGGTGGTGGATGTGGTGGTGGTGGATGCGGTGGTGGTGGAAGTGGTGGTGGATGTGGTGGTGGTGGATGCGGTGGTGGTGGAAGTGGTGGTGGATGTGGTTGTGCTAGTGGATGTGATGGTGGTGGATGTGGCAGTGGATGTCATGGTGGATGTGGAGGTGATGGTGGATGTGGTGGTGGATGTGATGGTGGTGGTGGTGGATGTGATGGTGGATGTGGTGGGATGGTGGATGTGGTGGTGATGGTGGATGTGGTGGTGGATGCCGTGGATGTGGTGGTGGATGCGGTGGATGTGGTGGATGCAGTGGTGGATACGGTGGTGGTGGTAGTGGTGGATGGGGTGGTGGTTGTAGTGGATGTGGTGGTGGATGTAGTGGTGGTGGGTGTGGTGGTGGTGGTGGATGCGGTGGTGGTGGATGTGGTGGATGTCATGGTGGATGTGGAGGTGATGGTGGATGTGGTGGTGGTGGATGTGATGGTGGATGTGGTGGTGGATGTGGTGGTGGTGGTGGATGTGATGGTGGATGTGGTGGTGATGGTGGATGTGGTGGTGGATGCGGTGGTGGATGCGGTGGTGGTGGATGCGGTGGATGTGGTGATGGTGGATGCGGTGGTGGTGGTGGATGCGGTGGTGGTGGATGGGGTGGTGGTTGTGGTGGATGTGGTGGTGGATGTAGTGGTGGTGGGTGTGGTGGTGGATGCGGTGGTGGTGGATGCGGATGTGGTGGATGTGGTGGTGATGGATGTCATGGTGGATGTGGAGGTGATGGTGGATGTGGTGGTGGTTGTGGAGGTGATGGTGGATGTGGTGGTGGTGGTGGATGTGATGGGGACGTGGTGGTGATGGTGGGTGTGGTGGTGGATGCGGTGGTGGTGGATGCGGTGGATGTGGTGGTGAATACGGTGGTGGTGGTGGATGGGGTGGTGGTTGTAATGGATGTGGTGGTGGATGTAGTGGTGGATGGGGTGGTGGTTGTGGTGGATGTGGTGGTGGATGTAGTGGTGGTGCGGGTAGTGGTGGTGGGGGTGGTGGATGCGGTGGTGGTGGTGGATGCGGTGGTGGTGGAAGTGGTGGTGGATGTGGTGGTGGTGGTGGATGTGGCGGTGGTGGATGTGATGTTGGTGGATGTGGTGGATGTGGCGGTGGATGTCATGGTGGATGTGGAGGTGATGGTGGATGTGGTGGTGGATGTGGTGGTGGTGGTGGATGGGGTGGTGGTTGTGGTGGATGTGGTGGTGGATGTAGTGGTGGTGGGTGTGGTGGTGGTGGTGGATGCCGTGGTGGTGGTGGATGCGGTGGTGCTGGATGTGGTGGTGGTGGATGTGGCGGTGGATGTCATGGGGGATGTGGAGGTGATGGTGGATGTGGTGGTGGTGGATGTGGTGGTGATGGTGTATGTGGTGGTGGATGCGGTGGTGGTGGATGCGGTGGATGCGGTGGTGGTGGATGCGGTGGATGTGGTGATGGTGGATGCGTTAGTGGTGGTGGATGCGGTGGTGGTGGTGGTGGATGGGGTGGTGGTTGTGGTGGATGTGGTGGTGGATGTATTGGCGGTTGTGGTGGATGTGGTGGTGGTGGATGCGGTGGTGGTGGATGCGGTGGTGGTGGAAATGGTGGTGGATGTGGTGGTGGTGGTGGATGTGGCGGTGGTGGATGTGATGGTGGTGGATGTGGTGGTGGATGTGGCGGTGGATGTCATGGTGGATGTGGAGGTGATGGTGGATGTGGTGGTGGATGTGGTGGTGGTGGTGGATGTGATGGTGGATGTGATGGTGGATGTGGTGGTGATGGTGGATGTGGTGGTGTATGCGGTGGATGTGGTGGTGGATGCGGTGGTGGTGGATGCGGTGGATGTGGTGATGGTGGATGCAGTGGTGGATGGGGTGGTTGTGTATATTGTCTAGAAGCCTTGTATCAGCAGAGCTGGGCATTATTGACATAACAGCAGTGGCACACAGGTGGGTAACATGCACGTGACCTGGTGACCCTGGAGGCGTGAGTGGTAGGACATTGTTACACCCCTACAGTGTGCGTCTGTGTGGTGTGTCCTGGTGTGTGTCTGTCCGTTTTCCCGTGCATTTATTCTGGGAAGGTCTGTGTGTCTCTGTCAGTCTTTGTTAGAAAATGGTTGAAGTGACATCTGTTGTAGAAGTGTTTGTGTGTTTGCGACTGTTTCCGTGTGAATGCGTGCCTGTGGGTGTTTATCATCATCTGTGGGAGTCTCTTTGCAAAACGACATGTATTGTCGTGTGTATGTGTGCACGCACGTGCCTGCGTTAATGTGAATGTGCATGCTATTGTGTGTAGTGTGTGTGTCTATATGCGTGCGAGTGTGTTTCTCTCTATGTGTCTGTGCACGCGCATTTGCACCATTGTGTGCGTGTCCGTGGGCGTGTGTGCGCAGGTAACGGCTTGCTGTGCACACGTACACACTAGATCAAGTGTTCCCCTGGAGTGTAAAATAAATATGTGTACACTCTTCGCAAATATCTGTCCCGTTTGTCCAAATGAAGCCCGCTATTCTGGTGTATTTTGGGAAAAGGCCGCTTCCTGGACACAGTCTGTAGACGTCTCCCAACAATATGCTTTAAAAGAAGACGATGACAGACGCTGGGCTCCCGGACACTTGAGGGCATTGCTGTGCGAAGGGGGGAGGAGAAATGCGACACGGCGGGCAGGGGAGGGGGCGGAGCGGGGAGAGGGTGTGAAAGCAGCAGGGGCCTTTGAAGTGAAACTAAGCTTCACTTCAAAGGTGTGGGAGGAGTGCGGCTGAGGGAACAGACGGTGATTTGGTGATGTGCTTGCGCATTGACCTAAAAGCCACGGGCACAGCACCAAATCGCCCAGTTAGGTAAAGTCTGTTTAAGACGCTATAGTCTCGCCTCTTCAATGCGCTTGTGCATTGAGAGGCGAGACCTAAAAATTAGTGCACCTTAGATGGACATCCATGTGGATGACAGCAGCCACTTTATAGAGGAGTTAACAATACTTGCAATCTCTTTATTACAAAGACAGATAAAGGTGACCACACCATTCAGTTCAATTATTTGAATAAATGCACGCTGTGACCGCGTGGATTAACTAAAGATGGTAATAGTGAACCCTCGATTGCTGCACCCAGTCAACGAGCCAAAACAAAATCAAACCGGGCCCAAAAAATGCTTCTCTAGTAAAAAAAAACATTGCAAAACAATTCCTTTTATGGAATGAAGGAAATATATATATTTTTTAAACCTGGGCCAACTGGAATTAACTTTTTTTAAATTACAGAAAAAAACAGATATTGATGTCAGTCTATGTAAGTCTGAGCAAAGCAAAACGTTTTGCGGCGAAAAAAGAGTGTAATACACATTTCAAAATATTGAGTACTGTGGTTGTATTTTTATGTACTGATGCAAAACTTTCAAATAGTGTGTCAAGCATATATGAGATTGCATGGTAATTTGCATAAGCCACCATAATATGCTGATTCATTGACTGCCACCTTGTTGCTCCATTGTGCCCATGCTCAGCCTTCTCACCACTGGTGCATTCAGCTTCATTCTTATGTTTGCCACTCTAAATGGGGATTGATAAAACGACTAGCTCAACTTCTGCTAGTTTGCATTTCTCGCACCCTTTTCATTCTTCTCATAAGAAAGCTGTGCACCTGGCCTAAGTTTTGGTTTCTGCCATGTGTGCTCTTGTTGGATTGAATGTATGTGGAAACCTATAAATGTATTGCAAATGCCTAGGGATGAGATCAGCGTAAGATGCTCACTCCTATGAGGAGGACAAGCTTCCGCGTTGCAAGATAAATTATACACTCCACTTAATTTGTTAAATATACGCAGACTTCACTCATTTGTACGTGTTCCTTGTTGTCTCTTCGACTCATATACCGAACTAGTCAATTTAATATAGAATTGCAATTATGTGCCAAGACAGAATCATGATGCCAGGTGAACGCAACCAATCTTCAACATAGCTAATATTGAACTGTACTCAGTTGCTACACATGCAGACTGAGCACTCCACTATCATTCACTCTTCACATTAATGCTTGATTCCATACATTAACTATGAACAAGTCTATTTCCTTTTCTTATGAGTAAGCTAATACCATGCAATTTTGCTGAATTCAAACTTAAGTTTTGATCTTGGCTAAATGTGTGAACAGTGATACAGACCCAAAGTGCAGTATCTAACAGTATGTACATTTTAAAAAAATTGACAGAACTGAGCAAATGAACAACTGTTGCTTCTTATAGTCAGTCTTATTTAAGTTACCTATGGTAGGGAGGATAGTCCTATTTTTTACACTAAGGCCCACATGCATCAACATTGCCATTTGCGATTCCTTATTAGCGAAAAATAAGGAATCGCTAATAAGGAATCGCAAATGGCTATGCATGAAGAAATTGCTAAATAAATTGCGATTTCTTAATATTCCTTAATTGCGACTCGCAAATTGCGAATCGCAATTAAGGAATACCTCCCCATTCATTCCTATGGGCCTAGAGGCCCATAGGAATGAATGGAAAGACATTCTCAATTTGTGATTAGCAATTAGCGAATCGCAAATTGAGAATGCAATTTCAAGGGTGCAGGGGTGTCCAAAGGACACCCTGTTGCACCCCTGAAATCAATCTGTGCACATATGTTGTGCACACACATGCCCTATGGGCATGTGTGTGCACAACATGAAACTTCGAAAAATGCACAAAAGTGCATTTTTCAAAGTTTTCGCAAATTACCATGAGGTTCAACGTCATGGTAATTTGCTCCCCCTAAGTGCAAATTCGCAATTTTTTAAAAATTTCATGCATTGCATTTAAAAAATCGCAAAATGCAATTCCTTAAATGCAATCGCAATTTGAGAATTCGCAAATATTTGAGAATTCGCAAATTGCGAGGGCCTTCACCCTTCATGCATCCCAAAAATTCAAATTGCATTCGCAAACGGCCGAATTTTGCGAATCCCACTATTTGTGAATGCAATTTGCAATGATGCATGTGCCCCAAAGACCCAGAGGTACTTACACAGTGAGCTGGGTTTGCATCACAGAAGTGATGCCAAATGTTGCCAAGTGCTGCATTGGGGTTGAGCCCTAAAGTAACACAAAGTTGCACTATGCACTACTTTGAGTTTAGGGACGTTCTTTTGGTGGTACATGGGCATTTCGATGTAAGTACCCATGGGTTTTGGTGTAAATCCGTGTCAGGTATTAGCTTAAAAAATACTACTCCTTGAGGCAGCTTTAATCTTTGTTAATTTTTCTTTTCTCCAAACGTTTGTGTACCATGGTACACACATGAAAAATTGGAGAAGTATTAAACTATTTCTAAGTAGATAGATAGATAGATAGATAGATAGATAGATAGATAGATAGATAGATAGATAGATAGATAGATTATCCACAACTGTAAATTATAGGGCAATTTCAAGTCATATAGAGGCTGCGTAGCACCTAGTGACTTTGAAGTGTCATGTTATTCCTTATGCATGATTAGGAGTATGTTATCCCTTTAACTTCTGAATGAGCATTGTATTCATTATAACATATGCTCCTCCAGTAACGCTTATGCCTTACTCTTCCTTCCCTTGCCTCCTTCTTCTAGAATATGGTGCCAAATCCTCCCACTCCTCATTTTCTACTATGCAGTTGTACTCCATTTAAAAAAAAATATTCTAGCCCCTCTTTTCTAAATACATTTACAATCCTCCAGAATGTCACCCCTCACCAATTCTCCCTTCCCAAATACCCTTTTTCTTCCAATGCTACCTTATCATGTGTGACACCTTCAGTCAGCCTTGGCCATTCTGTATGCTCTTATTTCTTAGCCTAAAAGTGGAAGCCACATGTTCCAGATAAAACTTTACTCTTAGGTTAAAAAAGGAGGTAATAGCTGACAATGTCACATATTACATGGAGATACTTGACAGGTATTCTATTATACTACTCTACCCTGTCCACTATTCTCTGAACTTCCACTTTCTCTGGCACACTCGCTGTTAAAGGCCAAAGCTGGGTTAATGTTTATTGGCATCAGGTCTGCAAAACCAGGCTGCAGGCAGACTTCATATACTCCTCAAATTTTTTGAGGAACAATGATTTTCAGGCTATGCTTTTCCGAACATATTTACAAGGGGATTGTGCTGTCACTTTTTTCGATGTTCTGGTTGCGCTCTGCCCTGCACCATATTTACTTTGCATGGCTCAACGTCGCTTTGTAAATATGGTACCCTTTCCTACAGGTATCTCAGTGTTGCTGTGGGCGTTCCACCACAACATCCATTGCTTTTTGATGCTGCCCCAGATGTACAAGGATGTGTAAATCTGAGGTAGTGACAAAAAACTAATGCAATGCAAAAGCAGGTGTTAAATTAGGGGAACGAGGATAAATACTTATATTTCTCCTCATTTTTGCTTTTCTGTGTGTGCTACATACTGCAGTGTGACCGAGAGTCATGTCTGTCTCTTCCAACAGCTCCCTGAGAACTTGCTGCACCTACCTCCCAGGCTGAAGCCTTTATTTTGCATGGTACATTTCAGTGTTGTTTTCAAGCATGTTTGTACAGAACCGCAAATGCAAATTCTAAACATAATGTTCATTTGCTGGCTTACGACAGACCTTGAGCGCCATACGGTATATTGCATTCACATGTATGATAGTGTGACGTCATTTCAGCTCACTCCTCCTATCGGCATTTTTTGCTTTGGTAGTATGCTTTTGCATGCCGTTAACATGGCTTAATGAGACGCTTTAGTGTGTGCCAATTAAAGCAATTCTATATATTGTTACTTCTGAAGCGTACAGCCTCCTGCACAGTGCAGTCACTCATGGCAGGGACGGGATGTAAATGTACATGTATTTATATAGCACAAATCACCGACCCAGTATCTAAGCGCTTGCTTAGGGAACCCATCCTGGTATTCCACTATGAGATAACCCCAGCAGGGTATCCACAAGGTTAAAGCCAGGCATCCCGCCGCAAGGGGCCGTTGCGGAGATTAAGCAAGCTATTGCCCAGAGTCGCAGAGTGTGAACCCATGAATCGAGTAGGCACCGGAGCGAGAATTGTCGAGTCCATGGAATTTTTTGAGCCCAAGACCCGGAATTAAACCCTGGTCCCGGGCTGACCTCTGCTTCCAGGTCTGCCTCCTCAAACCAGTGAGCCACACTTCTGCTTCCTAGGACATCTACTCTGAAAGACCCCTGAATGTTACCCTGGTGGGGTGTAGAAAGTGTGTACGAATTTTTTGCACATCTCTGTTTATTAAAGGCTATGCTAACTTTGATAAGTCCATAAGCTGTTGATTTGTAGAACAAGCATTCTACTGCTGAACTCGTTACTAGATTTCCCACAGAAAATACAACAATTTAGAAGCCGTAGGAATGGATGAGGCAATGGCAAAAACTACAAGTATCTATCAGCAAATAGGGTTTCCGAAAAGCGTACCCTTCCATTTCTTTCTTCATATTCTGAAAGAAAGTTTAAAATCTCTTCATGGGGACCTGCAATAAAGCGAGATAAACTTATTGCACGAGTAAAGGCATTACCGATGATCAGTGCAAACAAAATATACGTATAAATGAAACTCAGCAATGTTTGCAGTTGAAAACGATCACAAATATTAATAAACAGACACTCTGATTCCAACTAGGAGTCTATTTAAAAGTGGTATTTGTGTAATTGTTATGGGGGCTGTAGCCCATTAACCACCTGCATCCATTTCCTAAGCAATAAAGTGCCGGTTATTTATGAGTTACTGTTTGAGAAACGCATACAGCACCCAGTGCAGAGATAAATGTGCATCCTGTAGGCATGGTTAATTGCACCCTTGATCCTTTGTAGCTCGTTTGTTAATCATCATAGCGCCGGGTAATAATAACAACTTTTTACACCGCGCCAAGAAGCAGGAAGAATCTGATAAGAAGTTAGTGAATGTATTTGCTATTTAATTAGCCAATTGCTTTGCTAATGTTATTGTATTCTAGCTTTGCATTATTTAGTGTATATTTGTGATATGTTGTAGTTGTTTGTAGTTAGAATTGTTTTGTTAGCTGTGTAGTAGTTTAAAGCATAGCGTTAGTAGTAAAAGAGCAGTGTTTCCGATTTGGGGGTGAATGAATAGAAAAATAGTATGTGTTAATTTCGTATAGTGAGGATTACAATAGCATGAGGCAGACGAAAGGGGCGTGGGGAGAGCAAATATATGCACATATCACAAATATACACTAAATAATGCAAAGCTAGAATACAATATAATTAGCAAAGCAACTGGTGTTCCTGGGATGTGGGCAGAATTTGGTATTAATAGAGCAGGGTAGGAAGAAAAAAAAACAGCTCTGGGAAATATTTTAATACTACTCCCAGATGGCACAGAGCTTTTTAGTTTAACCCTTTCTTGAAGGGCTTGGGAGGATTCCCATCTAATATACTGTCCTCAAAAGTGGGGATGCAATGGCTCGTTCCACTGCACCATTTTGCAAATCAATCAACTAAAAAGCCATAGACTTTACTGACAGTTCCGAACAGAAACTAATGAAATACCACAGTACTTCAGAGCATAGCACACCATCTAAAAGCATTATTACTTTGTAGCACAACATTGTATAAAAGAATGTAAACTGTGTGCTGCCAGTCTGATTCTGCAAGAGAGATATAAAGGAAAATGGATTGAAGATGATGGTAATAGTAAATAAGAAAACAAAGATGGAAACATAGCATTGTGAAGGATGAAAGAGGTTATGCAGGAAACAGTATAATAGGAAAAGTTGGTGATATATGTAAAATCAGGAGAGAGAGGTGGTCAAAAGGGGATGGTAAGGAATCAAAGAGGCCATAAAGGCTGCATCAAACAGTAATGAGATGAAGAAAGGAGACTTAAAACAATAGACTTAAAAGTAGAGGAGGCCAAGGGATGAGAGTGAAATAAAAACATCAGGAATGATTAAATAAATTGATGAAAATCACTTGTTCAAATGTGTAGAAAGTGAGGTGGAAGTGTATTGGAAAGAAGGTTGATAACCAAAGAATGGGATTGAAAGATGTTAACATAAGTTGTTTCTAGAGAGGCAAAACTAGATGGAATAAAGAAGTAAAAAACAACAACAGTCCACAAAAATGTGAATGAAAAAAAGCTTGCTTCCCTTTTTGGAGACTGCTTGAAAAGTGAGGGACAGGGATGATCGAGAGGACTTTAGATAGCCAAATGGAGGGCTTTGGGTCCTTGGGAAAATGGACTCCTGTTTGAGGAGTACAAGGCATATCTGAGGTGCAGTACGCTACAGGGTTTTAACTCTCGGACTTTTGATTTACATATCACAACTATCACATGTTTTATTCCAATTAGTGCAATGTTATCAAAATAAAACTGTATATGAGGGCCGCTGCACTCCAAGGTAAATACAATTAAACTGGGTAATTTAGGTAATCTATTAGATAGGTGCGCAGGAAGTCACCTTCCAGGTCCAAAAGGTGCGTTAGATATGAAAGCGGTGGGAGCCTTACAGGGGGTAAGGACAAATCCTGGGCACTCTGGTAGGCACCTTGGTGCGTGAGTATGTTCAATAAAGTTCTGAATCCAATGCTTGAACAAAACTGTTGTTAGGTTTATTTCAGCATATTTTCATCATCATGGTAGTTTGTTGATCATAATTCAATATTTCCATAATCATATTCTAGTCATATGATCAAACATCAAAATTTCAATGTTTTTGTTGGATTATACATTCAAAAATCGTCCCGATGCATTTCGTGCAAGGATGCACTTCTTCAGGGGGAATCAGGTATGAGAAGAAAAACCGGCATTCTACATAATTCAGGGAATCTCCGCAAGAGTGAAACTACAATACCCAGAAGGCTCTAGGTTGCCATATGAGAGTCCAGGACTGTAAACAATGTGATGGCACAGAGTGATGTGGCCACCTTAACTCTGTTCTTTAGAGCCCAGTCATGACTATTCCTGTTGTATTAATAACAGCAACAAGAACAAGACCTCAGGCAGGTACAGGACAAGGATGTTCCCCTTGTTCCTGATCAATAGGCATTTAGCAGCAAAGTATTGCTGTTAAGAAAACCCTCACCCATCTACCTGGTAGATCGCATGCTTCATCATCGGGGCCCAGCTGGATCCCAGAGTGCGATCCAGCTGTGCTGCAACGCCTGTCTACAGCGGAGCGGGATTTCCTGTGGAAAGTGAAACGTGCTAAGTGAAGTGAATTATGTGTTAAAAATGCCAAATGAATAGGACACCCTGGACGTCCTCCACACTGCCTTAGAACAAGCAGACTGGCCCTACAGAACACCGAGGAGCTTTGTCTTACAATGTGCTGAACTAGCCTTGAGAGATAACTTCTTTGAATATGAAGGGACGCTGTACTAACAACAATATGGTACATCTATGGGCAGCACATTCGCGCCGAGCGTGGCAGGTCTATATGTATCCAATTTTGAAGCACAACATGTTCTGAAAATAGCATCCCCTTTCCATGACAAATTGGTGTTTTAGAAGAGGTACATTGATGATGTCCTATTCATTTGGCAAGGTATGGAACAGAAACTTACAGAGTTCCTGAACTGGATAAACACACTAGACCCCAATCTGAGGTTTACACACTGCGTGAGCAGGGAAAGTATCACCTTCCTAGATCTGGACATACAAGACCTCAGGCAGGTACAGGACAAGGATGTTCCCCTTGTTCCTGATCAATAGGCATTTAGCAGCAAAGTATTGCTGTTAAGAAAACCCTCACCCATCTACCTGGTAGATCGCATGCTTCATCATCGGGGCCCAGCTGGATCACAGAGTGCGATCCAGCTGTGCTGCAACGCCTGTCTACAGCGGAGCGGGATTTCCTGTGGAAAGTGAAACGTGCTAAGTGAAGTGAATTATGTGTTAAAAATGCCAAATGAATAGGACACCCTGGACGTCCTCCACACTGCCTTAGAACAAGCAGACTGGCCCTACAGAACACCGAGGAGCTTTGTTTTACAATGTGCTGAACTAGCCTTGAGAGATAACTTCTTTGAATATGAAGGGACGCTGTACTAACAACAATATGGTACATCTATGGGCAGCACATTCGCGCCGAGCGTGGCAGGTCTATATGTATCCAATTTTGAAGCACAACATGTTCTGAAAATAACATCCCCTTTCCATGACAAATTGGTGTTTTAGAAGAGGTACATTGATGATGTCCTATTCATTTGGCAAGGTATGGAACAGAAACTTACAGAGTTCCTGAACTGGATAAACACACTAGACCCCAATCTGAGGTTTACACACTGCGTGAGCAGGGAAAGTATCACCTTCCTAGATCTGGACATATTAGTACATGATGGTACCCTAATCACAAAAACACATTTTAAACCAACTGTAAGAAATTCCCTCCTCCGTTATGAGAGCTTCCACCCCAGAACTCTACATGAAAATCTCCCATACGGACAGTATCTTAAGTTGAGACGGAATTGTAGCAAGGTCTCTGACTACAAAACTCAATCACAAGCTCTCACTAACAAACTCTCGACTAGAGGCTACCCTAAAAAGATTATCCAGAAAGCACAAAAACTAGCAAGAAACCAAGATAGGGACGCTCTACTGGAACCTTTAGTCAAGCAAGAAACCACCACCCCACTTACCTGTGTTACTACATATAACTCGATATCCACTAAAGTTGCAAAAATCATTCAGAGTAACTGGCGGATACTGACTACTGGCAAACGACAGTGGGACAAACCACTTTTTTCCTACAAAAGATCACAGAACCTACGTGACAGTTTGGTATCCACCCGCCCAAGACAGAATAATAACAGAGAACAGACTGTCCTCAATGCCTGGGGGTTACCTAACATCATTGGACACTTTGCTTGCGGGAACTGCAGCGTGTGTCACTTGACCAGGACCACAAAAAATCTGAACCTTGAGCCTGGCAAAATATGGCAGATGCGAAATCACACAAATTGTAATTCAGCCAACGTTGTGTACATGATCACATGTTCATGTGATCTAAGGTATATAGGCATGACCTCTAGGAAAGTCAAAACCAGAATCTGCGAGCACAGAAGTAATATTCGATGCAAACGCAATACCACCAAATTCACTGACCTCTTCCTCACTGCAGGACACACTACAAACGACATGACATGGGTGGTCATTAAGCAATTTAAGAGCAACAGAAATAATCTACACAATGCCCTCTTGGAGAAGGAACAACAATGGGTTTATAGACTTCAGACCCACGTGACGGGCTTGAATGACACTGTGCCTTGGAACTCAATACTAAGACCCTGAACCTTAGGCACCGCTGGCCTATTTTTTCTGTTCAATAGCTTTGCCCAGTTCTAATCCATACCTTTCAGATTAACCTTATACAGACTGTCTGAAACATATAGACTCCTGCATTCTATAATTACTGCGAAACGAGGCATGTTTTAATTATCCCTGTTAGGACATTGCTTTTTCCCATCAGGCAGCCGGGTGAGCGTAGGTGCCTCTGTACCTTTATCTCTGCCAGCTCTGCATACTCACACAGCGTTCCCGCTGCCGTATTTTGGGATTCTATTAATTTTGTTATTCCAACTCCTTTCTGCCATGCCCAGTTTGTGTGTTTACATTTTGACATACCTAGCACCAACGCTTAGAAACATGCGCTATGCTCCCTTATTTCTGTGAGCTCTTGTGTGTGGTTATTGCATTCACGCATGCGCTCCTCCCTCCATAGGAGCCGCTACGTCCAAACAGGTTACCATTCTAGTTGCTAGCAGCACGTGATCGGTAGTCGCGATCACGTGGTCTATCTGTATTTCCTACTTAGTGCATACACTCGGAGCCTCTGTGTTTGCCGGGTCCCCCTCCGTACTATAGGTTCGGAAACCACACTAGAGGCGACGGACATGAGTAATCTCCTACACTGAGACACGCTTCTTTCCAGGTAGGCCACCGCCTGCTGACTTTTTCTACTCACGATACCGTCTTTCTCCTGTTTTCAGGGTGCCCTAGCATTCTAACGAGAGGTTGGACCCATGTATTAATTTACCCGTTAAGACAACGTGAGTTTCGCTGCTACATGTTACATGTTAGTTTGTCCCTTGTGTGTTTCTGCATGTTCTTCACTGATTCTCCATATCACATTCTATGCGCTACAATTTTAATATAGAGGTATGACTGCACAAGATGTGTCAATAGCCGTATTTTTAAATCACCTTCAGAACTGCACACCCACAATTGGTTTAAATCTCCTCTTGGCACATCGTAGCCACATAAGGTTTGATTTATAGTATTTGGAGTGTTCATGTGCATACTGCACAATTTTCGGACATACCCCATGCTTGAATGAAGCAGGTATTTTTATTTGGGCTCCACTCGCTCACTATAGGCACCATAACAATGATTCAGATCATGTTCAGAAAGATATGCCTTGCATTGCTGTTTTTACTGTTTCTTCCTTTATAGGTACTTAACGATATGGATCCGTAAGTATATTGATCCACGACACGCACAACGCGCTTTAGGGTGCGCGTTGATATATCTACACCTGACCGCGGACATATAAAGTTTTTTGGTCCACGTACACCAATGGTCCTGAAGAAAGCCTCACGAATACCGGAGAAGGCTGAAACTAGTAGACCTGCACTTTCTTGACAGAGATATAGAGGGATATTCTTTACCTCAAGTATATCTCATATACGTTTTTACTTATGCCATAGGACCCTTCCATTAAAACTTTTAAAAGGGTATTTCCTATAGGCATTTTTAACACATAATTCACTTCACTTAGCACGTTTCATTTTCCGCACGAAATCCCGCTCCGTTGTAGGCAGGCGTTGCAGCACAGCTGGATCGCACTCGGTGATCCAGCTGGGCCCCGATGATGAAGCATGCCATCTACCAGGTAGATGGGTGAGGGGTTTCTTAACAGCAATACTTTGCTGCTAAATGCCTATTGATCAGGAACAAGGGGAACATCCTTGTCCTGTACCTGCCTGAGGTCTTGTTCTTGTTGTTCTTATATATGTATCTGTGGAAAAGGACAAGCACCAGTGTTTATTCCTCCCTCTCTTGTTGTTACTGAAGAGTAATAATAACAGCTACATCCTCAGTTGTACTTGAGCACATCAGCTGAACCGTGAAGACCGAAAACATATTACAAATGTTTGAGAAGGGCATTTACAGGAGTTTTTCCGTGGAGCAAAAATAGCTGGCAAGCAGTGACCCCTCAGCAATAAGCGGATGAAGGGAGCAATTTTTCTCAGTGACACTGTGAATCATGTAAAACGAGCGAAGACCGAGAAGGAGGAAACGGGTAAGAAGAAGTGAACATGAAGAAAAAAGGGGTGGTGGTATAAAAGATTAGGTTTCAAGGAATTGGAAAAGATTTTAGATAGCGAATTAGAAAGAGGAGAGATTCCGTTTTTTATATACTTTGCAGAGTTCACCAATTTTCTGACCTCTGTGCGCTATTGGGAATTTCTTCTGCACAGTGTGATGGATAAAGTCAGGAGTGACGTCAGTGTGGATGAAAGGAGGGCACAATGGAAACTGAGGGGGGGGGGAAATTATCAGGCAAGGCAGAGAGATGTAGTATGAATTTAGGAAATAGATGGAAGGGAGAAGGGATGGGGCTGAGAAGACCGAAAGAGGGAAAGTAAAAAGATACTTGGGAGCGGAAAGAGCGACCTTTGGGTTGAGAGGGGTTTCAAAAGAAAGGAAACGTAGGAAAGGAGGATAACCCAGAAAGTTTTTAGAGTTTTACTAGGACAAAATCTTAAACAGGCATATGAGGAGTGATGACTACAACTTGCAGAACTCTGCCCTCCTGTGTATAAAACATGGAAGCTGCACTAACCAGCGCCAACCTAACACAGCTCACATCAAACAGTAATGACCGGCACCCCCGCTGATGCCTTGTCGGAAACTATAGCTATCAGGCTGGCTGGACAAGTGAAGACAGCGGGCAAAACTGCTGCGTGTTACTCTCTTCAAAACTTCAAAAGCATGAATTAGCAAAGTGAGCAAGTCACGCGACGCCTGCTGAAATATTAACCCTTTCTGTGCTGATGACGGAACCGCTCCGTCATCAGCCGCGGTGGCGCTGTGCTGATGAAGGAGCGGTTCCATCATGGCCGGCCCGCTCGCCGCGCCTGCACGGCGCGGATTCCGCGCCTGCGCTGGGCGTTCCATTGAGCGGGCGGGGCCATGACGGAACCGCTCCGTCATGAGCACAGCTCAACCGCGGCTGGTGACGGAGCGGTTCCGTCACCAGCATGTGCGCGCCGCGCGGCTCCCCCGCCCCCTTAGCGCTGCGGCGAAATAGCCGCCGCAGCGAAGGTGTTAAGCATGACGCCCGTGTTGCTGCTACTGCTGAAGGTTCAGCACGCGCCGATGTGGGGGGACATCGGGACGGCAATGAGGAGCATGCTGTAATGATGGCAAAAGAAAATACACGGAAGTGGCGCAACCACTATAACTAAAGCGTGCCGTACCTCTTAAAGAATAAATATATACATAAAGCTTGAGAGGAGCAAGTTGTAATGAAATTAAAGACGCACAACAGCAATAAGGAGAAAGCTGCCTCGTTGCCTACAAACAAAACAAGATGGCGGTCCCCAGTCTGGGTGGGCCAGGCCAACAGTGGACAAGGCAGTAACCCAAAAGCCCGATTTCCAATCACGCGCCAGTGTCTAACATAAACGATAACGCGTGCCAATTGAAAACAAGGGCGGGGCTTAAAGTCAATTCTGTAACTTTATTGATTACAAAAGGCCCTCGCATGGCGAGGACAGCGCATGCACGCTGCTAACGCCAGGCAAGACCTAAACATCTCATCTTGGGAAGAGGGGGCGGGGCCTCATGCAGGGAAGTACCTAAGAGGCGCTTTTGAACTCCATCCTCTCCCAACCCCCGTTCTTCCCCCTCAAAAAAGCTTGATGAGGCTGGTGCCGATGTCCTGGGGGGTTTTCACACCCTTTAATGGACATCAGCAGTTCAAAGCCTCAGCAAACAAGATGGAAAGCCTCTATTTACAGTGGCTTTCAGCTCGTTTTCCCTGCCACTGTGTGATTTCAGATCGCCATCGGGTGACCATGTGAAGAGAGCCGATATATAGTTTATAGGTATGAAGTTGGGTCATGCTGAATGGTCGGTCCATACAAATAATGCTGCCTTTAACATGCCAGTGTGAGATCCAAGTAATGTGAAAATACATTCAGTGAGTTCATCCATTCATTTCTTTATCCTGCCAAGCAACACTTTTGTAGGTTACTTTTATTTTTTTTACCATTACGAAGGAACCCTGACTTTGTGATACACGTTATTTTCAGAATCACAATTGTCGGTTACATCACATTATGGTTTCCAGAACAGGAACGCACACTTTGAAATATTGTGCCAAAACACACATTTGCCTTATTCTCCATTTACAATTATTTGTTTGATTTTCTATCTTTTGCCCTCTTTCTCAGTAGATATCTCAGTCTGCCTCTTGCACCAGATTCTGCTGTTTGTCATTGAGTTGCTTATGTGAGAATAGAGAGTGCTGTTTATGCAATGGAGGGCAGCAAGTGAGCCTAGGCCAATTTGTAGCTGCCCAGCGGAGGAGATATCATCAATTCATGTTTCTTGTGTAAGGCAGTATTTAAAAAAGTCTGTGTTTTACTGGTTTTCTTCAATATTAGTCTGAACTACGTTCCAAAGTCTTATTCACACCCAGACGTGAAACACACTGCATGCTGGGTGTGCAAGAGCAGAAGGGCCTCCCTGTTTTTATTTGGCCTTGTGGTATTCAGCTCTCAAAGTATATAATGAGAAACTTTTCAAACAAGTCAGTTTGCATTTTTTAACCGCAAACATAATTAACTTTAAACGTTTGATCGATGCGGGCCAGAACACTGCTTGGATTTTTACAAATACAATTCAGTATCTTTATTCGGTCTGATTAAAAATAGACCATAAAAGTACATAAAAAGTGTTACATATGTCCATAATCTCATGAAACAATGAAGAATAATCTGGCAGTAGATTAAGAACAGTAAAAAATATATGTACATAAAAATCTACCAGATTTCCACAGTACATAAAGAGGCTGTACTTATAAAAGAACAAAGAAAACCTTTTTGTTAAAGCAGTAATGCAGTCATATGGAAATTGGCCGCAGTTTGA
Source organism: Lissotriton vulgaris (assembly GCF_964263255.1). Lineage (NCBI taxonomy): Eukaryota > Metazoa > Chordata > Amphibia > Caudata > Salamandridae > Lissotriton > Lissotriton vulgaris. The sequence goes on along the minus strand of NC_141691.1, from coordinate 480,766,253 downwards.
AGAAAATTAGGGAGAAAAGCAGAGAGCGAAAACCTCTCAGAAGAGACCGCTATATGCTTCCACTATCCCTCTGAAAAGAAAATGACCAGAATACCTTGAATAGATTCCACCTGTAGTCCACATTCACACATACATTTCAAAGAATTAATCATATTTTTCCTGGTCCTAATGGCTGCTTTCAGAAAAGAGCAGACACAATAAACAGTTTCAGGAGAACTTAGAAATTGTAAGTGGAGCAGGGCTATTCTACAACGTCGGAATCCTAACTTACGAAACAAAGGGGTCAGAAAGTGCATACGTGCTAAACTGTCCAATTTATAAAAAAATATAAAGTGCAAAAGTAGGTGTGCAGAATGAATATAACAGGGACAGGTAAATACTGTATTTCCTTCTGCGTGTCAAATATTTTTAAAACAAAAGGACCAATAAACTGACCCTGCTCTAAATCAGAGAAGAAAAGAACGCTCCCATCTTGTCAATTCTATAGATAGATACATAAGGGGTTCACTTGTAAATAAGAGATTACAGTAGGTCGAGACAGAAGGTTTGGATAACTCATTTTCCATTCTTGTGTCTGTGCAAAACTCCTTAAATTAATGTATTTACCTTCGCCTTCAATTTTTTGGGAATACAACTAAACTAGGTTCTATGAACCAAGAAGACAGGCCCAGGATTCCTAAGTGTCCCGAATGTAACTTAGACATTGTATAGAACAAGCCTTGTCCAACGATAAACAGTCTAGTATAATGTCTTTGCATTGCTTAGCTGCAGGTTTCGTCCAAATGCTGACCCATAGTGAGAGTGGTGCCAGTTGTACCTTGCCCCCTACAAGCCCCCCGCCAAACTAGAGTCTAAACTCCAAGCTCAACTTCATCTCACCCCTCTCTCCCAAAATGCTAATGAGGTCACTGAATATTTCAATAAGACCATTAGTGATGTCTTGGACCAAGTCGCCCCTCTTAAACTAAAACAACAAAGCAAAATCCAATCCAAATCTTGGTTCAATTCTGAACTGAACAACGAAAGACGACAACTAAGACTTTCAGAAAGAACATGGCTCAACAGCCCTCTCCCTCCCATCTTGCCCTCCTCAGATCTGCTAGATCAACTTATAAGAAGCATATTTTCAATGAAAAGGCATCTTTCTTTCGAGCGCAACTTGATCGTACCAAAAACAAGCCCAGAGAGCTGTTTAACATTGTTAGAAAACAAACATCATCTGCCCCTCCAGAGATGATGGCTTCCATTGAAAGATGTGAGGAAATTGCCAACTTCCTCTCGGATAAAATTGCTAAAATTGACCAATCCTTCCCTAAAGGCCTGGACCAGCCCAGCTCCCAATATGCCATAGACGTTGCCGTAGACATACCTCCTTGTTTCACACAATCCCTACCACCTGATCCTCCCACTCACCTACCCATTCCAACTTCGCCCGATGACATCCTTTCCAACTGACAACTGAAAAATAATGCCTTCTGGTATAATTTCCGTCCTATGACTGAGCTCGAAGTCTTTAATATAATTGCTAAATTAAAGCCGTCCTTGCACACCAAATACCCACTCCCTTCTAACCTAGTTCACAATCTTAACCACATCATAGCCCCTTGTTGGACTAAAATCAGTAACACCTCCCTTGCCACTGGATCTTTGCCCGACTCCCTCCAACTCAGACTTATCACTCCCATTCTTAAAAACCTAACTGCTGACCCCAATGATCTCAAACCTCTCACTTCTTGCTAAAGCCCTTGAAAAATGTGCATTGCTTCAACTGGATAAACACATTGGCAATGTCAACTTACTTGACTCCTTTCAATCCAGTTTCAAGGAAAGGCTGTAGCACAGAAACCGCCATACTGAGCATTGTGGATGACATCCACAGGTCCTTAGACAATGGAGAAGCTTGCCTTCTTGTACTCCTTGACCTCTCTGCAGCTTTCGATACAGTCAACCATTGCCCCTTACCTAATTCACTTAAAGCTTGCGTTGGCCTTAATGGTTCTCTTCTTTCCTCCATTACAGAAGACAACAAATAAAAATCAACTCCTGCCTCTCCAATCCTACCCATGTCTCCCTGGGAGTCCCCCGGGGCTCTATTCTCTCCCCCTCTCTCTTCAACCTCTTTATGGAATCCCTTACCCTCATTTTGAAACAAGCTGGAATCAACTAATACCTCTATGCTGATGATACCCTACTCTACTATAACATTAAATCCATTTCGATGTACTTCATTTCAACAATACCCTTAGCAAGATCCAATCCTAATTCTACTCCAACCATCTTCAACTGAACACTAATAAAAACTAAAATTATTATTTTCTCTCCTAAAAAAACATCTCCCCATCCAAGGCTGGATCATGGGCCCCAATGCCCTCAATTATCTGCTCACCTTTTCTGACTCGGCTACATCCCTAGGTTTCACTCCTGACAAAAAACCTGGCTCTTAAGGGCCAAAAGAGCACTTTTCACTCTCCGACACCTCAAGAAAATCAAACCCTTCATTTATCTAGACGACCTCAAATGGGTTGTCCAATCACTAATCCACTCTAAACTTGACTACGGCAAAGCTATCCTCACCGGAACCTCTAAAGTACACTTAGGCCTCCTTAGAGCTGTGCTCAACTTGGCGGCCAGGTTCATCACTGACTGTAAACGATTCGACCACATCTCGTCGGACCCTAAATCCCTAAACTAGCTGCCCATCAAAGCAAGATGCTTTTATAAGACTGCCTGCATCACACACAAAGCTCTTCACCAACAATCCCCATTGTACCCAACAAACAAACTCAATAAAGCGGGCTGCTCCAGACCGATGAGAAGCACCACTGCGCTCCTCCTCGTTCCTCTGCTTTTAAAAAAGAAACAACCCAATCTCGCTCCTTCTCCGTAAATGGCCCAAACATCTGGAATGCCCTCCTGAGCGACCTCTGCTATAACCCTACTACCTTAGTTTAAAAACAGACCTAAAACATAACCTTCTCAACAAATATTGGAGTCCATAATCACTCCTATGACCTTGCTTTCTGTTTCCCCTACATTGCTTATCTTTCTGTTTTTCCTGGCTCTCACTTCGCTCTCCCTTTTTACATATCATCCTGTTTACCCTGACCTTACCCTCTTTTGCTTGCCACCCCCTTTCCTACCCTTACCTCTAAAATCTGTTCTTCCCCGTTGATACTCTCTTCTCTACCCTGAGTTGTTACCCCCATTTTATTATTTAGATGTATATTACTTGCGAACCACCCAAAATGTTGCCCCCTTAACTTAATGTGAGATATACTTGCTTGTTTTGTTTACCCTGAAAAATAGCTTTTCTTGATTGTCTCGACACATGTAAAGTGCTTTTTGCCCTCTTTAACTTAATGCGAGATGTACTTGCTGTTATGTTTATCCTGAACAATTGCTTTTCTTGATTGCTTCTGCTCATGTAAAGTGCTCTGATACCTCCGGGTCTAGCCAGCGCTATATAAAACCTTTCAAATAAAGAAATAAATAAATCCTTAAGTTAAGTAAAAATGGGTAATAATACTAGAGATGGAGGGTGGTTAAATTATCAATTGCTGCAAAAAACTATTTTCCTCAACCTGTAATGAACAACTTTTGCTAAAATACCAAATTCCTGCATCATACGTAGCTGCTCTGATACACTGTGAGTTATAAACCTTCAATGGTGCTAGGACGGTCCCCCTAAGGTCAGGTCTCGTAAGATTACAAACTGTGCTAGCCGATTTACGAAGCTTAAAACTAGCTTGAGCAAGAGGGGGAGTCCACGACCCTGAGGAGCTAAAGATTAACCCTCGATGACAAAAGATACCAGTGCTCTTTATTTCTTCTCCATTAATACTGATTTTATTTATCCTTAGTTTGCCCGGACCACAAGACATAATGTGTGACTTAGTATAGATAGCTTTTAAATTCAGATTATGCATAAAAGAAGCAAAATAGTCCACCTGAGTGCCTTTGGGGTGAGGACTAACAATACAGCGTTATCAGCATAAAGTAATGCAAGAATTGGGGTACCAGCTATTCTTGGGATATCTGAGTGAGAGGTAAATGGTCTGTTAGACCGGTAATATATTTAAAAAAAATAAAGTAGCCAAAATACACCTCTGTTTCACCCCACCCTTCAAATAAAAATCAAAAGACAGCTCGCCCGGAGAATTTAAACAGGCTTTGGCTGAAAGATCTTGGGTGTAATGAGTATACAAATGTACCAAAGTCCACTCCTTGATCCAGCAGTATTAGCCAAAGTTTAGTTCTTTTCACTGAATCAAATACAGCATGCAAATACATGAAGGCTAGGTAAATAGGGGCACTCCTAGCCTTAGTATATTTGGAAATTGTGAATGCCAGGTTTAGACACTGTTCAGTTGTGCCTAATTTCGGGCGAAAACCAAACTGGAAAGGGGAGAGAATATCTTTATTAGCTGCCCATGTGGCCAGTCGGTCATAAATAACTTTTCCAATGATTATAATAGTACTTTTGATAAGAGATATAGGATGATAACACTGAGGGGACAACTGGTACCCCTTTTTAAAAATTGGCACGATTGTTGCGGTGGTCCAGAAAGGAGGAATATTAACTGATAAAACAGAATTCAATTTGTTATTAATAAGGGGGCCCCACATCTCGGGCATGGATTTCAGAAGGTTCATGGGTACCCAATCTGGGTCTGGCGCTTTCCCGTCTTTGCTGTGTTGGAAAGCCAGCACCACTTCCTTCAACATCAGTAAAAGGGGGAAGAGTTCTGCAATCTATTGAACAGAACAGCTAACATAATTGGGTCAACCTCTATATGATAGATAGAATCAAAATGAGTGACCCAGTCTGTGCCCAAGATGCTATTTTGCAGAAGAGGGTTAATGGGGGAGTTTCTTGTTTTAATTCGTTTTACTAAATCTTAAAAGGATTTACTATCCTTTCCCTGGGCTGCGAGTTCCAGCAGTTCTCAATCTTGTTTGTGTAATTCTCTCTTCCTGTTTAACCCCTCCCATGCTCGTGATGGAACCGTTCCATCACGAGCCTCGGGTGGGCTGTGCTGGTGACGGAACGGTTCCGTCACGGCCCGCTCGCCGCGCCTGCGCGGAGCGAATTCCGCGCCTGCGCTGACGTTCTGAAGAGCGGGCGGGGCCGTGACGGAACCGTTCTGTCACAAGCACAGCTCACCCGCGGGCCGTGACGGAGCGGTTCCGTCAGGAGCACGGGACCGCCGTGTGGCCCCGCCTCCCCCTTAGCGCTGCAGCTGAATAGCCGCCGCAGCGAAGGGGTTAAAAGCGTGGGTTTATACTCACTGCATGCCATGGAGATTTCACTCCTTACCCTTGGCCGTGCATTTAGTGCTTTTCTCAGGTTACTATTTGCCTGAGAACAAGCCTTACCAAACCATCTCCGGTCAGTATTGGACGCATGGATTGGCTTGTGCATAGACAGTTAAGAAATACATCTGGGAGTAACTTGATTAAAGCTGACAATGTATCTTTGGGTTTTTTCAAGCGCCACACTAATCTTAGACCATTGAAAGTGTGTTGTGTAACAGAAGCTACATTGCTATTACAAAGAAGACCCTTGGTCGGTAGACAGATGGAGGCACTCAAGGCAGTATGATCACCCCAGTTTGTGGGCAGAATCTCTGCTTTGGAAAACCAGGGTGTCATGACCTGACAAACAGATGACGGACAGGGCAACAGGACAGTAGGGACAGAGGACACTAGGACCCTGTGGGTCATGAGGGAGGTGACCAGGTCACCGGACACCACATCCGGTCAGGGGACAAGAAGAGGACATTCTACACAGGGTATGAGATTCAGGCTTACAAACATATAGTCTATGAGGGAGGCTCTCCCCCCCTTCTAAAAGATGGTACCATATTGTTTGCTCTCCCTAATGTCTCGAGTAGGTTGGCCAGGCCATGGGCAGTGAGATACTTTAGAAGCTCAATCCTCCTTGCGTCCTGCAAAGTTCAGTGTCCATCTGTACAAATACAAATACTAATAAACAGGCTGAAGCACCATGTATGCCCTTTACTACAGGCATCAACGGTTGGAATGAAATATCAGGGGCCAACGCATTGCTACTTATTTAATACAAGAAAACGAGACAAGGCGAAGCACAAGCAGTTGTACAAATGAGCAAACAGACACCAACCTTAAGTAGACTCACAGGCCTTGCACGTGAACACAGACAAAGATGAATCCTGGAATGGACACAATTTAAAAACAGACAGAAACAAGACGTGAGGTAGGACTGTTTCCCTTACATCAGTGCAGTTACAAGCTCTATGACGTGGCAAACGCTTGCCATGTCAAATTGTTTTTTTAGTTCTCGCCTGGGGGATGGTTGGGAGGGGGAATAAGCAGCACGAAGACTAAAAGCAAAAAATAAAGAAATTATAAAATAGTACGTCAATCAGCGGAAGCAGAGCAATCAAGCAGAAGCAATGTGTAGCTAGAGGCAGTGCTTAATTTGAGCTGGTGGTTTACGGTTGCTGGCACAGGCACTTAACTGTCAGCACCGGGGCTCGTGACAATCTCTCACAAGGTGTCGGTTTCCGACTAATTTAGAGGTGACCACAACAACAGTTAATTATTAACTCATGTGTGGTACAAGGTGCAGTGGTCTCCTGACGAGAGTCCTGGCACTTATTTTGTTTGCAAATTAAGCACTGTGTAGAGGAGGTGACGCCAGCAGACGCTGCCCAATTGGATCAAAAAATGCGCAAGGAGCACATGCCCAAGGAGCTCACATGCAGTCTCAGGCTCGATCTAAAAATGTGAATGCTTCTTTTCAGCCACTAGTTTTTGTAATTCTAGAATTTAAAATAGTACGGGCAGGAGGTTTACGCTTGATAACTTGCTGGTTAGGGCCTTTCAACTTAAAAATATTTAGATACCTAGGTTCAGGAACAGGATTTAAGGGAGATAAAGTGTCCAGATAGTCAGACTACCCTGTTGTTAGAAATTAGGTTTCTGGTTGGCAGAGGTATGCACCCTGTCCAAGCAGGTGCCACAATCCTAGTCAGGGTAAGACAGATAGACACCCTAAATGAACCTATGCTCACCCTCTGCTAGTTTGGCACAGAGCAGTCAGGCTTAACTTGAGGCAGTGTGTAAAGTATTTGTGCAACACTTCAAACAGCAAAACAATTATAAAAAACAGCACAAAGGATGCCACACCAGGTTAGAACAGCAGAGCCTAATTTATTAAACAAAACAAGACCAAAACGAAACAATTTCAATAGGTAGATCCTGAAATATGCAACTTTAAAGATTTAGGTGAAAACAAAGCATAAAAATGCAAAGCATTAATTGTGGCTGTCTGGTCATACCAGACCAGGACAAAGTCACAAGTGCAGACTGACCGTGATAGAGTGTGGGCCGGCTGCAGGGACGCACCTGCTCTCGCTGAACACAGTACCTTTAATCCTGGTGCGAGGTCTGTGTCCTGTTCTTTGCAAGGCTTTGCGTCATCCTACTTCGGTTCCAAGAAGGACTACAGAAGGCAGAGCACCTTAGGCCCACTTCCAAAGGTTCAGGACTGGGATAGCACCACTTGGCAGGGCAGACTCACATATGGCAGAGTCCAGGTGCTGTAGCAGCAGAGTTGGAAGTCTTTTGTGGCCCTGAGACTTCAAAAAACAGAAGGCAAGCCAGCAAGCCCTTGGAGTCACTTTGGTTCAGGGTTGGAGAGATGCAGGTCCAGCCCTTCCTACTCCCAGGCAAGAGAGCGGCAGGCCAGCACAGCAAAGCAGGAGCCCAGCAGAGTAGCAGACCAGTAGCATGGCAGTCTTTGTAACAGCACAACAGTCCTTCTTCCTGGCATAGTATCCACAGGTTGAGAAGTGTAGTGAAGTGATGGTGTCTGAGGTCCAGTATTTATACTTTGGTGCCCTGGTTCAGGAATGTGGGAGAAGCATCTAGACAGTGAATTTGAAGTGCAGGGAATCAGATTCTTCCCCTGCCCTGACACCAAGCTGGTTGGAGGGACAGTACAGCGTTGTTAGGCCTATTGTGTGGAGAAAGGGCCCAGCCCATTCAGGTGCAAGTGGGGCAGTAATTAGTTCTACTTCCCATCAACCCAGTTAATAGCCCATTAAGCCCCATTAAGTCACACCTAAGCTCCCATTGTGTGTGGCTGTCTGGAGGGAATGCACAAAGCCCAGCTGTTATCCAAACCAGATGCAGTAGGAGCTAATATCAGACACTGGTGGTGGGACAGGGGCAGGAGGGTTTGGACGAAAAGAGTAAAAAAACAAAAACACTTACCTGTGACGGCCGGCCAGCAGCCGACTATCCTTCATCCTCTTCTTCCTTAGTTCGGTTCTGCAGTAGGATGCCTAGAGCCTACCTTAAGGGTGACATATATGTATTAACAAGCATTTGCAAAGCCAATAAGTCTTGGCAATACCCATGCTTTTCCTTTGTCAATGTGAATGTGTTTTTTTAGCCATGTTGTCTAGAAGCACAACTGCTGTTCAGCATTGCTGAAAGTTACTGAAAGCCCAGAATTACAGAATGTTGAGCTGACGCTGAGTCTCTTCACCCCCGATTTTGAGTTTATTGTTCTGCCCCTCCTAACACAAAAAATCGCTATGACATGGGTTGCGCTGGCTGGATGATAGCACTTTTTTCAGTGACTTTCAACCATGCTGAACAGCATATGTGCTGCTAGACATCTTGGCTAAAACATATTCACATTGATAAGGCAAATAGCTCAGGCATTGCTGAGATCTATTGGCTTTGACAAAACGTATTTGGTGTTGATGGGGTCTTGCTGAAAAAATGTGGAAGTGATAGTGAGAACAAGTTTAGGAGCTTTGAAGCGAAGCAGAGATGTGGTGTAACAGCCAGAGCTACTGACGGCGGAACTGGGGCCTAGGTTTGAATCTCGGGGTCGGCTGAACCATTTGTGATTCTGGGCAAATCACTTATGCTTCCCTCTGTCAACAACAATGTATGTGTCATTATGTAATGTAACTTGTGAGCATGAAAGCACTCCAATACCTTAGTCTGGTGTTAGCACTATGGCAAGATGGAGGATGAAACAAGCACTCCAATACCATTGTATCATGCAAAAAAAGCAGCAGCTACAAGGCAGGTAGTGGGGGACGGGTCAAGCAGGAAAGCAGTAAGGGATGGGGAGATGGGCAAGCAACAATGGAAAAAAACCTTAATTGAAGCAGGATCAGTGACAGAAATAAATGCTCATTGTTTAATGTAATTGGTGAGCACTTAAAGTGCTCCAATTCCATCGGCTTGAGTTCACGCTATGGCAAGACGGATGATGGAGCAAGCTCTCCAATGACAACTGATAGTGCAAAAAAAAAACAAGTGCTGTTCATGTTTTAACAACTTTTTAATAAATGTATTTGTTTATGTACACCTTCATGCATTGTTGTGATATCTGTGTATGTGTAAAAGAGAGAAGGCCAGAAACAACTCAGCAGACCGGGAACAGTGTAAAGTACACACGTACTTGGTCCATGCATGATGCCAGCGTGCAGTGATGAATGGCATCAAAGAGAATGAGAGCAACAGTGAAGTTTATCAATGGTAGGAGATGGGCGGACTGTAAGCCCACAGATAGAACATAATACGTCTCTTCGAGACAGCACATGCACATGTCTAGCAGAGACCTAAAAAGTAAGGTTTCGGCCTCGCAAGAAGGTTAAATTTGCCACGTCGACATGGCAGTTTAAAACTGCACACAGAGGACCTGCAATGGTAGGCCTGAGATATGTATAAAGGGCTACTTTAGTGGGTGGCACAATCAGTGCTGCAGGCCCACTAGTAGCATTTAATTTACAGACCTTGAACTCATGTAGTATACTTTACTAGGGAGTTAAAAGTAAATTTAAGTAGCCCATTATGGGTAAGCCAATGTTACCATGCTTTAAGTAGAGAGCACATGCACTTTAGCACTGGTTAGCATTAGTAAAGTGCCCAGTGTTCTAAGTCCAATAAATGAGGAGTCAATATACTGGGTCACTGATGTGTTTGATGTTCAGCACATGTGCTCTTAGTGTGCAGGGAACCAATCCAAGACATCACCTGGCTAAAGTAGAGCCCAAACCAAGATGGTGAAGTAAACAAATTCCTAGAGGAAAGGTCCACCCCAAAGTGATGTTAGCTCGAATGAGCCATAAGCGGGCAATGAAAAATTACTCATTAACTCAGCAATTTATTCTGCAGTACATTTAGATTGAAGACAGCAGTGCTGCTGGCTTCGGATGTCTACCTTGTCCCTTATTCCAGGGGTGTCTTATTTCTTGCTCAACAGAGGTTCATACCATTTTTAGTATGGATTCCATATTTTAGTGACTCGTGATGAATCTCACTGTGAGATTTTGTGTTGTTTAAGAGTTTATATTTGATGAGTATTCGTCTAATGGTCATTCATATGTTATGCAGGTTAGTAAATTGGCTTTTGTTTCCTTGCTGGTCATTGAGTGTTCCAATTTTTTCACCCCTCCACTTTGGTTGGAACTCCTTGGCAGTCTACCTTGTTCTGCACAGCTACCTCTTTAGGTAAGGATGTAAATGTCATATCAGGGAGGTAAAGAACATTACCCCATCGGATGTTGTGCTCTGAGGTCACCTTAACCCTATAAAACGTAAACCCTCTGCTGTCAATCAGAAAGTGCTTTGCTGTTCGAACCAAACGCATACACATACACTAAAGAACTTTGGGGCATACTATCAAGGACAGCGTTAAAATTATTGCTGTTTTAACACCAGAAACCTGCAGCTAAAGCGGCGATAATGGGCTTGATTATATGCCCTGAAGAATTCCAATAGAAGCCCATGTTCACACCAGAACATGGACTTCTATTGGAATTCTCAATAGAGCTATTTCTGGGCAGCATTTCGCATAGTTCACAGAAGAACGTTTTGTATCAAAATGCTTAACTGTGGAGCAACAAGTAATTAATATCATCAACAAAATATCTGGGAAAACTTAGGTTGCCTTTAGATTCCCTGGGAGATTGATCAGTATTCTCAACAGCTTCCATTTGGGCAAAAGAAGGGGATATTAGGGCTCCTCTACTCAACTCCCTGCTCCCGCAGGGTCTCCCACATATCACAGTTTAATGTCCATAAAATATATCCTGATATGGAAAAAGAAGAGCAGTGTCTGAGATTTAGTGTGAGGTTAAGCATGTTACTTTGCTGTGGTGATGGTATATAGAACCCCGTGAGCATGCAACTACGGCTTCATTTTCATTAAGGTCCTTTATTTTGCCCTGATAGCCATGAAGCAGTGGTGATTATTAGTTCGGCTATGCAGGAAGTGATCTCTACATATAAACATTTGGGGTTGTTATTTGATCTGGGTATGAGTGAAGGGTTGTTTTTTCGGAGCTACGAGGGGTGTGTTTGTTGGGGGTCTTGATACATTCTGTAGTAATCATGGTAGTTATTCATTTTGGACTTTCAGGAAGAATTACCTATTCAAAATTTTACAAAATTAACGCACATGATTTTGATTCCAGGCACGTACGGCTGATTTGGATTTGTTAGATCTTACAGGTTAGATAGAGTAGCCGACTTGCATAATTCAGATCAGGCTATTTAAGTTGTGCCCGATGTCAGCCTAAGATGGTTTCTTGGCCAGTTTTCTAAACCAACAATGGAGATGGCATGCTTATTTAGGTGCAAGATAGTACAAGAATTTGTAAAATCAGTGGCTACTAAAAGTCTACTGAATAATACAGTTCTTTACGGAAGGCACCAAGTAAAAAAAAAAAAGAGAAGCAAAAAAATGGTTTATCTATCATAAATGAGTACACGGCTGCCTGGACGATATTACCTGGATGAGAAGGCACCATCATAGTAACCAAACCAACAGAGGGGTTGTAATTAGGGTAACCAAAAGAAGTCGCTACTCGGTTCTCTAGGTTATCTTGGAGGATAAGAATCTCCTGAAGTGAAGCTGTGTACTTAAATACTTAGAAAAGTGAGTTTTCATTCAGTAGCGGCTCCCTTTCTTAACAAGTGGTGAGGCTGGGGGAAGTGGGGGAGGTATGGGGGTAAGGGAAATATAATAAATAAAATAAAAAGCACTTATCTGCTGCTACGCTGCCGGCCGCGGTCTCTGGAATCTTCTGCTTGGGGTCCCTGCACACTGCGCAGGCTCCTAGATGTCAATCACTATGCTGCTACCATGAGAGCAGTGCAGCGATTGGCCTGAGCGGGCTTGTTTAATGCTCGTTCAGGGCCTAGGAGCCTGTGCCTCTACTCCACCCAGCTGTACAACATCAGCTTCCGGTGGAAAGAGATCAAATCGCACATGGCGGTTTGGACGACATTAGACAACCGGCCACGGACACAACTGGAATCCGCGTCACTGGGGACCTCTCCTGGGATGGTACTCTTATCCCATACACCGGGCTCGTGTCAGAGGAGGGTCTCCATCCGGGGTATTTCTAATTGCACCTCTCACTCATTGCAACCCTCCCCTCCAGATGGGGTAGCCTGTCCTTAGAGCCTCCCGTGCGCCACACAAGCCAATACTTGCACATTATGGGTGAAGGGGGTCATTTGGGAGGGCATCACTCCGTCAGCATGCTGCAATCTCACTAGCCCCCTTAAAACTAAAATGGGAGGGAGATTTGGGAAGTACCGTCTCTGAGACAGAATGTACAGCTGCCCGGAAAAGCCCTACTCCTATCTCCCCCAACCGGCGCTTCCGCAAAATTCAGGTTTTTTTTTCACCGAGCATACCACACCCAAGACAAAATTAATAAGTACTTTCACCGCACAGATTCTGCCTGCCATAGATGTCACTTATCCAATGCAGATGTCCTATACATGCAATGGCACTGTCCCGCGCTCAATGGGTACTGGATTGAAGTGGCCGTCACCCTAACCCACTGCACTGACCACAACATACCTTCCCAGTGGGAGGTCTATCTCTTACATCTATTCAAAAGGGGCAGGAAACATAGGGTCACTCCTCGGACTTGGGCCTAGCTACCACTAAACATCTAATCACAAAACGGTGGAGAACACCGGTTGCTCCAAATGCAGTATTGTGGCGCTGCTCTTTGCTTAACTGGGCCAGGGGCCCAAGGCAGAGAGTTTCGCCCTGCACAGGGAAGACCTGCTAGGCCTCCGTAAACAACTGTAGCCAACAGTAGGGAGACTATTCTAGCTGATCTGCAGAGACTAGATGTAGTCTCTGTGGATTTCTCCATAAGGGTAGCGGAGCGAACTGCTGTAGCATCATAATTGGGACTACTCCTCCGCCACTACATACTTGGAGATATATCTGGGGCAGATCCCTACCCGAGTCAGTCAACGAGCTAGCTCATACACATGTGACATCTCTCGCATACAAAATACACATGTAGATTGGTACTAGACTGAGAACGACACAGCAGCGTGTCACTAACAGTTAATTCCCCCCTCATTCTGTTGAATCCCACTCTAACTGTCCAGATTTATGACATAATACTCTTGGATTCTATCCATCTCCACAAACCACATTGTGTTACTCTCGCCACAATTGACACCGATAAGTGACCCTCCAATGTATGTACTATTTTTTGTTTTGTTTTATATAGCGCGAACTAGACCCGAAGACATCAGATATCAGAGCGCTTTACACGAGCACCACTTTCGAGACAGATTGACACATTTATTTTGTTAGGCACAGGGAAATTAAGTGATTTGCCCAGAATAACTGGCTGCTGAGCGTCGTGCCGAGACTCGAACCAGGTTCTTCAGCTCCGAGGTCGCCTGTTCTAGCCATAAGGCTACATCCTCTCCCCAATGTTTCTATGTTTCTCCTTTCATAGCACACACCATAAGCTCAATAGAATTCAAGCTACCTCATGATTGGGGGTCGCTTACTGTGAAATGTCAATAAACAGATTTTAAAAAAAATTAGACAGCCGGCCAAACCGTTATGCACACTTTACAGCGTGCACTACTCCTCTCCCTGCGCTCCTCATGGCCCGCCCCACCCAGAATGGGCTGCCTGCATCAGAAAGAAAAATAAAATGGTTTTATTATTATTTTATTTTTCCTGTTTCTGTCTGCTGCCTGGCACTCAAGCAGGGGGGGGGGGCGGCGCTCCTACGCCATAGTGGAGGAGCCGCACCTGTTTTCATCCTAGCTTTTACATCAAGACATGGAAGTCGAATGTTAGATCACAGAAGAGGAAAGGTGTATAAATAGTAAATATAAAATACTCAATTCATTTAATTTTAAATTATCCCATATTTGTATCTATTCGTCAAAAGTACTTAATGCTTGTTTTTTTAAATGAAATATCTAAACGCTCTGCTCTATTATTATTTTAGCACAAATGAGGCCCTTGGATGTAGCACTTGGGTTGGAAACTTTTTTTTATATGCGAGAAGTATAAACTGCGAGAATATTTTAATGATGTCTGTTTATTTAACTGGATAAAGATTGTATACATTGTTTCATTTTCTTTTATGGGGCTACATGTTACACATAAACTATTAAGGTTGGTCTTAAAATAATGTGTAGAGTCTTTCTTCATTCTTTCATAATGTTTGTCATTCTGTCAGGCCCGTAACTGTAGCATTGTATGCACCCATTGATGTATCAATCCTTTGAATATGTTTTGTGCTTCCTTTCCCATTTCAAAAAGATTATTTCTATGAATTCCTGTGAATGTGGCAGTTCAAAGTCTACTAATTTGCAAGATGAGATATCTTTTCATCTAAGCCCCGCTCAGAAACAAAGGATGGGTCTGAAAAAACAGGCTGTGAAGCTGCCAATGAATTATGAAAACTCCACTGTGTGAAAATCACACAATAATACAAGATCTTCAGCATGTAGCAGCAGGTAGAAGTACCAAGACAAAAGCACAGGGTGAATAATACCCCAGAGAATACAGTCAGATGAAACCTACGCGTAGACCCTAGCGGGTCACATCTTCCCTTGAGCATACAATGACCACATCTAATTGAATAGGGAGCTTGCATTAGAGAAGGGGACCTCTCCAATTACCTGAGCTCTTGATTGCATGTGGTCCTCTAAGACTCCTCTAATCGAAGATCGCTGTCTGGTACAAAAAAGGCATTTGACAATGTGCGCTTTACCAAGGGTTGTCCAACCAGCTTCACTTAACTTAACAGTGTGCACGGTGGGAACAAAATGGAGTTGACTCCTCCGTGGGGAGAGCGGGTATAGAAGCCGCTCAATTGGGCCCTTGCTCCGCACAGCCCACAAGTAAAACAAAAAAAGGGACAAGAAGTGTCACATCCCTCAAAAGCTTGCAAATGTTACCTCGTCAGATGGCGCTCGGAGAGGTCCTGGGAGTATAATAATATTTGTTCAAAGAAAAGCATTATTAAAACTTAATTTGTATTTCTTAAAAACTTTCAGGGCTCGTTGGTCTTAATGTTTTGGCATGACCAGTACCTGAGAAAATACCACAGCAACTGAGGAAAACCGTATATTATGCTTACGCCTGACTATACTCTGAGCAATCTGATAACAGATATGTATTTGCTTATTTTATTGTATTATATAGTGCCTATCCCGCCTCTCTGCCACAACTAAGGCAGAAGGCACCACAATCACTGAGAACTTCTCTGCTGCATTATTACTGCTACAGTTATCACCAAGGGAGTCGCACCTAAATTATTCTTAGAATCCAATGTATGCCACATCCAAGTATCACCCCCATGTCCAGACTCGTGAAACCTCATAATTTTCAGACAAACCCCGCTATGAACAATACAGCTACTGCTTCAAAAAGAACCATACCATCTTCTTATAACCACCTTCTGGAAGGATTACTACTAAAGTGTCTCTTAACTTTAGATCAGGGATCTGTATGTATGCTCACAACGTCTCTTTCAAAATGACATTATATGTATAGATATATATATATATATATATATATATATATATATATATATATATATATATACACACATATATATATATCTGTCGCCAGTAAGTAGTTATAGTTAGGACCTATTTTCGATAGGAAATCCGCAACATTCTATTTAGAATAACTTTGGCACCGGTTGACGAATCTTCGCGAAAGTTTCAAAACTGGTGGAGCGCTCTAGTCCACTCCTATCCTTAAAGTCTTGGGTTGATTCGTGAAGCGGGGGCCAAGACAAAAGAGGGTTCCCAAAACGTGTTTTCCCCATGCAATTTTCCATAGAAACCGTTCATCGCGGCAACAGCCCGAACTGCTGAACGGAATTACACCAAATTTGGCAAAGAGGTAGGGCCATATTATCAAGAAAGAGCGATACATTATCGCCGTTTTTATCAACAGGTAACTGCCGCTAAATCGGCAATATTGACCTTGATAATATGCCCTTGTGAATTCCCATAGAAGCCCAGGTTAATAAAGTGGCAAGATTTCATTTCCCTGCTTGTGGCTCCAGGCAAGTTCTTTTGGATGTTTGTTTAGCGGCTTTTGCCTGAGCCGTGAACAATGAGCCCAGCTGCAGTCTGCAGTCCGAGCTGAAGCGTCACATGCCGCGTCAGCGTGAGGAGCAGTGGAGAGCCTAGGATGCAAGTAATCAAGGTGTTAGAACAGTAGCACTGACCTCGCAACCCACTGGGGATTTTTAGTTTTTGCACCATGGAATGAAACAGGCAAACTCACTTGAGTAAGACACCAGGACTACGAGGACCATCGGGCCATATTCATGGCCACACCCACTGAGGCGGTGATTCCTAACTACAAAAGAGTGCTGGGAATAAGGTCCTGCTTCATCCACAACAAGTCCTCACCCCTTTGAAAAAGTGCTGCCAAGCATGAAACGCGTCAGGGCTGGACATTATCTGTGTGAGGAAGGAAGCTGTTCTTTCTCCGTTTGCATCACAAAATAAAGTGGCAAGATTTCATTTCCCTGCTTGTGGCTCCGTCACTCCAGGCAAGTTCTTTTGGATGTATATATATATATATATATCGGCACACTTCTTTTGTTGAAAAGAAAATAGAAGCCACAATGGGGTGGTACCAGGGAGCAACCTTTATTCTCGATGCATCAGGCAAATGCATTTCGGCCGCGAGGCCTTTCTCAATGCCCACAGATGCTGAAATGAGCATGCCTCCTCCCCCTGGACTGCTATGAATGTCCGGCTCAGTCTTGATTGGCTGTTTCCCAATTCCTCCCACTCCGGCCGGAGTGGGTTACCCGACGTGCAGTCATCACCAGATCACCGGACTGCACGTCCCAGAATGCAAAGTTCCAGTGGAGGGATCCGTAGGTAAGAGAAAACATCCCATTCAAACGCGTGACTGGCAGGTGAGTCCAGGAGTAGAGCGTGCCTCCATTCCAATGTATTATTGAGTTAATTTTACTCCCTCGAGTCCCCAAGCCGCAGCTACCTTAAACACCCAGGTTTCGTTTCTGCGAGGGTCCGAATGGCACTGCATCCGATCCAAAGAGGCGGAATTGCCTCTACATTGCTTCTCTTCCTTCTGGGGTCACCGGGTGCACACCGGAAAATCTGCTGCCGCAGAAAAAATCACACACCAGCTGGAGCTGCCGCTGCCAATGGTTCCGGTGTAGCTTGCGCTGCGAGGGACTTCTAAACCGTGTCACTGGCAAAACACGGTGAATTGGTATTGGCACACTTCTTTTGTTGAAAAGAAAATAGAAGCCACAATGGGGGGGTACCAGGGAGCAACCTTTATTCTCGATGCATCAGGCAAATGCATTTCGGCCGCGAGGCCTTTCTCAATGCCCACAGATGCTGAAATGAGCATGCCTCCTCCCCCTGGACTGCTATGAATGTCCGGCTCAGTCTTGATTGGCTGTTTCCCAATTCCTCCCACTCCGGCCGGAGTGAGTTACCCGACGTGCAGTCATCACCGGACTGCACGTCCCAGAATGCAAAGTTCCAGTGGAGGGATCCGTAGGTTAGAGAAAACATCCCATTCAAACGTGTGACTGGCAGGTGAGTCCAGGAGTAGAGCGTGCCTCCATTCCAATGTATTATTGAGTTAATTTTACTCCCTCAATATATATAAAATCCACAGTCCTGAGGCACAAAGAGACGCACAGAAATCAGGCACGGACCACCAACGTAGACAGTGCAAATAAGTGCTTTATTCCTCAATGGGCAGCAGCATGATGCGTTTCCCGGACTTGGTCACATCATATATATATATATATATATACATAACGGAGGCTGCAGAAGGAGTTGGACAGAGCAGGACGGCGTATTCAGTCCCAAGGATTAAGGTTGTGAGTCCTGGCAGCCTCTCCTGCCATCCGCCAAGAGGGATACTGGATCTTGCGGTCCTCCAACTTCCACCAATGGGGAGTATGTACTCTACATTAAAGGATGGACTGCAACAGGCGCCAGTGTAGTGAGCAATGGCATCTGATGAAGGAAAATATCCGAAACGCGTAATGTCATGTCGTCTCTGAATAAACCTACCTGAACATGTACCGCTGAGTCCCCTGTTGTTTCTCAAAGGAGGTGACTTTTGTTGGATAATTATTGCGGGGCCACAGCGTAATTAAGGGGACCCGCCCTAATGAGCCAAGCACCCCAGTGACACAACGGTGTAAGTTCGAGGGATCGAAACAGTGCTTGGAAAGCTGCGGCCACGGGAGGGTGAACATCCGGCCTAAATTGGACCGTGACTGCACGGTGAGGCACGGAGCATTGTCAAGGCCTTCCCGGATACGCCCGCAACGGAGGCTGCAGAAGGCGTTGGACAGAGCAGGACTGCGTATTTAGTCCCAAGGGATAAGGTTTTTGGTCCTGGCAGCCTCTCCTGCCATCCGCCAAGAGGGATGCTGGATCTTGCAGTCCTCCAACTTCCACCAATGGGGAGTATGTACTCTACATTAAAGGAGGGACTGCAACAGGCACCAGTGTAGTGAGCAAAGGCATCTGATGAAGGAAAATATCCAAAACGTGTAATGCCATGTCATCTCGGAATAAACCTACCTGAACATGTACCTCTGAGTCCCCTAGTGCATATATATATATATATATATATATGTACATATTATCCATATTATTATCCATATATATATATTAGCTAATGGGGGTCGCCACTAGGTAGTTATAGTTAGAATTGCTTTTCTATAGGAAAAGTGTTTTTTTATGTTGATAATAACTTCCACACCGTTTGATGAATCTCCGCGAAACTTTCGGAAAAGGTGTTCATTTTGGACTAGTTTGTGCATTGAAAGTGTTGGGTGATCTGTAAAGTGGGGAGTGAGAAAAAAGAGGTCCCAAATCACAAAATCCCCATGTATTCTCCATGGACTTCTTTAGACAGGGCTACAGCAAAAACTGCTGAACGGAAATACACCACATTTGGCAGAAGACTAGATCTTGGTCCAAATATATTGCTCTTTGTGATTTGGTGTAAATCCATGCAGTGTTTTATTAGAAATTAAGGATAAAAAGAATTGTATATCTCGGCGATTGGGTCAACAAGATGCAGGAGAGAATCTTGCAGTAGCACTAATTTAAAAATGGAGCATTCTGATTGGCCCAGTGAGCTTTCCCTTGGGCAATATTTGACTGTCAGCAACACGAGAAAAATGTTGCTGGTAACAATTCCAAGACTCGGGGACTTAGTCTCCTGTCCTGAAGAAAAATACAAAATTGTATAAGGGGGCATGATAGGGATGCCCTGACCCTCTATGCCCAACAGGAGGGACCTGGGGGACCCCTTCCCCCTGAGCCATAAACAAAAAAAGAACTGGCAAAAAATACTGCTATCCTGCGGGACTCCAGCTGGCTCCTTTGGTTGCTGATCATCCTTGGGGGCCAACAATCCCTTCTGTTACCTCCAGTAAATCCCCCACAGCAGGATTGCTGAGAGGCCGTCAGAGGTCATGCCCCCTTTCTCCACCACTCTGCAAACACAGCTCCTGATGCACTACTGGTTGGGGGATGATGTCGCTTTGGCTGCTGAGGATCCTTGGGGGCCAATAAGCCCTCCTGTTACCTTCAGTAAGTCCAACACAGCGGGATTACTGAGAGGTCTTCGTAGGCCCTGCCCCTTTCTCCACTACTCTGCAAACACGCCTCCTAGTGAACTACTAGTTGGTAGGTGAAGTCCCCTTGGATGCTGAGGGTCTATCTGGTCCAAAAAGCCCCCCCCCTTACCTCCAGTAAGTCAGACACAGCAAGATTCCTGAAAGTTGGTCAGAGGACCTGCACCCTTTCTCCACCTCCCTGCAAATGCAACTACTAGTTACAAAAATCATAGAAATTCACTTTAAAACTAAAGGTTACAGGGACTTTATAGTTAGGTAATAACATTATAAAAACCTTAGAAATTCACTTAAAAAAACAAAGGTCACAGGGACATATAGTTAGGCTTAGATTTCACTTATACAAAACCAGTGAAATTCAGCAGTTATAGTTACCTGAGCTAACTATAACTTACGCCATCGCAATGCACTGCTTATGACCTCACATATCACTCATAACATGGTCAGTGACATCACTGATGACTTCATTAACACACACACTCACACCCCCAAACAACCTCTCGTACGCCCACCCACACAACCACTCACATGCCCATTCACAGACCAATACTAATACTCACACACACACTCACTCCTCCATAGAGCCACTCACACAACCATTCACTCACCTGTATATCCAGTCACATAGTCACACACTCACCCAAACTACTACTCACACCCCCCCTTATTTACCTACACAGTTACTCATACACCCACGCACTTCCCTGTACAGCCGCTCAACACAACCACTCACTCGCCCATAGAAGCACTCACACACCCACACAAGCACTTACATACCCATTCACAAAGCCATACAAGCATTTGCATTTGCCCACTCACCCATGCAGCCATTCACACTGACACTTACTCTCCAAAACAGTCACTCACACACCAGCTCACATAATAATACACCCACTCAAACAGTAACTCACTCACTCATACAGCTACTTACACACCCAGTCACTCGCTCATTTAGCCATTCACACACCCATACAGTCTCTACAAACTCACTTATCCACCCATAGAGCCACTCACACTGTTACTCACTCACCCATATAGCCATTGACACACCCTCTCAGTCACCAATTCAGCCACTCACACAGCATCTCATTCACCCACACTGAAACTCACACTCCCACATATACACCAATACGGCCATTCACATACCCATACACACAAGGATATATAGAGTTACACAGCCACTGATATAATATATGTTAGAAGTAGTATAAGCCAGTAGTAGTACATCTTGTATAATAATTTAACTTTGTAGTAGGTTAATATATATGTTTAACACCCATAAACTCTTACAAACACTTACACTCACTTGATGATATCATCAGTGATGTCATTTGAGATGTCATCAGTGATATCACCAGTGATGCCACTGATCATATCATGAGTGATGTAATGTGTCAGGTCATAAGCAGTGCATTGCGGGGGCATGAAAAAAAAAAATATATATAGAATAGTAGATCTATACTTCCTCTGTATGTATTTACTTTTAGTATTTTTATATTTTGTCCGCAATATTCTTAGGTCACAATATTCCTATCCTCAATATGCAATAGTGTAATCCTTCAGCATAGCTCCCTCCTTATAACACCAATGCAAACTTCTCACTCACTCCAAATACAACCACAAAATTAGATACTGTCTCCGGTTCCATTTGCCCCTTCATTAACTCCTACAACCATCTTCTTTGAAGAATTCTCCAATCTCCTGCTGCTATTCATACATGAAGATTCTGAATACTTATATTCAGAGTCTCTGAAAAAATGTTACTGCATGATAGCCACTTTTTCCACGCAGATATGAATTTACTACTCTGTCTGCCACATCGACAGCTTCAACATTTCAAACCTTATGAAATCATTTGGCCAGACACTTAGCAAATGCAAACTGGTTGTCTTTCAACTGCTGAATATTGCATTATTCCGGCAATTTGAACAGATGGCAGTGTTGTCCACATAATGGAAACATTTTCGGTTGATGGAGGAATACTGTTTACACACATATCTTCACCCAGGGCTTTAAGTGGGATGGGTCCTGCCGGTGCTCAGCACCGGTAATTCCAAAAAGCAGGTGCTGATGTGGATCTTTACCTGCCTCTCTGTTTTTGCCCTCACCATCAGGAAGAAAAATAAATCTTGACTCTGCAGAAGTACCACCCTTCACTGGCTTTGATGTAACTTCAATGAGACCCGTTATAGTACTTTCACAGCCTCATCACTTCAGAACGGATGCATTTTCAATATTATAGACAAGGAAGCCATACTTGTTGCTTATTATCTTATGCAACTAACAACCATCGACAAAGCCTACAGTCCTGGCTTGTTGTAATGTTACTTGTTGTATTATATATCTAGATGCAATGACGGAAGCAGCAAAATACCAGCTGGGAGGCAAACTATGCTAAGCACAGATTTTAAGTTTATGTGTTTTTAAGCCACGCCCTTAATGACATCGACCATGCCACTTTGAGACCCCCCCCCCTCCCCCTCCTATCTCCCCCCCCCCCACCCTCCGTTTTTTCCTCTCACTTAAAGCCCTGTCTTCACCTTTGGTTTCAAAGCAGCAGTCATTTCGCTTGGGTTCTTTCTCAGACAGTAGAAGAATTTCAGACGTGTTGCATCTCTTTTTAGGATCCAATGTCTTCAATTCTAATTTGCCTCCTAGTGAGGCAGGTTGATAATAAATATGAATGAAAGAATGATTTCAGATGAGAGGGGCACACTGAATCTCAAAGGTCTATGATATACCATCAGAAATGTGCCTGTTGATCAACGGCACCGTTCTGCTCACTGCTGCCAATATCACAGGTGAAATTTAGGCATCTTCCTATGGATCGGATCTTCAAAAATTGACCCATCAGACCCATCAAAGAGTATTTCCAGTGTCCCTTTTATACCTCTTCTTCAATGAGTGCATGCGACCCTTAGCAAACACAACCAGTATCCAAAGCCTGAAATGCTATACAAATGGCACCCAGATCTGCTTTCCTATCGGGAATGAACTGGGCACTGTCTCAGTCACAATTAAATGGCACATTACCCTTCTCCAGTACCACATTGCTTGTAAACGCTACTCAGACTGTTTCCCTATCTGTTTCACAATACAAGGTTAACCCTGTCAGAGCTTTGGTCACTTCTCGAATAGGGTGCTATACTGTCCCCTTTGTATGCCTCCATATCAAAGTAACGAGTACCGGATGGGGGGCTGCAGAGTTTACACTCAGCCAACACCGAACAGAATTATCGTCCGAGTCGAAGTTTACCAGACACTGGCAGTGAGAGCCTAATGCTTCAGATGGGATCTTATAATAATGTCTGGCCTGCCAAGTACTGACATATCAAACCGATGTGTAGGGCGACCCTCATTTAATTTGTACCTATCAGAAAAGTATATTTTAAGGGATTTATCCATGCCCCAGAGCAGCAGGCCATCAGTCCAATGGTTTATTCTTGCCTGAATATGCTGGGGGGGAGGGGGGGGGGGGGATATGGAAGTACAACAACGATCAATATTGAAATATTCTTTGTCTTTCATCTGAGTTCTGGACAGAAACAAACGTTCGAAAGCGAAACTGAAACTGCAGCTGCTGATGAATTCGAAGCCTCATTTGCACCATATGGATGAAAGCCGAAAATTACTGGCAGAATAGCGAGCGGCACTTATGTGTAGCACCGGGTATACGTGTCAGGACAATATAGTTAATGCAAATATTACCACCGCTAAAGAGGTGCATTTCTTTCAGCACATAAAATGCCACATCTGCCCGAATGGCGGCTTGAGTGAAGTGCCTGACTGAATTAGCCGAGCTTTTGATTCAATGCATTTTTCTATTACTTTCCTATTTTCAGAATTGCTACCAGTCTGTGGGGACAAATGCATTAAAAATATGCATCATCTGAAGAGAGCAGGTTTGAAAGCCTCTGACATAATCCACTCACATTCCTCTCTCTAGGTACATGAAATGAAAAGAAAGACGCAGGACTGCCGGGGACTGGAATCACTGAATTAAGCAAGCATTGCTGTGAAAGCAGTGACATGTATTGGAAGTGATAATTCCCTCTGATAGGAAGAGTGGCTCTAAAGCCATTCTCATATTGTTCAAAAGCTACCAGGGCACGGATTTCTCGCGCGCTGGGGATTTGCAGTGGCTCAAAAGTGATCTTGCCAAAAGAGAAAAAAACATTACCTTTTAACGCGCTGCATATTTAGTGCAGAAAAAAGGAGGGTTCATATATTTATGTATGCGTTTTTATATAGAGCGAATTTTACTCGAAGCTGTCACAGTGCTTTACAATAGAACCAGTTACACTACATAAGGACTTCAGAGTACATGAATTACAAGTACAATTACATAAAAGATACAAACAGATAAACTCTAAATTCACATAAGAATGGTAGTAAGTACATAAGTCTAGTTAGAGTCACATATATACAAGTTGCATATTCACACAAGGTTACATCTTAAGAAAAGTTGAAGCAATTAGAGTTGGGCAAATATATAGTACATATTTACAAAGCATACAGGAGTGGCTGCTCCCAGGAAGCGGTTGTGGGGGGTGGAGGGAGGAGAGGGGTTTAAAAAAAAAGTTCACTTACCTACCGGACGAACGGCTGGCCGGCCGCCTCCATCCTCTCCGTCCTCTTCCTGGCTCCTCTGCGAGCAAGCTGCCCCCAGGCTCCTTAAGCTAATCACAACACTGCACTGCAGCATTGTGATTGGTCTGATCGCCGTAGTTTGGTGCTCAGAAAGAGAATTAGAGGCTGGGCATGTTCTCCCCGGGCTGTAATGCAGCCTGGGTGGAGAACATGCAAAGTGTGCATGACTGTTTGGCCTGCTCAAAATGGCCGGCCAAAGAGCCATGGACACTAAGAGGGTGCAGGTGCCAGCACTCCTCCCGCCTGTGCGGCCTAGCCTAGCCCCACC
Source organism: Lissotriton vulgaris (assembly GCF_964263255.1). NCBI lineage: Eukaryota > Metazoa > Chordata > Amphibia > Caudata > Salamandridae > Lissotriton > Lissotriton vulgaris. The sequence continues at coordinate 480,741,362 of NC_141691.1, read as the reverse complement.
CCGCCCCACATAACTACCTCATCATGAACAATCAAATGATAATAACCTCACATTATTATCATTTTCTTTTTCGTTTTTTGCAGTGCTGAAAGGCAGTGGGGTGACGCTCCTCCGCCTTAGAAGAGGGGCAGCCCCTGGCAGCATGATCTTCTCGCTATTGCTTTGGTTCTTGCTTTCAGCTCGGCCTTCAGGGTGCTGTTGCACTGGCGGGCGGGGATCTTGGGCCTGGAGGGATCCCCGAGCTGGTGATGTTGAGATGTCCTCCACGCATGTTGGGATGGTGGCTTACCAGCCAGGCCCTAGCACAATGAAGTGGTAGTCAGTCCTCCTCAAAGCAGCTGCGTCAGGGCAGCAGGTCGACCATGCCCCTTCATCTCCATCGGTCCACGGCCCTCCATTCGTGTGCCACAACGTCTGCAGCTACACCAGAGGCCACCTCACAGGATCCACGGAGCTGCTGCTGCACCATTCTCAGTGGTTGCGGACAAGACGCAAGTGGCAAAGGATACTTGCCCAGGGCTGACGCAAGTCCACAAGGGCCCTCGCTTGGATCAGGAGAGCACCAGGAAGCAGTTACGTCCAAGGAACAGGGAGAGCCCAGCCTCCTCCATGGGGCATCCCCACGAGCCGGGGCCATGGTCCATCCACCGGACCTGAGCAGACAAGACCTGCCATTAGTCCTTCTCAAAGCGGACATGTCCGGGATGCGGGCAACCCAGTCTCTTCTACCTTCTCTATACCTACGGCCGCAAAATGGGACCTGCAGCTCCGGCCCAGCAACTGCAGCCCCCACAACAGCCGGGATATATGGGAGGACAGCAGGTCTCAGGCGAGTGCCTTCTCAGGGTTGGATAGCGACGGATCGCCATCGTGGGTGTGCTCCCGCCTGGGTTGACAGGAAGCAGCCGCCGTTCAGTAACGTTATGTTCCCAGGACTAGAGATAATACTGGGGAGAAGAATGGTAATGAATAAATAGGGGAATACCTTTGTTTATTTTAATTGTATAGTTCACAAAGCAAACCTTCATTGCTTTTAGGTGCTCAATGGTTGTTGATATGTCCAGTAAACTGTGATACATGCAAAATGTATTACAGAGAGGTTTTACATGCATTATGCATTTCCCTCCCTGCTGAGTTTGTGCGAGAGGTGCTTACCAGTTCTCACTTAAACCTTTTATTTATATATACATTTTATATTACCATTGCACCCTATTTGAAATACATCAACTTTGCTATGTTGAAGGTCAGCTGCACTATGTTTTATCACAGCATATCACAAGGACTTTTATGCAAGAAGTTGGGATTCGGTTACTAGGTCACATCTCGAACCAATGTCAGAGATCTAGAAGGAAAGATTGGAGTTCCGTTTTGCTTATAAATCTTTCTGTGTTAGCGGCACTGCAGATGTTGAAGGGATGTTATTATTCCAGCAACATGAAACTAAGAGTTATGGTTATTCCAGAGGCAGCAACAAAGACGCATTTGTCTCCTCTGCTTTTGTTCTGGAGACCATAAGGAGGTGGCTGGCTCAGATCACTATCTAAGAGATGGTTGATAGCCTTTAATTGTTTTCCGTCGGTATCTGGGTACAATGCCTTGCAGGTGGCCACAGACATTTGTAGGTAATTTTGGCCTATATAGAGGGTAAAGAAATTCTTCCATGTTGCTCTGTGGCTGACTGGGATGATTATAGGCCAGTAAAAGTGTATTACAGGATGCCGTGCATAAGTCTAAAATGCACCACTGTTGGACTTGGCTCTTTCTGCAGGGTCATCCCCAGCATTTTTCCCATCCTCATTTTTTTTGTGGACCTTGTTTGTGCTGGCATTAGGACTATGTGCACTTTACCACGCTAACCAGTGATTAAGTGCTTGTACTCACTCCTTTGAACATGGTTGAATTGGCTTACACCCAATTGACATAATTAGTTTACTTATAAATCCGTACTAACATGGTACTACATGTTCCTAGGGTCTGTTAGTTAAATGCTACCAGTGGGCCAGCAGCACTTGTTGTGCCACCCATTTAGGTGACATTACAAACGCGAGCAGCGCTCGTTGCAGAACGCATTTTACTGTTGGAGGGAAACCTCGTTTTTAAAAATACTCGTTTTAGAAATACTTGTGTGTTATTTGACTTTGCTTAAATAGAATAGTTTCATGTTTTAAAATTGTACCTCATACCTGCACACTAACTGTTTCAGACACCGCACTTTAGCGGGTCCCTGCATCCCTTAGCTTTCACTCGTTTGTTAGCACCGGCGGCAGGCAGATTGGGGGGAAAAGCGGGGCGCTTGTTGGCGCCATCTTTGTTTGCGCACTAGCTGCTCAGAGGCAGCTATTTAAGACGGCCATGCAGGCGCGCAGCGTTCGCGTGCAGCGTGAGCACGCCGGAGTCACGCCAGAGTCGAGCCCATCTGTGCCCATCCGTGATCAAACGGGACCCGGGGCCACGACCCCTGGCCCGCGACACATTTACAACAGAGGTGAGCTATGGGAATGTAATCTTGGCAAAATCGCTATAACGCTTGAGTGTGCTGCCACACTTGATCAGTTAGGACTGTTAAAAGTATCTAGGGCAGAGCTGAGCCAACAACAGGTGCACAAGGCCCGTGGTCTGCATTATGGACTCCTTAACACTCGTTCCCTCCAGAAACATAATTTGGAGGTATTTAGTTTACTGGAAGATGGGGAACTGGATGTTCTGGGAGTAACGGAGACGTGGCTAGAGGACTCCTCTATGCCAGATCTTATAGCATCTCTGCCAGCGCAATTTTCGGCGCTTCATCTAAACAGAGCGGATATCAGGAGAGGGGGTGGGGTGGCCCTTCTATATAGTTCGCACCTACAGGGTGAAAGACTTCTAGCCGAAAATATGGGTGGCGCTGAGGTGCTGAGTGTTAGACTCAAGTTGGGGCCAGACTGCATAGTTATTCTTTTAGTTTATCGCCCTCCATGGGACTCGTCGGATTTTCCTGATTCATTCCTGAGATTGGCTCAAGATATGCGCTCAAGATATGATAAGGTGATCATCATGGGTGATTTCAATTATCACTGGGAGAAAGCACCAAAGGAAGGGCAGGCTCTTCAGATTCATGAGGCACTGACATCTCTGCAGTTTGTCCAATTAGTGCAGGGTCCAACTCACGTCAAGGGTCACACCCTGGACCTGATATGGACAACACTTCCTGCACAGGATACGGTGGTGTCCCAGCCATGTGTTTGGTCTGATCACTTTCTGGTGAGAGGTGAGTTCCCGCTGGACAAACAAATAATGAAGCCTAGGGTAGGATGGAAGGCGGTCAGGAAATGGAAAAATATTAATGAAGATAAAGTATTAGACCATTTACGAACTCATCCATCTCCCAACACCAAGACAGAAAACCCTGAGGTCCTCTGTAAAGAATTATTAGACAAACTTAGAAAGACTATGGACCACGTGGCACCTATACGTAGATTGAATATAACGAGCAGGGGACATGGGGCCCCTTGGTACAACGAGCTCCTTAGGGAAAGGAAACGAGGACTTCGGAAATTAGAAAGAGCCTGGCGGAAGCATTATGATTCCAACTCACGGAGCCAGTATATACAGGCACTCGCTCAATATAAACAGGCGATTATAGCCAGGAAAGCAGAGTTCTTTGAGGAGAGAATAACTACTGCAAATAACCCCCAGGAAGAAATCTTTAAAGTCCTCACAGAACTCAGGAAAAACAAAGAACAAACTTTGGAGTTCATTCAAGAGGACTGCCAAAAATTTCAAGATTTCTTTGTCAACAAAATCTCTGACTTAGTAGCTGAAATTGGCACAACCCCTGAGTTTGACTGTCCCTTGCTGGATATACCTGACAGGACATCGGTGACTAGTCTGTTAACAGCCTTTTCCTTGATTACGAAGGAAAGGCTGCCAGCTCTTCTGAGTCGGGTTAAATCGGGCTCCTCGGCAGACCCGTGTCCACCAGAGGTGTTTAAACTGGCACTGCCAGGTATAGAGGACGAAATGTTGAATTTACTAAATACTTCGTTACAAACAGGCCAAGTCCCGTCTTTTTTTAAGGAAGCTCGGCTGATTCCCCTGCTGAAAAAAGCTGCGGCGGATGTGAAATGCCTAAAAAATTTCAGGCCCATATCTCAGCTGCCGTTTCTGACGAAGGTGGTAGAGCAACACGTACTCACTATCCTCACTCACTCTACAGATGTATATTGACGCCCTTCTGATGTGGATTCGTCAAATCAGACATTTCAAAGGTGGGATTTCCCTTTACCCAGATGGCCAGATGCTGCACGTGTGTTGTCTAGACTGGTCAGGCCCATGTCCCGCACAGATTCTAGACACGTTTGTTGCTTTCTCCACCCCCTAAATTAATTGGCCTAAATCAATTTATTTCTCAGTATCATAAGGGGATCTGAGTTGCAGTCAAGTATAAAAGTCGAGACTCCAGGATTCAGATGTATGGCTGTATATGATGCTCAAAGGAGCTGGTATGCTGAAATCACAATACAGTACTTATATTGTGTCAGTCTAAGCGTGACTTGAAGGAACGGTGGGCACTCCCCATCTCACTATTCATAATGTTGCCCCTTCTTAACCACATATCAGTTTCAGAATGATACCTTCTGAGATTCCCAGAGACTTCTCGGTCCCGTCTATGACCAGGATTAAGGATTTTCTCTGGAATAATGGAGAACTCAGGGTATTTACGTTTAAATGCTGCAAATAAACCTATGGTGGCGATAGCCTTAATAATGCTACATTACTGGGATTCCCATTTGTCAATAATTTATGCCTGACACAGATACGGCGATCCAACTTGTTCTGTCGACGGCTGATGACATGGGCCCCTTACATTTTCTCAACTGAGCATGGATGCCAACCACACTGTAGGATGCTACTAGAACAGCATCTTGCATATGAATGGAGGCCTGGAGGGCAACAGGTTAGTTTGGCCAGTTGACAGGGGAGATAACCCTGTGGGTGAGAAGATGTCTGGAGCTGGTCGCCAATATTCAGCATTTCTAAACTAGGAGATGTAATGTTTCGAGCAGATGATGTCATAGGCAAACATGCAGGGAGGCTACCTAATGCACACAAACTGACTGTACAGATACCTTCATTTGCAACTCTCTATGACTCCCAGTCTGTGACATGTTGACACTTTACCTGTTCAAAGCTACCTCACCATGTGAGAATTGGAGTCAAAGAAAGTGGTGCAGGTGTATTGTACGCTCATGGTTAATACAACTGATGCAGTGGGGAAACCAATGGTGATATGGGAATCCAATGTGGGAGATGATGATGAGTAAAGGACTCCAGAGAAAGCCATTTCAGCACACCGCAGCTCGACGTAGGTCAAGTACTTATACAGAATCTACAAGCCAGGTGAAGGATGCGGTGCCTGGGACAGGATACTACATTCCAATGTCTGTGTTGTCCAACAAGGAGGAATAACTTGCTTCATGCTGTCTATATATGTCTGGGAAGTCAAGGATATTGGGTGGCAGTATTGAAAAAGCTGTCTGCATTGCTAGGATGGCAAAATACTCTCACCTCAAAAGCCTGCTGGGCCTGCCAGGTGATCTCACTCTGCCAAGCAGTCTATAAATCCTGTGTTCCTTGTGGATACAAGAGATATGCTTAACATTGGAGACAAAAGATTGCAGCTGACATTGGTAAATAGTAATGAAACATGAATAAATGGCTGGTCCTAGAAGTCACTTTTTCTAAGTTAAGGTAGATGATCTGTGAACCATACGAAGATATGCATATATTAGAAATCATACCATACATTGTGAAAATTGTCAGTTTTTCATCATGTATTTGGTGATAAATGGATGACTCTTTAATGTTGATGCTAGTACTCTTCTTTTTACGTGGTGTAAATGTCCCAAACCTGGTGAACTTCGATTATGCTCAAGTACTGTGGTATAAAACTTATCTGTAGTGGGGCGTGGCTCCATGAAAATGAGGGAACGCTTTGACCTTATGTCCACGCCATAATGCAGGTGGAGAGGGAGAGGCAAAAAACGTCTTGGGAAGTGCAATGACCCCCTTGAAAAAGAAAAGCAGAGTCCTGAGGACAGCCCAGAGTTCCAACTTTATCAGACGAAGCCGCGAATGCAAACCACTGCAATGTGTTTCAACAATGCCCTCTCCTCAGCACCAACACAAACGTTCATAGTTCATTACTGCGCTGATGATAGCAAGTTTTTTTTATTGTGACCAGGTGTACTGCCTCTGTCTGCCCAAGCATGCATCATTTAGGGTGAACCACAGTGCAAACAAGGACAGTTCTCCTGGCAGTGGGCCACACCCTCTGCCCCTGAAGGCCAAACAGTCGGTTTGGCATACTGGAGCCTAGACCCCAAATATGGCAGCCATCCCCATGGCAAGCACGAGGAAATTTGGATTTCTTTGGGTGTAGTTTTGACAGATGGGCTGGCTGATATGTGTTAAACTCCATATTTTGCCTCTCTAGGTAGCAGAAAGACAATTTGGTCCTTGGGTGTGGGACCTCATGGCAAGACTAGCGGACGTCCTCCATAATTCCTTTTTGGACACTACTTTCTGGGTGTACAGACCACAGCTTCATTTATACGACACACTACGCCTCACACAGTCACATCTGTGGTGGTGCAGGCGCATCACAACGGGTATTAGAAATTGTGTACAACATATAGAACGAAAAGCTGAGAGAGAGTATCTCAACACAGCACAGGAGCTCCTAACAAATAATGCTTCAAATTTCAAATGTATTTGTGTACCTGTATTCAACAAAACCTTTTGTTGCAGCAACATTCACCTTAATGTTATCTGTTTTCCCATCCAACACGTGTTTTGGGCCCAAAGTAGCCCTTCCTTAGGGTCTCACAGGACTGCAAATAAGCTAAGAAGTAAAAAGCTATCCAAGGTTTGTAGTGGAACTTCTGTACATAGGACAGAAGATCAGGTGAAGAACTCTCCAATCTTCATCTTAATAGGGAAGAAAGGTCGTCTGGTGCTTGGGATGGGCTGCGACCCGGTGCCAGGCAGGACAAACACCACACTCCATTCTGTTTTTCACTTTTTCCCCCTGATGACCTTATGGGCTTTCTGAATCCCCAGACAGAGGTGCACCACCCGAGTACAACTGAAAAAAGCGAGAAAACGAATGCAATGGGGCACTATACTATTTTGAAATTGGACCCCTCTACCGTGCACCAGACTGAGTTTCTGCCCCAGGGGAAGTCAGAAAGTGGGGTTTACCCACTTTCTGCCATCCCACATGGTAAAACTACATCCAAAGAATTGCTAAATTCCTCTTACTTGCCACGTGCAATGGCTGCAATATTTAGGGTCTGGATCAGCCACCACCCACAAAACACTACCAGTCCCAAGCATTCCTGAAACCTAGGAAAATCCAGGGTGTTGTGGTTAGCATGGATCCCAGAACGTTTACTTGTCCAGAATACCCAGCGAAAATCATGAATATTGATAAAACCCCTACTTTGCACTCACTCGCCTCAAGGAATTGCTGCAACATTGTGGCCTAGCACTACCCAATACCTAAATACCTATGAATCCCCGTAGAGGGAGGAGAACTACTTCCTCACAAGCACAAGTAAGTTAAAAATGAGTTGCGGAAAAGCACTCTGCATACGTCTTTAATTTGTAGTGCCTGCACTCATTACTAAAAACATTACCATGGTTGAGACCATTTTAAGTAGAACGGCCGACATGTTTCATTGCCAAATCCCTTTCTGGCAAATTCATCGCCGCAGGGCTCGGCGTGTTCACGTCTAAGCAACCCAAACACAAACAACATTTACCCCAAAACTTTTTTAAGGCAGGGAATCACAACGAGGTCGTGACAACGACCGCGTTGCGATTCGGCATACCATTACTCCGCAAGTCGGAACAACGACTTGCGAAGGGGGGGGTGCAAGTGTTGGATTTAAAATCCAACACCTTCCCTAGTGTCCGCACAGACTGGAGTTGGAATAGTAAATTATACTATTCCAACATCTAGTGCCCCCCCTTCACAAGTCGTTGTTCCGACTTGCAGAGTAATGGTATGCGGAATCACAACGCAGTCATTGTAACAACCGTGTTGTGATTCCCTGCGGGGGAAAAGGCTGCTGAATAACATCACAGATTCACGTAGGACTGGATTGTTGCCCTCTTGCTATGATTCTGGACCACAACTCTACAGCCAAACGGTAAAGCTATACAAAAGAGTATATCCAGCTCAGTCTGTGAGGCATAGTTTGCTTACCTGCAAGGTATATCAAATATATGCTCACAGCTACAAAAACAAACAGTTTTTACTATATGCAATACATAATCCACAGTAAAATACTTAGAAAATCAAATGTGTAGTATATCAATCTTATTAGGTTAAGAAGGTAACGCAGGTAAACTGTTAATACTCATTGCTATCTGTTCAAAGAAACGTGAAACTGTTGAATGGTCCCATGGCTAAACCTGGATGTTTATGGTTTTGTTAATTAGTGCAGTTTAGAAGTAAACTGTAGCATTACATATCTTAAAGAGTAAGAATGTAAAACACCATCAAATATACATTTCTGTTTTATAGTTTCACTTAAAACAAGGAATATTCCGTCAATATCTGTAGTTTCTGCCCTTTCTTGACATGGAAGCTTAGAGCTGGCATGACAAAGGCTACTATATGGTATTTTTGTTTTGTGGCATAGCAAAAATACATAAGTGCAAACAAACGGGCCGGGGCATATAAGAATAATGGATACGCGAAACAAAGAAGAAGAAATATATCAAAGAAAGACTAAACGAAAAACAGAAGACTCAATAAAAAATGCTTGGCCTTTTAATAAAATGAAGAATCTAATCAGAAAGAAAAGCAAAAAGATCTACTATAAATTAGTCTTGCAATAAGGCAGCCAATGGTTTCACTTAACACCGAAATACCGTAGACGGCTGTCTTTCTTGACTTAATAACTCTGCTACTTAATTGTAGAAGATCTCATGAAGGTGTGTGGAGGCGTCTCCTCCACCCAATTTGTGGGAAAGCGTGCATGTTTGCATGTATGTATGTACAAGGTAGAACACGAACCTAGCCGAAAGGCAGTGGACTACAGCACAGGATCAAAGGCGCACAGGAGGTGGGCATAGCGCGGAGCAGTCCCTTTACTTAGTTGGGATGCAGTGTTCTTTAAAGAGTTGTGTCTTCAGCTCATTCCTAAACAAGAGGACAGTGGGGGACTTCCTGGTGGATACAGGGATGTCGTTAAACGAGCCACAAACAAGGTATTGGATGAAAATACATTTAAAATTCTGCATGGAATGGTGGCCATGCTATACACGCAAATACAAATTGAGCTAAGGCAAAAAAAGGACTCCTTCAAAATTTATGAAGCATTGGCAAACCGCAAAAAGCATGCACAAGGTCACCAACATTCTCAATTTAGCCTTTAAGCTTGTTTTCTTTATTTGCAAACCAACATGTGCAGGCTGCTGAGGGAATTTACCAGCCCTTAGGCAAAATAATTTGGTTTGCTTTTAACAATTACGTTTAATCATTTCAGGTGATTGATGCAAATCCCTTAGCTCCGTATATTGAAGGGATGAGAGATTTGTGTGATGTGAGACAAAACAGGTGGGTACAGAGAGCACGTGAGAGCCGAGGACGTGGGCCTCACAAAGCCCCTGCCAGACTGCAGTTTACGATTCCATTAATTTATATGAGGAGTGAATGAGAGCACGTGTGAAAACAATCCATGGTGTTAAATGTGTCACAACAAATAGGTCTGCCTTCTTGAACGAGCCCCAGCTGTGAAACAAATTAGGCAAATGTGAGTTTTTCAATTAATCATCGTGAACAAGGCGAGGAAAGGTGCTTAGATAGTAAAAACAAGCTGGGAAAAATGTGCGTGTGTAATTAATAATTCGAAAATGTGTTATAAATTACCTTAGGAAGAAAGATGTTAAAACGCATCAGCAATTTATTCCAATCACGGTACTCTCTATTGCTACTATGGCAATGTCTCATTGTAAATAGGTTTTTCCTGTCATTTTCTTGTGAGAGATTTGAAGTAATGCCATTCAAACTAAGGACCATCACTAATGCCACTGGGTTGAACCCGTGACCTTAGGTTTGCACACAGATCTCTGCAGTAGACTCACTAGATGCAAATATCTACCTTTTTTATTTTACTAAAATGGCACTCATGAACCCATCCAATGAGGTCTCTCTGCTCTCAGCAAATCCAAGTCTATCAATAGCTTTATTTTGACATTATGAAACCCTTGCAAACCTATTTCCACCTTTCTGTCGTAGACTCAACCCTCTTCAATACACTTGTGAACCCGCCATAGCACCACAACGCCTTCCAATGCATCCAACCACCACTCACTCGAAATAAAGGTATCCATATTCTCTACCCCAGCTTGAATGTTATCAATCTTATATTCCAAACGTAGATTAATACGCTTGAAATTTGACAGGCAAGCAAGCATGGTAAACCTCTGGGTTTCAAAGCAGGCAGTAAAAGTATATGCATGGTCAGATGTCAAGGGATGCACAACTCTCTGAAGGTATGTCCTCCAGCAGTTTCCCAAACACAGGCTACTCCCGCCTCACAGATCAGAAAGTACCATTATCCTGCATTAACCTCTGCATATAAAGGGAATGCTAGAGCTTATAGGACCTGGATCCCCCAGCATGCTCCCCGCTTCCTCCTGATAACTTGCCAACCCACATTAAAATCATCGACAGAGATTTTCATGGGTGTAAAAAAGGCCATGTTTAATATTTAACATTTTATAAACAAGACAAGGCATTTCAAATTCATCATTTACAGTTATCAACACAATTTTATTATTGACTTTCCAGATCTTCTTCAGCAAGATTCTAATCCTCCGGCACTAAGGGGCCTTCCAGCTCGCATCTTCCATGCAGAGAATCCACGCAAGGTGCAACCCACCTGCGCACATGAGGAGTGGGCCCTCAACCTCTGATCCTTGTCCGCATCCTCCAGGGGCCCACCCTCCAACCACCAGGCTGACCAGGGACCCAGGAGGCTCGTAACCTGTCGCCCTAGCCTCCCCAGCCGGGGCCATATTTTACAGCGGAAAGCTTACCGTCTCCCCCCTGAGTGCTGGCCTAGGGAGTACGCAAGGCGGCCTCCCGTCCATTCCGTCGGTCAATTTTACTGTTCCAAGGTCTTTCTACCGCAACACGCCCCTCCAACCTACTGAGCTACAGGGACGGGTGGGTGGGAGTTTAAAACTTAAAATGAGGAACGAGGGAGACGCTTCTGGGAGCCTACAAGCGGACGGTGCAGCAGAGGACGAAGAGACTGGGGTCCCTGCCCTAGGAACCTAAATAGGTCCCCAGTCCCCACCCTCTGCCCAACCGGAAGTGCATCGCCTCTTGCTGCCCCGGAAGTACTAAGCGGCCGGTCGCCCCCCTTGGGGCCGGCCGGCTGCCCAAAGTCTAGGTGAGGTAGGGGCAGGGGCCGGGGGGCCAGGTCCTAAGTGCGCACTTCACGATGCTCGTGCTTGGCACTCTCCATCTAACGAGTTCACAGGATCCTGGATCCACTGTTTTCAAAATAGGTGCATTCTCTCTTACCTCTTTCATGCGACCAAACCCTTACTGCTGTTTTTTCCCCTAACACAGGAATACCTGCCCTTTTCCAGTACAGCCTTATGGCTCCCTCTAGCATGCTATACCGGCCATAAAAGGCCCACTCCAGAGTTAAGGGAGCGGGACTTTAATGCTGGTTTAGCCAGGCTATGGAGGTCAATAAGGCTATTAGAACATTCGCCACTAGATGTCAGAATGTCATACCAAATGAAACAAAGGCCTCATGGAGCCCAAGGGGATAGAATCCCCTCGGGCTCTGAGAGACTTTGTTCACAACTGTGAACGACAACTTTGGAATGTTGGAGCTTCGGACTTATACCAGCCCTTACAAGCCTGTAGTACACCATTGTTTTCAATGGATCTCCCAACATTCCAATGTTCTAATACAGCCTTAGAGCCCGACATAGTGGGCTCTATCGGCTATTAAAGGTACGCTCTAATGTTAAAGGCCCTCAACTGTGGCTCGGGCCTTTAGCACAGGAGTGTGCCATTTAATTTGCGGGTTTACCTGAGATTTTTTAGCGATCCGATAGTTAGAATATGGGCTAATCACGGTATAAACCACCTCTCCGATTTATACGGATCATCAGGCTTTTTAACATTTGATACCTTAAGAACACTTTATAAACTACCTGTAAATGCTCTTTTCAAATACACACAGATACGTGATTTCTTTACGAATAGAATGAAACTAAGGGAAATTTTGGACTCCGAAATATGGATTTGCATTTACGGGGAAACAAATTGTGGAATTTTAGTACACGAGCTGAACATCATCTGCGCCAGCTTGTCACCCACGTACAACATGCACGACAGCCATTTTAGGTATCATGGTCTCCCTGTCCACGATCGATCGCCAGCGTGCTCCCCTGACCCTGCGAGCATCCTCCGCGCACCCTTGCTTTCCCCCCCTCCCTCACATGGGCAAGTCATAAACCTTCTTCTTCTGCATGACTCTGTATTTGGGAGTCACGCTCGCGCCTGACCAACACCTCATTTCCTTTCATGAATACCCCTCTATTGGTAAACTCTCCCTCCGCGCTTGATTGTCCACGCGGCATGAATACCTCTCCTTTGATGACCCCTTCCCCCGAGTCCGATTGTCCACACAGGTCCGCGGCCATCGCCTAGCCGGGAGATACAGTTTACTGCCCCCTATTGTATGAAGTCGCACCTCTTCAAAGGGCCCACTATTGATCCTGGCCTCCCCATCCCCTGGGATACGATCAGGCGCACACATCCTAAGAATCGGCGGAACACTCAGCTGCGTGATAACCCCCTCTTATTATCAGTAGGGTGAGGACCTCTATTGTGGATACATGTGGGGGTGGGTCTGACACGAGGGTTACGGGATGTTTTTTTTATGAGTTCACAGAGTTTTTATACAATAAAGAATGCTCACATGTCATAAACCAGGGTATAAGAGGCCAGACCTCAGAGAGGCTGTTAGAGCACCTCGAGACGATACCTTGTTGTCTGATCTGATGTGTTCTGCTCCGTCGGAATAAAACTTCTGTTTCCGGCCTTCCGGTCTCCAGCGCCTGCCTCTTTGTTTGGTAACTAGAGTGGTATAGAGGCGGTTAACGCCGGGCAATCTTGAAACAGGCCATCAGCCCTACCCTTCTTCTACAATTGGCGTCCCAAAGCGTGGGGCCCATCAGCGACACGTGGATCCAGTGGGAGAGGTCCCGACGACAGAGTGAACGGCTGCAACGATCGGGAGAGCTCCTGTCCGATAGACCCTCGTCTGACAGCCGATCATCCGAACTTCACTGGTTCTGAAAAGACCTCTCTCGAGTGATCTACGGTCCTGACTGGGAACCATCAGGAGTGCCACGAACATCACGAAGAATAGAGGACGATCGGGCGCTGGATTCGGAAGACAGGAAACTGTCCATGCGGTCCGGGTAAGGTCGTGTAAACGCGACAAAATTACGAAATGATTGTTTGATTTGGATAATACTAGTATTACTCTTTTGTTGGTTCTTCTGGAGATTCACCATCTGCAAACGAAGAAACAACAGGCTCTCCCTTTGCAAGCAGTGAAGGATAGGTAACGCAGACTTTTGTCCCCGTTGTAATCCGTCGTGCCTATCTTCCTCCCCCACTGTTTTCCCGAACTGTTGTTCGCGGATTGTTGTCTGGAGATTCTCTGTCTGCAAACAGGGAAGAACAAGGTCTCTCTTTGCAGGTAGAGAAAAAGTAGGTAACGCAAACTTTTAACCCGTCGTACCTACTTATTCTCCCCACTGATTGTTTGATTGACCGTACATTAAGTGTTCGGTATTGGTTCTTTTGAGGTATTCACCGCCTGCAAACAACGGAGAATAGAAATATTCTGTCTAGTCTTTGCACGCCGTGATAAGATAGATAGTGCAGACCTTTGTCCCCGTTGTAACCCGTCATGCCTATCTTCTCCCCACTGATTGGTAGCCTGTTTAGCCCGGACCGCTTATTAGAGATGAACCATCCAGCTCCACTGGAGGGCACCCCTAATAAGGACATGTTCACTAAGCATGGACTAGTCGCTATAGCTTATACTAAGTTATGGCATAAATATACAAAGAAGAACCCCGAAAGTCAGTGGCCACTGATAGGTTCCTTTGATGATCATAAAATAAAAACATTAGAAATAGCGCTCCAGAAAAATAAGACTACACCCACTATTCTCGATAGTATCGGCATGTGGCGCAAAGAAACGGAACAACGAAGAAAAAGAGAAGAAGCAAAAATAGGGAAAGAATTACGAAAGGCAGCCCACCTAGCCGCTAAGCAACTAGAAGAAGAAATAAAAGAAAGAAAGGAAGCTACACAAAAACAAGAATCAGGGTTGACAGGTCAATGTCCTGTTAGGACCCCCTCTACGCTCTACCCTGAATTGCCCTCCAAACAACGGGCGAACGATGAGTTACTGCTAGGTCCCCCAATCATCTACATGCCCCCTCCATATGCCCCCTGCCAACAACACCTGCAAGCCCTGAGTGCGAACGAGAGCGACCTTAGCGCTAGTGCACCAGCCCTCACGGCCTCCGCACCAGCCACATTAGCAACACCACCAGATGACCCCGAGGCTAGCAAGCAACCACCAGCCAGACCAAATAGGTTGAGTAAAGATGAGCGGGATGGGATTGACAAAATAGCAAAGACACTAGTAGAACGGAAGGAGAGCGAAGAATACACAATGAACATGTATAATTCACATGCCGACAGCCACAGACGGCATTTCATTTTACGATTCAGCTACCACACCCTGAACGCATATGAGGATAGATATCAGAGTAAGGGCCCCGCTAAACTGACAGCGCTATATAGAAAGATTGATGTTGGAGATGGGACTGAACGTGATGCGACGGACCTCTTCATGCAAATGCTTGAGGTCTTCCGCCACCTCACGGAACAGAAACCAGAAATCAAGGTTACCGTCCCTGAAACAACCGAGTCCTCAGTAGAAGTAGCCAACACTATGATGCCCATAAGAGAGGCGGCCCCTTACTGGGTTCCGCCACGTGGCCAAGGAACAAACGACGATATTAACCATGCAGATGCAAAGGGGAGGGTTGTGTACAATTGGGTTTACCAACCATGGGACCGACAAGATATCTTAACCTTTAGACAAACTCTGCCCGATTTAAGAAAGAACCCGACAGCATTCTATACCGAATTAGGCACAGCCTTGGGTTCGACGATAATGACTTTAGCGGACATTGACTTGTTTTTCGGGTTATGCCTGCCAGCTGACGCGTGGAAGCAAATCCGGAAGGCTGACCACACGGATCTGTTCGGACATACCTGGAAGCAACTCAGTGAGCTAGATAGACAGCGAGAGCCCGGAAGGAAACCAGTAAAGGACATATTAGAACTCCCAGACAAATTAGTTCAGAAGTTAAAGACACTGATCCCAGAGAAAAAGGTAGATTGGTCGGTAGTCACGGCCTGTCGTCAGAAACCCCAGGAAGATGTATCGGAATACTTCTCCCGATTCGAGACAGTGTTCTCCGACTACAGTGGCCAAGACATGACCACCGCAACCGGACAACACCTGTTTGTGCAAAATTATGTAAAGGGTCTATCGCAAGAGGTCGCCCAAAAGCTGCAGACGAGTGAGAGTAGTTGGGGGGCCTCCAAACCCGCAGCTATCCTTCAGATGGCTCAGTATTACGAGCACCAGAAGAATGAGAGTGATAGGGCATCCGAGAAAAAGAAGAAAGATTTGAAAGAAAGGGTGATGATAGCCCAGATACAAGGTATAGCGGTCGGACGGGAACCCCACAGGGGGAACTACCAATCGACCACCCCTAGAAATCCACCTCCCAAAGACCACACCCCGACACCCCACATTGGACGTAGAGACATTAGCGGGGACCAGTGTGCCTTCTGCAAAGGATTCGGTCATTGGAAATCCCAGTGTCCGGTTCTGTTAGAGATGAACAGAAATAGGGACCCCAAGGACGTAGCGGGTGGGCCGAGAAATAGGGGACAAGGACGAGGGTACACAAACGACACCAACGATGACAGACCAGGGAGATCGAACACATTTGACCGTCCCCGACAGAACCAGTATCAACTATCCGATGGTGAGAATGCCCCCGATTTTGCATAGGACTGCCAGGGGCAAGGGAGGGATCCAGTCGAGCTCTGTGTTAACCAGCAAGGTCCTTACGTCACTGCTAAGGTCCTGGGTACAGAGTCTCCATTTTTGGTAGACACTGGGGCGACACGTAGTGTGTTATCGAAACGACTGATTCCAAGGGCACCCTTGTCTGGCTCACACATTACATCGATAGGTTTCGATGGGACGCCCTCCACTAACCCCCTGTCCGTACCTATCCCCTTTGACCTAGATAACAACAGCACTGTCACAACATTTTTGCTCTCCTCCAACTCCCCTGACGCCATTATGGGCATTGATTTGCTGAAACATTTTCGAGCTACTATCAGGTGTTCCCCAGATGGAGTCCGAGTCATCCTGTATGACAACCCGAGCGTGCCTAAATCTTGCCCAACACGACACATGTGCTCCCTGACAGACTGTGATCTGTCCTTGCTCGACGCCCTGCCCCCGTACCTATGGGCCAAAAATGACTCTGATGTGGGACGAATGATGATTGACCCCATTCATATAACTCTAAGGCAGGACGCCATGCTCCCGAAACTCCCACAGTATCGGGTATCGCCCGAGGGCGAGAAGGCACTGGTAGCAATCATTCAGTCTCTGGTAGATGCAGGAGTGGTCGAAGAAGTGGTTAGCAATGTCTGCAACAGCCCTATCCTACCCATTGTTAAGAAGCATGGCGAGGGGGATGAGAAAGCGTACCGCTTCATCATCGACCTGCGAGAGATTAACAAAGTGGTTGTACCCCAATACCCCGTAGTCTCAGACATCACCACCATTCTGACCCTCATCCCGTCCACTGCCACCACCTTCACTGTTATTGATCTCAAAAATGGTTTTTTCTCTATCCCCATCCACCCAGACAGCCGTTATCTCTTCGGCTTCACCCTAAAATCCCGCTCGTACCGATTTTGTAGAGCTCCCCAGGGGTACACTGAAAGTCCCAGCATTTACAGCCAGGCCCTCAAAAGACAGCTGGACGCCGTCCAGCTACCAGATGGAGTGGTGTTGATCCAATATGTCGATGATATCCTTTTGGCGGCTGACACCACCCCACTTGCAATCACAGCCACTGTCCAACTCCTGCACTTTCTCGCAGAAAATGGCCACAAAATCTCCAAAAAGAAATTACAGTTCTGCCAGCCACAAGTGACATACCTAGGCCATCTCCTGTCCAAAGAAGGGAGGAAACTTACGCCCGACCGAATCCAAACCATCCTAGACACCCCCATCCCAAAAACACAAAAGCAAGTCCGCTCTTTGGTTGGCCTTACCTCTTTTTGCAGACAATGGTTACCAAATTTCAGCCTCATTGTAAAACCTCTACTTGCCGTGCTGGCCAAAGATGCCCCCTTCCCGCTTCCTTGGACCCCTGAGTGTCAAGCATCCTTTAAGGAGTTACGGGATGCCCTTTGCTCAGCCCCCGTCCTGGGAACACCGGATTACTCCAAGCCCTTTTCCCTCTTCACCCACGAAAGGGAGGGGTGTGCATTGTCTGTCCTAACACAGTCTATCGGTCCTAAGCAGCGCCCTTGTGCCTACTTCTCTGCCACTCTTGACCCTGTAGCCAGAGCTTTGCCTGCCTGCCTTCGAGCAGTAGCTGCCGCTGCTGTCTCTATCCGTCAGAGCGAGGGAATCGTACTTTTAAACTCCCTCACCGTCACACTAAAGAGATGCACGACTTTGAATCCTGCCACACTGTTGCCCCTGCCTGAAATGACCCCGACGTGCCTCCCATACACGACTGTGTGACCCTCACGGACGAACAGACTAGGAGTAGAGTTGACCTCCGAGACACTGCTTTTACAGACCCTGATGGAGAGCTATGGGTAGACGGCTCATGCATCAAACTCCCAGATGGCACCACTTCAGCTGCTTATGCAGTAACGACAGCCCGAACAGTAGTTGAGACAGCCCGCATCACACAACGATCTGCACAGGCGGCAGAGCTGATAGCCCTCACACGAGCATGCATCATAGCAACAGGAACCACCGCGAACGTATACACAGACAGCCAGTATGCCTTCGGGGTGGTTCACCATTTTGGGCTCCTGTGGAGGGAAAGGGGATTCCTGACGTCCCACGGCACACCCATCCTTCACGGAGATCTGGTTTCTGCTTTGATTGAGGCAGTTCTCCTCCCCAAATGATTAGCAGTGATCAAATGCCAGGCACACAAGAAGGTGACAGACTTAGTCGGACAAGGGAACGCACTGGCCGACATCACTGCACGAACCACAGCTGAGAATAAGACGATGACACGCATATATGTGACCAGGTCACAAGCAGAGAAATGGACTGACGCTAGGGAAATGATTAGAGACATCCAGTCGGCCAGCACCCCTCACGAACTGACCGAGTGGGCACGGGTGGGTTTGAAGGACGATGAGGGCTGCTGGCGGACAAAAGATGCAAACCGATGGCTGCTGCCTGACTCATACCTGATCCCGATACTGACTATGGCACATTCCCCCGCACACATAGGATCTGCACCCATGATCGAACTCATTTCCAAAGTCTGGTACAACGACTCAGCCAAACGCCTGGTCCAGCAGTGCCTTATCTGTTTGCAACACAACCCCGGAAAAGGAACTGTGGTGCCCCGGGGAGGGTTTGGGATCCCCGATCACCCCTTTGAGGTCCTCCGGTTGGATTACATCCAGCTAGAGAGATGTCAAGGCTTGAAGTATGTACTAGTCATTGTATGTGCCTTCAGCAAATGGGTAGAGGCCTATCCAACCCGTGACAACACTGCCATGACTACTGCCAAAGTACTACTGAAAGAGTTCTTCCCTCGCTATGGCCTTTGTCGAATTTTATGGAGCGACAATGGCCCCCACTTCATAGCTGAGGTCATCCAACTAATCTTGAAAGGGTTGGGGGTGAAGCAGAGATTTCACGCAGTCTTCCACCCCCCAATCCGCCGGTTTGGTGGAACGACATAATGCCACATTGAAGCTGAAACTGTCAAAAATAGTGGCCACCACTGGACTTAAGTGGCTAGATGCCCTCCCACTGGCATTGCTATCGATGCGCTCCACTCCCACCAAACACCATTTGACCCCCTACGAGGTTGTATTCGGGCGACCGATGAACCTCTGGGCTGCCCCCAAACCGACCTCCATTCATGACGTCCCGGACGTCCTACTGTCTGATTATTTGGGCAAGTTAACTAAAACGTTGTCTGTCATTCATCAACAGGTGCAGCAGGCCATCCCCGATGCTTCCAGGGGTCCGGGTCACGACATCCAACCGGGGGACTATGTATTAGTCCGGAACTTTCAACGGGCCAAGAGTCTAGAACCCCGGTGGACGGGCCCCTGGCAAGTACTGATCACCACCCGGACGGCGCTTCGAGTGGAGGGGAAGAGGCACTGGCTGCACGCGCACCACTGCAGGAAGGTCTCCCCGACCCTGGCCACGACAGAAAACGTCAACACCCAAGAAGAGCTCCTGAACAAAGACCGGCCAGCATTGAACTGTTATCCCGATACCGAGGCACTTGAACTTGCAAAATTCCCTGATCCCACTGTGCCATCCAGAGAAGGGTATTTCCTGCGACGAAAGGAGGGAGCTTCGGCTAAGCAGGCCACGGACTAAGTTAAATCTCAGAACGGTGGCCTAAGCACAACTAAGGGTTACCCGGAGAGAAGCTAAACAAAGTCTGTGGTTCTGCCCGCTACCGAGCACCTTGAAGATGATGGAAGCGCCAGATAAGAAGATGATGGAAGCGCCCGATAAGAAGATGATGGAAGCAACAGGAAATACCCAATATAGGAACCCAAAGACTGACAATTTGCACAAATCAAAGACAATCGCCCTCTTCATTGTCCTCCTCTTCTGCCTCCTCCTCATGACCTCCTTCTGGATTCTGGAGGGAAGCACCCCCGCTCATCAGGCATTGCTGCCCACTGCACAACCGACCCCCATGAAAGAGCATCACCTGATCTCCCTGTCGCCTCAGCTCCGAGAAAGGCGCAGGGAATTCTGGAACAATTCCTTCGTGCAACTGTTGCATCAACACAACTGTTGGACTTGGCCTTTTTCCCCCAACATTTTTCGCTTTTGACCCCCTTACCTAGGATGTCTCCCCCATGGGATTAAACCTGTATAGGCCATGAGTGGTGTGAGACACCTTGTTGAAAATGTAAAATTGCATGTTGTTAAATGGTGTACAGAAAATATCCCCCATTTTGAAAATGTACCTGACTAAAATGTACTGTGATTTTAAAATGGATGCCATGGCCCTGGGTAGTGCCACCTGACTGCGTTAGGTTGGTGGTCTAGTTAATATTACCCAGCTACCCCTAGCTTTTGGAGGGAAAGCCTGGCACCCAGGGTGCTCACCCCCTCCCCTAGAACCAGTTTAGGCTAGATTTGCCAACATTCTAGAAGGTCCTGGCACTGCCTGGGAGGAGGGTATAAATAGGGAGAAGTGTCACCAGAGAGTCAGTCAGCGCTGGGACAAGGAAGGGAGGGGACCTGCTGTGAGGTGCTACCGCCACATGGGCCTGTGAGCTGGGCCCTGCACCCCTATAAACCCCCCCCTCTGCTGTCCCCATGGGCCCCTGACAAGGGAGGACTCTTCATAGGTCCCTGACGCCGTGGGACCTTGAACTACGCCAGCGCTGAGGGAAAAAGGTGCCCAGAAGAGGAGGAATGCTGTGGGCTTGAACCCCCCCAGGAGGTGAGGAGTGTGCCCCTGGGGCTGGCTGTGGAGCTGTTCGCCCCCCCTCCGCGAGGAGCCTACTTGGAAGCCCTGGTTTGCCTACCTAAGCGCTGTAAATTCCAAGGCTGTTGCTGCCCTGACCTGAACTGTCCTGCCTGGGAAGCGTTATAAGTTGGAAGCGCTAGAGAAGGACTGCGAGGAGCTGCGTGTCCCTAGAAGCCCTGAACTGCCTCTATTCTGTCGGGCTGAGAGGGAGGAGCAGTGCGCTGTAAATAGCGTCATCTGCTGAGGAGAATCGCGCTGTGGCCTGAGGGCACTGTGAGGAGGATCGCGCTGGAGGAGCCTACCCTCGGTTTGGCGCGCTGTCCGCCACATAAATAATTAAATAGAAGGGAGCCTACCCCTTATTACCGCCGATATCACCGCCGCAGCCCGAGGAGTGTTGGCGCTACCACGCGCCGGTTGTAAATAGGCCGAAATCACCGCCGCAGCCGGGCGCTGTCGTGGGGACCCCCCCGCTGTTGTGGGCACCGTTGCGGCGGCCCCCGGTGCCAGGAGAGGGCAGCCGAAGTGAAGATAGGGCCGCGCCAGGCCCTGAAGCCGTCAGGTCCCCCATCACGTGACGGGGCGCCCGGCCGCGTCATCGGCCCGCCCCCGCCAACGCCGCGCAGGGATTGGGTGCTGGCCCGGTCGGCCGGGAAAGCCGGAAGAAGCCGAATTGAAGCCCCGGGTCCCCGAGAGGAAAGAGGGGGACCCGGGTGAAGCGACGGTGTGGGGCCCCGTGACTGAGGGGAGCCCCGAGTGCGCTTTAACACCAGAGCGGGTGCCCACCCCGCCGGTGTGTGCATCCGCGCTGGAGGGAAGAGCTGCGCGTCATCTGCAGGGCTCCGTGTGGGAGAGGGAGCCCTGCCATCGTGAGGGAGGACGTTGCGGTGCGCATTGCCGAGCCCCGATTGGGCCTGAGGACTGGAGCGGGTGTCCACCCTGCGGGCAGGACGCCCGAAGGAGCCGAGCCCAAGCCCCAGGTCCCCGTGTGGAAGAGGACGGGCCTGGGTGAAACCGAGGAGGCACCGGTGCGGGGCCCCCTGTGCTCTGGAGAGAGCCCCGTTTGTGCCTGAAGCCTCGTGGAGGCTGCCTGCAAGTCCCGGGCCCCCGTGAGGAAGGAGGGGCCCGGCTGTCGCAAAAGGGGAGGGGGCATCGAGGCACATTGCCGGTGCCTGCCCTTCCTCATGGAAGCCCGCGCCTGCTGAGGTCTGCGAGTGGAAAGAGTCAAGGAGCAGCCGGTGAGTGGGGCTGCCGTAGGGGAGTAGGGGGTGTATGTCGGGGCACAGGGTCGGTGCTCGCCCCTCCCCTTAGTTTGGACAGTTGTAGTTGGGCCCCGTTGGCCCCAGACGCCACGGTGGTGGCCCGGACTAACCCTGTGGTGGGACTAAGCGAAACTGTAAGGGCCTGGAGAGAAGGAACTGCCCCCCCCCCTCCCCTTTGAACTGGGACGGAATGGGCATGTCTTCAGATTAGATACTCTGAGTTAGGCTTAGTGGTCATACGCCCGGGTTCACCTTCTATCCACCCATGAGTTAGTGCCCAAGGAAATGTTCTTCTTGATTAGGGGAATGTGTATCCTGTCATGAGGAAGTGGATGTCCTGGTTTAAAGAAAGGTTGCCCGAAGCCTGGTACTCGCAAATACTAAAGGTGTGGTGCACTTCTGTGCCTAGTTGTATTGTAGGCTGATTACCCTGCTTATGTGAGGATGCTAATGTTATGCCTACACTAAAGTTATTGAGGTCCAGGTATTCTGTTGTTTATACATGCTGGGAGTTTGTATGCTTTGGTACCCCTAGGTTTATGATAGCGGAAACCTTGCTGTGTTTCATTACAGGTGCTCCTGTCTATTATTATATGATGTTTTTCCCTTACAGGGGTTGGGTTGGCGTTGTCACGCATGAGGTGTAATTACGCTAATATGCAATTTACAATTTTCGCCCACCTCCCAAGGATGAAGGCCTGAGTAGGCCCTGCCTGATGCGTAGTTCCCTAGGTGGAGGGGGGAAGAAACCTGATGTTTGATTACAGGTGTTCCTGCCTAATGTTAATGCCAGGTGATTCCTATTCTTTTTGCAGGAGTCGCCAATGCCAGCTATTTTGGGTTCTTATCCCTAATGTTTGGTTGCATGTTTAATGGGCGAATACGCCAAGTGCATTTTTTTCCCTTATATAGGTGACACTGATGTTACGTGCTAAATGCTAACCTTTTTATATTTCAGCTAGACACTATGGACTATGGACTAAACCCTTTTTGTCCCATGTAAATAATCCCCCACTGAAATACTTGGCTTGGGTGCCAGTTGGCGCCATGTTATGATTACCAGTGTATTTTTCCTTTTTACCTTACAGGTTGGAGATATCACTAAACTACTTCTTTTCCAACCAAAGGTGGAGTTGCGTCTCTTTTGTAGTGTGCCTGGTGTGTCGTCTGTGGATACTGCGTGAATGCTTCACTTGTCCTTGGAGTTTGGCCTGCCCGCTTGATGCCATGCTACCCCCTTGAAGATTTGGGTAACCCCCTCAGCTCCGAGAAAGGCGCAGGGAATTCTGGAACAATTCCTTCGTGCAACTGTTGCATCAACACAACCTTGCTGCAAATGCCACGAACTGCTGGATCTGCGGGTTGCTCCCGCATGCCGCTGGACACTCCATCCCCTTCATCCCTTCTCCTTTCTCAGTTCACGGCTCCTGCCTCGCCTGGCTGATCCTCATGCAAGAGAGCCACAAGGACAACACCTCTTCCGGCCAGACAGTATCACACTTCTACTATGGGTTTTGGCTGAACAAAACCGGAAGGACCTCTGCTCCCCTGTGTCCTGTGCCCTCGGGTGCCGCCTTTCTTATGAACATCCCAGCCAAAGAACGTGTTGAAGTGCAAGTGCTCCACAATCCAGCTAGACCCACCTTCTCTAATCTGCAGAAACAGACTGCCGCCACTCTGACTGTGGCCCTGTCCGTTATCAATGTCACAGGTCTTGTGTGCCTCGAAGGCCAGGGAACGCAGCTGGTGGGTCACAGTTCTTGCCGCATCACCAGAACATTGGACTCAGTTGATCCCCCTTCCTTTGTTGCTTCTCCAAATATGTACTTTGTTTGTGGCACCAAAGCTTACACCTGGCTCCCGAAAGGTTGGAAGGGTACCTGCTACATCGCCTTCGTTCTCCCTCCCACATATGTAGCCCCTGCTAACCATCACCGGCAGAGGCGCGCAAATGACATTGGACAAGCCGACTCCACCGGAGCACAGTTCCTGGATGCAGCAAAGGGACTTGTTCCTCTGTGGGGCCCAATGGCGAACAGTCGCGCTATCCGACACCTGACCCAGGCAGTAGAAACAACGATCAACATCACGGCTGGCATCCTCGCTAAAAACAAGGCTGAGCTTCAGGCGGTCCGCCTTGTGGCCCTTCAAAACCGCCTTGTTCTAGACGTGGTTCTAGCCGATCGAGGAGGAGCATGCCGCATCATCGGATCTAGCTGTTGCACCTATGTGCCAGATAACTCGCCCTCAGTCTACAAAGCAATTGAACACCTCCACAGACTTTCCTCGGAGGTTCACCAAGAACAAGAAGGATGGTCGCGTGGGAGCTGGTTCTGGGACACTTTGAAGGACTGGGGTTGGAGGTTGTTTTCCTTTTTATTGATACCGATTGTGATACTATGTGTGTGCTGCTTAAGTATCCAATGCCTGCCATCCTTGTGTGCACTCGTTACTAACTGTATGTGCCCAAAGACTTTGGACTTCAGAAATGAGCGCATGAGTCCCCTCTATGAAGTAGAAATACGTGGCCTTATGGGGATAAATCCGAACTGACAAGTTGGCGAGACATGTTAAAAGGGAGGACTGTGGAATTTTAGTACACGAGCTGAACATCATCTGCGCCAGCTTGTCACCCACGTACAACATGCACGACAGCCATTTTAGGTATCATGGTCTCCCTGTCCACGATCGATCGCCAGCGTGCTCCCCTGACCCTGCGAGCATCCTCCGCGCACCCTGGCTTTCCCCCCCCTCCCTCACATGGGCAAGTCATAAACCTTCTTCTTCTGCATGGCTCTGTCCTTGGGAGTCACGCTCGCGCCTGACCAACACCTCCTTTCCTTTCATGAATACCCCTCTGTTGGTAAACTCTCCCTCCGCGCTTGATTGTCCACGCGGCATGAATACCTCTCCTTTGATGACCCCTTCCCCCGAGTCCGATTGTCCACACAGGTCCGAGGCCATCGCCTAGCCGGGAGATACAGTTTACTGCCCCCTATTGTATGAAGTCGCTCCTCTTCAAAGGGCCCACTATTGATCCTGGCCTCCCCACCCCCTGGGATACGATCAAGCGCACACATCCTAAGAATCGGCGGAACACTCAGCTGCGTGATAACCCCCTCTTATTATCAGTAGGGTGAGGACCTCTATTGTGGATACATGTGGGGGTGGGTCTGACACGAGGGTTACGGGGATGTTTTTTTTATGAGTTCACAGAGTTTTTATACAATAAAGAATGCTCACATGTCATAAACCAGGGTATAAGAGGCCAGACCTCAGAGAGGCTGTTAGAGCACCTCGAGACGATACCTTGTTGTCTGATCTGATGTGTTCTGCTCCGTCGGAATAAAACTTCTGTTTCCTGCCTTCCGGTCTCCAGCGCCTGCCTCTTTGTTTGGTAACTAGAGTGGTATAGAGGCGGTTAACGCCGGGCAATCTTGAAACAGGCCATCAGCCCTACCCTTCTTCTACAAAATAGCGATCTAATTAGCTTGGGGTACAAATGTTTCTGCCAATCTAAACCTGATGACTGTGTCAAAATCGCACAGAAGTGGACTACTACTTTAGGATTGCCCATTTCTTCAAATAATATTTCCACTTTTTTTCATAACAGTAATTCTTTAACTAATTCTTCTAGCTTAAAACTTCAATCTTACAAGACTGTATGCCAGCTATACTACACACCGCTTCACTTCTTTAAGTGGTCAGGGAACAATGCATTACCCAAAAGTATAAAATGCCCAAAATGCGATCTACTAGCATCAGATATAGTACATATAATTTTTTCATGCCCTGCTCTGCAAACATTATGGGATGAAATAGAAAAAGTGCTGAAACTGCATAAATTGTTCTTTGGTAAAATCTCCGCCGAGATGATACTTTTGGGAATACAACCAAATACTGCTACTTACAAGGACCTGCAGCCTTATTCATGAAGGCTAAATCGGCTCGCAAAGGGCCGGATTCTGAGAATCCGGTCCTTTGCGAGTGCGATTTTTAGGTCTCGCCTGTCGATGCGCATGCGCATCGAGCAAGCGAGACTATAGGGGCTCATCGACTCTTTATCTAACTTGCAAGGAATCGTGGCGATTCCTTGCAGTGCCCGTGACTTTTAAGGTCAATGCGCATGCGCATTAAGCTTATGCGCATGCGCATTGACCTTAAAAGTCACGGGCGCGTGCATGTGTCTTTGTTTACCCGCTCCCCAGCTCCGCCCCCTCACTACTTGATTGCACGGCCGCTAGGCCGTGCCTCCCCTACTCTCCTCCCCCCTCCTCCTCTCCTCCCCTGCCTGCCTGCCGCTAGTTTCCATTCGCTGCTCCTTTCTCGTCTCCCTGGCCCCACCGCCCTTCGATGTGAAAGTCCCCGCCCCCCGTCCCTCGCTGCTCCTTTCTCGTCTCCCTGGCCCCACCGCCCTTCGATGTGAAAGTCCCCGCCCCCCGTCCCCTCCTCGCTCACCCTCATCTCCACCTTGGTGCTTACTTTCCCTTTTCTTCCAATCCTTCTCTCATTCACTTGCAGTCTCCCCTCCTCCTCTCCTAGCACCCCCAGCCCGAGGCAGCTTCCCCTGCACAGACCCGCTCCGCCCCCTCCCCTTCCCGCCGTCTCGCATTTCCCCTGTCGCACTTCTCCTCCCCCCTCCTCCTCTCCTCCCCTGCCTGCCTGGATCGCCTCGCCCCCGGACATCATGGGCCAGCCTTGCTCTGCACAAATGTTTCCCAGCACCAGTCCCAGCATCTCTCAGCAGCTCCGCTCTTCCTGCACTGCTAGAACGCCGTGCCTCCCCTACTCTCCTCCCCCCTCCTCCTCTCCTAGCACCCCCAGCCCGAGGCAGCTTCCCCTGCACAGACCCGCTCCGCCCCCTCCCCTTCCCGCCGTCTCGCATTTCCCCTGTCGCACTTCTCCTCCCCCCTCCTCCTCTCCTCCCCTGCCTGCCTGGATCGCCTCGCCCCCGGACATCATGGGCCAGCCTTGCTCTGCACAAATGTTTCCCAGCACCAGTCCCAGCATCTCTCAGCAGCTCCGCTCTTCCTGCACTGCTAGAACGCCGTGCCTCCCCTACTCTCCTCCCCCCTCCTCCTCTCCTAGCACCCCCAGCTCGAGGCAGCTTCCCCTGCACAGACCCGCTCCGCCCCCTCCCCTTCCCGCCGTCTCGCATTTCCCCTGTCGCACTTCTCCTCTCCCCTCTCCGCCCCCTCCCCTGCCCGCCATGTTACGGTGAAAGGCTTGTTTTTTATTTTACCCGCCGTGTCTCTGCTGCTTCCCCCTGTCGTGTCTCTCCTCCTCTCCCTCTCTATACCCTCCCCCTCCCCCCCACCACTCCCAGAGGGGGCTGAGGTTAATTTGCTTTCTCAGGCGTCATGCATCACCCAGCTCGGTGACACTTTAGCGGGGGACGGGGTCTCCTGGAGGGGTCGGCCTCCTCACAGCTGTTCAAGCCCGCCAGACAGAGCTCAGTGTTGGGAATGGAGGAAAGGAGGGGGCTTTAAACCCGAACACGTGTTCTTGCAAGTGGGTTCCATGACATGTGACGTCAGTTTATTTTCTTTTTGTAATTTATTTCATCGTACATGTTGTAGTTCTTTTTCCCTGGCCATTTCGGCTCCTTGCTTTCCCCCTCCCCCATCTGCAGCGCTGCCTTCTCAGCCCCGTTTCCTTCTTCTATTCCCTCCCGTGTCTCTCTCCAGTTTCATCCTGTCCCCATATAGTCGCTTCCATCCCTATCTATATATCTCTAGTCTTTCCAGTGTTCTCATTTCATCCACTCCACCCTATATCGCTCTCCTCGTCATCCCGTGTATCCAATGTTTACATCTCCTGCTTTGCCCCCCGTTTTCAACGTCACCCCGTGTTCTCTCCATCCACCTCTTTACCTCCCTCGTCCTTCCTCTCTGTTCATGCTCACCCTTCTCTCGCTCTCTTTCGCTTGTCCACTCTCCTATCTCAACTACTATCTCTTTCTTTTCGTCTCTGTGCCCTCCACAGCTCATACCCTCTTGATGTTCCCATCTTTCATTCACAAACCGGCTTAGCTGACGCCTACACACTCATTTATATGTGCACGAAAATTGCGCGCACCCAGTGGCTTAGCCCGTGTGCCCTGGTGTCTAGTTCAGGGACGGACACTGGCCCCTAGCTGCTGTTTTAACTGTGAATTAACAGCAATAACCAGGGTTCAGTGGAGCCTTCCGGGCCCCGGTGCCACTGCACCTGCTGCACCAATGGAAGCTGCGCCCCTGCACGCACCCGAGAACCTGCAGCTCAGTAACATTCCTAGCTATTCTTGCTCTGCAGCTCAGCTCCCACCTATGCGTTATCGTGGCGCCGCAGAGCCCATCGCTCTACTGCGTATAGAAGCCTGGCTCAGGGCCAGTAAAACCACCAGCACACGAGTGCCCCCCTCCTCCTCCGGGCCGTGCAAACAGGCTCGGCCACAAATTACAAGTGTATCAGTACAGGCCTTGCCAGTCCGGGTCTAAACTATTAATATACATAGGCCTAGCCCTATAGAACCCGTCATGACTGGCCTCAAGGGCGTGACGCAGACCACCGAGGCGGGAAGGACTTTGAAGACTTTGAAGACTTTTAGGAACCAATTTTATTTTGAATGCACACCGCATAAAAATTATTGGCACATAAGAAATGTGATACTGCATTTAATCACTGTATACCGACACAAAATGCAACATTTAAGTATTCCTCTCGATGACAGGTGGTCAGGCACCCTCAACCCCTCACCCTCACTCACCCTCAACCCCTCACCCACACTCACCCACACTCACCCTCACTCACACTCACTCACCCTCACTCACTCACCCTCACTCACCCTCACTCACCCTCACTCACCCTCACCCCCTCACTCACCCTCAACCCCTCACTCACCCTCAACCCCTCACCCACCCTCAACCCCTCACCCTCACTCACCCTGAACCCCTCACCCTCAACCCCTCAGCCTCACCCTCACTCACCCTCAACCCCTCAGCCTCACCCTCACTCACCCTCAACCCCTCACCCTCACTCACCCTCAACCTCATGCTAAAGATTTGCAAAAAAAACCATTAACAATTCTAAAAGCACTAACTCTAATGCTGCGAGACCTATTGCATTTCTAATGCTTGTTGCTTTTGGGATTCAGCATCCCAAAAGCAAAAATCGCTAATTGCGATGTCGCAAATGTGCGAGGAAATGACATTTAAGGAATCTCTGTTTGAGATTCCTTAAATGCTATTCAACATCCTATTTCAATTTGCGATTTCGCTATTTCTAGGCGCAATTTACCGCGAGGTCAGACCTCGCGGTAAATTGCGAAAACTCAGAAAAATGCATTTAAATGCATTTTTCTGAGTTGCATGTTACACACACATGTCCTTTGGACATGTGTGTGTGCAACACCTGTGTCACAGATCATTTGAGGGGTGCTACAGGGTGTCCTGTGGACACCCCTGGCACCCTTCAAATCGCAATCTTATTTGCGATTAGCTAATTGCTAATCGCAAATAAGGAATACTCCCCATTCATTCCTATGGGCCTTTTGGCCCATAGGAATGAATGGCGAGTTATTCCTTATTTGCGATTAGCAATTTGCTAATCGCAAATAAGGAATCAGTAGGAATCGCATTTTATTATGCGATTCCTACATGATTACCGTTTTGCGAGTCCTTAATAGCGAATCGCTATGATTCGCTATTAGGGGCTCGCAAAACGGCCCCTTCATGAATAAGGCTGCTAATGTTTATTCTAATTTCTTGTGCAAGATTGATAATTGCTAGGGCTTGGATCTCTGACAAACCACCAGTGGTAACCGAATGGTGGCTACTGGTAAACGAGATATATGATATGGAATTTTCAACTGCCAAAATTCGAGGGATTGGTTCTTTGAAGAAAGTTGATAAAAATTTGGGGTAACTTGTTCCCTATTCACGATTTGTGAATAGTTCCTGATGTATTTTTTTTCTTTTTTAATATACTGTAGATATTCTTGCCTATTTTTTATTTGATTAAGTTTTCAAGGAATTCATGTATTTTAATTTTCTTCTTTATTTTACTCTTGTTGTAAAATGTTTTATTTTTGAAATGTAAGTTTTCTTGTGCTGTCAATAAAAAAGTTTAAAAAAAATAATAATAATAATAATTTGCAGGTAGAGCATTCTACGGAGGGCTCAAAGTCAAGTAGAACATTCCACCCCTAGAGGGCAGAATGTTCTAATTTGTAAAGGAAAGGGAAACGTAGCCTGATGGGGTTGAAATCCCCTCGGGCTCTGTAGGCCTTTGTTCACAGCAACAGTAGTGAATAAACATTGGAATGTTGCTGCTCCAGGCTTCTACTGGTCATTAGAAGACTGGAGCACTCCACTGTTTTCAATAGAGCTCCCAACATTCCAATGTTCTAATAAACTATGGGAGTGGCTCAATTAATGTCTCACCAGCTTCACATAGTACACTACCAAACCCATGATCATAAATTATTTTGAATGTTGTTGCATCTAGAGTAGCTTGATTCAGACCAGATTGCGGACTCCGCCCTTCATTACAAACCTTGAAGCCCAACTAGTATATGTAACTCTTCATAACTTTACATTTCTATTTATCAAGTGTTGATCCTGTTCGCCATAACATGTCCATTTAGACTTTAGGAACTTGTACAGGGATTCTTGGGTTGTGCCAAAAAATGGGGCCAATTCATAAAGGCAAAGACAGTGATAAATACATGAAGCAGTACTCCTGTATTCAAACTTCTCACATGCTAATAAATGCCTTTGTAAATGCGCCCCATAGTCTGACATGAAGACAAGTAAGAAAAGGTTTTTCATGCGTGCCAATGAGTGATCATTAAAACCATTCATTTATGGGTCCAATTCACAAAGGCATTTATACGCAAAGTAGTACTACAGGAGTCATTTTGAACAAACACCATGTGATCTTAACCCTTAGCCCATAACCTCTGTAAGACAGATGCATATTAAACTAATTCATATGGCAGCTGTGCAAAGTGGAAAGTGGAAAGTACCCTTAAAGCTACATGGCTGCAGACATTGGTTTATTCACCCTCTAAAAACACTTTGTCTTCGACGATAGTCACACGTGAATTCCAGTGCACACTCAGCTATAGATATGACCTCGAGTGCTTTCCCGTTCGCTTCTGCTTCATAATAAACTGGTTCAAATCAATAGAAACCTTCCCTAATACTAGATTAGAATCCATACCTCTAGATGCAGCACTAAAGTGACCTTCCACACCATACTGCATTGTTCAACATTCCTCACCGTGAGTTTTCCTTTGAAATGCAGTTCGGTTATCTTCGGCCATTGTGTTGGCTTCTTTCAAGAGACAAGGTGAAGCTCACTGTTCCAGATACAGGGTGATTTATTGCAAAACTGTAGAAGGTGTCAGTCAGGAAACTAGTCTTAAAAAGGTGAAAACAAATGTCTTCATTCAATGTATGCATACAGAAAAGGAAACTCTCTCCCTTGTCTAGATACCTTCACAGGAACCATCTCTGAACAAACTGAAATGATGACAACTTAACATTCCATAAACTCCTTTCAGCCTTCCCTTCACCAGGCTGTTGCACTACTCTAGACAGGTAAGCATCTGTACCAGTTTGTAGATAATTAGAAGTCACTATGCTTTGTCTTACTTTGCCTCCCCGCACTGGCAGATGATCAATGCGCTCTGTCACCTAAATCGGTCTCCTATGGTCCCGGTCTCAAGCTTTCAGCTCCATGGCAGGAGCATCAGCATGATTCTCGACAAAATTAGTAGCTTGGTGCGTTGCGCTGTAACCGCCAACATAGAGCTTTCGCACCTCGTTGTAAGAACGTTCATGTTACTTCAACTCCTAACATCTACATCTTAAGCTCATCCATGTTGATTCAAATGACCTCCAAGCCAAGCAGCAATTCGAACTGCGCAGTGCATCCTGGTCAGCTGGTAGGCGTCCATCACACAGCACATTTGTTTTTCTCTCCCTCCATTGAATAAATGTGCGCATATCTCACATCTTTGAAGCAACCGGCATTACCCAAAATGCCTTTTCTCATCACATAGATTGACTGCAAAGGCATGGATGAAATGTTTTTATTCCCACAGTGCCCAGTAACAGCTGCTATGTCTCTCTATAAGACATGCATTATTACCCACTGCTACTTACTACTGCACTGCTTAATGATCCACTTTGCACCACCTACCACCAAGGCCATGATAAATTTCTTCCTAAGTCGACATTTATGCTGCGAGATCACAATCAATTGCTATTTTCCTGCAATATTTTATAGGCTCTAGTAAATAAAATTGGAGGAATTGTGTGTGCATTAATTCCATTATGACATGTAGTAATAATGTTTATTAAGGCACTCCTAATGCGTTAAACAGATTTAAGACTCAAGAGGCATCCAGTCTGAAAAGTAAAATGTCCTAATTCAGTGAAATCTATTACATCTATGAAATAGACGCAATGAGTTTTCTCCCCGTCTTTAGCGTTAGATCTTCTTGGAGTTGTGGATATGAAGGTAGGCTGGTCCATGCTCTGGGCCACGCTTCACCCAGCGCTACGTTGCTCAATGAGGATGATCAATATGAAGACTAGGGATTCTGACGGCCATCCTTCACCAAATAAATCTTCTCCCTGACTGTAGGTTTTAATGAAATGCATACATGTAGCCGAACACTAAAGTTTATTAAAATGGACCTCACGGGCCAATGCCTGTCTCACACCTTCACATTTCAGACGTATTTACACCTGGAGAGTAGACAGAGGCAAATCAAAAAGGGGTCTATAAATTAAGCGCTGCGAACGATCAAGCCATTTATCTTCAGGAAGTGTCTCCATCTCATACAGTAGAGATGGAAGAATGTTTGCCCATATAACAGAAGGGCATAGGATGTTAAGGGGAGATTAGGCTCACTTTCCGAAAAGCAAACAAGGATTTTTTTTAAATTAGAGGAATCCCAAATCTTCCCAACCAACTTTCCTGAAGTGTATTTTTCAACAACAAAATCCTATGTGACATCATGTGTATTGTCATAGGCAGTGGACTGAATGAATAGCAGGGAATGGCCTAGTTTGCCAATGTCTGTGGTCTTCCACCTGACCTGCCTCCAAATCTTCGTGCAACCACCCCTCAACCATGAAAGGCCCTCCACTATTATATTTAGATATATTCACTGAGATTTTAACATAAAAGAGGCAGACAAGCCAATAGATTAGGAGCAAGTAACAAATAGAAAAATAACATTGGGTCTAGGCTAGTCATTCATTGGTGCTAAGCAAATAATGATTCGAGTAACAGCTCGCTTTTCGACAAACAACGCACAATCTACTGGATGGTATAGGTAAAGGTTACCAGTACCCTAGGAGACAAAAGAGAAAAGAAGGGAGGGCATGCCAGCAGACATGGAGTAGATGCTGTTGGAACCTCACTACTGTGAGATAAAAACCTGAAACACTATACAGAGGCAGGCACAACATATATAGTCTCATCACACATCCATCCAATTATATTCTTTGAAATTGTTCCATTCTTAGAGAGGAGATTTCTATAATGCCAGAGGAGGCGCCAATTCCCTGCTTCACTCTGCGACCCATTGACAAAACTAAGATGGTCTATTATTATTCTTGGACATTTTGAGCAGGTGTGCCACCTAGACAAGGTCCACGGTTCCACTGCATGTTCTCCACCTAATGCACTTTGCACTCAGACTCCACCTGTTGGATCATATGAGAGAGCCACCTTGCAATGGTCTGGGTTGTGGTAGTTTCTGGTGAAATTCTAACTTTTTGCTTAGTGATCACTAGGGCTAGGCCGATAAGCCTACATTGGGCATGGGATTTCTCAGGCCTGGCCATGTTTCCAAACAGACAAATCTCTGACTTGCAGAGCTCGGATTTGCTTGCTTGGATTATGACTAGATCTAAGACATCACAGACCAGAGTCTGCCCATTGCAGAGAAGAGCAAGTCGCTTACTTGCTTTCAAAACGATTTTAGTCTGAAACAGGTCCAACCCATGTGCTAGGAGTCAGCATATTAGCATTGCGTCTCCGGCATGTATCAGAAGCTGCAGTGTACAGTCTGCTAATGGACCTTGAGCTTAAGAACGCATGGGGTAGGTCGTAAAACTGTAATAATTTAATGCAATCATTCTTGGATACTTTCACAATGTGTCGTTTTGCTCAATCCCAGCAATCATCCATTTAGACTGGCACGGTGGATATTGGACACAGGATCTTGCTTTTCCCAGTGCCCTCTACTTAACCTACTGCGCAGACAACCTCCACTGCACACAGCCTTCAGACATGTCCAAGAAGGGTTGGCTTCATTGCCTGATCAGTGTCTATGCCCTGTGACAACTCCTGAACAGGCGTGCCTTTAAAAAGAAAAGTATGTTAACTCAATTGGCGGTCTCAACCCACCCCTTGCTATTGTATTAGCTAGAAGCCCTCACCTCCCAGCATAGCAAGGCTTCTGTTGGCACCTGAGATGCGTAATTTAAAAAATACTGCTGCTGTGAATAAAATGATAAGAAGCAGAGTTTCAGGTTTAGATACAAATGAAGGACCCCTCCTCTGAGTTCCAATGTTTCACTGTTCCGTATAATCTCATTACAACACCTGCCTTAGTGTATTGAAACTTATAACCAAGTTAGTCTTCTCCACAAGCTTCCAACATTTGTTATAAATGTGTGCAGCGCTTTGCCTCTGGGATCTCGTCTCCTGGAAGCTGCCATGGTAAACCCTTGATTGATTTTCTGTGCTTTTTTAATCTATCTATTTGCAGAGTTTACACAAATGCGTTTGCTTCAACAGCCCTACACCTAAACTCTAGGGCCCATACAGGTGCCTCCTTTTCATAATTCTTTTTCTTGCTTGCTTGATCCATGGGCTTTATGTACAGGACTCGGCCCCAAGCCAGGCGTATTCTTTTGTACAAGCCGAGGAAAGCCTTCCGACATGCATAGTGTGCTCTTACCACAGGCCTGGGCCTCCAAACTGCACAGTAAGCACATGAAGCATTTAGGACAAAAAGAGTAGACCAGAGGCAGAAGGGGTGCCTAGGTGTTTGGTAAGTGGGGATGGGGACGCGAAGATGTGCAACACAGGCGCAGAGGAATGTGCTGCCAGAAAGCACATACAGAAGAGAACTGGAGTTTAGCGGACTGAGGAGGAATCACCAGATGCTGAAATGAACGCGGCGCTCAGAGAAAAGCATCAGTGGTAGTCCTATGCTGACTGTGCGCATGGGGGAATGGAGTGAGTCTGAGTTTGATGAGCTGGAGAGGGACATTGGAGTTAGATGCTGTTGCATCTGGAGCACAGAGGTAGTGGGAGACTATGGCACTTACAAAAAGCATTTAGGATGAGGCCAACGAGATAGATCCTCTGCAGCACAGGGGGAGAGGAGTGTGGGGGAATCCAACAGGATTATTTGGACAGGAGGCATAGAAAATGGGCATCTAGACAAAGAGAGGACAAAAGGAATGGGGTACCTTGAAACACTTACAGAAGGAAATTATGAGAGGGGAACAGTATCCCGGCTGCACGTGGAGGGAGAAAGGAGAGGGGGGACATAAGACTTTGGTGCCTGAGACTCATGTAAAATGTGCATTGCCTAATGTGGCAACTGGGGTTTGCAGCACAATAAATGGGTAATTGGGGCTGTTGGTTGGTCACTGGTGGTTAGTCAGGAAGGGATAGCACGAGGACACCAAGAACTGCAGATAAGCAGATAAGAAAGGTGAATCTGGGGCGCAGAGGGATAAGTGGGCTTTGTGTCACTCAGAATGAGCAAGTGGCATAGGAGGGCATGGCTCCTGGTGAGTCTTGAAGGGGGTTAAATGAATAGTACCTTATTGAAAATGGAGGAACAATTAGGCTAGATGCAGTGCTTGGTAATTCTTAGAAGGTGCCATTAAACCAGGAGCACAAATGGAATTGGTACATTAGAGTCCACCGAGCGAAGCAGAGGAACAGTCTGGTGAACACAACTCGTAGAACAGAGCACTTGGACGCACATAAAGGAGACAGCTGGAGCTGGAGGGGCAGTGAATAAGTTTCTTAGAAACAGCCATTGGGGTCCAAGGCACATAAAAGCAAACAGGGCTAGCTGTAACCACATGAGCAGGCTTCTTTGACACACCAGGAGTGGAGTAATGGGGCACTAAGAGGTGCCATATGGGGAATGAAGAAGAAACATCTTCGGCTCTAAGGAAGGTGGCAACCGGGTTTGGGGTAGAGCAACTGGGGGTGCTTTGAAATGGTTATTCAAGCTGTAGGTACAGTCTTGAAAGTAAAGGAGGAGGCAGTTGGAGCTGTGGCAGTCATGTATGAACTTGCAGGACCGGACTGGCTTTAGCGGGCACCAGGCGTTTCCCCGGTGGGCCGCTAGAGTGGGGCCAGTTTAAGACCCCTGGGGATGGGGTGCATTTTTGTAACAGGGGCACTGCAACAAAAGCAAAAAGTGGCACAAAGCTTTCTACTAGTCTCTAAACCCCCCTCCAGCCGGCCGGCCAAGCTCTTTGCCAGGGCCGGTTTTCGTTCCCAGTCTGGCCCGGTGCACTTGTGGCAGGCTGTGATGCATTGTAGATCACTGATGGAAAGATTAGTGGAGGGCACTGAGAGGTACTGCTGTGAAGGTGGTACATGGAGAGGGAACAATTAGTGCCAAATATTTGTTGGCTTCTGAATGTGGCCGTTTGACTGGGGCCCAAGGACTGTTGTACTTAAATCAGTCTGTGGAGGCAGAAGGGGCGTGGCTTGGATGCCGAGGAGGTAGGCAGCGTGAGCCCGGGGCTCCGCGCCCGATCCCAGATATCATCCTGATAATCCACGCGAATTCCAACGAAAATTGGAAAATCCGCTGGCTGAAGGTGCCACGGAAGCAACGGCGTTCGGAGTGGGCGACCTACGGTTGCTTATCGTCCTGAAAATCGAACTTTAGCAAGTGCCTCAGGCACGATAGGCTTCAATCTAAGATGGCGCCCGGAGGCCTGAACTGGTGACGCAGAGAGAGCGGAGGTGTCTTGTGGCCCGTTACCCCTGAGGTTCCAGTGCCTGCGGTGATTGCTAGACCGGAGGGCCTCTCTCAACCCTGGGAGGAGGCACGGGTGGCCTTTTCCTTGTTTTGGTGACGATTCGACGGTGGAACGGGGAAACAGGAAAGTTCACCGAGGAAACACCCAAAATGGCGGCGGCTCTGTGGGACGATTGCCACTCTCCGTGAACGGACCGAGGTTTCAGGACCCCATCATCGACGCTTGCTTTCGAGACTCGGACCGACCCCGCGAGGGAGATCTGGACAGTGCTCAGTGTCCGGCGAGTGTTCTAGACCCCCGGCCCCATTGTTCAGGGAACTCTCCGGAGGCGAGGTCCTGAACGGCTGACGGAATACGCGGAGATTGGTCGGGCCCCTGGGGCCAGCGATTGTGGTCGCAGAGATGGTGAAACCGAAAGGAAAGGGGGATGGAGCGGCTGACCCAGAAGCGCTGGACGGAGCGGATCATGATCACCCGGCTCTCCAACGTATGCAAGACCGCATACTGGAGGCCATCACAACCACAAAAGACACTCTGCAGCAGGACATCGCCCAGGTAGCGACAGGTCTGGGTCTCCTGAAAGCGGAACATGATAAGCTTAAAGATAGGGTCAAAAGCATGGAGATCTCCCTACAAGAATTGGCCCCGGATCACAAAACATTAAGGGGCCAGATGGCGGATGCCCTGGACAGGCTGAAAGTATTGGAGAGGAGAGCCGAGGAGAGCTGAAAATAGGAGTAGGCGCAACAACGTTCGTCTGGTGGGCCTTCCGGAGAAAACCGAGGGAGACGACATGGTGGGCTACCTCAACAATTGGCTACGCATGGAAGTAGCGCCAGAGGGACTCTCTCCCTTCTTTTCGCTAAAACGGGCCCATAGAGTCCCGGCCCGACCGCCAGCTCCTGGCCTGCCCCCTCGCCCGGTGGTGATTAAGCTGCTTCACTACAAGGACCGGGACTGGTTACTGCAGAGGGCAAGGGAGGCAGGGCCCTTCCAAGTTGACAATAACAGGGTCACCCTGTTCCCGGACTACACTTTTGAGACCCAGAGAGTCAGGGCCAGTTTCCTGTCGCTCAAGCGTGAGCTCCGTGGAGAGGGCATCAAATATTCCCTTCTCTTCCCAGCGAAGCTGAGGGTGGTGGTGGACGACAAATCGCTTTTCTTTACCGCCTCGGCAGACGCTTGGGCATGGTGGGACACGTACAAGGCTGGAACGGACGAAGCCAGAGCCAGGGCAGAGGAGGCGCAAAAGAAACAGCCGATCAGGAAATCACAACGTATTCGCAAGAATCGACGGAGAACTGGGAAACCATCAGTGTCGCAGACTGAGGAGGAACGGAAGGCTGCTCTGCAGGCGGTGGTGGATCTCTCAGGTGCGACGCGGAGCCAGTCCGGGAAGGGCACAGACTCAGAGGAGCGGGGTACGGGGTCGGAAACAGAACTTTCAGAATTCGGAGGTGCCAAGGGCCTTGTTGTAACGCCTCAAACATCGGGAGAGATCGTCGAGGCCTGAGACGCTTGCTTTGGAGAACGGTTTGATGGTCTGACACTGGGGCGCTGTGCCCGTGAGTGCAGCTTTACATTTTGTGGGAGTTCGAGAGATTTCATGGGGGGATTACGGGGCGGGATATGCGGGACTGATTTGGTTTTGGAGAACTCCTTCGGTATCGGACCGCGCCCTACTGGCCCTTCAGGTCATCGCAGTGGAGACTGCGAATTGTAGTGTTTTCTTCGAGGGGATTACTTAGTTGCATCAGTTTGGATGGGTTCTCTTCCAATTGAGGGAGGTCCTGTCCTGGGGGGGTGGGTACCGAGAGTAGTTGGGGAAGCTCAGGTTGGGGCCGGAGGGATGCAGGGTTCATTTGTTTGGAGAGGGTGGGGGGTTCAGTATTGTATTGGCATGAGCGCATAGTCGAAGATTGTTATTGTTATGTCTGGGGATGCAGGGGAATATGGCTAATACGGGGGCTCTAAAATGTGTGACCTGGAATGTGCGGGGTCTACATACCATGGTGCGCAGACACAAGGTCCATGCTTATCTGAAACGTAGGGGAGTGCATATAGCTTTTCTTCAAGAGACGCACCTCACGAAACAGGAAGGAGTGGCGCTGCAGAGGAGATGGAGGGGGCAGCTGTTTAGTACGACATATTCGGCCTTTGCAAGGGGCGCCTTGATTTGGGTACGGGCTGGGGTTCCCTTTCAGGTCACCAAACAAGTAATAGATCCAGAGGGCAGATTTGTGGCTGTGGAGGGGAGGCTCAGGGGCCATTATGCAGTGTATATGCTCCGAATGTGGATTTGCCCGCCTTCCTGACAGCGCTTTCGGGCAAACTAGCGAGTTACTTGGCGGGCCCAATGATCATGGGAGGGGATTTTAACTCAGTGGTGGATACCATATTGGATAGGTCTCACCCACCACTACACTCATCGCCGGTACATAGGGTAGCGAAACGGAGATTTGACTGGCAGGAGAGTTGGGACCTGGGAGATGCCTGGAGGACACTACACCCTATGACGAGAGACTACTCCTTTCACTCTAGTTACACGACTTACATGTTAGGCTGGATGTGTTTTTGTGCTCTTCACCTGCGCTTGCAGCGGTAGGAAGCGCGGAGTACTTGGCCCGCACACTGTCAGACCATAACCCCTTGTTATTATCCCTGAATTGGATGGTAGATGTCTCTTGTGTCCCAACTTGGCGACTACAACCTGATACCTTGGATGATTTGCTATTTAGGGAGGCCTTGGGGGAGCAAGTGACTCGTTACTTCGAGGAGAACAGTGGCTCCGCTTCCACCAGAGCTGTAGAGTGGGATGCGATTAAGGTAGTGGTTCGGGGACACTGCATTGGGACAGTTGCGGGTGCTCGTAAGACATTGTTGGACGACCTCGATCGTGCGGAGCGACGGCTGAGGGAGATAGAACGGAAACGCCCAAATCATCCCGAGCTTCAAGAGGGGGTTAGTGAAGCCAGAGAGGCGATGGCGGTGGAGTTGGAGCGGTTGCGTAGTTTCGATCACAAGGTCTATCTGACTAGGGCGCACGCGGAGGGCGATAAGGCGGGGACAATGCTGGCCTGGCTCGCCAATCCGCTTCGGCGGGGTGTCCCAATCGTGTCCATTCAGGAGGAGGGAGGCGGGCTTTACCACACCCAGGCCGGGATCCTGGATAGGTTCAGGGCGTATTATGAGGGCCTGTATGAGAGCGGATCGACGGGCGGGGTGGAGGAACTGGACGCCTTCCTTGGAGGGCTGCAGTTACCGCAACTAGAACAATCGGATGCGGAGGAGCTGGGCCGAGCTATAACGATTGGGTGATAGGATGCGCAGTGAAACAGATGGCTAGGAATAAAACCCCAGGGCTCGACGGCCTGCCGATCGAGTTCTACAGTAAATATATGGAGTACTTAGCCCCGCAACTGCAATCGGTCTATAATGAGGCGCAGTCGCGAGGGAGACTGCCGCACTCAATGTGCGAGGCCCTTATGGTTCCCTTGTTGAAACCTAGTAGAGCGAGTGATGCCCTCTCCTCTTATCGCCCATTATCAAAGCTCACGACGGACTACAAGATCCTGAGCA
Source organism: Lissotriton vulgaris (assembly GCF_964263255.1). Lineage (NCBI taxonomy): Eukaryota > Metazoa > Chordata > Amphibia > Caudata > Salamandridae > Lissotriton > Lissotriton vulgaris. The sequence continues at coordinate 480,700,564 of NC_141691.1, read as the reverse complement.
AAATCCTAGCTAATAGATTGTTAACCCACATGACAGGCCTGATCCATAGTGATCAGTCTGGCTTCATTCCAACGCAAAACACCACCCACAACATCCGCAGATTGACTAGGCTGCTGGGAGCTCGGCTGCCGGAGGGGACTACTCCCTTAGTGTTCTCCATAGACATCGAGAAAGCTTTCGATAGCCTAGAGTGGGATTAATTATATGGAGTGATGAGGCGTTTTGGACTGGGGGAGGGCTACATCAGCTGGACCAAAGTCCTGTATACTGAAGCCACGGCGAGGGTTCGAGTGGGCTCGCTGATCTCGAGTCCATATCCGGTACGACGCGGTACTAGGCAGGGATGCTCACTTTCCCCCCTTTTGTTCGCGTTGGCGATGGAACCCTTTGCAGCGGAAGCTAGGTCGGGACGCTATTATAAGGGACTGGTCTATAGGGCCAGGCCGCACGCTATCTTGCTGTACGCGGACGACCTACTGATGTGTTTGGCCGATGCGGAGGAGGAACTGTTGGGAGCGAGGCATTTGCTAGAATTGTTGGGGCGGTTATCGGGCCTGAAGGTCAATTGGACTAAATCTTGCCTGTTCCCGTTAAGACGGGGGGAGCCATGCCCTCTCACCACACAGGAACTCAGATGGGAGCCTCATTGCCTGCATTATCAGGGAGTTTACGTGTAGCATACACCTGCAGATATGCTGGATGGTAATATCACCCGTTGCATCAACGCCTTGAAGGGGAGTATGGACTTCTGGGCCACCCTCCCACTCTCATTGGCGGGTCGTATCTCCTTGCTGAAGATGGTGGCACTCCCTAGGCTATTATATTATTTTAGAACCCTACCGGTATGGGTGCCCTGCTCAGTCTTTCGCCGTCTGAGATCACTGATTATAGCATTTATATGGGACACGGGTCGGTGGCGAATAGCGCTGGATACCCTCATGCGGCCCAAGGATGAGGGAGGCATGGCAGTGCCTGATTTTGAGTGCTATTATCTAGCGGCACAGCTACAAACTTTTACCCAGGAGGTCGCGAGGGTGTATCGAGGCCCAGAACACAGCAGAGATGAGGGCACCCCGCGGCATGTGCTTGCGTATATTACTCTCCATCAGAGACTGCTGGTCAGGGACCTGACGGTGGAGGAACAGACGTTTCGGCTCTGCTGGAACCGAGCACGCAAACGAGCTGGAATCCGTCGAATGTATGCTCCGGAGATTCCGCTGGGCATGGTCACGGCCCTACCTCATGGTGGGGATTGGTCGGGACTGCTGGGATGGGAGGAAGCTGGGGTCCAGGTGTTGGGTGACCTTTATGAAGACGGAGCCTTGCTTCCGTTCCAAGAGCTACAGGAGCGTTTTGACTTGCCGAGAGGAGATTACCTTCTGCACGCGGCAGTGACTGGCGCCATGCAAGAACACTGGGGCGATGGGCTGCAGGAACCCGCTACCTCTATGGCGTGCCAATACACGATGATGGCGGCGGGAACCTTTAAGGCAGTGACCTGTCTGTATTCCCGAATGTTGCGAGAAACCTTGCAGCCGCTCACTGCCTTGAAGGCGAAGTGGGAACTGGACCTCCAAATGGAGATTCCTGAGGCCACTTGGGGTCAACTGCTGTGGAGGGTGCGGAAGAGCACGAGAAACGCCAGGTTCCAACTCATACATTTCTATATCATTCATAGGGCGTACCTTACACCAGGGAAACTGAAGCAGTACTTTGGAGTGGAACAGGCGGCCTGCCCTAGATGCAGTGCACTGGAGGCGGACTTGGGACACATGCTCTGGGACTGCCCTAAACTGGGGGAGTATTGGCAGGAGGTGGGGAAGGCACTGAACAATGCCACGGATAGAGAGATACAATACATCAAAGCAGTGGGAGTGCTACACTGGTTTCCACACAAGCCTAAAAATAAGATGACCAGCAGGTTTATAGATATGGGATTGATACTGGCGAAAAGGGAAATAACCACGAATTGGAAATCAACAGTGGGGCCCACGTACAAACGTTGGTATAGTGAATGTTTGAAGTGGGCGGCATCTGAAAGTACTTTGCGATATCAGATGGCTAGGAGAACCGCAGATGAGAAAGCTTTGGAGAGGGCAACAGCGTGGGAGATGATAGTGCAGGCACTCCGGGATGGTACTGGGGAGGAGGAAGAAGAAGACACGGACTCTGATATGGTCGACCCCATTAACGCACCAGGAGCGCACCTTTAGCGAATGTTTAATTCCTTCTTGCACACACCAGACCTTACTTTTCTCTAAGAGTCCACTGCAGCGCTGCCACGGGGAAGGGGGGGGGGGGGTGTTGGGGAGTTCGGGGGGGTGGTAGGTAGGGGGAGGGGGAGGGGCGAAAACTCAAAAGCGGACCGCGTCCTCCTGTGCTTTCGAGAAACGGACATTGGGAGAAGAAGCAAGAGATGGACATTTTATCGACGCAGCTCGGCTTTCTAGTTGGGGGCGTGGGCAGCATGATACTGGTAGTGATCTAAATGGGTGCCATCATGCTGTATTGATTAATTATCCATTGTTGTAATGTCTATGCAAAATTTTTGGTACTGCAATAAAAACGATGTTACAAAAAAAATCAGTCTGCGGAGGCAAATAATCTAAATGCACATGAAGAGGACAATAGAGGCTTGGAATTCCAAAGGGAAAGGCACAATGGGGCCAGTGGGAGAAATATTGTGGCAGTTTGGGGCTCTCAAATGCATAGCTGGATGCTTGGGGCACCTATGGGACTACAAGTACTTGTAGAGGACTACTGTGGCTGTAGTCACTTGAGCAAAGGATTGGTGCATTTTTTGTTTAGTTTTATATATAGCGCGAGCTAGACCAGAGCCATTGGATATCAGAGCACTTTACATGAGCACCAGTTTCGTTACAAATGGACACATCCATTTTTGTTAGATACGGGGAGATTAAGTGATTTGCCCAGAATCGCAGGATGTTGAGCGTCTTTGCCGAGACTCAAACCCGATTCCCCAGCTTTGAGGTCAACTGCTCTAAATTGAGGAAGCAAGAGGCAAAGACGCAGAGAACGCTTGTGAACAATGGAATATTTTGCTATGGGCCTGATTACAAGTCAAGTGGAAAGAAATTAATGCATGCTTGGACCTACAAGTGGTTAGGTTTTTCCCCACCCAGATTTATTGGGTGTGGGAGGACGATACGATTTATAAGGGGAGAAAAAGTGCATACAACTTTGGCTGCAGTTGTATACTATGCTTTCCCCAGCTAAAAATAAACTTTCCTTTTCCTCCGAAAATTCCAACCCACCCGACTGCAACACCTGCCCAATGCACTAAGCAGGTGGTAAAGGTATGTGGTGAAACCACATGGAATAAGGGGATTCTGTGTGTATCCCAAAGCGGCCCCTTTTCAGGTGGTCATTCCCAGTTTTTAATGTTATTTTGGACTCATCTGCTCGAAATGTTGAACTCTAAGACTAGGATACTGCTATCCAGTGCCTTGTGTAAGTCTCTGCCCCTAAGACAAAGTTGAATATGGGTTAAAACCCATTTGTAATATTCAGTTATACCATTAGCCACTGAATATGGAATAACAACTACACCTATGGCGCCCAAAATGAAATGTCACATGTCGACCAAAGTACTATATTGTACCATCCACCTTGTGACCCTGAAAACATGACATAGGCCTCCACTGGGGCCTGATCCTTTCAATCCTAAAACTCTCATGTTAACCTATACAAATAAACTCTTTCATGGCATAAAACACCAGTTCTAAGCACTAAATAAGTCACCCTTAAATTACCTTTTTCCCATAAGGTAGGGTGCATAGTTCCCAAAAGTGACACATGCCAAAATTAATGCTAGCATGTACCTACAGTGAATACATCACTAAAAGCTATTTTCACATTACTGTTTCTGTCCGAAGTACTGATTAAGCAGATTAAATCACCACTTCTGCATTATCCAGTTGGAAACAGCTATAGAAATTCAAGAACTTTTCATGACTGTTTTATACTCCAATTCAATGGTAAAGTCTGATTTTCTTTTTAACCAGTTAAGAAATATAACTTTCAGAAAAGATAGGTTGACTTCCCTGAGCCACAATATGCTAATTAGCTGTAATATGCAACCCCTTCCTATCTGTAATGAGGTGTGAAATTCCTTACATGAGCTGCACTACAGACTTTGATTCACAAGTCAACCTGAATGGGCAGGGATGACCGAGTTGAGCTCAGAAGAATATTCAGGGTGCATCTTCTGCCACTTATGTTGGCACAACAGTGTCAAATCCAGCTTGACAGCAAGCAGGAGCTCTCAAACCGCTCCCGCTTTTCCAACCACGACCTTCACATTTCTCTATAGGAACAGCTACCCTCCATTTGCATACATAATAGTCTGCCAGCAAATATTTCGGTGGAAATATGCAATGAACAAAATCGAATAGAAAATATGCTTTTTCTGTGATGCCTGGCAATATTTCCTAAATCTATAATAATTGTTTTGCGATACTCAGATCACCTTACAATTTGCAGTAGGGGGTGAAAGGGAAGGCAGATTACGCACATTTAGCCTGCAAGTTTGAGTTATGCACCTTTAAAAAATGTATAATGGAATGTGGTCCCGATATACTACAAGAGTAAACTAAAAGATCATGTATTTAAAGCTTGGATATCAGCCGCGGTGCGTCCATTGGGGCGTAGGGGCGTAGCCCCACCAGTCTATGGACCCGCGGCTGCAACTTAATATTTGTCACTGTGCAATTTAAAAAATAATTAGCATGTCACTGTGCAATTAAAAAATAATTAGCATCGGAGCGCGACCGGGAATCCGGGCAGCACCCGAATTAAACGGGGGTGCGTGCGTTGCGCAGGGGGGCGGGCTGGTCTGAGTGACAGTCGAGTGAGTTGGTCCACGTTACATACATTCAGACAGTGGACAGCCAGGACAGGTATCTAATGCGCAAGTACTGCTCGGGGCTGAAACTAGCCCGAGCATGCGCATGAAAGTTCCCCCATAGCAAGTGACCAGGGGGGGCTGCTGGTTAAGCCTCCGGCGTTAAACCGGGTGACAGGGCGAGCAGTCAGGGTGCCCCCTGGCCAATCCTGGCGCTGCATGCAGCGCCAGGATTGGCCGGTCACCGTGCCGCGCTTGGGTTTATCAGCCGCACTGCACAATGGCCAATCACTGTGTCTGACTTCATGTAGTCATGCAGTGATTGGCCATTTTGCGGCGCGCGGCGCTGCTGACGTTGTTGTTGGATCCGCCGAATGGTGTGGATTTCTTAGCAGAGGGAAGTATCAGAGCACAGACTGACAAATTACAAAATGGTTCAGAAAAGAGAGGAAGGAAATTAAAGAGTTCTTTCTTTGAATCCTGAATGTGCCAGACTCCCGGCGAATGATAGCGCGAGCAGGCAGGACGTTCCTTAAAGTGGAGAAATACAACCGAGTGCGAGTCGCCTTTCAGTCTTCACACTCATGGGTTCCACGTATTTCATAGAGGATGAAGCAGCAGATAAGTCGGACTAGAAAATCCAGGCTCACAACTCCGCCCTCGGTCTGTTCGAAGCGGCAATAAAACTCACGCTCTCTAAAGAGTTGCTGACATCTGCGCTGCAGTACAGCGTCTTTAGACCGAGAGGCGAACTTTACCTGGCCAGGACTTGTGAGGGTTGGTGTCACTGTGAGGCACCGCGCCGGGGAAGGTGCTGGCACTCCAGGATACTGCGCCTCACCTGGCCCTCGGGTACCTGGGCACCGGGCTAGGGCAGGCCCTGGACATCTCCAACTCTAGGACTCACCGAGACCGGGATGGCAAACTGCAGACTTATGGACGGTGGCTGGGTGAGTGCCCTCAAGACGTGAGCGCTACAGCGAAAACAGTGCAGATTGTGCATCAAGGCAGGCACACAGTATCCTCTGTGCACCCCACTGCAGGCTGAGCGGCCGCAACCCCGGACCCGGGGAGGTAGCTCGGTGGGTTCTGTAGAGCGGGTAAGAGTGTGAAAGTTCTCTTTGCATACCTGTATCCTGCCCGGCCCTTGCTGGCGTCCTTCCTGAGGGTGGGGGTTTCTTATTAGCAGAAACTTTTACTCAGCCATATTGTTGTGTTTACACTATTCTTGCTGTGCCTCTTTAATGGTCTTGTCACGTGTCCACTCAGCTGCATCACTGATGACACTTGAATGTTCCAGAGTGTCATCGGTGATCAGTTGAGGTCATGTTGCAGGAGCCAGCGGCTGTGCGGACCTGACTAGGGCATGTGTGTGTATATTTATCAGGGTCTGAACAGGTGTGCAGTCGGGTTGGCCAAGAAAACCCTTCAGGGATAGGAGTGCTTGTTTCTTATTGAATAGGATACAGGAGTGCAAAAGAAGACAGACAGCAAGTCTCACTTGAAGCAAAAAAGAAAAAACACTGAAATATTCTCTCTTTTAGTATTAAAACCTCAGAGGCCCAGAAAGCCAACAAAAATGCAAATAGAGTACTGGGTGACAACTTGATAAAGGCAGCTATCATTCAAAAAGGCACACTCCCTCCCGGAAGCCCAAAAAAATAATTAAAGGCCCCATTGAGGTTGGGTAGAGGGGGAAGCTCAAGTTAGAAGAAAACTGTGCTGGAGTGGGTTTGTATCCTGGAACTGCTCTGACAAGAGCAATAGAGATCACAGATTTAACTGAGCTGTCCCGCTCTAACTGCACCGTTATGATGTGCTTCAACTTATCTCAAATCACAGGCCTAATAAACACCTCAGTCTGCGGTATCAATGGATTCCACTCCACGGCTAATAATTACCACCAGAGGCTATGCTATTACGACATTTTCCTTAAAGCCAACGGTGACAAATAAGCAGGGATATTTACGTTTTAAAGTCATCCAAATTCTTTCTCACAGGCAAGTGTTGTTGTGGTTTGAAAGGGGGAGATGGAAAGGTGCTGTGACTCGACTCAGCTGGCTTGTGATGCGAGAGTCTGGGCCAAGTACGTAAGGCCACAGATGCTACTGGACCAGAGAAGAAATTAATCTCCGACAATGAGACCACAAGGGCAGGTCTTGAGGAACACAACTGCAGAGTTTCTGATTTAGATGGATAGAGAAGTTAAACATATACCCGAAGGTTTCCAGAGGAGCGCAAATCATTTTTAAGGGTAGCTGAGGTAAATCATCTCTTCTATCCCCTAGAACATCTGCACATTCTAAATGGAAACTCAGAAACAGAACTCAGCCTTGGCCATCGTCTGAGCAATATTCTCTAATCCAGACTTTTCTCTATGACGAGTTGGCTGTATGGTGGTCCAAGATTACCCCGTCATGCCCACCAAATTCAATTTAAGAGAAGAAGGCAGAACCAATAGATTCCATTTTTGGACATCTAAGCCAACAATGTGCCACCAAGTCAAGTTCATTGGAGAGGGTGACGTTCATGTCCTGAATATTCACAATAATTTTATACTGTCAAGGGACTGAACAAGCGTCTACAAAGGTCGCACAACAAAGGCAAATAGAACCATTGTACTTTCGTGGTTGGCAATCAGAGCACTTCACAATAGGAACAGTAATGATACATGAGGAGAAAATTACAAGTGAACAAATTACAAAAGCAGACGTTAAGTTACATGAGGTAAAAGTGACAATTCTGAGCAAACAAAATACATGAGGTAGCAAACAGTGCATTACAGGAGGAAAAAGTGACAAGTGTACAGGTTACAAGAGAAAACAAAGTACAATTAGAGGTAATATACTGCAATATATGCTAGACACTCAGGCACAAGAACAAACGTTACGTAGGCAATGGTGGCACTTGTGCAAGTATGAAAAGCAAACAAAATATGAGAGGTAGCAAACAGTGTGTTACAAGAGAAAAGTGGCGTGTGCATGTTACAAAAGAGTACCGAACACAGGTACAAGTCAAGTCAAGTCAAGTCAAAAGATTTATATAGCGCGCTACATACTCAGAGGGTCTCAAGGCGCTTGTAGAAGGGTGGGGAGTTACTTGTCGAATATCCACGTTTTGAGTTGCTTTCTGAATGCTAGGTGGTTCTGAGTAAGGCGAAGGTGAGTGGGAAGTGAGTTCCAAGTTTTAGCTGCTAGGTAGGAGAAGGATCTACCTCCCATGGTGGTTTTGTTGATGCGAGGTACAGTGGCAAGGGCTTGGTTGGAGGATCGTAAATGGCAAACACTCCAACCACAAGAACACACTGGGAAGCCACTTTCTTAGTCATGGAGAATAGAATTTTCAGTAATGGGAGGTCTTCTTCAGATAATAGAGAGGGTGTGAATTACTTTTGGAGCTGTCTTTGGAGGAGTAGAACTTTGAGGTCCGTTTCGAAGGCCTGGGAGGAGGTGGTGGTCCGGAGCTGAGGCAGAAGGGAGTTCCAGATTCTCACTGCGTTGCCTGAAAAGGATTGGGCCATCGATCTTTCTTTCTTGAAAGTGGGAGGTTCAAGCAGTAGATTTTCCGCATTACATGATGGTCTAGAGCCTCCAGAGTTTCAGTTTATTCGCCATTTAGCGAGGAGAGGAGGAGTGCAAGGCTTTGTGGGTGGTACAGGCAGTCTTGTAGATAGCTCTAGCCTCGATGGGAAGCCAGCGGAGGGTGGATAACATCAGTGTGATGCTGTGTGAGCCTCAACCTAGTCCCAACAGCCACGCCAGGCCCAGCCTCAGGCAGGCCCAGCACCCAGCCTCAGCCCTGGCCCAGCCAAGCCAGGCCCAGCCCCCAGCCCCAGACAGGCCCAGCACCCAGCCTCAGCCCTGGCCCAGCCAAGCCAGGCCCAGCCCCCAGCCCCAGGTAGGCCCAACACCCAGCCTCAGCCCTGAGCCCAGACCCAGCACCTGCCAGGCCCAGCCCCCAGCCTCAGGCAGGCCCAGCACCAGCCCAGGACCAGCCACGCCAGGCCCAGCCCCAGGCAGGCTCAGCACCCAGCCTCAGTCCTTAGCCCAGGCCCAGCCCCCAGCCCCAGGCAGGCCCAGCACCCAGCCTCAGCCCTGGCCCAGCCAAGCCAGGCCCAGACCCCAGCCCCAGGCAGGCCCAACACCCAGCCTCAGCCCTGAGCCCAGGCCCAGCACCTGCCAGGCCCAGCCCCCAGCCTCAGGCAGGCCCCGCACCAGCCCAGGACCAGCCACGCCAGGCCCAGCCCCAGGCAGGCCCAGCACCCAGCCTCAGTCCTTAGCCCAGGCCCAGCCCCAAGCCTCAGGCAGGCCCAGCACCCAGCCTCAGCCCTGGCCCAGCCAAGCCAGGCCCAGCCATCAACCCCAGGCAGGCCCAGCCCCCAGCCTCAGCCCTGAGCCCAGCACCAGACAGGCCCAGCCCCCAGCCTCAGGCAGGCCCAGCACCAGCCCAGGACCAGCCATGCCAGGCCCAGCCCCAGGCAGGCCCAGCACCCAGCCTCAGTCCTTAGCCCAGGCCCAGGCCCAGCCCCCAGCCTCAGGCAGGCCCAGCGCCCAGCCTCAGCTCTGGCCCAGCCAAGCCAGGCCCAGCCCCAGCCCCAGGCAGGCCCAGCACCCAGTTTCAGCCTTGAGCCCAGGCCCAGCACCAGCCAGGCGCAGCCCCCAGCCTCAGGCAGGCCCAGCACCAGCCCAGGACCAGCCACGCCAGGCCCAGCCCCAGGCAGGCCCAGCACCCAGCCTCAGTCTTTAGCCCAGGCCCAGCCCCCAGCCTCAGGCAGGCCCAGTACCCAGCCACGCCAGGCCCAGCCCCCAGCCTCGTCCCAGGACGGAATGTTTGAAGCTCTGTGGTTATACTGAATAAGCAGCTACCTATGTTATGCCATCTATTAATGTAATAACTGCACTTTCACAATTGCTTTATTAACCTTCCTGCTTTCTAAAATTTGCTTGAAAATGCACAATTTTTCTTTTTTTTCAAAATTTTCTTGGGGGTAACCCCCCCATCCCCCCCTTTTGGGGGTTCGGACTCGCTCGCTGCCCTCGCTTGCTACGGTGCTGTATGCAAATCACTTTTCGCCCCACCACTTTCAAATGTCACCCACCGCCCCTGTTGGATATGTTCAACATTTGTAGAGAGAGGTGCCAGGCTTTACGTTCCGAGGTATCCAAGGCCTGTTGTAGTAAAAGCAGTGAAACAAACTATTAGTCATATCATTTCTTTGCTATCTTATGGTTGATGATCAGAAGTTCTATTTAGTTTCATGTTTATGTAGCAATGTAATTATGGAGCATTTCAATTAACAGTTTTTTAGAATACTTCTAATCTTCATGTAAAGAGTTCCGATGCAGCTTTCAAACCTCTTTGTGAAACCTATACTTTAAGATTTTTATGATTTTCTCTATATATGTTTGTCGTATATAGCAAAAAGCAAACTGTGTTTTGGAATCGAGCACAAGCCTGAAGGCATGGATGCCAATTCACCTAAACACCATTGGAAGTGGAAGTGACATCAACACGTTTTGGATTCATACACTTCAACACTCTCCCACGTCATACCAGGATCAGAGATACACTACACAAATCTTAAAACGCAATAACAATCTACCTCTTGGAATTAGAATGCCTAGAGGTCAACTACTACCGCGGGTGACCTTCTAGTGTAAACATGCCAATATTGCATACATCCCAAGCTAGGAGACAACTATCTACTATGTAGATTTATTGTAGAGGAATCGGTAACCACCTCACTCCAGGTCATTACAGACACTGTCTCCAGTCCTGAACTTTTCTTCTGAAAAGCATTGATTTCAAGGGTATTAGTCTAATTATCTCAATTAAAGCAGAACCACGCCTCACAACAACACCCAGATTGCTCTAGGTTATGACTCAAAAGTCCAGGAATGTAAATAGTGTGCGTAATAACCTGGGATAGTTGGTCATCCTAGTAAATGATTTTTTGTGTTGTACTATATTCAAATGCCTGTATGTATTGCAGCAATGTATACAGAAGCCTATTTTAACATATATAATTTCTAACCACATTGTTGCTTGTGATTCCACATAATCTATTGGCCAGCTACGTACCGAAGTGAAAACGTACCCACATTTGCATTTATGATTGAAATATCACGTACCCATTACTATGATAACCAAATAAATAAATACATCTCTGACAAATTGAAAATAAATGTGCACGGCTAGTAACCGCTCTCTGCACGTTGCTTTGTCAGCCCTTTCTTGTATCTTTACTCAATCATTTGCTCTCCAGTGCAGTCACCTATCTTCATACAGCTCTCTGCAGCCCAGAGTAACGCAGCCGAAAGCACTCTCCACAAAGAATAACATATCATCAACCTATCAGACACTCTAAAATGAGCTCACTTCACTGTTTACAAACGTACAAGCGTGCGTGCCCTGGTGCGTGCGCGCGCGCGGACCGCTCGGGGAAACGGGGACTCATTAATACCAAACGAGTAGCAGACAGTGAGAGACACGCAGAGAGATGAATGGGTTTCTTCAGAGTGAAAAAGCAGGATGCTAAATGCCCTTTGCAGAGCAGCGAGATAAGATGGGGGCTGAGTGTCCCTCTGAGGCCCAGGACAGGGACGATATTTCAAAACGAAGCTGTCGAAGAAGAGACAGATGGACGATTTCGAGCGGAAACATGTTTTTCAATTAGATTGCATAGAATGGATGAGTGTGTACCCTTTGTTGTGAAATAGGTTCAAACAGCCTCGTGACAGGTGCGTTCTAGGGACGCTGCGAACGAAGATGAATTGAATAATCAGAAAGAAAAGGATTGTGGTAAATTTGCCGAATAAAGAATGGGTTGAAGTTTGTTGCGAGCCCATTACATTTTAAGGGACAACACGCGCTATAAAAGCACAAATAGACACAGGGGACAGCCGTTGTAAAGATAACAGAATTGTTAAGATTAGCTATAGTCGTTTATTGCAAAATAAACATTGCTGGCTTCGGCCTCAGGCCGCGATTGCTGTTAAATGCCTGCCCTGGAATTTTCTTCCTATGCTGGTTTCCATCCCAGGTGCTATTAGAGATGGGCTCGGGCTTGCAGTAGAAACGAAGTTACATTTTAGAGAGGGGGGGGGGGGGGTTCTTTTGTCCTTTGCGCCATTTTACAAGTGCATTGTAGCCTACCTACGGCGGTGGACTCCGGAATAATGCTGCAGGGTTGACCAGATTATCCAGCACGAAAAGGCAAAATATGCGGCCTAATATTGTACATTTTGTGATATTACTTCATCATTTTGTCATTGACTTTTTAGGTTTCGCCTGCCCAGTACGTGCACTGTGCTTGTGAAATCTCTTGCTTTCCTTGCTTGTTCATTGGTTCCTGTGCTTGCCATTTACTTTTCCTTCATTTATATTGGCTATTTTCCTGTTGCTCCTCTGTTTTCCTCCTGTCATTTTCCCAGCAACCAAGTACTGTTTCTATCCGCAATTGTGGAACAGTTTTTTGTAGGTTTTGCACGCACAGCGCTTGCACTATGCTTGTAATCTGTTATCAATACTTGCATGATGACGGTGTTTTTAAAAGTGGTACAGGACTCGATTTTAACAGTACTGTGACTCCACAGATTGTCATTGCACAAAGCCAGTCTGGCTTCAAGGCCTATATGTATTACATTAAAATATATTCAAGAATGTGAACTTAGTAAAAATGTAATATGTCAATATTGTTTTCTTTTTGCATCGACAACAATAGCCCCAGCCCTTAAAATATACGACACAAAAGTTAGGGCCTCAATGCTGTATGGGGCTGAACTGTGGGGGGTTTCCGACGTCACAGCCCTGACTAATGCACAAAACAAATTCTTGCGGTGCCTAACAAGGCTCCCGCAATCTACACCACTGGTACCCTTGTACATGGATCTGGGATGTCGGAAAATACATGACATATCTAGCTTTAGACCCATCGCATATTGGAGGAGGCTATGGGTTACACCCGAACTTTCTCATTATGCTTTAGCGCTTCTCGAAACCAGAAATATGGATTCCGGGGGTAAAATACTATGGTTCAGAAAGGTCAAGTCGCTTTTCAAAGCCTTAGGAATGATGGAACTATGGGAAAATCCTTTAGAAAATATCTTCCCCTCTCAAAAGACCTTAAAAGAGTTGTACTGGGCGTACATAACTCAAAGGGAGTTTCAGAAACATACTGATCCATCACTTACCAGGGCTTTTCTGGAACAAAAACATACTCCTGCTTACGAGCGATATTGGGACCTCATTACCATCCCAAATGATAGGAAACTTTTCCATCAATATAGGGTGGGAACCCTTCCTATCAATACATTTACTAGCAAATGGTCCAGTAACAAAGATCACCATCTGTGTCCTTTTTGTGTAGCCCAATCTGAAAGTCTAGCTCATGTTTTGTTTATATGTTCAGCATACAAAGCCCCGCGCCATAAATGGATTAGGCCAATTTGCATACAGAAAGGCATCCAAAGTGGCACTGCGGCACTAAGAATTGTTAAAACAGATTGCACTGATAGCATGGTAATTGCACTTGCAACATTTTTAAAATGGATGTGGTCAATACGCAGGGATACATTGAAATCACTGTAGTCTGCACTATTTTAATCTGGCCCCAAAATGTATGATAAGCAAAAATGGTACTAAATTTTAATGGATTTTATATTCACACAGTATTTATTTTCTTAAATGGTTGTGTTGGAACACCCTGTACATAGCATCGATTGGATAGATCAATTAATTAATTTTCCCTGTAAACTATGAACATTGGATGTAACAAGTATGAAATGTTGATTTTTACTGCTTTTATTGTGTTGTCTTTTATGACTAACTGTCGAAATAAAGACTTATTTGACTTGACTTGACTTGCATCGACAACAAAAACACATTCCAATATGGCTTCTGTGTGCTCCTTCCTGCATTGAGCATGTCTGACCTCTTTTGTCAGTTTTCAACTTCGTTTTTCACTACAGTAAATGACGTCCTGCATCTCTTCCTGTCTGGAGGTGTTAAACATTAAGGATGGCAAAGTATAAAAAGTGGGAGAAAGGCACTTGGTCTCTCTTCTATGTGCTTCAGAAAAATCTACATGGTGTCATGCAACTGAACAACTTTTTATTAGAATTAGCTGAAGACTCAAAGAAGCATAAAAGCAGTATTCATCATGCCGTAAGTAGTGCATCTTGCCAATTGGGTCAGTAGTTCCCATTAGCAGGGCATTGGTCTAAAAATAAGAAAGCAGTTTTTGACCCACATTTTTAATTCATGTAACAAGTAATTAATTTCCCCCACTTTATTGTTGATTATTTCATGTTTAGTGCTTTAATATGTAATGTATGCTTGACAGAAATGTATAACTGCCCTATCATTTGACCGCTCTCTAACAGCCCACCACCCCCTTTAAACAGGTGGAAAGGATGTGTAAGAATAGTAATGCACAATAATATGGTGCACTTAGTGGGAGTCAGCGGTCTTGTGTATAATGGGCATGCTTTATGTACACATTCTTTTATTACAGAAATAAATGTGTTACTGATTAGCCACACTCTTCAAAATTAATAACAGTTTTCTGTAAAGCTTGTTTCTTCTATTATTGCAGTTTATGTGAGTTCTAAATAGCAAGTTGCTCAGTTTGGCGACCCTGGAAGGACAAACAGCTGAGTTGGCCCACTCAAGATGTCAAACAAGTTAGGCTCAGATTGCTGTAGCGTGAATTAACTTGCTGACCCATTGCCCCAGTTTCATCTACCTTTGATATGCAGCATGGATGAAAGCGAATACAAAGCGCTATGATGCAAGGAAGATCTACACTGTCAAAGGCAGAGCTTGGACGTACATCAAGAATGGTGCTTTTTCAGCCTGTGGCATTTCATGCGACTTTCAACCATGGCAGCTGTAATCTTAAACGCCTTTCTGGTATTTCCGTCGGTGCATGCCATTTTTTTTAATTCAAGGGCTCATGTCTGTACCGGATGGGCATGTTCGGTAAATGCATGCTAAATGCCACAGCCATGTTTCCGAGCAGTATCAGCCATTGGTACTGGAACAATTTTCAGAGTGGGGGTGCTGCCATTAATCTTATATCACTCTCATAGGGACTGTGATAGATCCAAGTATCAGACCAAAAAAACAAGTGTGGCAAATGTGCCATATCTATGCTGCAGGAGAATTTTAAGGGTGTGGTATATATTGGCGGTGAATTTTGGGACCCTGGTGAGGTAGCGCACTGTCATTTACAAACAGTGCATTTTCTGTTCAAATGGACAATACATTTGCATGGACTTGAAGATTTACTGATAAAAATATATAGCGCAAAACGAATGTTTGGAAAGCTGATTGTACTTCAAATTTACCATTTGCCCATCACCAGGTAAAGTGTCTTGGGTTCTTTTGAACCTATTGAAATCTTTGCCTCAATCACCCTTCAGAATTACAAAAGAGAACTTTATTTGTGTGTTCCTAATTGCTGATATAATTTGAAATATGTGTATAGGTAATTTCCTGATATTTAAATGATGTACTGTGTTAAAAAAAAAAACTGACATACGACCTCCTTTACTTTCGTCTCCTGTACCCCAACAGGATTGTCCCCTAGATCACTTTTACAAAATCCTCTCATTTTGCAGTCAGAGAAGTAAAAGTACTCTCCAGTTTTCACAAAAGCCCCATTAGAAGATATAGCCTGATATTTGAACTTTGAAGGTGCTGCAAATGTGACAAAATACACACAAAATTTAAAGGCATCTTTATTGCTCAATCACCTTTTGAACTCCAGCATGATTATTTCTGGGGGTGCTGCAGCACCCCCACACTCCTACTTCCAGCACCTATGGTATCAGGTATTGGGATACATTCTATAAGCATTCCTTGCTC
Organism: Lissotriton vulgaris; assembly: GCF_964263255.1. NCBI lineage: Eukaryota > Metazoa > Chordata > Amphibia > Caudata > Salamandridae > Lissotriton > Lissotriton vulgaris. The sequence continues at coordinate 480,684,831 of NC_141691.1, read as the reverse complement.
CACTCCTGTCGGGGAGATTTCATTATTAGATTATGTTTCATCTGCATAAATGTGTGAGGTCAATAGTAGGCTATTTAAAGAGAGAGATGACAGTAGAATGTCAGAGCTTTCTCCAGTCCATATATATTTCTGGTTTTAAAATGCCACAATTTTGAAACACAGTTCACAGTAGTGGACAGATTTGAAACCAACATATACAATACAAATGTGTAAATTGGTAACTGAATAAAGATGTTTTTCACCTCTTGTTTGTGAGTGTCATAAACAACTAAAGCTTGGCTCTCATTGTCTAATGTGTCACTATGAACCCCTTAGTGAAACACACCCCTAAAATCAGCATTCCAAAGGCAATACTTAAAAGGTATTCATACCTAAAGAAATGAGATTAGGGTAGCGATGCAACGGACTAGCCCGGTCTGGCATGGCTGAACATTTTTTAATGGATCTAAGTCAGATGGCCTGATTACGAAAGGAAGGGGTTTTGGCTTGGGGGAGAATTCTTTTCGGCTGTTTTTTTATTATTATGATTATTATTTCTGATTGTTCTTCACACTGTAAATGTATTACCTGCATATGACATACTGGAGAACAAGTGGTGAGGCATACAACCTTTTGCTGAAGTTTCATACATTACTGCAAATTTTCCTCGAGTTTTGTGATTGCAGCCTGTTCCTTTACAAGGGCCCTGATTTCAATAGTGCAGCAATTGCAGAGGCACTAGGACCAAAAGCGATAGGCGCCCCAGTAAACACCGATTATGGCGATATTTTACTGCTAAACTGGGCAGTCACATATAAGATTATCTTGCAGGCACGATTTGAATGGTGCAGCAGGCACAGTGGCACCGGGGCCAAACGTTATCAGAACTCCTCTAAACACATCATATTACTATTACATCAATACATTCTATTATTTTCATCTTTAATTTTTCAAAATGCTGCTATTACTTACCCATACTTTAAAACTAGTAGTAGCACAATATATTGCCTTTTTTGTATATAAACAAGTCATAACACTTTAACATACTTTCTGTAACTTACATTGTACAACTACTCAGTAAGTTACAACTTAGAACAAAAAACAACTTATTATTAATGACATAGACCTAACCTAATGAATTTACCAATGCTTGTCTTACATGTTAACGCTGCCTGGATAAATGTCTCACCTCGTTAGCACCACTTTAACATCCAAATACAATAATAATCAACTGAACAATGAATAGTCAACCTTTGCATAAAAGTCTTCCACTGAACAGTGACACGATTCCCCATGATTTTAGTAACTTACTTTTACCCAGTTGAGTCTGAAACTTTTTTATGTTAATATTTGCAGATTGTGTAGCAGATGATAGATAATGTGGCAAATCCATCACTATGCGGAAATTGCAGCAGCGGCAAAATTGTAAAATTCCAAAACTCCAATGGCCCTCCCTATGGTTCTTATAATACAGTGCATGGGATATCCTCCACATTTTAGTGGAGCATCCAGTCTGCCAAACTCTAAACATGTAGTGACCTACACCAGGGGCAATCCAATTACCACAAGCACATTATCATAACAAGAACAGTAGTCCCTGGCAGATGCAGGAATAATTTTACATCACAAAATGACAAAAAGCTGTACTCATTAGGAAATGGTATAACACTGGTGGTCACCATAGGTAATTATAGTTAGGACCTATTTTCCATAGGAAGAGTGTTTTTTGATTTGCCAATATCTTTGGCACCGTTTGATGAATCTTCGCAAAAGTTTCAAAACGAATGGCCAGCTCCGGTCAGCACCCGTCTTGACAGTTTCTGGTTTATTCGTCAAGAGGGGGCTAAGAAAAAAGAGGGGGTCCCAAAATGTGTTTTCTCCACGTTAATTTTCGTAGGAAACTTTAGACAAAGCTACAGCCTGAACTTCTGAACGGAATTGCACCAAATTTGGCAAAAAGATAGCTCTTGGTACAGAAAGATTTCCTTTTTAAAATGTTGTAAATCCATTCAGTAGTTTCTGCGAAATACATATATAAAATAATTTTGATATCAGGTGACCGCAGTGGATCCGCGAACCCTCCAGAACATGAGCTTGATTCTAATTGGCTACCAACACTTAAAACCAGGAAGTATTAGCAGCCATCTTGTGACTCGGTTGAACCGAGTCACAAGCAAAAAGGTGAAAATCCATTTATAAAACAAGAAAAGGGGGAGTGGTAGAAACACCCTGACCCCCTATCCCAGGTCAGGGGGTCCCACACTGCCCTGGGGACCACCACCTCCCTGGGGCTTCCAACCTGATAGGAGGGGAGCCGTGCGGCTCCTGGAGCCCTCCATGGGTCTGGGGACCGCCACCCCGAGGGCCGGCTACAGCAATGTCCCGGGATGCCCACCCCCGGAACATTGCAGTTTGCAATGGCTGCTCCAGCCCTGCCATTGCAAACTTCTGCTTTGCTTCATGGAAGTGAGAGCAGGAAAACTGCTCTTGCTTCCATGAAGCAAAGCAGAATTGCTTTTGGGCAAAGGGAGCTGCATGTTAGCAGCTCCTTTTGTACAAAAGCAATGCCGGCTCTCGCCGCGGTCCCCATGTTAGCAGCTCCTTTTGTCCAAAAGCAATGCCGGCTCTCGCCGCGGTCCCCAACGTGAGGCCAGGCCCCGGGGCTGGGGTCCAGTGATGTCAATGACCATGACATGTGTGATGTAATATATCACATCATCAGCAGTGCATTGCGAGGGCGCGAGTTAAAGTTAGTTCAGCTAACTATAACGGCTGAATTTCTCTAGTTTTATAAGAGCAAAATGTCAGCCTAACTATAATGTGCCTGGAACCTATGTTTTTTTTCAGTGAATGTATATATTTATATATTTATATGCATACATATATATATAACTATATATACGCACATAATTGATTGATGCATAAATACACAAACAAGTGCTCTGTGCTCAAGCAGTCAATTATTTTTATTTTTTGGGCCTTTTTTTTCATTTGTGGAGTTCTTGCTCTGGCATCGCTCCACTGATTTTGTAGTGCAGATAATTACCCATATATTGCGTTGGGTCCAAGTGCCAACGACAACCCTGACAATGACAAATGACAAAAACGTATGAACTGCTTTTGTCTATACTCTGAGTTTGCCTTGCATAATATCAATTAACTGTCCCATTGTTTTTATCTACACACCCTGGTACTGGTTATTGGCATTTTACACTGTGTGATCACTTGAGCCCATAATACGTATTTATACATTTATGTGTCAATCAGTTATATATATTCTATAACATTTGCATAATGGATCCAGCTTTTTGTCATTTATCATTTTGTGATGCACAATCATTGATGCATCCATCAGGGACCACTGTTATTGTTACACAAAACTCTACATAAGGCCATAAGAACCTTAAAAACACAAAGGAAATTCTTAAGGAATGGAAAGAAAAATGATTACCTTGTCATGAAAATGTTTTATTCACTGTTCACAGGAATTCCTGTTACATTACACACATTGGTTTTAAACCACCAGTTATTTCAAGATGGCATTCTGACTTTTAACGAATCCTAAAGATGTTGCATCTAGTTTTTAAGGTCCAGGGTCTTGAACCACAATGTGCTTCCTACTCACCCACTTGCATAATACATATGAATGTACTCTACCGTTCTTCAAGTTTGTTTCTAATGGAAAGCTGCCTTCTAGTGTTCGCACAAGGTAAACTTTGAAACTAAATACAATTTGTAGTAACTTTTCTTACAAAAAGTGTGTACTTTTGAGCTTGTCTTCCACTCTGTGCAGCATTGCATATGTATTTGTTTTCTTGAGCACTGCAGAACCTTTGTGACATAAGTCGACTTTACAAGGAACGTGAACGCATGACACATAGAAAGGCACAGATGAAACTTATTGAAGGTTGTGGCAGAGTAGATGTTATTTAGGATTAAAAGGTCAGGCAATAGGATGTAGGCATATAATTAGATGGAATTTACATTGACATTTAAAAGAATGATAAGTACATGTGGCAAATGGAATAACAGTGGTAATTTGACAGTTCAGTACCAGTCATTATTTCAGGTTAAGGTAACCTAAACACGTGGGTTTTTAAATATTTCCTGAAGAAGGGACAGTGTGGGCTCTGTTCTTCAGTCTGGGTGTAGGAAGTTCAGAAGGATGTCGTCGTCCCAGAAAATAATTTGGTGTGTCTGTGAGTTTTTTAATCTTAGAGGATTGAATTTGTGCAGAATCTCTGTTCCTACCATGTTTGTGACCCGAACGTGATGAGTAGGCCAGCTAGGGAGGATGGAGTCTTAAGGGGAATTGCGAAGCAATCCAAGCACCCAATCCTGAATTTCACTCTATAATTTAAAGGTAATTTATGTATTTCTTTATATATTGAGGTTATAGGGTATATGCTTTGTCCGAAGCATATAAGTCTTGAAGTGGAGTGTAGGACAGCCTTCAAGAGACTAGGAAAAGACAGTAGCGGTCGGTGGTGTGAGTGCTGACGGGCGGTTACATGGGGCAGAGAGGGACAGGGTGGGGGTTGGTAAACTATGGAATACGGCCAAATGCAGGTAAGTAACCCTATAAATAAATAAAACGAATTTCGTTGCGCGCACTGCATCGCCAAATTAGATGCAGTGAGCGCAACAAAATTAGTTTTATTTATTTATATGTTTACTTACCTGCATTTGGCCGTATTCTATAGTTTACTACCCCCCACCCTGCCCCTCCCTTGCCCCATTTCACCACCCAGCAGCACTCCCACCACCGACAGCTACTGGGAAAGGAAGTGGTAGTCCAACTACTTATGCATTGCAGAAATTAAGACGTTCGATAACCAGGGCATATGCAGTTATTTTTAATTGTGTGAGGACAGAAGACTTTTTTTTAGAGAACATAGGTGAAAATTGGCATTGTTCATGGGAGTGATTGATGATCGAGTGGAGGCAAATATGAAGTCAAGGGATTTTTACAGACCGTGAAATGGAGTAGGAGAAGCCAATTACTTGTTAGTTCTTAAATGAGTGTGAGTTTAAAGGTATTTTTGTGTCTCAAGCTAATGAATACGAATTCACTTTGGTGGATGTAGTGATAGGAAATAATTTGACATTTATGTATGGAGCTTTGTCAAGTAGGCTCCAAGTTGCAACAAAACATTAAAGAAGGGAAATAAATGTATGTCTCATCTGCGTAATGTTTTATGGTGACACCTTCCCCTGCAAACAATTTGTTAATAGGTATTACATAAAGCCTGGAGAGTAGGTGCTAAGGTTGAGCCTTTGTTAGGGTGAGTAACTGGCATCGGTGCAAATTCAGGATGGTGAGTGTAAAAATTCAGGACAAAGGGTCAAAATTCAGGACAAAAAATCAGGACAGAAGGTCAAAATTAAGGACAAATATTCGGGACAGAAAGTTGTGCAAAAGTATATAAGTAAGTAAATAGGCAACCAACATAAGTACAACTCAAAATAAATTGTGTGAACAAAAGACCCAGAAATGGGTATCAGAGCACTTCACATATCTGTGGCATTGTAGCTTTAAACAATAAAATTGATAGCTATAAACAGTTGCAAGGTATCTCAATAAAAATGTTTTTAACTAGGAAACATTTGTACAATCAATAATACAGTTAGAAAGAACCTAGGTTATTAACTTATAATACATTCGTACTTGTTCTGAGTATTCACAATGGTGACATTAGATGTGGCTGTCCTCAAAAGGATATCTCAGTGTGAAATAAGGACAAGAGGAATGGGCCTAGCTATAGAATGAGCAGCTCCATCTAGAGTCTGATAACGGATTAACTAACAGAGATTATCAATCAGCAGGCTAGACTAGGTTGAGTGATTATCTGAATGTGGCTTCTACAACATGGATTGAATGGGCTGCTGCGGATTAAGGGAGGAATTTGCTCAATAGGAAGGACTTAACTTCTTTTTTTAATATAGAAGTAGATAAGATGTTTCTGATGCTTGGAGGGAGTGAGTTCCATATTCTTGGTGCAGCTCCTGAGAAGGCTCTGTCATCTGTTTCTTTCTTACCGAAGAATGAAGGTTTCAGAAGAAGATTACTGGCGCTACAAGAGAGTCTGCTTCCTCCAGAAATCAACATTTTCTGTGCTAGGTACAGTGGAGGTTTGGGATGGATAACTTTATGAGGCCATCTTTAGTTGGGTTCTTGCTTCATAAGACAGCCAGTTGAGAGCTTTCAGATATGGGGTGGTGTGATCAAATTTTGTGGCTCATGTTAATAGTCTTGCGGCTGCATTAAGACAGGTTTTAAACAGGCGGTTGAGATCTTGGATATTCTTGATAACATTGTACATCCATATTCAAGTCTCGAGATGACTGCAGTTTTGAGGTATGGTGATTCAATGAAAGGTTTAATTTTCCTAAGAAAGCTGAGGTGAAAACGGGCATTTTTAGCCATCGTGTTGATGTGTGATTGCATATTTAGGTTCTTGTCTAGAGTGATTCCTAGTGACTTGGTAGAGTCCACCAGGATTGGAGTATAGTTTAGTGCAGTGATCAGCTTGGTCCAACCCGTCCTCACCATCGAGTTTTTTTTGGGGGGGGGAGATCAGAAAGAATTTGTTTTTTGGAGAGATTAGCTTCAGGTGATTGTTTGTTAGCCATTGAACGATCTCTTTAAATGCCTCGTTCATTTTCTTAATCTCTTCTAGGGAAGTGATCTTAATAAACAGCTGAGTGTCATCTGCATACATGTGAAAGGAGATGTTAGCCTGCTGTAATATTTCGGTTAAGCGTTCAATAACAGAGATTAAATAGTGATGGGGATAGTGTTGAGCCTTGTGGCACTCCTAATTGGTTAGGGGATGGTGAGGATAGATTTTGATTTACCAGAAATCTTTCCATTCTGTTATTTAAGAAGTATTTAAACCATTTTAGGACCGTTCCCATTACACCCATCCTGTTCTCAAGTCTCTCGAGTATTTTGCCATGGGTAACAGTGTTGAAAGCGGACAAGAGATGAAGCAGCACAAGCAGACATGTTTCATTACGGTCTAATGCGAGTAGGGTGTCGTTTACTATATGTAGAATTGCTGTTTCGGTGCTGTGCCCAGGTCTGAAACCTGATTGGAAGATGTCTAATATCTTGAATTCCAGGTTGAGACGATAATGCACTTCACTGTTTTTCGGAATGCGAGCAGCTTTGACCAACTGTGCAGGTCTTTTTGTGGTATTTCATATTATCATAATCTATTTATATAGTTACTGCACTGGTTGTCTAGTCTGATATTTTATTTATAGTTCATGTCTGGAGCAGGCATGTTTGGTAAGAGAAGTGGTCGGGAAGATCTGCTCAGATGGACTTTGCTACTAGCATCTCATATTAGAGTGCCATTATGAGATGTAAAGAAGCATTCAGAATGTAGCTAATTGGGTGCTGCCTTGCTGGACTAGAGTGCAGTCCTCTGAGTGGCCAGCTTTATGTGTCAGATCGCTGCATGTATCCCATATCTGTTCTGCTGGTGAGGACTGGTTTAGGGTCTGGTACAGTACTGAGTGATGAATATAACCCAAAGCAGACAGGTCTTGTGTGAGGATAGGAGCATTAAGCAGGAAACAGGCGTTAAAAACCAGCCTGCATGAGCTATAATTAGCTGCACACTGCTGAGTGTTATGGTATTATTGTGAGACAAAACTGTTAGATAGCAGCTGACATTTTCTATATAATTTCCTGGCTAGCCATATATCCGCCCTCCTTATTTTACCTGTATATGGGAAATAGCATACTGATTGGACTGTTTCATTTCTGTGACCTGCAAACTGAGGATTCTCTTTGATGCACAGAAGTGTTCTATAGAATAATAAAAACTGTATACGTTGTTGAGGCATTATTGTAGGTCAGAAGGAGGCACTGTCTTTTACATACAGAACATTTTCTTTTGAAATAGAAGCAAAATGCCAACATACTATTTTTGCCAACAAAAAGAGCATACCTAATATAAATACATAAGCGGGCCTTGGTGAGCGAGCATCATTCATTTATTGGCCTATTAAATTGTATATTCAAGGTGCTATATAGGTCAACCCACTTTACCACTGCGCCCTTCAGTGTGAGCGGCACAAAGTCCCAGCCCTGTTCATATTTGCCTAAAAATAGTTCTTTACCCTTCAACTGCAAAGTAGGTTAAAAGTGTACTTATTAAATTCTATTTTTCATATTAATTTGAAATACAGGCTAGTTATATTGTATGCACTTATTTTTAAAGTTTATGGTCTGTGTGTCTCCGGAAGCTTATGCAGTCCTGCCATGGTGCCCTAGGACGATGCAGGCACAGGCACAGACACACCACATGCTGTAACTGCAGCATGACCCATTGTCATTCTGTATGAGAGAACCATCCACAGACAAAATGACAATGGGGCTAATTGACAATCTGCAAAATCTGAGAGGCATCTTCACTTCAAAGAAATTTGAGAAACAGTGACTGCTGTAAAACTCCAGAGGCTTCTCACAGGGGGCATCGCAAATTCCTGCAAACCCCAGAATTACGTACAAAAGGTGTCCGTAAAAAAGAATTACAATGGACGAGACAAGGAAATAACGGATGGTCCATGAAATTTACGGACGGTTAAACACCGTAGCTTTTCTAGAATCCCATGTCATGGAGATTTTCTTGAAAGTTAACTTAGAACAACTGATATTGGTGAGAGATGAGTCAGGAAAGCAGTTTTGAACCTCTCCTTAAAGTCGATATTATGGTCTAATGTATTCATCAGTTCTTAGTCGTTCAAGTTCAATACCTCCAAAGATCATGAGTAATGTGGATTACATGATTTGCCTACATCCTAGATTTGATGTAAATTATCCAGACATTTGAGAGTCACTGTTTTGATGCTGTGTCCAGTGCAAAAGACAGATTGGCAGTTGTCACAAATCACCGAGATAGGAGATGGGTAACTCCCACCCAGAGTAGAATAAAGCAAGAGGAGATCTCAGGCATCTGAGCATCAGAAGGTTAGAAACAAGACTCGGCCAAACAAGATGCTTAACAACATATAATTCCAAGTGAACCGTGAAAAGGTTACTCTGTATAAGAGATCAACAACTTTAGAGTACAGGATGATGATGCATAGGGAAAACGCTAGCTCTGTCTGACAAGAATTAGTTGAAGGTATTTGGCCCTATAAGAGATTTAGGTCACAGAGTAATTCCGGGTCATACTAAGCAAATAGCAAAACAAAGAAACTTAGATCTATGATGATGGTGCAGGGCAAATTTGTTTGTAGGTGCTCCTCCTTTTCGCTCTTGTTCATTCGCTGAAAGTGATTAGTTCACTAACCTTTGTTATTTTGCCCCCCTGCTCGATCCCTAAAGTTTCCTATTTCTTACCTACTTCCTGTGCCTTCTTCCCTAGATTCTTTCTGGTTGTTTTTGAGCAGTATTTATGTTCCTGCCTGGAGGTGCAAGACAACAGTGCTTAAATTCCAAGATGTCTACATGTACTTCATGGGGTTCATCACAGTCTGTGAGTCTTTGCTGGTAAGTGAATTTTTACTGTTTTCTAACATGATTAACATTTTGTGCTCGATATTGAAAACCACTTGTCTACCCCAGAGTGGACAAATTACCAGTACCAGACAAGGTAGAGTGAAGGCCTCCTTGAGCCATTAATTGATGTCACCATTTACTAGTAGCTGATGAAGTGTGATCGGCCCTTATTTTATTCACGTCTGTCCCCTGGAGCACTAGTGACTTTGATGAAGCTCCAGTTGCAAACTTTATTCTAAGGGAGAGGTTTACCTCAAACTTGCTTGCATATCATCTCACATTTTACCACTGACTTTAACAGTAGTCTACTAAAAGTTTCTCTTTGTCAGTGAAGCAGTTTATCAAGTTGATGACACATCTTTCAATTTCCTTACCAAATATTAGTAGAATGGAGACTGGTCTGAAGTTGAATAGTGTGTGTTGGACCTGGCCTTTTTCAAGATTATCCCCTAACTTTATGCCTTCTGTGGCCTATTTTTCTGTCTTTCTTTTTGTTGGCTTTAGAACTGTGGGCACTTCTCCACTGCTTATTATTGCTAACCTGTATGTTTTCTCTTCCCCTAAAATATGGTATAACTGGTTTACACATGTTTGGCATAGTTAATTTACTTGCTAGTCCCTTGTAAAGAGGTATCCCATATACCTAGGGTCTGTAAATAAAATACTACTAGTGGGCCTGCAGCACTGCTTGTGCCACCCACAGAAGTAGCCTTTTCAAACCTGTCCAAGGCCTGTAACTGTGTAGAGCCTGCATGTGCAGTTTACTGCCACATTGACATGGACTTTAAAACGTCTTGCCAAACCTTAAACTCACTTTTGACTACATATAGGTCACACTCATAAGGTAGGCCCTAGGTACAAACCACCTATTTTGTTTCACCCTGCGCAGCAGCTTACTCAACCTGCTCCAGAGGGTTGGGGGAGGGGGGGGAACGCTCCAAGTAATTTGCAGGGGGTCCCTCAAGTTACATTACACCGCTGGATCCGCTGCATCCAGTTGTCAGTCTGGGGGTGGATGAAGGCTGGACATGTTGTTCCCGTAACTTCCTCAGAAAGTATTTCCAGCATCTTATCTGTAAATTTGTTGCTGAACATTACTCATTTGGAATATCCCTGACCTTAAAGACAGTCTCTCTTACCGCACCGGTCTGCCTCTGGTATGAAGTGTTCACTACTCGGCACACACAAAATCCTCTAAATTATATTTTAATTTATTTACGTGTAATTGTAATTCTAAATAAGTTTGTTATTTCTAAAACATGTGGTCCCATTTTACATTCTTGAAAATTGCTAAGATTTGTGAATCTAGGCCTTCTCGGTTCAAACACGGTTCTGTATTGATAATCAAAAAGCCAGTAGTTGCTTCTGGTGTTGATATCTACATGTAAACACTGAATTACAAATTCTACATTCATTTTATTAGCGTAATGTAAAGGTATTCTATCCTCAAGTTTGGCTGTGGTGACATCTTGTCCCTGTAAAGAATAATTTGGGGCATTTGCTTTGTTCACTCTCTATAATATGCACAAAAAGAATGATTCAGAGATATGTGTTAGAGCATAAACAAACGTCCAACATTTATGAGATTGTTCTATTTTCTTTCAAGAGAATTATTTGTAATCAATGCAGCCGTCTTTGGCCTGGGTGTTCTCAAAAGTGGAAAAAGGCTGCTATAACTAAACTCACTCGACTACTTTTATGTACTGGCTGAGGAAATTCATCTACATGAAGGAATTAGATAATATATAACGAAACCCTGAAACAGCCAACATTGCAATGTATGTGATATCTATAAATAGGAAGTTGCGTTAATTTAAGAAGTTCTGCTAGCTATACACATATGTTTCACTAACTCCTACTCTGCACTTCTGTTGTCATACTAATCCGATTTAAAAATATGTGTCAATCTTCGTGCGTAATATTACACGATTTTTTTAATAAAGTTGCTTTAGGATATGAATGCTGTATTTGAATGTAAATGCCAAAACTCTGGAATCAATGGAAATTTGCTATTTACCTACCATTTGCCTCTAGGGCCCAACTCGCTTCTATTTATTCAGAAGCAAACCAAAGGACAGCTAATTTGAGGCGATAAAAACATCTCTTTAAAGTTAGAAATTAGAATCGCTACTCTCCTTTAAAACTGGTTGTAAATAGTACTTTTGTGCGATATCACTGTTGTAGAAGATATGTGTTACATCAGTTAAAAATCTACAATGTGCAAAAACCCTTTCAATTTCAGAGTAGCACGTCTTCTGCAGGTGAATTAATCAAGTGGCTAACATTCAGAAAATAAATGTTTATCGTTTTTATTTAAGATCTGCTGTTTTTATCTATCTATCTATCTATCTATCTATCTATGCTCTTCTGGATTAAAAAAAATAATTTGGAAACTTAGATAACCTGTATTGAGCGCAACAACTAAACAAAAGAGCATTTCTAACTCTTTGCTGGCCATGAATTTCTAAAAAAAAAAAAAATGTAGATGTATATATAATTTACACATTGCAACAACAGACTATGTGCAAATCTAGAATACATATATCCACATGTGTTATTTGACTGATCAGTCTTAAAAAGAAAAAAGGCTGAGCCACTTCACTGGCTTCAAACTTGAGACCATCAATGTATATGCAGTTTTTCACATTAACCTTCTGAGCTATTGTATTAACATCCACTAAGTGTTTGATTGATTCAGATGCTCCGTCCATCACCACCCCCTTTTGTACCGCTTTTGGCCGCCATAAGTGTGGCGGGTATGCTCAGACGTGAGTCCCTTGCTCACTTTGCCACTGGATTCAAGCAAGCCGGGCTGAAGACGGCTGGAATGCCAGAAACCGGTCCTCGGAAGCTTGTTTCCGGTCCAGGGAAGACATGGCTTGGCAGTTCGGGCTGGACTGTTCCCATGAGGCACAGGGTCAGACTGATTTGCATATAGCCATGTCTGAACTGGGGTGGCAGAGTGGGCTAAAGAACGGTGATGGATTAAACCCAGATCTTTTGACTGGGTGTGAGTGTTTGATTGATTCAGATGCTCCGTCCATCACCACCCCTTTTGTACCACCTATAACACTACAGCATCAAGCACACCAACTTTCTGAAACAAGCCCTCGGCATTGCTGTGGCGGGGGAGGGGGGGGCGTGGGGAGCGTTAGCCTTTGAAGTCGGAAGCGTCAAAAACAGCACTATGGGGGGACACATTGCAGTAAGCACGGAGAGACGGGGAGCAAATGGGAGCGAGGCACTGCACAGAGGGGGGCGGGGGAGAGCATTCCTTTGAAGTGTGAAGCTCTCGGCATTGCTGTGGCGGGTCCGATGCGATGATGCAGGCGGCTCGGGGAGCAAATGGCAAGCGCGTGCACGGGCAGGTGCACTCAGCGTAATCCGCCTGCCAAAGCCCTCTTGGTCAGCTTTCCAGTTCCGCCTCTATATGTCTCGACATCTGCAATGCGTAAGCGCATTGGCAGAGGCCGAGACCTAAAAAGTAATTTGCTCTGTGCATATGTGAGTGAGACTTGTGAGACTATATGTGTAAGAGTGTGCGATTGAGTGTGTTTGAGTATCAGCAAGAGTGTGAAAGTATGTCTGAGAAAGTGACTGAAAGTGAGTATGAGTGAGAATAAGTAAGTGAGAGAGGGAGTGAGTGATGGGGATATGTGTGGAAGTGACTGGGGTAGTGTGAGTGAGTATGGGGAAGTTAGAACGGGTAAGCAAGGGAGGTTGAGAGGGAGGAAGTGTGAAAGAATGGAATTATGGGTGTGAATGTCTTTGGGAGTATGGGCTTGAGTGTCTTAGTAAATGTGTTTGACTGAGAGAATCAGTGAGAGAGAGTGAGAGTTTGAGAGATTGTACATTAGTGTGTAGGTGTGCGAGAGTAGGAATGAGAATCAATGAGTGAGTGTGTAACAGCAAGCGTGTGAGTGAGCGTATGAATTATTTGGAAGTGTGATTGTGTGTGAATGAAAATAAGTGACAGTGAGTGAAAATCAGTGAAACTAAATGAGAATCACTGAGGTTCAGAGTGAGTGCTTCTCTGAGTGAGTGTGAGTGAGTGAGAGTGAACAAAGGAGAATAGGAGTGAGAATGAGTAGTTGAAGGAGGGAGCGTGAGTGAGAGGGTATGAACGAGTGATGTGGTATAGTGGGTTAGAATGAGTGAGGGGGACTGAGAGAGTGAGAGTGTGTGTGTGAGCAATTGAGAGTGAGAATCAATAAGTGTAAGTAAGATAATGGGAGCCACTGAAAGTGAGTGAGTGCCACTATACTTGTAAGAGAGTATGAGCTTAAATGAGAGAGAGGTTGAGGGACTGTGAATGAGAGTAAGTTAGATTGAGTGAGTGAAGGGGTGTGAGTGAGTGGGAATGTGTGTGAGTATGTATCATGCTTGAGAGTCTGACACTGGCCATGGCATACTTGAAGTAGTTCTTGCTTTAGAGGGAGATGCCTATGGCTAGCTACCGGCACTGACCTACTGGAGGTAATTCTTGAAAGGGAAGGCATCTAAAGCAAAATGCAGGCCCGGGTATACTGCAGGCAAATCTCTGAATATGGGGAAGAGCCATAGCAAAATGCTAGTGCTGGAATATTGGAAATAATTATTGGCCTAAGGCAGGGCAACCGTGGCATGTGGAGGCGGGAGGTAATGGTTGACAGTAATAAGAAAATGATGGCCCTGACATACTAGATGCAGTTTTGATGTATGGAGCACCCATGATAAACGGGCAGCAGAAATGGCAATATGATAGTATAGGAATAGTGTATGTAATTCATGGAATAAAGGTGGTAACATCACAGAAAGCTGCCAATGGCACACTATAGGTAATCCTTGCCATATAGGACAGTGGGCATTGCAAATTCTGAAAATACTGGTTAACTGCTGGGAAGAGTTAAGCTTCACGAGCACACCAAGGATATTTCATTAGTGCCTTTTCATTACTTGTATTTTTCCAATTGATTGTGCAATGCAAAATATCTATCCAATACACAGGCTCTCTAAATTTTCAGATTAGTTTTAACTCCTTCGCTGCGGCGGCTATTCCGCCGCAGCGCTAAGGGGGCGGGGAGGCCGCGCAGCGCTCACACGCTGGTGACGGAACCGCTCCGTCACCAGCCTCGGGTGAGCTGTGCTGATGACGGAGCGGTTCCGTCATGGCCCCGCCTGCTCAATAGAACGCGCCGCGCAGGCGCAAAATCAGCGCCGCGCAGGGGTGTCGGGCGGGCCATGACGGAACCGCTCCGTCATCAGCACAGCGCCACCGCGGCTGATGACGGAGCGGTTCCGTCATCAGCATCAATGTGGCTAAGGAATAAATGACAATATAGTGGTACAAAAGAAAAAATAAACTACATCTAAGACTCACAGGTTTGCTAACATTTGTGTATTCACATTTCTGGGAATTCTTTTATCTGTAGAGTGAACCCGAGAGAATAGTTTCTCTCATACCTCTGTATCTGTCTCTTAGGTATGTCTTGATGAGAAACAATGATGACCCGCTTTACAATCAGTCAAATGTATATGGGTCTGTTATTCATTAGATAGTCATACAATACTTTTCAGATAACGCTGAGTTGCTGCTCTCTCTATATAGTACATAGCATATACAAAAAGACGGCCTGTGGCAGCTGTTGCATCAAAAAAATATTTGGTATCTTGTTCATTTATAGAAACGTACTTGACGGAAGGAGAATAACTAAATTTAAAGTGCATATCAGGCAAATCAGAATTACGATACTCCCCCAATTATTACCACTCCCTGGGTCTATCACATATATGCAGCACTGGAAGTGCGTAGGTAGGACGACCCAGGGCTATGTCATATAAAGTGAACACTGGGAGCGTGAAGTTAAGACACAGTTTCTGCCATAGTTTTGGGATGACGAGAGTCTTAGGTCATTGAAGAGCTGGAGCGGCACTATTTTGCTAACTTAGAAAATGGTTTTTGTTTGCTTGTCTCTGGAACTTCCAAGGCATTTTCTGCTTTAATCTTGAGATGTTGCAGTATTTTTTTTACATATCTCAATAAGCCAATTGGCCATAATGCAATAACCTATATAAAGCAACCAGGGCCGGCATTAGGGCAGTGCGACTGGTGCGGCCGCACTGGGCACTGCTCTGTTGAGGGGAGCACTGTGATCTAAGGGGGGGGGGGCGCTATGTTTAGCAATATCTTATGATAGGAGAGATGAGTAGCACTTTTGCAGGTGGTACGAGGAGAATCCGAGGAGGCGGTTATGGGACATGGGGGCGCCAAAAGGAATTGTCGCACCGAGCGCCACCAGTGCTAAAGCCGGCCATGAAAGCAACATAGCAATTCTCCAATACTCGAGCTTCTGCAATCCCTGCCTAAAACCTTTCTCTCATTTCTTTATAATAGACAAATTGTGATGTACCCAGTCCCTATTATAAAGAAAGTCACAGCGATAATCTTCAGAGCGGCCCTCATTGTCATACAGCGTTGTTAACTTCACTCCACACATAATCTACAACCCGATCAGCATGGCAGTCATGTTAACCATTGCTAACTTTACTCTTCACATCTCGCTATAGGGGTCCAGTCACCAGGATCCCTCACTGGACCTCGCTTTCTCGAGCACTCTCCTCTTCCTCACAGGACACGCTGTTTTTGGCAAGCAGGCAGGCACTGGTGCTCCAAGCTCCTGGGCAGGTGGTCTTGAATATCCCTGGGTGATGTCCTCTGTCCCAGGTGGGAGACTGGTAGGCATTAGCACCAAGTCATGGTCCCAGGCAGAAGCCTTGCAGAGCCTCTATTACTCGCACAGCCAGATGGACTGACTGACAGATGCAAATTCTGGATGCCTCGAGCTTCCCTTCTTATAGTCCATTTCCAGACACCAAAGGTGAGACTGAGTTTTTGAAGATTGCTTTGGAGGTCTGCTTCCTTTTGAAGTGCACGCTCTTATGCCATGCCCAGCCCCTAGAAACCGGTTTGTCACAGCAGCAGTGTCTCTAAATCTGATGGTCCCACAACACAGGCCATGGAAGTGACTTAGGGTTCACACCTGAATGACAGCCACAGTGACATTTGCATCAAACTGTTACCCAAGGGCCCCAGCCCCACTCTTTATGTTTCCCCTATAAGCCCCATCTCCTTCCTAAGATGTGGCCAAGTCCCTGTTCAGTCTCTCTAATTGAAAAAAGCACTCTTTGAAGTATACTGAAGAGCCTGGCTCTCCTTCCCCCAGAGTGGGTCCCACCCAGCTCACAGGAATACAGCAATCCACAAATATGAATGAGGGGATTCCACTACTTCCTCATGCTCCTCCAGCCAGCCCTGGGCCTCACAAAATGGAACCAAGATTCCTGCATGTATTGTAACAGTCACAAGCAAATATACACCCAGCACATTCATACAGCACACATGTGCTGCAGAATATAACTCCTTACAACGCATGCGCGCTGAAGTTAGGACTAGTATTATTTACTATTCCTACTCCAGTTTGTTCAACAGCAGGGAAGGTGTTAGATTGTAAATCCAACACCAGCGCGCCCCCTACACCAAGTCGTTGAAATGATTTGCAATGTAATGGTACGCTTGGTAACAACTCAGTCGTTGTAACGTCCGCGTTGTAAAGGTACCACGTTGTGGAGACAGCGTTGTAAATGCTGTTTCCCGCGCTGCACAGCACTACATACTAACCTGATGTAGGCCAGTAGTGAGTTAAGCACACAGCAGCGGAATGTGTATGAGTAAGCCTATAGACTTCACACTAACAAAAGGCCTGTTCACTTCTACTGATCACCACATAGTAAGCTGCCACCAGCGCTCTCGTGCTACTTAACTCCCGGCAAAGGCTGTAACCTTTCTCAACTATGAAGGTAGCGCTTTAGGCGCCCTTAACGGTCCAACAAAACCACAATCCTTGAGCCAGGCCTATGTCATGGTGCACATGCATGACCCATGTTCGCCCACAACAACAAATTTCAGCACCATGGATTCAGACATCACTGCAGCTAGTGAACTCAGCGTAGGGGCATAAGTCTGTCACCATGCGAGGGACTTTCCCGTCCCAACACTTACTCTTGTAGTACTTCTAGCTTCATTTTGAACTCCAGGATAAGGCAGGATTACTACAAGTACCAGTAACATTATTCGCTAGCAAACGATTTGAGAATCAGACACACCCTAGCAGGCTTTTAACTACTTCCCTTAATCACATTTACAATTAGCATAGAGAACCACATAAGCAGATTGACTTTAAATGAACCGTGTTCCTGCACCTGAGGGACAGGCACTTGAGAGTGAAATCTGAAAAGTAATTCCTCTATGTTTGTAAAAATAGTCCGACACATAACTGGTGACTATAAAACTATAAAATGAACCTTTATGAATTAATATAAACCACATTGTGCAAGGTAAAATTGTCCCCCGGCACATAAAAAAGAATGCAGAGCTATTTTCATTATACTTGCACAGTAGTGTTTGAAAGTCGATTTTGCATCAGTTGATTTATCTTCATTTCTGCCCATTCTAAAAGATATAAGGGCATATTTATGAGTCCCTTGCGCCTCTGTAGCATCACCCTTTGGGATGCAATGCTGATGCAAACCACCAAATCATATTTATGAGGCCATGCAAAGCCACTTTGTGTGGCTTTGAATGGCCTCATAGATATGGAGTAAGGCAAGGCAGTGCAGATCACTGCGTTTCCTTACTCTGCGCAAGGGAGGTGTTCCATGGGCATTGTGGTGCGTGTTCCCACGCAACTCCCATGGTTTTTGACGCATTTTCAGATTTACACGGACTTGTACATCTGGAAATGCTTCAAAATCTTACGCCTCTCGAGGAGAAATATCTTAATTTCACCTCGTTTTTTCCTCTATGTGTGCAGGAGTTGTGTGGATTATTTTTGTGCAGGAAGGTGCCCCTTCCTGCACAAAAACAATCCTTCCTACAACATGGGTATGGTGCAAGGGTGTCTGCGTTGGCGCTAGGCTTCAGAAACTGCGCCTGCACCAGCGCAGGGGAGAAGGACAAGAATGCATCATATTGGATAAATAGTGTGCATTCCTGCCCTTCCCTGTGGTGCAGGTCATACAGCAAGAGAATTTGCAGCGCTGCGCTGCACCACCAATCCCATAAACATACATCATCATTTTCAACATTAATGAAACGGACACAAAGTGTCTTTAAATTATTTTGTAATGCAATGTTTTTTTTCTACAAAGAAAGTAAGCAGGCTTATTTTATTTTAGGGAGTTACAATGACTGAACTGAACCCTATTGATCATTGTAAGTGAGCAAACATAACTAGGTTTAATTAAAAAGAAGCTGTGAAGCATATGTTTGTAGATAGCAAATGGTTTACCAATTTCACTCGTTGTTTGCCTTAGCGAGTGCCTATGCTATTCCCCACAGTGTATGTATCTTGATGATCCTATAGATAGTTGCTTGTGACTCCCAATGTACCCGAGGCTGAATAAAAAGCGAATGATTTAATTAAACCAAGAAACCCAGGGGTCAATGCGTTTGTCACTCGTCAAGGATCTTTGACACAAATCCATCTGGAGGCTAGCCCATGGATGTACATCGAGGAACTGCTTTGTAGCCAGCTCCCTGAGCCTTTACAAATAAAGTGACTTTTCCACTGATACCCAGTTAATTTATATATACTACCATCTGAAATGTCTAAGGAAGATTTTTGTATCTGATTATTTTATACTCAGGTATGCCCTATATAAAACATATAACGTAAAAGACAACAAAACTGATGTTTAATATTTGTGTTCACACATGGGACCTCATTGATATAGTGCTAGAATTTGGTGTGGGGATAATGACAGACACTTGGAGATGTAAGGTCCTTATCCATGTGGTTTTCCACAAATCCAGTGAGAAAACCACGTATATTTTCTTCCTGCTCTGTGTAGGTGGAAAATGTCTGGAAAAGAGTCGGTGGGCTTTCGGGGAGTGCGATGGGTTGTGTGTTGGAAGGAGCATTGTCCGCTCCACCTGTACTGCTGTAAGGGTCAGACAGGGGCTGGGCTGCGATGCTGCCTGCAGTCCCTGCCCCAGCAGCTGTAAAGAAAGGTCCAGTCAGTGGCCGATCCTCCGCTCAGGGGAGGAGCGTCGCCACACTGCTGAAAAGGAGAAATACAATGATAAAAACATATCGCTATTATCATTGTATTTTACCTATAGAAGTCAGTGGCTCGCAGGGTGGGGCTGGGCAGTGCAGGGGGAGAAGTGGTTTGCACTGTCTAAGTGCCGTGACTGTTTGGCCGGCCCTCTTGGGAACGCCAAGCAGTCATGCACACTTTACATCTTCTCCACCAGGCTGCCTTACACAGCCTGGTGAAGAACATGCAAAGCCTCCCTGTACCCATCTGAGCGCCCAACCATGGCACTCAGACCAATCACAATGCTGCATTGCAGCATTGTGATTATCTATGGCATTCCCGGGGGCTTTCTGCTGCTGTTGCCAGCCGGGACTGCGACCGGGAGATGAAGAAGATGGAGGAGAGCCGTCTGTCTGTCCTTTTCATTCGAGTCCTTTTTATTTTTTCCAACGACCCCCTCCCCCCACCCCCTCCACCACCCCTATCTGGTAGCAGCCTCTATTGGGTCCATTGTCTCCAGGCTTGAAATTATATTGTTGGGAGATTATAGACCCGATAAATCCAGGCCCAGATAAATTTGGAATAGTGGGCAGACAAATTTCGCCAAGAGTTATCGCTCTGGATGAAATTCCACCAATTTTAATGAGGGCCATAGTTGCATACAGAAAAGATATGCAGGTTTGTGTTGGTTAGAAGAACATTTGGAAGTTAAAGTAAGTTGACCTAATTGATCATTGTGAGTGAGTTACAGAAATTAGCTAAGCCACAGGGTAAAACCATCTCCTCAATACAACTTAACATGCTCCAAAAAGTGCTCTTACTATTGCCAACCAAACACTGCTTAAAAATCTTCAAATCAAAGTTAACAACAACCTTTTTTTACATGTTGCTCTAAAAAACTGAAAGACTATATAAATGTGAAAATATGTGACCAAGCCACACTAGCACTGATTACCTGAAACTATTTGCTATCTAGTAGATGTTCAACTTCAAAATGTTGTATGCTTTACATAGGCTACTAAAAATAGACCACATTACCTATAAGATCTAGCACTGAATTGTACCACTTCCAGAAACTTAGACAATCAGCAATCTTGGTTCAACACACAATCAACATTCAAACAAATAAAACACAGCTTTATAAAACCATGCAATCCGTATCTGAAAAATGCTAAGCCCCTGTTTGAAATCTATTAAGGAACCTCTCTGCATTCAAGAGCCTATAAAAATACACTTTTTAGGGAAATGCTAAATTCTCCAGCATGCAGCAGCCCGAGTTCTGATGAATCTCTCAAAATTCAGTTCCATTTCTCAGAGCTTTTGAGATTTCCGTTGGCTACCCTTCAGAGACTGGATTAACTTCAAAGCCCTGTGCTAGGCTCCAAAGGCTCGTCACAAAGTCGCCCATCTCTCCCTCCAAACATCGTTCAAGTGCTATATACCCACTCGTAATCTTCGATACCCGACTGCCAACAAAGTAGTTTTTCCCAGGATCAATAAGGCCCATTGTGGAGGGAGAAGTTTCTCCTAAACTACTTGTAAATGGTGAAATGAATTCACTGACCACCTTAGAGCACAGAAGAATCTGTTTAGCTTTAGAAAGCAACTAAAGACCTGACTGTTCCCCCTGGTTACTAAGTAAGTTCTTTCTCTTCTTTCTTTTTCTGGTTAGATATCATTCAAACATAGTGCCAAG
This sequence comes from Lissotriton vulgaris, assembly GCF_964263255.1. Taxonomy (NCBI): domain Eukaryota; kingdom Metazoa; phylum Chordata; class Amphibia; order Caudata; family Salamandridae; genus Lissotriton; species Lissotriton vulgaris. Next base: position 480,663,562 of record NC_141691.1, on the reverse strand, counting down.
ACGTCTCTCCTGGTAAATGCATGCTCTACAAATCTATTAACAAGCTTTTGAACCATTGATATGAACAAAACCACAATAGAGGATTAAGCATTAGCTCTGCCTCAGAGTACAATACACTACTGGATTGCTTCTTGTGGACTCTCCACCCAGTGAGAGGAATTACTTCTATGCATAGCCATCTACAGAACATGTGCTGCATGATAGATACTAATTTAACTTCAACTCATTCAGGAAGAATTGAGCTCTTACAAATTAAAGGCCTGGCGACTTTAGGCATTTTACAAGCTTTCGTCAATACTTTTCCAGAAACATACATTTCTATGTCATCGTCATGCTAAAAGCTGATTGGTTTAATATTCCGCCTCCTATGATAGTTCATTAGGCAGTGCATGAGATGCATTAGTTTGTGGTGAAGTTGGAAGGGACTATTTTCTAAATGCATATATATTTTGAAAGAGTGGTTTCCCCAATAAAAGCTTAAGTATAATGTAATTAAGTATTTAAATATACTAACATATTTGTCTATTATTTTTTAATATCATTAAATAAAAATGTAATCAAAACATAAGGCATGTCCGTTATGATAGTGTTGTTAAATAAGTATTTAGATGATACTTAAAATAAGTGCTTTGTGTTTTTATGCTGCTAGAGTTGCTTGTAGAGGGAACTCACACCTTTTCAATTTGGTTTCCCTGACCACAGCATGATGCTATGAATAAGGTATCATCACAAGAAAGCCTCACCAATAAAAGAGTCAACCATGTTAGAATGGTATATAGTCTTTCAGTTAACAATGATGAAAATGGTGGAGTAAATTATAATGTAATGCACTATATTTTCAATAAAACCATTTGTTTTGTGCAACAAATGTACATATAAATACAGAACAAATTAATGAATTAAAAATATGGCCTGATAATGATTGTAGCATATGTATATACTTAATTACATGATAAATAAAACAAACATCTTGATTTTTTGGTGACTTGTGTTGCCTCTAGTAGGGAAAGCAGCCTTTCCAATAAGGTCTACCTGACCCATAATATGCTTTTTCAAGCTTGTTATACAGCATGGGTACACACAAACTTTCTCTCGGGGGCCAATTTTACAGCGTGGTTTGTGACTGAGGGCCTCACCGGTGGGGGCAGGGTCAGAAGGGGAGGGGGCGGGGCTAAAGCAAAAAAAATTGTGATCATAAGGTTGAACACAGGTTCCTGCAGCAGACGCCTTCGTCCACGGAGCTACCAGACCTGGCATTCACACATCTCTCTCCCTCTCTCTCCCTCCCGCACTCACTCTCCCTCCGTCTGTCTCCCTCCAGTCTCCTTCTGTCCCTCTGTCTGTCACCCTCTGTCTGTCTCCCTCCGTCTGTCTCCCTCTGTCGCCCTCCCTCTGTCACCCTCTTCCCTCTGTCTCCCTGTCTCCGTCCCTCTGTCTCCCACTGTCTCTGTCCCTCTGTCTCCTTCCCTCTGTCTCTCTCCCTCCTCTGTCGCCCTCCTCCCTCTGTCGCCCTCTCTGTCTTCCTTTGTCTCCGTCCCCCTCTGTCTCCCTCCCTCTGTCTCCCTCCTTCTGTCTCCCTCCCTCTCTGTCTCACTTCCGCTCTGCCTCCCTCCCTCTCTGTCTCTCTCCCTCTCTCTGTCTCCCTCTGTCTCCCTCCCTCTGTCTCTCTCCCTCCCTCTGTCTCTCTCCCTCCCTCCCTCCGTCTCCCTCCCTGTCTCCCTCCCTCTTTCTCCTTCTGTCTCCCTCCCTCTGTCTCCCCCCGACTGCCTCTCTCGGTCTCCCTCCCTCTGTCAACCTCTGTCTCCCTCCCCCCTCTCTCCCTTCCTCCCTCCCTCTCCCTCCTTCTCTCTCGGTCTCCCTCTCCCTCCCATACCCCCTGTCTCCCTCCCTCTGTCCCCCCCTGACTGCCTCTCTCTCCCTCTCTGTCTCCCTCCCTCTGTCAAGCTCTGTCTTCCTCTCCCTCCCTCCCTCCCTCCCTCTCCCTCTTTCTCCCTCTACCTCGGTCTCCCTCTCCCTCCCTCTGTCATCCTCTGTCTCCCTCCCTCCCTCTCCCTCCCTCTGTCTCCCTTCCTCTGTCTCCCCCTGACTGCCTCTCTCTGTCGCCCTCCCTCTGTCAAACGAACGGTCTCCGTTTCCTACTTGGACTACACTCTTTAAATAGTGTCTGCTAAACAAAATGCGTCATGTACATCCATATTTTCCTACTAAAATAATCTCTCCAGGTTGCCAAACTCCGTGTTCTCTTTTATTCTGTTTGTATTGTTTATTATTCCCATCTCATTTGCGTGCTGACATATTTAATCTTCCTGCTAGATGTGAATCAGTCACTGTGATCAGAAAATGTTGTTGGTGATCCTTTTGTGGCAGCCCCCTGCTGAAGAAATGAGCATAAACATCACTAAGGCCCCATCGTGTGTCCTGTGGAATCCCGGATGCGATAATCCCCTCTGAAAGCCTGTGAAGTTGCGGGGTGTGAATAGGCTGAAGAATGGAGGATTTCTGTGGAAATATTGTATTCCCGGCTCCAGCAAGGTAATTCACTAGTATCCATAATATTGGTAATTTAATGTGTGATGCAAGAATACTGATGCGGAATTCCAGAGACACCAGTAATTGGGACCAAAGTATTTCTGATGAATACATTTTCGAGGATTTAATCCCATCTGATGTTTTATTCAGCCTTTGCGAATGTCTTTCCACTGCACGGGAAAACGTGTTGCCAACTTTTTTTGGCTAACTTTTGATCCGTTTTGAACCCTCTCCTTCCCTCTGTCTCCCTCCCTCTGTGGCACACACACATGCACAGCCGCACCCCTGTACTTCACAGGTCTTTAAAAGACCATTAACATGTTAATGTGGCTTTGTTCACCTCGCAGGCCCCTGCAGCTCCACTCTATCACTGGAACCGCCCGGCCCCCACAAAGCAGAGTCTCTGAGAGTCCAGGCTGCTGCAAACTGCGTGTTTCCTGTCACAATATATATATATTTTTAAAACACAGGTACGTCCTCTGCAAGGTCTGCGGGCCACCTGGGAAGGCTTGCCGGGCCGCTGATGGCCCGCGGGCCGTACTATGAGTAACCATGTTATACAGCAAGGAGTTCAGTCATCTTGGAATGGCTTTTGGGTGAACAATGTGAAAGTCCATTTCATGATATTTATTGTTGAAGGAAATTGTAATTATATTTAATCTTATTTCTTTGCAAAATATTTTTAACAACTTCACAATTTTCCGGCTTAATGCCCATTTTCAATGCATGTTATTTTTGTTCTGGTGCTGCCAAGGACTGTCAAAGCACGTTAAAGCAGTACAATGTTGCCTGTCAAAGAAGACCTCGTCAGTGGTACCATCTTGTGTTTTTAAGCTGGCAAGGCCAAGTATTGGATGACAAATATCATCCCAGGCAGCCAGCCATTAGGCTTCTGCTTTCAAGTCTTCAAAAACCTACAATGCGGACCACCCATGACTGATTTCAGCGTAAGTGCCTGATGTAAAGGTAGCAATGCACTGCCTAGAAGGGGCACTGACAGCGAATGTTACGGCAAAAACATGCAGTAAGGAATACCAGTGAATGGAGCAAATCTACACATGCATATGGACTTAAGACTGAGCTATGATATCATTCTGAAGATGCACAACAGGTTAGAATAGAGATAATTATTAAACTATTGTGCCATAGTGGACATTCTTCCCTTACTTTGTCCTTTATGTCTAATGCTAACTTTGCCAAAATGGGCCTATTTATTGTCTTACTTTTGACACATTTTCTTCGATCAGCCCACTATTGGTATACTGTTTGCACTAACAATATAGTTTGTGGTAATTAGATATAATAGTCCATAGATATACTTGTCAGTCTTCATACTATGGTGCTCAATCCCTGTGCAATCCTTGCACTCATATAATATTGGAAATTTACTCCATTTTATAACATTATCGCTACTGGTGTATGATGAATATTGGTGCAGCCTGTCTCCATGAAACCATACACTCAATCCCCCTTTGATCCAAGAATGTGTTCACTTATTCAACTATGAATCTATCCACCCACTCATTAGACGTCCATGCATCCACTGTCTCATTCATCCAACTAGTCACTACTTCTCATTATCATTCCTACTCATACAGGAGCTGATTCACAAAAACATGTATGACTTTAGGAAGTTGTACTGCAGGAGCACTTTTTTAGGTCTCGCCTATACGAGACGTTTAGTAATCGATTATGTTTTAGGCCCCAAAAACGTGAACGCGTTGCATTGCTTTTAATGGCAACGCATGCACGTTTGGGGATTCCCTTGTGGAAGTGAGCTTTATAAAGTTTGCTCCCCCAAGGGAAACAGGCGCAGGCCCCCTCCTCTCTCCCCTCCCGCCTGCTCCTCTCTTTGTCGGCGCGAGGGATGCACGCTTGTCTTTTTAGGAACCATTTCACAGGTAAGCAACTAAATGAAAGAAGGAAAGAGAGGTTGTGAACCGTTTCTTCAAGTCACGGTTTTCAGTACACCTTAAGATAAACTTTGCAATATACGCCGTCCTTTTAATGATGCATTAAGCTTACTTCACAGATAGGAACGAGCTGAACAATGGTTTGTTTATAATCGCAACACCGACAAAATTAAAAAGTCCAGAACTGTGACGCTCACGCCTTAGAAACCATACCGAAATACTCGATTTCAAACAAACCTACATTTTTGTTTTACATTAAAACAACTTGCCCCAAGTCACCCGGTCACCTCTACCAAAGTAACGTTGACACCCCAAGCACAGAAATAAAAAAAAATAAAAAAATATATATTTCTTCCAACAGCGAGAGCCGTTCAGGTTTGCATTAACTCAACACCGGCGAAAAAATGCCGAGCCTGACCATCCTAAAAGGGGGCGTGTGGAAAGCCAGGTGGAGGCTAGCTGCAGGAAGACCAGCAGCGTTCAAAACAAGGATTGCACCTCATTAATGGCAGTTTAATAGAAATATACAAAAATAAGCAACAAAGATGATCAGTTAAACTTTTTGGGAAGGTCTTTTCTCTGTGTGCAAACGGGTCGCCATGTTTGTTGTAACTTTTGATGTTTTAGCTACCTTTTTTTCGAAAGTCTGCAGTTTATGCAGCAGATGATGTGATGTGTGGCAAATCTTTAATTATGCAAAAAAAAAAAGCCATGATGCAGAATAGAATAATTCCAGTGGTCCTGAGTATACTTTAAACTTTCTTGACACACAAGTGAATACATCTCCATAGGTTAGTCGGTGGGCGTGAAAGTAATATATTTTTGTTTGGCGCTTGCTTCTGTAGTTTTGGTGCTTCGTGGTGCTGTAATGATGGGTATTGCTATTGCTCTGCCTTATAGGAGTCCATGTATCCAACTTAAAACCTGCTCACTTTACAACCCAGGCGTTGCATGTCACACAAACTTATCTAGACGCACTCTAACTTCACTAGGCCTGTGGCCAGCCTCTGGCTCAGAGTGGGCTAATGTTGAACTCGGGCTCGAACAATGTAGAGCTGACGTCACACCGGGCGCTGAGAATGGCTGCCCCAATCTAGATTTGAACCTATGTAGCTTGATGTGGAAGGGTGAACTACTAACTGCAACCCACACCGCTTACAACTCCGACCTCGGCATGAGGGGAGCAAGCTAACTCTCTATGGGAGAAGGGCAGATCAGACGGACGGTCCCATTAGCCGTGCGGGCGCCATGACATCACGAGCCTGCATGGTGTGGGAGTTATTGGAGTGTATACGTGCCTGCCCTGCCTATGTGTCAGGGCCATACCTTGATGTGTATGCCAGTCTTGCAGGGATTGTCTGTACTGTCCCGTTGACCAGTACATTACTGCTACTTCTGACCAGTGCTTTAATTGGAAATATTGAAGTGAAATTACTCGCTATATAGAGTACCTGCTTCCTCTTGAGAAGTGCTGGTACTCTCCCATTTAATGTATTGCAGCAGGCCTGAGAAGTAAGTGTGGGTACTCCCCCATTCAAATGAAAGAAGTACCAGGCAGTACCTGCCCAGATCGTGCACTGGTTTTGAACTGACGTGGGCAGCAGCACCCCTGCTTACTGCAGTACTGTACGCATCAATGACTGGGGAGGTGCTGCTGGTCATTTCATAGTGATATGTTCACAGCCACTTAAGGCAAGTGTCGGTACCATCCCCTACCATGTATCAATCGTCACCGGATATGGCAGTAATACCCCACAGAGGGGAGTAAAAGCACTTCCGGAAGGGGTCCATCTTAGTGACAGGTGCAAAAGTGCCCTTTAGGCCCATCTGCCTAGCTCCTTAGTGGAATGTGTACAGAAAAGTGCAGAAACTGCCACACTGAAACGCACAGCATTACGGTTTCACCTCTAAAATTCACAAAATGTCTGTAATTGCAGCCTGCTAGCATCTGCTCATGTAAAGCCATTGTTGTCCTGGCCTGTGCTCAGCTCACGCTGTAACGGGAGCGGGCTGCAGCTTCCGGACAGCCAAGCCAACCTGGAGTCATCGTGAGGTGAGTGCGGCTCCTGATCTGAGATCAGCTGCTCCCTCCCTCAGATGGGTCTGCTGCGGGAGCCCTGCTCACTCAGATGTCCATCTTTCATTTATGGAGCTTTCAGGTGTCTCCTGGTAGAATCTCCGTCATCTCATGAGAAGGACTGTTGCGTGCACTCTGCCGGCGCTGAGAATCAGGGTCCTGGCCTTCCCTACTGCACACAGTTGATGATGGTGTCCTGTGTGCTTGTTTGTGGTCTAATCAAGGCTCCCTCTGGTGTCGTGGAGGTGACTGATAATGCTGTTGTTGGACTTTGTATAACTTGCTATTGGTCACACTGTCGGTCTTTGGAGATGCCAACAGGCCTCAAAGTCAACCCAAATAGTCAATGGAGGAATGACAAGTTAAGTTACCTTCATTCCAGGCGGTGTTTCTTTACCTCCTGAACGGCCATTGCTCCTGTATTTGACTTGAAGCCGCTGGAAGAGACCAGCTGGAGATCTCAACTTACAGCCTTCCGAGAACAACTCAAGAGCAGCCTGTTCACGGCACAGAGAGGGGTCATTGCCGCAGAATTACTCAATTTTCATGCCCTTGCCTGATAAGTGACATAACCCAGCTAGGGTAGGCCCTCTGGATGGAAGGGGACCATTACACCGGACCTTTTGCGTCACGTGAGGATGGTGCTGACGTGCTCCTTGTTCTCACTCGCGGTTGCTGATAGTGATGCAGAAGATGAAGGCCTCTCCAGCACCCATTTCCGTTTGTGGTTCTGACTCATAATTTCAAGCCAACAGGGACGACCCAGTGAACATTGGTGCCTGCTTTAAGGCTATCCTACTCTCTAGTCTAGAATGACAGGGCCCCAGGGATACGACAGCATTTCTCTGGAGATTGGTATGGGAGGATTGTCCAATGGCTGTTAGGTGGATACAATTGGCTGAACAAAGTGGTATTTGGGGCTGTGATCTTGGTACCTGTGGCAGAACATCGTTGCTGGACGAGCATCTGATGAGTTGTGTGTACATGAAGAGTGATTCTCTGCCACTCACTTGGGATCATCATTCGGGATGGATATGTGTGAAAATTAAATCACTTCGACAGTGCCGGGGTGAGCATCAAATTTCTGTAGCTTACAACTGTCTCCAGAAGGTACCTGTAGGCGTGTGTGAGGTGTGGGTCAAGGAACCAGCATCCAGACGCGGGGTTTTAACTTCTGGTACACGACCTGCGAATGTTGAAAGACGTAATGTAAGGACGTTATGTAACTGAGGTCCTACATTAATTACAGAAATATTGAGGAATGTCTGGTACCTGATCATGTGTTTTTTTAAGGCTATTCTACTTGACTCTATGTAGTGGCACGACCCTGAGCAGGCACTGAAGCGCATTTGCAGGATGATGAGAAACTGCACTGCTGGTGTGCTCGGCTGGTAAAATGTTGCACAGCAGTGTGGCATGTGTCGAAAGCATGTTGTTTTTGTGTGTGATGCATCTTATTCTGACATGTGCCTCTGTCCCAAAGCGATTATTAGAGCCAAGAGGAGCGAGGGAGAGAATACGAGCTCTATATGAATGTACTGTAGGTGTGCTGGCTTAGGAAGGGTGATGGAGTGTTGATTGTTATTGCTCAGTTTATTTCACTGGTGTTCTTTCTGTTCAGCAGTGGTGCTCTGCACCAGTTGTGCGGCGGTGGGTACTGCCCTCTCTACAAGGTTGCAGTCCAGGTGCCTTTCATTTCTTCTGGATGCACAAGCCCCGAGACGCAGCTTGTGGAGTGGATGGATGTTCTCTTAAATCTAGTCTGCCCAGCTGTACATCGGGGAGGAGTTGTGCTTTATGACCCATGGGTACCACGTGTGTGGAGCCCTGATGAGGGTCTTCTCAGTGCCACTGAGGCACCTGTCTTTGGGGTGTGTTCTAGGAAAGATATTTTTGCGGATTTATTCGGTGCCTGGAGGAAATGGTTGAAGGATTGAAATTTGCCACATGTACATGCGCAATAGAGCTTCTGTTGAGATTATCGGTAGTACAATGAGCTGAACCTTTTCAGTGTAGTAAAGGAAGTTAAAATCAAATAATAAAGCCAGGCCCTGTGCTGACTCATCCTGTCTGTATGCAGGGAGTTGGCAGTGTTGGTAAGAAATGCCACCGTACGGTGCTTCAAGGCGACTCCTGTAAAGCTGTGCATTTCTGTGGCGCTTTGAAGATGGATGTTTGGTGCTGAAGTAAGATGGACCATGTTGTATATGAGACTGGCAACTGTCTTTCACAACACTGTGACAGAAGGGCTACAAGGAAGACTGCTAACTAAAATCTGTTGTGCTACATTATTAGCACTAAACAAGCATTGGCAAAGTCAATATGCTCCAGCCTTTGGGACCTATTGGCTTTGCCTATGTTTTTAGGTAATGCTGTACAGCACGACCAAAACAGAAAAACAATGCAAAGAAAAAGTATAAGGTGCAATGATATGGCTGCTTCCTTCTGTAGGCATGCGCATCAGCGATGACCTGCACAGGCATGCGTCAATACTCGTACACCGCCTACATTCCAACAAAATCACGCCATCACCATTTTTTGTGTGTAATTCCGTGATTCAATAAGGATCTGTGTTAAAGAGAAAGTATGAAAGCACTTTTTTAGGTGGAGGGCAGGTAGCTATTTGCTACCTTTTCATCCCCCAAAATAAATAAAACAAAATTAAAAAAGATTTTGCTGGGCCAGAGAGAAGTGGGTGAGAGGAAGCAACCGGGCGAGGTTGGGAGGAGGGAGGAAAGCAGCACATGAGGGAGAACAATGGGGAGGGTTGGGGAGAAGCGTAGGAGTGAACAAGCAACACTTGGCAGGAGGAGGGAGTTTTTTTGAGGGTCAACCACATGAGTGAGCTAACAATACCAGGATACAGATGGGGGAGTGGGCATTTGGATGGGAAGGTTAGAAGCACACGAGAGAGAACTGTAAAACCCATGCTTGAGCAAAGAGAAACAAGCAATGGCAAAGCCAATAGGTCTTGCCAATAGACCTAGTCTTTACTAATATTTTTTCAGCCCTGCTGTTCAGCATTGTGACTGCTATGCATTATGAGTATTAAAAAAAAGTACGACACCAAGGTTTTTTTTTACACTTGTACATTTGTTCAACATGCGTGTGTGCGCCTAAAAAAGACTTTTTTTAAATGTTACTTTATTGGTTCAAGATGACTTGTTAAACAAGCATTGGCATAGCCAATAGGTCTTGCCTTTGGGACCTTATAAGTGTTTAGCCATGCAACACTTGATGTTGTTGCACCAAGGATATTGTGCTGGATAACTAAACACTTATAAGGTCCCAAAAGCTAGACCTATTGGCTATGCCAATGCTTGTTTTACATACTTTTGCATGCCTTCATGAATAGCTCCTAAATTACGAACTTCCCATTAGTAAATGTGCACAGAGGGCAAAGACCTTTCTAATTGTGGGTATTATATATGTTTATATGTTTTGGGGCATATTCATAAAGGCATGTAATAGCAGGTAAATGAGCACGACAGGAGAAATACTCCATTCACTCCAAAATACCGTTGTGAATAGGACCCATCGACTGGACAATCAATGAAAAGCCTCTTTATGTATAAATAAATAAATAGCCAGTCATAATGGAATTGATTGCGCTTAACTGCGAAATAGGCTGTTCTAATTTTAAAGCCCTTTGATGGTTTAACTTCCGCCCTCTTGAGTGAAAAGAATGTGTTTAATCAGAGAGATAACATCTTTGTTGCACTCAGTGCTAAGTGGAAAATTATTATTTCCCAGAGTTTGTAGTTTGTGACTGAAGTTTGCAAAAAAGAAACGTTTAACATCTTTCAGGAGAGTTATTTTGTTTGCCAAGTGGTCGTTACATTGT